>NW_028318357.1:600000-1200000 GCF_062004578.1 Staurois parvus
AAACCCAACAAAGGCTAAACCTACCCCCACTTCCATTCTAAGGCTATTCTATCTACCTTGTAAAGAAAAGATCTATTACCTATTCTGAAGCCACTCTGGTCTGGTCCCAGGAACAGCTCTCAGGAGTGGCTTTTGTGTAGAGGTGGGACAGCCATACCCCCATAGTAAGTTTATGGATGACGTCATCTCCCAGGCATTTCCAGCCGTTGTCGGAAAACTCTTCTCTACACAGAAACTGCCACTGTAGACTGGACCAGATTGGATTCAGAATAAGTAAGTATACAGTTCTTTTCTTTACAGGGTTAAATACACTGCTCAAAAAAATTAAAGGAACACTTTGAAAACACATCAGATCTCAGGGGGAAAAATATCATGCTAGATATCTATACTGATATAGACTGGGTAATGTGTTAGGAATGTAAGAATGCCACAT
Organism: Staurois parvus; assembly: GCF_062004578.1. Lineage (NCBI taxonomy): Eukaryota > Metazoa > Chordata > Amphibia > Anura > Ranidae > Staurois > Staurois parvus. Next base: position 600,434 of record NW_028318357.1, read on the forward strand.
CGTTTGGAAATTAAAATAATCAACCTACAGAGGACTGAATTCAAAAACACCCCGAAAATCAAAGTGAACAAATGATGCAGCAGGCTAGTCCATTTTATGGAAATTTCATTGCAGCAACTCAGAATGGTACTCAGTAGTTTGTATGGCCCCCACGTGTATGCATGCCGCAGTTTGTATGGCCCCCCCTTGTATGCATAACTGACAACATTGGGGCATGTTCCTAATGAGACGACTGATGGTGTCTTGGGGTATTTCCTCCCAGATGTGGACCAGGGCATCACTGAGCTCCTGGACAGTCTAAGGTGCAACCCGGTGGCGTCAGATGGACCAAAACATGATATCCCAGAGGTGTTCTTATGGATTTAGGTCAGGCGAGCGTGGGGGCCATTCAATGGTATCACTTCCTTCATCTTCCAGGAACTGCCTGCATACTCTTGCCACAAGAGGCATGCACCAGGGGGAGCCCAGGACCCAATGCACCAGCATAGGGTCTGACAATGGGACCAAGGATTTCATCCCCATACCTAATGGCAGTCAGGGTGCCGTTGTCTAGCCTGTAGAGGTCTGTGTGTCCCTCCATGGATATGCCTCCTCAGACCATCACTGACCCACCACTAAAACGGTCATACTGAATGATGTTACAGGCAGAATAACATTCTCCATGGCTTCTCCAGACCCTTTCACATCTGTCACATGTGTTCAGGGGGAACCTACTCTCATTTGTGAAAAGCACAGGGCACCAGTGGCAGACTTGCCAATTCTGGTGTTCAATAGCAAACACCAATAGAGCTCTGTGGTGCCGGGCAGTGAGCGCAGGACCCAGTAGAGGACGTCGAGCCCTCCGGCCACCCTCATGAAGTCTGTTTCTGATTGTTTGGTGAGACATTCACACCAGTGGCCTGCTGGAGGTCATTTTGTAGGGCTCTGGCAGTGTTCATCCTTTTCCTCCTTGCACAAAGGAGCAGATATTGGTCTTGCTGATGGGTTAAGGACCTTGAACATCCCTGTCCAGCTCTCCTAGAGTAACTGCCTGTCTCCTGGAATCTCCTCCATACTCTTGAGACTGTGCTGGGAGACACATCAAACTTTCTGGCAATGGCATATATTGATGTGCCATCCTGGAGGAGTTGGACTGCCTGTGCAACCTCTGTAGGGTCCAGGTATCGCCTCATGCTACCAGTAGTGACACTGACCCTAACCAAATGCAAAACTAACGAAAAACAGTCAGAAAAGATGAGTAGAGAGAAAAGATGTCAGTGGCCTCCACCTGTAAAACCATTCCTGTTTTGGGGGTCACCTCATTGTTGCCCATCTAGCGCACCTGTTGTTAATTTCATTAACACCAAAGCAGCTGAAACTGATTAACAACCCCCTCTGCTACTTAACTGACCAGATCAGTATCACAGGAATTTAATTGAATTGATGCTATACTCTTGATTAAAAAGTGTTCCTTTAATTTTTTTGAGCAGTGTAGAATGGCCTTAGAATGAGGGGTGGAATAAGTTTTACCTGAACTTCCACTTTAAGACACGTTCATTAGGGTAGTTATTATTATTATTATACAGTATTTATAAAGCGCCAACAGTTCGCTCAGCGCTGTACATTACAAAGGGAGACAGAACATGCGACAGTACGAAAACAATACAATGTGATACGCGAGGGGTTCAAGGGCCCTGCTCTTTCAAGCTTACAATCTAGGAGTTAGTATTTTAGCATTTTTTAAATCCTCTGTTAATTACAGCTGTAGAAATTAGATTGTGTACAAGAAAATGCCTAATATCTTAAAACCATATATGCCTTTGTTTATTGACCATACAACTCTGACATATGGAGCAAAATCCAGGTATATTTTAGGTCCCTGCAGTCAGGATAAATAGGAAAATGTAATGCTACATATTAGATACGCTGCATTTTTTTTAATTTATCTGCTAGTCATAAAATCATTTAAAATCAATATTTATTTATTTTTTTAAACAAATTACTGACCAAAGCTCTCATATTTGCTACAAAAAAAAATGGAAAAAAAGATTTTGGTATGCAAAGTAGTTGAAAAATTATTTCAGTAAATTAGGGCATACAAACAAAAGTTTGTTCTGGTAAAAAGTTATTTTTATTACCACCAGACATAAAAGATTTAATGTCAGACGGAAACCTTTGTCATAGAAAAACTACCTATATGAGACCTACAATAACCAAGGAGTTGACAGCTGCAGTGGGAGTGGGGAGGAGAGGGTGAGATTAGTATATATCCGTTCTAATGTTCTTTCTGACAAACCTTCGGATCGCCAAATGTCTTTCCTATTTTTACACTAGATTCACACCTATGCAGGTTGCGGTTTATGCATTTTTACGGTGTGTTATGGGTTTTTGATGCTTTTAGCATTTTTGGGATGTATCAATGTTGCTAGTGGGAGGTGTCTGTTGTCATGCAGGGAAAGGCACCAAAAATGCATGTTCATTTTTCATGCATCTCCATTAAAGTCTATGAAACCAAAAATATAACCCGCTGCAGGCAAAGAAGTTCCTGACCTTTTCCAAAAACAGTACCGCTTGAAAACTCACAGATGTGAATGTGACCCATAGGAAATAATGTTAAATGAACTGTACTGTTTCTGAAAAATGCATAGGTGTGAACCTAGCCTTAACAAAAATGATTCCCAATTTCCGCACAAACTCACTCCTATTTAATAAGCAACAAAGGACAACTGTCCCCTGTATTTACAAAATAGCAGACAATCAAGCTTTTCTGCCCTCTAATGTACTGTTATATGCTGGATGATTCCAATACAAGATTTTAACTTCAGTCCAATCCAAGGGATAATCTTGTATACCAAATAGTGTTGCGGGTAAGTATCTAGGCAGAAGACGGTTGTTTGCCTTACTGGGGGGGCACCGAGGGAGTTAGGGGCCATGATATCAAGCTTTTTTTTTTCCTTAAATATGAAATGCGATGATTCTTGTTTATATAATACTGCTTCTATAATTGTAAGTATTAATTTGGCATTTGCCTAATTCTCCCAGTCTGTGGTACTTATATAACACATCCATTATGGGAGTGCATGGAGTCTGGTCCTGAGCCAAAGCAGCTGCTGTTGGACTTTTGTAAATGCAATCTAAATTCAGTGATAAATTGTGCTCAAATCCTAGATAAGCTGCACTTTATTTATTTATTTGTTTATTTTAGCGGTGATGGGCCTGGGGATTGGTATAGACAAAAACACGTCTAATAACGTCAGACCATCTGTTGTGGCAGGCTTTGCATTTTCCAGGCTCAGTAACTGGGGGAATACCCTCCAACGAGGACTTCACACAATCACTAGAGCAGTGATCAGTGGTCTTTTTTTTTTTTTTTTTTCTAAAAAACCCTTTATCTTGAATGCTCTATGTTATACGGGGGAACTTACACAAAGGACAAACACAATTCGCATGTAGTGTATGACGTAGAGGATGACTGGGACCTGTCTCAATGGAAATGCATTAAGCTGCAGAAAGCTTACTCCACATTCAGTTACATTTGCTGCCTGATCTCATTTATGCTGTAGGCTAAGCAGACAACTGCCTAACAAAACAAAGTACTTTGGAACAAACCGTTAACTCCAAATGTTAAAGCTTCCTATGCAAAGACAAATGCAGAATAATTGTTTTTGCGGAACACTTAAACTGATGAACTGTGCATTCATATTTTAACTTGCGCAAACATATTTGTTTTGTCTTATCTCTTGATGTTATAGTATGCTTTTCGTGTAGGCATTAGTGTTTTAACGGATTAGATTTTAGGGTTTTTTTTTCTTTTCTCCACCACAGTCATGATTATATTCTTGAAAAATATAATCTTCATATTGTGATCTCATGTTTTCATATTATTGTGCAGCTTTGACCAAAGTTGTATAATGCCCCTGCTATAGGTGTAGACCATTTACACAGCTCCCAAAGTCTAACTGGAACACTTCCAGGATGTCTGTTCACCTCTACCATCACAGGAATGAGCTCTTTTTCTGATTCAAACCCCCTCACATGCTTTTTCTCTGCACTGATGCTGTAGCTCTGGGGCTTAGCATTTGAGAGCTCGTTCCTGTGATGGTAAAGGTGAACAGTAACAGTTAGGTGTCTTTTAGCAATGTCCTTGAAGTTTTTTAAAGAACAGAGGTATACCGTTCAGGCAATCCAGATCAATCCACAACAAGTGCAGACTCTGGCTCATCACCACACACGAAGCAATAGGAAGAAGGGTCAGCTGCACACCGGAGGATTTAAGAATATAGTGTGTATTTATTGATCTATAGGACACACAAAACACCAGGACATAAATACAGGACCTGTTAACGCATTTCACACGATCTCGTGCTTATTCATAACAAAGAAAAACAACAAAAGTTCTGTCTTTTATATAGGTATTCGTTAATAAAGAACACCTGTCCTAATCAGCACTCCTGAATCCTGAGGATACACCTACTAATCGAAAGAGCGGGGCCCTTGACCCCCTCGTGTTTTTTGTTTTGTTACTATATTGTCTCATGTTCTGTCTCCCTCTATAATGTACAGCACTGAGCAAACCTTTTGGCGCTATATAAATCCTGTATAATAATAATAATACATTGTAACAAAACATATAAAACCATTGTATCAAAAACAGTGATCTCAGAGAACAACAAGAAAGGAGGAAAAGAAAAATTAAAGTGAAGTGGAATAAAAAGAGAAACAAAGAAAGAGAAAAAGAATAATGGATAAAAATAATTATGAAAACATTTATAAATGAAAAGTAAAATGAAAAATGAAATAACATGCACAAACACAGATAAAAGCGAGTAAATATACCAAGAAGATACGGGCTAAGAAGCCACATTTGTAAATAATCAAAATTTAAATAATAATATATACAAAAAACGCATGGCTACTTGAGATAAAGTACAAAAAAATCTCAGAAAAATCACAAACCATACATATTCAGACCAGAATATATCAAAACAGCAGAAAAAATATATATCCAAAGTGATGCATCACTATGGATCAATAAATATACACTATATTCATCAATCCTCCGGTGTGCTTACCATTCTTCCTGTTTAATTTTTTTAGTCAGGAAAATTTACAGTGTCTTTAAAATGAAACTGCTGCTACACATTAAAGTTTGTGCATATGGGCTGCCAGATCGTTAAGTATATTTATGCTCTTAGGTTAGTTCTTTTGCCATGTTTTGACCACCCCAACAGGGTTACTTTACAGCTTATGTCAAGGCAAAAAAAAAGTATGTAAAGTATGTACAGTTTGTGTATATAGTATATACAGAAAGCTGCTATTTGTGTGAAAAAAATTATTTAAATTTTGTTCGGGTACAGCGTTGCATGTGCAATTACCAGTTAAAATATCACAGTGCTAAATAGCAAAAAATGGCCTGGTCATTAAGGCGTAAAATCCTCCAGAGCTCAAGAGCAAATAGAACAGTAAAATACCTGTTGATCTGCAAGAAATATACTCTGCCTTTAGGCTTGGCTCATATGTATGTGGTTTCCCCAAGGCTGCGTTTGCCTGTGTACAACAGCCCATTTGAATGAGCTGTTATGTCCACTGAAAATACAGGGAAAAGGTCCCTGCAGCTTTTCAGAAAATGCGGCCGACAGGAAACTGCATAGTGCAGTGTGGTTTCTAGTGCATGGCAGTGCCATTAGGATTATTGGTACACCCTCGCTTCTCTCGAGCGGCGTTGTCAGCTCAAAACAAGGCTTAAAGTGGAGCTCCATCCAAAAGGGGAAGTTCTGCTTTAAGCCTTTTGTCCTCCGCTCCCCATTAAGGATTGGCACCTTTGGGGAGCGGGTACCCGAATATGACAGGCACCCGCTCCCACTTCCGCTGCAATCGCGTAGGTGATCGGAAGCAGAAGTTGTCCTCCCTCCCTCCCTGTAGTCTTCTGGGACATGTGATAGGTCCCAGAAGACTACGGGGCCATTCACAAAGTGCAGCACTTCTCACGCATGCGCAGTGGGCACCCGGCTGTGAAGCTGCAAGCTGTCAAAGCTGGGTTCCCACACTGATGATGCCGGTGCTAGGGAGAGAAGACAGCCAGTGAAACCAGCCGTGGTTAAGACACCACTGGACCCTGGGACAGGTAAGTGGCTGTATTTTAAAAGTCGGCATCTACAGTTTTTGTAGCTGCTGACTTTTATTTATTTATTTGTTTCAGGTAGAACTCCGCTTTAAGGCAAGGTCCACATTTGTGCGGGTGGTTGCTGCTGTGCGGGTGGTTACTGCTGTGCAACCTCACCAACTCCTACAACCACCCATACAAGTGTGGATCTAGCTAAGCCTTGTTTTAAGCTGACAATACAAAGGGTTATTGTGGATTGAGCGGTGTCAATTCTGCCCACTGTCGGTTTGACAAACTTTTCAACCACTCTTAGATCTATACAACTTAAAGGCTAAATATTCTGTAGTCCAAGATAACAATTAGGTGAAGCAGACTCTTTCAAATAATACAGGAAGTGTGCAGAGGACACAGGACAACTCCAAATCTCTGAAAGATCAACAGATTTCATTTTTTTGGGGCACTGTTACCATTGAAAGCTTTTTAATCTGTTTGATATTTAACAGATAGGAGGCAATAAGGTAAGTTGTTGGGGTTTAACACTCAATTTAGGAATAGGAACAAAAACAGGCCAAAAATAACCCATCTAATTATATGTTATTGGGATCAATGAGGAGTGCAAGCAGTATGGGGAGGGATGCAGTGGATTCTAGTAATATACTGTATATGGAGGTATTACAGTTGCAGAAATTTGTAAATGTATATTTAGCTTGCTTTGTTCTTTGTTTTTTTGCTATTATTTATTATACTATATTTTTAATATGAATGGTAACTCCATAACGTATTTGACAGTGAAAAATAAATTAAAGAATAAATAACTATTTTTGACTTCTCATGTTACCAATAATAATATAACCGTTGTCAGATTGGGTTTTCATTGAGAATATCTTTTTTGTGGTTCCAGTGACAGTTGGGGGTCACAGTAAAATCGTTAGGATATTGTGTAAAAATACTGTGCACTCTTCTTAATCCAGCAATCCCTTTTTCAGGCTGAGACTTATGACAGAGAAGCTCCATCTGGTGAAGAACCTGCACAGCCAGCCCCGGCTCCCAATGTGTCCAGGAGCCCTCGGCAGCGACGAGCACAACAGAGAAGAAATCCTGCTTCTCCGGGGCTCATCCCAGTCCAGCAACATACTGTCAATGCAAGCAACACTGGGTCAACAGTACTGATAGTATTGCTGACATTAGCATTGGCAGCACTTATTTTCCGCAGAATATACTTGGCCAACGACTACATTTTTGACTATGAGCTATAATGTTTGATTGGTTCTGTAAGGAATTGACATGAACGCTTGTTAAACGTATATCAGTTATGACAACTGTTTAAGGGAATTACTCTTTCTGTTAGAAAAAAACAAAAACCATTTATCTGCTTAAATGACTGTCTATGGCATACTATAACATTGTTGCTGGAGTTGGCTGGATCTTTTCTTCCTATCGGGCTATACACTTTGAACAAGTGCTTTGTTTATACCCATGTTTATATGTTTACTGAACAAAGTGAATAATGGATAGCACACCACCCATTTTGTAGAAAAGAAAACTACTGCACTTTCATGATAGATATACTGATGCAAATAAGGTACTTTTTTTTATTTTTTTTTATTTTAAATAATTCCTAGTGTGGTATGTTAAATGCTTCCATCATGTGTTTGATGGAATAAGGTTAGCAGAGGGAATGATTTGTCCACTCAACCCAAACCACAAGATCAAATATGGTCAGGAGCTACTCATCTGGGCATTTATTAAAAATGCACTAAAGTAATTTTATTTTTTATTCATTTGTTTGGGGCTGCACAGCGTTTTAGCATTTCTACATTAATTTGTGCATGATTTGTACTAGGTTACTTTTGCACATTTTGTTCTAGCTAACAATTAACCACCATTGGATAAAAACACTGGTGGTGACATGTTCCCAGGGCTGAATCTATCTATTTTCATCAGTGTTGGTCACCTTTCTTGACATGGGGGCCTCAAGTGTGTCCTCGGCTCCTGGTATCTCCAAAGGACCACACATAATGTAATTATTATTATTGTTATTATACAGGATTTATATAGCGCCAACCATGAATGTAGACCTGCAACAGCAGAGGGTCAAAGACTCCACACATGCTGTGCTAGCAAAGAAGCAGTCCATTTCTGTGGTAGAAGTGTTGTTTATGAGTGACAGCTTTGACTTTACATCCAGCATTTGAAATGCTCAATTAAGGTGGGAATACTCGATTAGACAATCGACCAATCGGTCATTCAACATCCGAGAGGCGTTCGTTCGTTGGTTGAAATCATGGCCCACATTAACCAATCTAAAAAAATTGTTCGTCGGGCAATACGTAGTGTTGACGTCTTCCGTACAAGTGGAAGTGATGCAGTGTGCGTGTGACCTTGCAGGCACGCCTTTCCGGCCAGAACGAGCGATACATACAGCAATTAACAGCAATGAGTATAATATAGTTTATTATATAATCTATATACATAAATAGTGATACATAAAAATATAATATGTTTCATTCTGGTTTCATTATCTCATTAGGCCAATAAACTTTTAACATTTGGATTTTTTGTTTGTGTTTACGAAGATTCCTTGGACATAAACATCCGGGTCATCTTCTGTTTTTGTTCATGTGTGATAGCACTTGATAGATTTTCTTTGTACAACCGTCCTACCACCTCATAGAAAATCGGTTGTTCGTATGCGAAACGACAAAATTTTTCACTGTTGTTCAACTGGATTTTTTCATTCACAATATCGTTATTGGTTAAAACATCCTGCTCATCAACGAAGAGAAAATAGTTTGATCAGTGGTTCCGCCAAATTTTTTGTATGATTTTCTTATCGTGTGTACGGGGCATTAGTACACAGCTTCAAACAGCAATGATAATACTAAAGCACAGTATTGCCACCTGTGTTGACCAGGAACATTTTTTGCCAGTCTAGCTGGTGCTGATTCTGTGGGCACCAAGTCTAGTGGCACACAGTCCGGGAAAATGTATGACATAGTACTTCTACTTGCGATGTAAGCAGCCAGATTCAGTGACCAAAGTGGCCAGTATAGTAGGTATGAGTGTTTTGGTGCACGGCAAGCGGGTATATATGCTGCATGGGACTGCTAGGAGATGTAACTGCCTTTTAGATTGCATCGTTTTTCTCTATGGTTTAAGCATGGATGATTGGCTAGCTAGTTCATAAGTTTCAGAGCTGAATTTTTAGTAATCAAGGCAATTTATTTATAATTTTTTTTTTTTTTAACTTGGTGAAGACTTCAGAATTTTCAAAAACTGTCCTGAAATACATTACAAAATGTAAAAAATGAGGCCGAAATATTTTCTTGCTTTTTTTTTTTGTATTACATTTTTTTTTTAGGAGAGGGATTAAGGGTTTGTCTCTGAATATCATATGGTCAGTATCCTGTAGTCTATTTTCAGATGTATATCTTGCTTTTTTTAATTAAAAGTAATTACCTAATTTGTTTTTTCTTGCATTCATTATAATGTACTATATGTAATTATCTAAAATTATTGTTCTCTGAAAAATATATGTCAACAATAAATGAAGTGTGTTGAGTTTTATTCTGTTAGCAAATCTGAGTGCTTTTAATATAGCTAGCTGTCTTTCATAGCACCAATTTTATACAGGAGCAATGCCTTAAAATATTTATTGTATAGCTTCCTATAAGTATCTCATTCATAAAGTGGGGACTTCTCAAAAGTAGCAGTCACCCAAAGTGAATAGTCATTATAAAGTTGCACCATAAAATGTGTCAAACAACTGTGACCATGGAAAGGACAAAAGACAGCTAACACATTTTGGGGGTCCAATGTCTCCCCCTTCCTCAGAGTTTAAGTGTAATTAAATGGTTTAAAGTCTCAAAAGTGGCCCAGTTGCCAGGGTTTATTTGTTTACTGCATGGAAAGTCATATTTGACCAGGATCAGTGGATCAAGGAATCGGCAATAGGGCTGTGCTTTTCTAGTGCAGCACATAGCAATACAAACCTGACAGAGGCTCTAACTCTTCTGACTCAAAAGTTCCAGGCCCATTAACTCAGTCAGGATGAGAGTCCATCCAAGAGTCTGCATTTTAAAAACCAAGTCCTCACAGGCTCTTTTTTTTTAAAGTAAAAAATCTGTCCTGGAAGAAATACAAGCCCTGCCATTGCTTGAATTCCTTGTGAAGATGCTAGTTGTCTGGCCCAGCCTTTTTTAACCAGGTTGTCTTCAAGTTTCTTCAGGGGTGCCTTGGCAAAATGCCTAAAAATTGCCCAAAAATTGTATAAAAGCCAGCAGGTGGATCAAGCCTACATTTAAGTTACACAAAGCCACAGGTTTTCATTGTGCACCATCACAACTTTCTAGTTGCCAGCGACATAACCAATGATGTCCTAAATTGATAAGAAGGACATCGGGCCCCTGCACAGCATCCTAGCTTGCCCTCCCCTGTCCTCCTCTGTCAGCACTGGGATCACATTAGCTGAGTGAAAAGAGAGAAACTGAGGGAGAAGAGAAACAATGGAATACTAGTCAGTACCAGTGTGCAAAGGTATATTTTGCTTTGGAAGAATAAATTCCCTCTGATGTTAGGTGTCCTACATGTACAGATGTTGCTGCATTCTGTAAAACTATTAATTTAGTTTTTTACATTTTGTAATGGGTGCCTCAAGACTGTGCAGAATTTCTGCACCCAAATCGATTGTTGTACAACTTGGGTAAACCAGCATGTCGAATTGGTGCTAACAATAACTGCTGTGTTCTCCTAGCAGGGATGGATCCCCCACACAATAGCTCTGTGAGAGGGATTTCCCATCAACACTGACTGTGTTGATGGTGAAATTGAGAGATTTTCTTTCTTGCAACCACGCATCGGCTATGGCTGGCTTTAGCCTTTGATCTGCAGTCGTCATGGTGTTGTATATGTGATCATGACAGCAGCCCTTTAATGGCTTAACAGTTTAGTTGAGAGCCAACATATGCACGCTGGTAACTGTAACAGTTATCATTCAAGACATGTCTTGAATTTAACTGTTTTGGGAAAATGTTAAATCTGTGTGTTTAGTTACGATACCTTAACATTTCATGTTCCTGCTGTACCATGTATGTGCAATAAAGTATCCTGTTCTCTTTGTATTGCTACCTGAAATACCTGGTGTTCCTGCCAGTTTTTGATTCCAAACTGACCACGGTAGACATGAGAGCATATCCATATCAGCTTGGCCATTCTACTGGCTGTGCTGGAATAATAGACTTGTGCAGCCCCCCTTACCTCTGCAGCTGAGAAAAAAGGCTATGTGATAACTTGTAACAAAAAAATAAAAATGGGTATTTATGATCTAGTTAGGTCCATATATATTTGGACGCAAGCACAATTTTCATACTTTTGGCTCTGTATGTCACCAGAATAAATTAAAATGAAACAATCCAAATGAATTTGAAGTGCAGACTTTCAGAGTTAATTCAAGGGGTTGAACATAAATATCAAGTACAAACTTTAGGAACTGCAACCATTTTTATACAGCCCCTCCATTTTCAGGGGCTCAAATGTAATTTCACAACTGAATATCATTATAAATAAAATGTTAATTTTTAATATTTTGTTGAGAATCCTTTACTGGCAATGACTGCCTGAAGTCTGGAACCCATGGACATAACCAAAGACTGGGTTTCCTCCTTTCTGATGCTTTGCCAGGCTCTAACTTGCAGCTGTCTTCAGTTGTTCTTTGTGGGTCTTTCTGCCTTTAGATTTGCCTTCAGAAAGTGAAATGCATGCTCAATTGGGTTGAGATCAGGTGCTTGAGTCAGCCATTGCAGAATATTCCACTTCTTTTCCTTCAAAAACCCCTGCGTTGCTTTTGCTGTGTGTTTTGGATCCTTGTCCACCTGTACTGTGAAGCACCTTCCAATCAACTTTGCTGCATTTGGCTGAATCTGGGCTGACAGTATATCTCTGAACACTGCAGAATTCATCCGGCTGCTTCTGTCTTCTGTCACATCATCAATAAACACCAATGTTTTACAGATGATGTTGTGTGCTTTAGATCATGAGCTGTTCTTCTCCACACTTTTTTCTTTCCGTCATTCTGGTACAGATTAGTCTTAGTTTCATCTGTCCAAAGAATGTTTTTCCAGAACTGTTCTGGCTTTTTTAGATGTTTTTGTCAAAGTCTAATCTGGCTTTTCTATTCTTCAGGCTTATGAATGGTTTCCACCTTGTGGTGAACCCTCTGTATTTGCTCTCGTGAAGTCTTCTCTTGATTGTAGACTTTGACAATGATATGCCCACCTCCTGGAGAGTGTCCTTCACTTGTCTGGATGTTGTGAATGGGTTTTTCTTTACCATAGAGAGGATCCTGTAATCATCCACCACTGTTGTCTTCTGGAGATGTCCATGCCTTTTTATGTTGCTGAGCTCACCAATGCATTCTGCTTTCCTCAGAATGTACCAAACTGTTGATTTGGCCACTCCTAATGTTACTGCCATCTCTCTGATGGATGGATTTGTTTCCTTTTTGAAGCCTTACAATGGCCTGTTTCACTTGCATGGACAGCTCCTTTGAACACATGATGTAAGTTCACAGCAATAGATTTCAAATGCAAATGCCGCACTTAGAATCAGCTCCAGACCTTTTACCTGCTTAATTGATGAAGAAATAATGGAGTAGCCCACACCTGGTCATGAAACATCTTTTGATTCAATTGTCCAATTACTTTTGGTTCCTTGAAAAAAAAAAAAGGGGGGGGGGATGGCTACTCGTAAGAGCTGTAATTCCTAAACCCTTCCTCCAATTTGGATGTACATGCCCTCAAGTTAAACCTGAGAGTTCAGCCCATATCCATTATATACCTATAGCTTGAATATGTTTTGGTAAATACCTGAAAAAAACTAAAATTGTGCCAGGTTCCAAATATATACAGACCTAACTGTGTACTGTATGTATGTATGTATGTATGTATGTATGTATGTATGTGTGTGTGTGTGTGTGTATGTATATATATATATACACACAGTTGTGTTCAAAATAATAGCAGTGTGTTGAAAAAAGTGAATAAAGCTCAAAATCCTTCTAATAGCTTTTATTTCCATGCACACAATTGCATTGGGAACACTACACATTCTATTCCAAATCAAAACATGAAGAAAAATATATCAAATTTGTGTTGTTCCTAAAAAAAATTGAAGAAAAGTGAATATTAGGCTGTTCAAAAAAAATAGTAGTGTTTGTATTCTTCTTTACAAACTCAAACATTCACTATATAAACTGAAAATGTTTCAAGATTTTGCTTTCCTTTGAATCACTTAATTAATATTTAGTTGTATAAGCACTGTTTCTGAGAACTGCTGTACATCTGTGTTGCATGGAGTCAACCAACTTCTGGCACCTGTGAACAGGTATTCCACCCCAGGATGATTGGACTACATTCCACAGTTCTTCTCTATTTTTTGGTTTTGCATCAGAAACTGCATTTTTGATGTCACCCCACAAGTTTTCTATTGGATTAAGATCTGGGGATTGGGCTGGCCACTCCATAACGTCAATCTTGTTGGTCTGGAACCAAGATGTTGCATGTTTACTGGTGTTAATGATATACGGTGTCCCTTTTCTTAATATATATATCCTAATGCATATATCATATAAATGAATATACTAACGAGTCTCAATATTACACCGTGAAAATTATACACCCCCTGGTGCAAAATAATAAATAATAATATACGGTGTCCCTTATCTTAATATATAAAGCCTAACGCATGTGACACTAAAATCCCCCCCCAAAAAACAAAACAAACCATAATGATCACATAAGAAAATCTGCTGATGAATATATATATGCTGATAAATCAATAATAAACAGTACTCTACATGATCAAAAATACGTCCCACAAAATAAGAAAAATGTCCTTCAAATCAAAGTCATTCATAAAGTTCAACAAAAATCTTCAAATTGAAAACCAGCTTCCAAAGTGACTTCCGAGAACAAACCAAAAAAGAAAAACTCACATAGTGTATTTCCTTTGATAATATATATATATTCACTCAAAACACGTGAATTGCACACAAACACACGTGATCACTACTAAAAAAGTGAGCAACTGTGTAAAAATGTGTCCGTGAAAAATCTTGTGACAGAAAAGTGAAAATCCTGTAGAAAAACGTGTCCACTTCTAAATGTGCAGATAAAATACCCTTACCAAAGCATCAAAAATCACAAGCCTGTAATCATCCAGGTAAGATAATGGCATGTGATAAGCTCCACCAAAGGAATCTTCACAGTTACAGATAGATACTCCTCTCTCCACACCAGTCTCCAAGCGATGCTCACCATATATATGGATAAATGACAGTGTAAATCCGTATAAAGCTTAAAGATATAACTTTATTAATATGCTTACATATATATCTTTTTTAAAATTGCCATCATATAGGTACATACGCAGCCAGAGATCCTCAGGAACACTCTTCCTGTAACCTAGATCACAATCTCCAGGATCCAAAATGGCCACTCGGACACTTCCGGCTTAGCTGTGTGTCTTAACGTCACTTCCCTTTGACGCGTTTCATCACTTGACTTAATCATAAATTTGACCCTTTATTTTGCCTATTTTTCTATCCATTCGAATGGTAGTTTTTGGCTGTCTTCCACGTCTTTCAGGTTTTGGTTGCCATTTTAAAGCATTTGTGATCATTTTAGCTGAGCAGCCTATCGTTTTCTGCACTTCTTTATATGTTTTCCCCTCTCCAATCAACTTTTTAATCAAGGTATGCTGTTCTTCTGAACAATGTCTGGAACGACCTATTTTCCTCAGAATTTCAGAGAGAAATGCACTGTAACCAGCATGTACAACATTTGCTGCCTTCCTTCCTTAAATAAGGGCAATAATTGCCACCTGTTTCTCAAAGAATGAATGACCTCACTAATAGAACTCCACACTGCTATTATTTTGAACATGCCCCTTTCAATTAGTGATTCAATTACACAGAATCAGCAGCATGCATGTCATGACTGTTGGGTCTGTTGGATTTCTATTACTCTACTACACCTGCTAGTAAATTATTTGCCATGTAGAAATATCATTTCTACCAAAAACAGTGATTGATCAGGTTAGTGATGTCTGTGTGTGTGTGTATATATATATATATATATATATATATATATACACCCACACCCACACAGCGGGTAAAATAAGTATTGAACTCTTCACCATTTTCCCAGTAACTATATTTCTAAATGTGCTATTGACATTTTCACCACACATCGGTAACAACCCATGCATTCCATAATTACAAAGAAACCAAAACAAATACAGTCAGAAATTTGTGTGTAATAAAATGGAATGACACAGAGAAAAAGTATTGACCACATGAAGACAGGGAGGTGCAAAAAGGCATGGAAAGCCAAGACACCAGCTGAAATCTATTAGTAGTTAGAAAGCAATCCTGCCTGCTGTCAATGAAAATCAATATCAGCTGGTTCAGTCAACTGATGGCCTATAAAAAGGTATCTTCTTACCAAGGTGTCACTTAATAAACATCTCATGATGGGTAAAAGCAAACAGCTCTTTCAAGACCCTCACAACCCTATTGTTGCAAAAACATACTGATGGTTACAGAAGGATTTCTAAACGTCTGAATGTTCCATTGAGCACTGTTGGGGCCATAATCCGTAAGTGGAAAGAACAACATTTCACCATAAACCGGAGTGAAAAGAATTATCAGAAGAGTTGTCAAAGAGCCAAGGACCACTGGTGGAGAGCTTCAGAAAGACTTGGAATTAGAAGGTACAATTGCTTCAAAGAAAGCAATAAGTACTGCACTCAACCTCCATGGCCTATACACATGCTCACCATGCAAGACTTCATTGCTGAAGAAAAATCATTTTGAAGCATGTTTACAGTTTGTGCACAACATTTAGACAAGCATGTGAAATACTGGGAGAATGTAGTCTGGTCAGATGAGACCAAAATTGAACTCTTTGGATGCCATAATACACACCATGTTTAGAGGTCAAAAGGCACTGTACATCACCCCAAAAACACCATACCAACAGTGAAGTTTGGAGGTGGGAACATCATGGTGTGGGGCTGTTTTTCAGCTTATGTACTGGCAAACTTCATATCTATGAAGGAAAGTTGAATGAAAAAATGTACCAAGACATTCCTGATAAAAATCTTTTACCATCTACCAGGAAGATGAAGATGAAACAAGGGTGGACATTTCAGCAAAACAATCCCAAACACAAAGCCAAGGAAACTCAACTGTTTTCAAAGAAAGAAAGTAAAGCTGCTAGAATGGCCCAGACAATCACCTGACTTGAATCCAATAGAAAATCTATGGAAAGAACTAAAGATCAGAGTTCATAGAAGAGGCCCACGGAACCTTCACGATTTGAAGACAGGAGGCGTCTTGAAGCTGTCATTACCAACAAAGGATTTTGTAAAAATTATTAAATACATTTTAGTTAGTGCGTTCAATACTTTTTCCCTGTGTCATTCCATTTTATTACACATTACTTAGTTTCTGAACTTATTTATTTTGGTTTCTTTGTATGTATTGCTTACATGGGTTGTTACCGACATGTGGTGAAAATTTCATGTCAATAGCACCTTTAGAAATATATTTACTGATAACAATAGTGACGTGTTCAATACTTGTTTTACCCGCTTTCTATATAGTGTATGTACAGTGTGTGTGTGTGTGTATGTATATATATATATATATATATATATATACGCACACACGCAAATGTTTTGCTTGCTGCTGACAGTAGATGACTGTGGTCGGTTTCTGGTGTTTCTTTCCTCTTTAGTCACAATGTGTAGCACACACATCCCCAGGGTAAGAAGAAGTGACACAGACACAGCTGAGCCTGACACCTATCAGCTGTGCCCATGAGAGTAGGGCATTACGTGTAGTCCACAACACTACATGGAGCTATACAATTTAAATAGTGCTGAATGCAATACTAGTATACCATACTGATCCAACAAATGAAATAGCCTTGACAGTGCAATACCACCCTCTGCTCAGCTACACAGTGTACCCAGTGCTGAGCAATAGCAGTACATCAGCTACACAGAGTACCCAGTGCTGAGCAATAGCAGTACATCAGCTACACTGTACCCAGCTATGGGGAGTAACCAGTGTTGAAGTTCTTTAAGGTAGACTTAAGTTTTTTTGTGTTTTTTATCCTTTGGGTTTATGTGAGACTCTCATTCATGACATAGTAATTATGCCTTTATCAGCATGTGATCTTCCAGTAGGCTTGTCTAACAATGTGTGGACTCATTGTTAAAATATGCATAAAATACACAGGTGACAGTTGAAAGAAGGCAGACTAACTGACCATTGCAGTGTAAAAGCCTTTGGTCAGATGCACCTGTTAGGCCATATAAAACTCTTTTCACCTCCCTGTATGACACCTTCTAGTCACAACATCCCCTTATGGCTAATTGTGTGTGTCCTACTGATTTAGGCTCTGGAAAGACACAGTCAAATGCATAATAGCTAGTGTTTTGAAAACTGCTATAAATGTAAAATTAAATTATCATTTTATACAGAAAGTGATGGAAAATCTAAATTTATTTATTACAGGTACTTATATAGCGCGTTATTTTACATATATATTGTACATTCACATCAGTCCCTAACCCTCAAGGGGTGTACAATCTAAGGTTCCAAACTTACATTCATACATACACATAGTAGGGCCAATTTAGACAGGAGCCAATTAACCTACCAGCATGTCTTTGGAGTGTGGGAGGAAACTGGAGTACCCGAAGGAAACCTGCACAGGGAGAACATGCAAACTCCAGGCAGGTGGTGCTGTGGTTGGGATATGAACCAACAATCCTAGTACTGTCAGGCGAAAGTACTAACCATTTAGCCACTGTGCTGCCCATTTGTCACAGGAACTAGAGGTGTGGGGAAATCTTATAATGGAGACACCTATTCCAATGACAACTGTCTGGGAGGGGATATCCCCTTGCTTTGGAGCTGTCTGTTCTTAGCCTGCTGTGTCTCTGGGAAAGGAAAGGAAAGCAGTAATACACCCAAAGCCAAAAATGTCAAATATTGCAGCATATCAATCCATACCAGATATGATGGCTGCATTAGATTTCTTTTTCTAAGCTTTCTTCCCTCTGTTTTCACGTGGTGATCTGGCTAATAACACACATCCTGTATTAGAGTGCCCCCTCTCTGGATGAAGGAGCACAGGGCACCTGTGAACAGCAGCATCGCCAGTCTAGGTTAGATGTACTAGCAGATTCAGATACACTAACAAACTGAAGCCAAACTCACACTTTATAGGCAGTAACAGCAAACAGTTTTTTTTTCCTTTTGGGATAATGGTTTTACATAAATAAATTAAAGCTGATCATTATAAGCAACCCTATCAGTGTAAAGTGATTTGTCTCATCCCTGTAACTGATCGCTTTTGAAAAATAATAGACTTACTGGCTAGATCAAACAAACAAAGGATTTCCCTGCACACTTACTAGGCAGCCTACAAAAGAATTAATTTGGCCCTGTCTAACAGTTTGTGTTTTTTAGAGGACCTTTGACACAGGACTGCGGCTTACACATGTATTTGGGGGCCAACTTGGTTATTTTACAGGCTTGCTGGTAAGTGTGCAGGGAATTCCTTTGTTGGTTTGCGATGTGCATTGCCTCTCCATGTGCACCTTACTGCTAAGATTGGCTATAGTTGGGACGGTTGCCATTTTTTTGTACAGTTTACTGGCTGGATCACTAGATGGAAATAGAAGAAAGAAAGCCTAAAAAAGAAAATGAATGCAGTCATCCCATCTAAGAATTGGTAAGCTGCAATATAATAAATCTTTGGTTTTGGGTTTAATACTGTTTGAAGGGAAATCTCTGAACAGGACACACACACACAAGCAAAAAAAAAAACTCAATAGGGGTCTTAATCATTCCAACTCTATTCAAAACTGAATTAAACATGTTGCCTTACAAATACTTTAAAGTGTAAGTTCATATTTTCACCAAAAATGAAAAAGTGAACTAACTCTAAATCACCTGGCCACCCCTCTGGACCCTGATGCCTGTGCTGCAGGTGTAGTGGCCCATACAATGTACAGCTCAATACACAGCCCTGTAGTGAGTATCCATCCTAATGCAATGGCAAGTACTCATTGGTCAGCACAATGCTCACCAATGAGAATTATTCTGTGTCTTCTTCTGGTAAACTGTCCAAAAAAAAACATTTCCCATTGGTCAGTGTGGTCTCATGCTTGTAACCAATGAGTGTTTGCCATTGCAAACATTAGGATTGATATTCAGTCTTTGCTGTGAATTGCAGTGTGGGGCATCACAGCTTCTATGTGCAGATGGCTGGCCAGCATTTTTGGAGTTTGGCCACCTTTTCCTTTTTGTGAAAAGGTGAAGCCTGTTATTGCTTACCTCTTCTTTACAAGCTAGTTGCCTGGTGGTTATACTGATCCAGTAATTTCAGTAGTTTGTACAGGAACTGACCTCAACCATGTATGCTACTCAAGAGCGCAGCCTTCAGTAGCTGCATGCTTGTTTCAGGTCAGAGACTCACAATAGCGACCATTTTGACTCTATGGGTGTTGGTGGTGTAACAATTGGACTGGGATCCTAGATCCATTTATTTAGATATTGTGCAGTCTCTATAGACAATATATCACTGGTGTCTCAAATCCAATAACTCAATGGGGATGTGTTGCTAGTGACGTTATATCTATTTTTGAAATCTATAGGGTTGTAAGATGTTAAAATTTGAGTAGTCCTTTGCAAGTGTTGCTAATTTCATGTTGCTCCACGATTAAGTCCCCCCTGCGGGCACGGCAGGCGTCTGTTGTTGGATACACATTGTCACACATGTGAACATAAGTTTATGTACAAACAAGATCCAAGGCCCTGAGGAGTTTTTCTGTGAAATGCATTGATCATTTAAGTCTAGGATCTTTTGAAACAGATATATGGTTATACTTTAATCAACAATATTCATTTTATTAGTCTTTTATGATGTGTATTTGTGATACAAGTAAATATTAACAATAAAATACTGGGTTTATGTATTGATGTTTGTCTTTGTTTTATACCTCGGGAGGTACATTCATAGTCCCAACTGTAATGATTATGCGCAACAAAGATATGGAAGCTGTACATGACAGCCATCTTGTTAAGGTCTCAGCCACTTTTGTTCTTCATAAGCAATAATCTTCCTTCCCTCCTCCTGAAAACTGGAATGTGTAGTTGTAAGTTGTAACAAACTTCAAAAGAGCCTCTTATCTTGATTAAAACACAAATAGACGCCAGCATCCAGGGCTGTAAACAACTAATTAGCCTTGGCAGGATGTCTGTTTTCAAAACAATTTCCTCTTCCCTATCGTAAAACAATAATAACTCAGTCAAGCTATCAAAAATTACCTGTTAGGCCATTAAGGCTCTAGCAATGCAGAGCATGCCATAAAACGTCTATTTCACACGTAACCATTCCATATACAATTCATAGAATTCAACAGAAACAGGGCACATTAATATTAGGTATATATTTGAATCGGGAATATCATACCAAACAAATCAAGGTCCTACATGACTATGTTAGCACATAGAAAAGGGGATAAAGCAGTCTCCTCCCTCCTGGGTGACAAAGGTACACTGTGTTTGGTATCCCTGGGTTCGAAATATAATTCTGAATATTAATCTGCCAGTTACTAGAATACCACCTGCACGTATTGGAGGTTATTAATACTACTGTAAAACTGTATTTGGGACTTGGTCATAAGTCTGGTGACCTCCTAGCACCCATCCCCTAAACCGGATGATTGATCAGTTGTTCTCAGGCGACACCCCTTTGATATCATAGAAAAGAGACTGGATCTAGTAGGAGCTCTCATTTAACATCAACCAAGAAATATCTTAACAGACTTGAAAGCAAAGGCAAAGTTTTTGCTCGGACAATTGGACTCTGCTAAAACCAGGACTTTGCAAGTATTCTGCCTTCTTAACTCCTTTCTTTTATTTCTCTGTTGCTTTATTGTTCTCTCAATGTCTTTGTAACATCCCTTTTTGTAAATATTTTAATTACACTATTTTGACCTTTTTAGTAATAAACCCTATTTTGAAAAGTGTTGAAACTGTCTCTAAAGCTTTTAATGCAAACTAAAGAATCCCTGTCTCTTGAAGAGTGCTACTGTATATAATAATCCTCTGAATATACCTGGCTGTGGTGACAGTGTGTGTTCTAGACGTTTATGCTAAAATCATAGTGTTATTGTTAGGATTTGTGAGTTTCCTCCTCTGTAAAAAGGTGGTGGTGGCAGTGTGAAGGGTTAATTGCATAATTAACCTAACTCAGTGACAATTGCTCTCAGGCTGCTGGCACATAGATTGTGGTCCTGCAAACTGGAAAATCTTTGTGCAGAGTGCAGCTGAGAGTGGCATTATTACGCGGTGGGAGATTGACTGGTCCTTTGTCACAAGTTGGTGAGAAGGGCAGGGGATCGGGCACCGCATTGCATCAAACCAACTTGCATCTCTAAGAATTCGGTGATGAAGAAAATCATATTTTCAACTATTTTCTTTTTAAAGAAACAGAAATGCAGAGCCCACCATTGCATGTCTCCATCTGAAAATATTATTTCTCTGGGTGTTTTGATCCACTATAGTTTTTTTAGTAGTTGATATCTTTGGATCAATTAAACAGCAAGTATTTTTAAGAGAAGACCTCAGCAAAGGCAGTCTGCATATTCCGTCAGCACAGGTTTCTATCAAATGGCACAGTCACATATGAGGGATTATCTATTTAAGCTGTGCAGTGTAAACTGATAATCCTGCATGACCTAATTAATACCACTAGATGGCAGGTTTCCCTCAGACATTGAGCCAAAAGCTGTCCTTTTCTAGTCTTCTGCAGATTCTAACCTGACATGTGCCTGAGCTGTTGAGCGATTTAAAATGACCCATTTTGTGGATATGTGCAGCCCATCTGAACAGTTGGTGAATAGTGATTTGTATTATATACTTAAAACCACATGTGTAAATGCACTCTGCACAACAGCAGAATGCAGATATTTAACCTCCATGTTGTACCATTATATATTCTGTTATTCTGATATCTTTGCCTCATAGAAAAGAACATTAAAAAAAATCTGATGCACCTTGCTGAGGTGCTTAAAGAGTAACTCAACGTTTATTGAGAAAAAAATATTCCCCTCTGGGTGATCTATACACATTGCAAGCATTTTAAAACACTTTGTTGCAGAGTCCTACCTTTTGTTATTCTGAAGAAGCAGCTGTTTGTGTGTCTGTGAGGAAAAGTGAATATGTATAGGAGCGGTTTCATAATTATCAATTAGCTGCTGCACCTGCAGGGCTCTGAAGAGGAAAGTGACAGGGTCTGCATCCCTCTAGATGTGATTTCTCTTTGGGAATACCCCACCAAAAATGACATTTTTGTTGCAGGGGATGCCTGAAACCTGACTAGTATCTTAGTGCAGACTTCTGGGAAAATGAGTGAGCCAATTACACAAGCAGGAAATTACATATCTGGGGGGTGTCCTGTACACCATCTGTGTACAGAATGCCTCCGGGTAGCCATATTGAATTGCATTTTACATACAATTACAGTGCTACAGATTAAAAAGGAAAGATATTTTTAATAATATTCAATTACAATATGACTTGTATTGCAATTGTATATGCTGTATTATTTTTTTCTTCAAATTTGCTATTTTTTCCCACAAAACTGGAGTTACCATTTAATTAACAAAGTATTCCTGGGACTGAGATTGCACAAGGCATTGTAATTGCTTAATTGTTGACAGATGCATTGGCATAAATCCGTGTATTAAAAATGGAGGACTTATTGATAAAATATAAAAGGAACACAGGGGTTTTGTTGAAAATTACCTTATTGCTATCCTAAACTTTCAGAGCCAAGCTATCCCTGTAGCCTTTCCTGCCATCCGCACCGCCATTCAGAGAAATTGTCCCTCGAAGTCTTCTGACACTTCCTGGAGTGTCAATTTCATTGGTCCTCCACAGCTCTTACTAGTTCCTTCTGCCGACCACCACATCAATACAGGATAGAGTGTTGAAGTGGAGGTTGGCAGGAGGATCCAGGGAGAGCTATGGGGAAGAGTTCTCAAGATTTGATTGGTGTTTGTCAGGGTGAGTATGGGGGGTGGGGGGGTTAAGGGGTGGTTGGAGAAGTATGTATTTTCTGGGAAAGCTTAGTATAGAAACAGGGTCAATTTAGTGTAGTTAAGTATACCCTGTTGATAAAACATACTATGTTCTTGTAACCACGGCAATGACAGTGCAGTAGTTATCTGCTCCAGTACAACGCATGCACCAGTAGCTTCCATAGAGTACTCTCATTTTGTCTAGCACATATCCACTGATGGGGTGACAGGGCATAGCCAGTTGGGCTTAAAGCAGAACTGCGTCATGCCATTCAAGGCATGCCACGAATGATAACTGTCACAGTTGCTTCTGCTCTCAACCAAACTGTCAAGCCAGCAAATGGCTGCTTTCATAACTGATCACATGTGCAGAATCATGGTAACTGCAAATCAAACAGAAGCAAAGATGGCAACTTTCTCGACTGTAAAGGATAAGAGGGTTTGGTTCTGCTTTAAAGCTGCCATTGCCATTTAGTAAAAGTGTCTTGAATACCAGTGGAATGACACCTTTGTGGAGCTGGTACCCGAAATTGACATGCCTAGGCGATCGGAAGTGGAAGTTGTTCTCCCCCTCCCTCTCCGTAGTCTTCTGGGACACGTGACAGGGGCCATTCAGGAAGTGCAGCGCTACTCACGCATGCGCAGTGGGCACCTGGCTGTGAAGCCACAAGTTGACATAGCTGGGTGCCCACACTGAAGATGCTGACGCCCGGAACACCAGACGGGTGGTGAAACGGGCTGCGGGGAGGACACCATGGGGTAGTGGGACAGGTGAGTGGCTGTCTTTTAAAAGTCAGCAGCTACAGTTTTTGTAGCTGCTGACTTTTATTTTTTCACAGTGTGACTGGAACTCCGCTTTAAATAGAATCTGTCTGACAAAGCAAAGCTTGCTAAAAGAACTCAAAAAGGAACACATCATGCCGCGATCTAAAGAAATTCAAGAGCAGATGAGAAACAAAGTAATTGACATGTATCAGTCTGGAAAGGGTTACAAAGCCATTTCTAAGGCTTTGGGACTCTAGCAAATCACAGTGAGAGCCATTATCCACAAATAGAGAAAACGTGGAACAGTGGTGAACCTTCCCAGAAGTGGCTGGCCTACCAAAATCACCCCAGAAGCACAACAACGACTCACCCAAGAGGTCATAAAAGAACCCAGAACAACATCTAAATAACTGCAGGCCTCACTTGTGCTCAGTTAAGATCAATGTTTATAATTCTACAGTAAGAAAGAGACTGGGCAAAAGTGGTATCCATGGGAGAGTTCGCAGGTGAAAGCCACTGCAAAAGTACACAAAGGCTTGTCTCACATTTGTCAAAAAACATCTTGATTATCCTCAAGACTTTTGAGCAAATATTCTGTGGATTTAGGAGACAAAAGTTTACCTTTTTGGAAGGTGTGCGCCCCATTACATCTGGCATAAAAAGAACATCATACCAACATTCAAACATGGTGGTGGTAATGTGATGGTCTGGGGCTGCTTTGCAGCTTTAGGACCTGGACGACTTGCCATAATTGATAGAACCATGAATTCTGCACTCTACCAGAAAATCCTGAAGGAGAATGTCCAGCCATCAGTTTGTGATCTCAAGCTTAAGCACACTTGGGTTATGCAGCGGGGGGGTTTGGGGGGCAATTTCCTTTTCACATAGGGCCAGGCAGGTCTGGCCAGCTTTTTTCCCTTAATAAATGAAATCATCATTTATAAACTGCATTTTGTATTTTCTTGGGTTATCTTTGTGGAATATTAAAATTTGTTTGAGGATCTGAATCATTTAAAGTGTTACTAAACCCAAGACCCTGCATTCACTGTATCTGGTCTCCCACAGTACACAGAACATGGAAATGCAGTTATTTTAGTAAATATAAACTGCTAAATACTTTTTCTCATCAGCAGTTAGAGCAATCTTGTGACTTCTATCAGTGTTCAGCCGAGCACATGTTAAAGCTTGTAGGAGGAGTTTTCAATTTGCTCTAGGAGGATGCAGGACCCCTGACCTCTGTCTGGACAGTGCTGATTGGCCTTGTGCTGATCGCATGTACTCTCCCAAGAAAAAAAAACTTTCTAGCTATACACACCAAACTGAGCAAGTGCAGAGTGACTCCACATGATATGTCTTATCAAGAGATAAGAGGGGGGCACTGGAAGAAGGAGAGGATCAGAGAAGTCAGGATGAACAGTGTTTTCACACAATGCAGAGGATTAACACCTTAGGTTCTACAGTGAGTAAGACAAGCATGTTTTACTGCATATACAAGCTGATTTTACTGTTGTGGGTTTAGTAACACTTTAAGTGTGACAGATAGTCCAAAAAAAAAAAAAACAGGAAGAGGCAAATACTTTTTCACTGCACTGTATATCTGCTGTTATCATAGTTCAATCTAGTTTGTATAACAGGTAATAATTCCAGACACCATTCATGCACTCTTATAATATAAAATAAAGGTGGTATGTCTTAGATTAAAAGTCGCTCTCTGGAATTAAACAACAATGATGTGGACAGATTTTATGAAAGTGTTTCGCATGTGTTCTGAAAGTGACACAGCATCCACCAAATTCTTCTACCTGTGTAGAACTTGTACTTGAATTTGGCTCATGCTGCGCCCCTTTTAGATTGCACACAAAATCTGCCCTTCTATTCCAAATGAAAGTTGGTCTTCATTAGCTCCACTTTCATAAGATATGAACAGTGTGTATTTTATTTTCATTTGGGTGCAGATATTGCACCGAAATAAAGAAATTCAGCAAATTGGAACTACCTGAATTTAGCACACAAGTTTCTGTCAGAAAAAAACTGTTGCAGATGTTTTTTGAATTAGGCGCACTTATTGCTAGGAAAGTGGTGCAGCGGCTTTACTGAATTGCTTCTACTGAGCTTTGTGATTTGCAAGAGTGTTTGTTTGCAAACTTTTAGGGCCAATACGTGTGAAAGGGGACTCTGGGTGATCAGTGTACATTGCAAAGATTTTATTAACATTTGTTTTAGAGTCTTACCTGTTTCTGTTCTGAAAGAAAAAAATCTTTATTTCACAATGTCCTTTTGGATACTAATGCTGCATAAAAAGACACTAGTTCATTATAATCAGCTGGTGCCCTCTCAGTGTTCTGATGAGAAAAGCGGCAGTGTCTGCATCCCCTTAGAAGTATTTTGCAAGGTTGCCAGGTTTGGCATTTTTTACATAATTATATTGGTTCAGCTTGGAACTTGCTACATTGTGAACACATGGAGTTTGCTGCTTGGCACAAGAACCATCCAGAGAATTCTGTGCATTTTCTCAATGAATGCATTCTCTGATTGAATATGGTGAAGAGTGTGACATCACCACCATGCCTCTCCTCCTCGTCCAATCAAAGAATGCTTGCATACTTTGAGAAAATACAAAGGATTCTCTTAATGGTGCCTGTGCTGAGTGTCCAACCTCCTGTGTTCACAATGCAGTAGGGCAATTTCTTAGGACAGGACCTGGAAGCTACTGGAGATCACTGGAGTAACAGTGTCTACAGGGATCACATGGGTATGGTTTATGCATAGTTAAATTGGTCCATGTTGGACCAATGTAACTATGTACAAATATCCATACCTGGAATTCTTATTTAACCCTTGCAGATCTAACCAAACTAAAATGTATTTGGACAAAAGTTTGATTTGTATCTTAGTGGAGACCTCTTGGAAACTCAGTGAGCCAATCTCACAAGCAGAAAATGACATTCCTGGGGGCATCCTGAATGCCAACGGTGTACAGAATGCCTCCAGGTTGCCCTATTGTATTGCATTTTACAGAAAATTTGAGCAATTTCAGTTTGAAAAGGAAAAGCCCTTCTTATTATCATTCGATTAAAAAATGACTTGTGTAGTAGTTTTATATGCTAGATTTCTTTTTTATTTACCACAAAAGCAAGGTTACCCTTTAAAGTTTGCTTTGAGGCTGTAAAGGTAAAGGAGATACACTGTGCATTACTTTAGCTGGGAATGTATTCTTAGCCAGGCATCTGAGCAATCCAAGTACAACAACTTACATGAAGTGACAGGCGATGCCTGATGCTCGTGAGGTCAGGAGGTGGTGGTAAGAGGGGGACAAGGTCTACCCATCACATGGCCATGGTAAAGCAATTGCCAACCCTGATTTAGAAGATACTGATGTAAAACACAAGATGAGAATGCAGGCACCCCACACACCGATAACCCTCCCCATACATACAGACATTGTGCCTGGGCAGCTGACCCTCTTGCCCCCACCCTCCTACGTTATCCTGGCCCTGAATGAAGGTTTTCAACCCGTAACAGGTACAAGGTAGAATGACCAGGTAATGAAAGCTGTATATTTTTTCCAAACAAAGAGAGAAAACATCTTTTTAAAGTCAGTTCCCTTGAATTTCATTTGGAGCACCACACCAAATGTTGCACTGAACTCCTTTTTGCATGGGGTTAACACTCCCAATGTGACCAATAAGCATCCTGTGCTACTTGCACTCACTCTCAATAATAATAATAATAATACCCAGGGCTGATGTCTTGGAGATCACCCCTAGCACACAAAAGTCACTTTCTTGGAAAGGACACATCACCATTGTACTTTTTTTGCAATGCGTAGCTTTCTGCAAAGTGGATCGTTTTATTTTCAGGCACACTGATAACATGCCAAATACTTTTCAGTTTCGAGCATCTTCTCACAACAGTTGTTAATTCTGGCAGCTCATTTCATGTTTTATAAAACTGACAATAATAAGACGTTTCTATTCATCGTGCACCGTGTTTTAATTTTTTTTGAAACGCACACATCCCAAATAGCTGCATCTAACTGCCAGAGCTACAAATGTTATTTTGGATTAGTACATTCTATTCATATTGTTTCTCACATAAATCCGTTTTATTATTGACACAGAATGCTTGGTTTGTCTTTTTATTACATTGCAGGAAGAAATAGATAACAAATTCTGTGACTGCTGCCTTGCATTGCATTCTTTGCACATTTTAAATAATGGCAGAATTTATGTGTTATTATTACAAATCATTACCATTAACGTTAATGTTCAAAGTTGCAAAAAATTCTTCAAAAATGTTTAGTGTGTTATGAGCATGCAGCAGCTGCTCACCCCTCATAGCTCTCCAGCAACAAGCTGGCTCACCTCTCGTTCAGTCCCTAGTGCAGATGGTCACACTTTTCCTAGGTTCAAGCAGAAATGTTACTGAAACGTTAGCACACTACAGCTGACCTCTTACGACCTAGTATTAAATCTTGCTTAGTGCACCAATACAGGGTCGGCTACTTTTTTTTAGTGCTTTGGGGAGTTCTTTTGTGATTATCTTGCTCTTTTAAACTGGTTATCATCCAACTTGTTTTCTGGTAGTCATTCCTGATATGTTGCTCTTAGTTGCATTTTAGTTTGGATTCTGACTCTTGGCAATGCTTGTCATTTTTTACTTGTTACATAGTTAGTCTGGCTGCAAAAAGACAACAGTCCATGCAGTTCAACCACTGAAAAAAAAAAAGTATAATCCTATAACCACAGTTGATCCAGAGGAAGGCAAAAAAAATCCCAGCAAAGCATGATCCAATTTGCTCCTGCAGGGAAAAGTATTTTTTCCTGATTCCCCAAGAGCCAATTGGATATTCCCTGGATCAACTTTACCTATAAATGTTAGTATCCAGTTATATTCTGTGTATCCAAGAAAGAATCCAGGCCTTTTTTAAAGCAATCCACCAAGCTGGCCAGAACCAACTCTTGAGGGAGTTTATTTCACATTTTCACAGCTCTCACTGTGAAGAAACCTTTCCATGTTTGTTTCACTTGTTTTCCAGTTATAATTGTCTGCCACCTACCCTGCCTTCTGTCTAGTTCTAACTTTATCTTTAGTTTTCCATTTTACTATTGCTTGCCTGTTAACAGTCACCAATGGGCAGGACTGGAATCTGGGAGCTTCCACCCAACTACATTCTAATCCTTTTACACAGTGAAGTAATAAAGACACTAAGCATGTCAGAAATCATTCAGGAATACAGAAGAGCTCAGCTTTTAATAGTAGAGAAGTAGGGAATGTGTAGAAGAAAAAGGAAATCTCCACTGTGAACAAACTGCACCAATGGGATGGAGTATTTGCAAGCTTGCTTGCAAATTGTTTGCCAGCAGACATGTCCAGAAGTTTTTACAAAAGAAGTCATAATGAGTAGTCATAGTACTTGTAATAATGTTTCATAATATGTATTCAGTAGTACCACTTGCTTACTGGGCTAATTCTGACATTTCTCCCATATAAGTAAAAATCTGTGGTTTTTTTGCTAGAAAATTTCTTAGAAACCCCAAACATTATATTTTTTTAGCAGAGGCCCTAGAGAATAAAATATTGGTCATTGTAATTTTTTTTATGTCATGCGGTATTTGCGCAGCGATTTTTCAAACGCAATTTTGTTTGGAAAAAATACACTTTAATGAATAATAAAAAACACAATACATAACCTAATTCTTATGTAAAATATGAAAGATGATGTTATGCTGAGTAAATAGATACCCAACATGCCATGCTTTAAAATTGCACACGCTCGTAGAATGGCACCAAACTACATTACTTAAAAATCTCCATAGGTGACGCTTTAAACAATTCTACAGGTTACCAGTTTAGAGTTACAGAGGAGATCTAGTGCTAGAATTATTGCTCTGACATTTGCTTTGATATCTCACATGTGTGATTTGAACACTGTTTGCATATGTGGGTGTGACCTTCGTATGCTTTCACCACTGCACATGAGCACAGGGGGACAGGGGCACTTAAAAATATGTATTAGTATTTCTTTTATTACATGGTTTTTATTTTTACACTGTCCCTTTTTTTTAGCACTCTTATTTACTCAATATTTTTTGTAAACATCCCTTGTGATAGAAATAAGCAGTGACAGGTCCTCTTTATGGAGAGATCTGGGGTCAATAAGACCCCACATCTCTACTCTACAATGTAATGCATTAGATAAAAAAACCCCATTGATCTAGTGCTTAAAAAAATGGCCTTATTTACATTAGGTGGGAACCAGAAGTGACATCATGACATCACTCCGGACCTCCTGAGCCATAGAGATGAGCAGAGGTCATCTTTCCCCTACTCATCTCTCCGACAAGCAGCCACAACCACCAAATTGGTTCCTGGTGCTAGGTTAGCTAGGTAACCCCAAGAACCACTAGGAAGCGGTAGGGGGGGCACCCGTCCCACCGCTTCTAAAAGTTATCCAGTGGCGAATCCGCCATTCATGCCACTTTTCTAGGTTAGAGTATCGCTGGCTGAAAAAAACAATACTGGGGTTATGGCATATTGCTGCAGCCATAACCCCGGTATTCCACTTCCCACCGAGGACATCTTTTGTCTATAGCCCGAATGGGAAGGCGATCTACCAGTCAGTGTTGTTTGGATGCACCTGCTCAGAAGAAGATGAATATTTAATGAGGGTTGATTGACAGTGCTTGTCTCTAGCAGCAGGTGCACAGAAATGCACACTGTCAATCAGCACAGGTTACCTAGCATGGCTGTGTAACTGATCATTCACAATAGCAAAAGATCAGTCAACTCTGGTGAAACTGTATGCTGATCTGCCAGCTGTCAGTAAACATCCACTGCACCAGCAGATAGATTACACAGCCCCACCAGAGCTGACTGATCCTTAGTTATTGTGAGTGTATAGCTGGACCCTGTAGGCCTGTGTGATTGGACTGTGCTTTGAACACATCCACTGTAATTAGGACCATGCAAGGCATGCTGAGAAGCAGTTGGAGCTAGGGTTGCCACCTCACCCCTTTGAAGCCGACCACATATTAATTACACAAGTTCTGAGGCTAATTTAATGTAGATAAGGCACTAGGTGAGTTTAATCATCACTTTAAAGCGGAGTTAAACCTGGAAAAAAAAAAAAAAGTTAGCAGCTACAAAAAACTGTAGCTGCTGGCGTTTAAAATACAGACACTTACCTGTCCCTTGGTCCAGCAGTGTCTGCACCACCACTGGTTTTACTGGCCATCTTCTCTCCCTGGCGCCGGAATCTTCAGTGTGGACACCCGACTGTGATAGTTTCACAGCGTCTTCACAGCCCGGTGCCCACTGCACATCCGTGAGAAGCGTTGAGCTTTGTGAATAGCCCCGTAGTCTTCTGGGACCTGTCACGTGTCCCAGAAGAATACGGAGAGGGAGGACAACTTCTGCTTCCAATCGCCCAGGCGATCACAGTGGAAGTGGGAGCGGGTACCTGTCAAATTCGGGTACCCACCCCCCTCCCACTCCGCAAAGGTGCCAATCCTTAATGGGGAGCAGGGGACAAAGGCTTAAAGTGGAACTTCCCCTTTTGAGTGCAGCTCCGCTTTAATCACCCACAGAACCTGTTTAATTAATATGTGTTCGGTTTTAAAGGGATGACGTGGCAACCCTAGTTGGAGGTTACCTGGCACAAATTAGACGCTGGAACAGAACAGAGTGTTGTTTAGACTTGGCAAGTGCTGAGGGCTCTGCTCAGCCACCTCCTGACATCTGTCACGCAAGCCTCAAGCTAGCAGGATCCTGGGGGTCTCTGGCAGGCAGAAAGGTGAAAAGCCTTGGTGACTGCAAGTCTCATGGACTGCAATGTGCCACCAGACTGCCTTTATAAATCAATAAGCATGATAATAAATGGAGAGTTTTAAGAAAAAAACTTTTACAGTGAAATGTATATTTCTCTGGAAAAAGCCTCTCAAACTTAGAAGCAGAATTACTGTGGAAAGTTCACTAATATAGCATAGGCATATCTTTGCCAATGGTGCTTTGTTGGTCACAACTTAGTGTGTGACAGAAACCAAGCCCCAGCAATACACATCTCACTGTTATATTTTACAAAGTGAGAATCTGAGAGGGGAGTTGTGCTGTAAATCCCCCATGGAAGCACCCATATATTGGGCTTTAGCCTGGGGAGGAGCTGACTGCCAGCACAAACAGACATAAAGAGGTGTTTTTATACCACAATGCTGCCACTAAGCAGAATGGGACCAGGTATCCTCCTGGGGTATTCAACAAGGGTTTATAACTTGTGGTGATACTTCTCTTTTGCAGTGGAACTCCAGGAAATTTACATTGTTGAAATACACATGCAACACATTTACTGTTTAACCTGCCAAAATATTTCTAATTTTGGCCAGCCACTCTTTGTAATATACACACCTCATCTAGTCAGGAAGATCACTCTACTACTCTTTGTTTTAGTATTGCTGGCTCCTGGATCAGTTTCCTGCATACTGGACCCCAATATCAAAGCAGAACTAAACTCTCAATCAGCATTAACCATTTTGAATCATTATGCTGTTAGCATTAGTATATAGATAAAAAGGTATATATTATTTCCTTGTTTTAAACATTTTTTAATTTCCTCAGTTGTTTCTTGGTTTCTTGCCTATGCTGAAATTATGCCATACATCCCAGAAGTCTTCAGGGGAATTTTCTCAGCTCAGCACACCTCCAGCTTGTATGCCTGAGCTAAGGACAAATGGATTCCAGGAAGTAAATGCTACATGAATCCGCTGCCCTTTTTACTGAAGATGGCTGAGGCAAGAAATGCTAGAGGGGTATTTTTAAAGTAATTTCTCAACAAAATAAAGCATGGAGACATGGATGGATGGGTGAGTTTGCTTTGAATATTAAAAATGAATTGAGTAAGGTTTTCAGTTTGTGGTGCTTAGATACAGTCAAAGTGTTACTAAACCCACAACAGTAAAATCAGTCTCTATATGCAGTAAAGCATGCTTGATAAACTCACTGTGCAAACCTAAGGGGTAATCCTCTACATTGTGTAAAAAGGTTGTTTGATCCTGACATGTCTGATCCTCCCCTTCTTCCAGTGTCCCCCTCTTATCTCCTGATAAGACATATCGTGTGGCAGACGCTCACTTTGGTGTGTTTTGCTAGAGAGGTTTTTTTTTTCCCTTGGGAGAGTGCACGCGATCAGCACAGGGCCAATCAGCACTGTCCAGACAGAGGTCAGGGGTTCTGCATGCTCCTAGAGCAGAAAGAAAATTTCTCCAGAAGCTTGTTGATTGTCCCAGGACTTGATGGTAGTTGTGTTTGTGAAATAACCCTGTTCTGTTTTCATAAACTGCCCACCAGGGTTCCATGAAGCCTGCGGCAGGTGTTCATTGTATTATAAAGTTGAAGGTGCATATTCTCAAGTTGCAAGAGTAGAAATGTTAAAACAGCATTATACAGTATGTGGAAGACAAATGGTGTTTAAGGCCCCCCTCTCCTTTTATGGTTCCATTTTGATGTGGAGGGCACTTTTCCCATCTTTTTGAAAATAAGTTGCCCTCTCAAAAAATTGCTATTTGCCCAAGGATTCCATATTTTCGATACTTTGTAATAATAATATGCATCATGTCTGAAATAGCTATATGGAGTGAGCATATATGGCTCTAAAATCTTGGGCTGTTTCTGCTCTTCCAACTTAGCAATGTTGGACACACAGTTGGCCACTGGGGAACAAAGAATGATTTTTTTTGTCTCTACCCACTTTCCTAAATGAGAAATTAACTCCTTGTTTTAAGATTTCTGCTGGAAGCCTTAACACATGAATTCTTTCTGTTTCAAGATATCAATGATGTGCTCTATAATGATTTAAAGTGACAGAATATTGTTTTTGTATAGATTTTCTTTACTACGTTGAAGGCTGAAAAATACAATTTTCAATATGGTTTTAGTCAGGCAATTATGAACACTGCATATGAATATTATATATTTACCACTTCAAAACCATAACTTAGACTCTAGGCTCTTTTTAATAATGTTACCAGGCTCATCTTAACTGCTTTGCTGAAAAAAAAACAACAACAATGGCTTACAGAACTTAATATACAAATGGCTGAATCAGTTTGAGGAATTATTTTTATTATACAGGATTTTTTTTTTTTTTTTTTTTTTTTTCCAAGAAATTTTATTGAGATATGAAAGGCATAACAAGTCATAAACAAATACGGAACGCAGTCCGCGCAAGTCTTTAAGCATGTTCTCCCGTAACGCAGACGGGTTCAGGACATAGAAGTAAATCGTAGCTCAACCTGAAATACAGTCCTAAGGGGAAGGCACCGTATATACCCATAGCAATGATGTTAGCAGTAAGTAATTTATAGAAATACGGGGTACAATAGTCCTAGTGTAGGGAGATCTAAAGAAACAGGACAGCGAGGTATATAGCAATAGTCGTGTCAACTCAAGGCATATATGTCTTAGGATTCCGTACTTGAACATTATAGATTAGATTGGAGGAGTATTGTTACACCTGTGTGTCTGTAAGTACTCTGTACCTTATGAAAAATATAGTTAGTTAGAATATGGTAAAGAGGTGAAAAAGAGAGAAAGAAGAGATGGGAATGAAATGAGCAAGGGAATGGAGGAAGAGTATGAGAAAAAATATCATAGTGGGGCGAGGAGGGACGTAGGGGACGAATACAGATGAAGAGAGAGAGAGAGAGAGGTAGAGAGAGAGAGAGAGAGAGAAAGAAAAAAAAAAAAAAAAAAAAAAAAAAAAGGGGGGGGGGGGAAGAGGGGGGGGGGAGGTGAATGGGGGAAGGATGAGGTATATAACTAAATAGGCATAACCAAACCAGTCATATCAGTTAGCAGCTTCCAGGCTGAGACAGATTCAATCATTACTTAGAAATACAATTTCGTTAAAGTCCCGTAATGGAACTATTCCTGAAGTGAACGTTCTAGGGGTTTCCGTGTCACCAAATCTCCTCTCGCTCATTCCTTCATTAGACAATGATAAGTATCGGTAGTTTGGAAATGATTCCAACACGCCCAAGTCTTCCTAAATCTCTCGGGGTGTTCTTTTGCCACTGAAATCAGCTCCTCCATCTCTGCGATCCTGATGATCCTAAGAATCCACTCTCGCACGGTGGGAACGTATTCCGATCGCCAATGGACCGGAATACACTGTCTTGCCGCATTTATCATGTGTAAAGCAAGCGACCTACGATAAGTCCGCACAGAAAGTGAGGAATGATGAAGTAGACATTGTGCTGGGGTAAAGTCTAGGGTGTATGTAGTTACTTGAGTGATTATATCCAAAACTTTTCTCCAGAAGGGTTGCAGCCGCGGGCAGTCCCACCAGATATGTAGAAGAGTACCTGTTGCCCGGGAACATCTCCAGCATAGATCTGAGGCGTTAGGATCAAATTTACTAACCCAAGACGGAACTCTGTACCATCTGGAAAATAATTTATAATTGCCTTCTTGTGTAGAGACACAAATGGAGCCTTTATGCATATGGTCGTAAATGTGGTCCCAGTCCTCTGGTGAGATTTGAAGTTGTAGGTCACGTTGCCAGGCTGAACAGGTCTTCCGCGAATGAGATGTGTTAGTACTTTCAAGATAGGAATAGAGCTTAGATATAACATGCCGCTGGGGGATGTCCGTAAAGCAGAGCTTCTCAAATGCAGTAAGCGGTCTTGAATAGTCTTTTAGATGTGGGGAGTTACGTAAGAAATGGTGTATTTGTCTATACATCCATGGTGTTAGTGTAATGGATGGCCACGTCTTTGCAATGTCTTCTGTAGATAAGAGGCTAGAATCTTTGAAGAATTGACCCACTGTAAGACTCTCATCACGGCCATATCCAGCGAGAAAGGTCGGAGAAATCCCTGGAATAAAGTCCGGATTCAATTTGATCGGAGTAAGAGGGCTCGGAAAGGAAGATAGTTCTTTTTTCTGGAACAACTGAGCACTACAGCATAGAGTGGGACCTATAAGTGGGTGTTCTCGAAACTCGGAAGGGACGTGAGAGGTTTTCAGCCACGGGGAGGTGGAGAGTGGTATCTTTGAGAAATCAGCCTCTACACCAACCCACACCTTACGAGTGTGGTTTGTTGTCCAGTCCACTATTCTGGCTAGGTGACAGGACCTGTAATAACGGTGAATATCCGGAAGTCCTATACCTCCACTCCTCTTGGGCAAGGTGAGTTGGGCAAAGCTAATTCTTGGGCGTTTATTATACCAAAGAAAGGAGGTACAGAGCGTTCTATAGGATTTGAAGAATGAGTTTGGTAATTGGATTGGTATTGTCTGCAAAAGATATAATATTCTGGGGAGCACGTTCATCTTTAGTATAGCTGCCCTACCAAACCAAGAAAACCAGGGTTTATTCCATGTCTGTAGGTCTTTGGAGATGTCACGTAAGAGGGGTAGAAAATTTTTTGTATATAATTCCGAAAGATGTGTTGGTAATTGGATTCCTAAATAAGTGATAGCTTCACGTTGCCAAGTAAAAGGAAAATTTGATGTCGCTTGTTTCAACACATCCGGAGTTAATGATACATTAAGTGCTTGAGATTTAGAAAAATTGATTTTAAAGTTAGCCAAGTACTGAAATAGTTTGAAATCTTGTAGCAAGTTTGGCAACGTGATATGCGGGTCTGTTAGGAAAAGAAGTATGTCATCAGCAAAGGCTGCCACTTTATGTAGTTTGTCATTGATCAAAATCCCCTTGATGTTAGCATTATCCTTAATGCAATTCAATAAAGGTTCCAATGTAAGGATAAATAAGAGGGGTGACAAGGGGCATCCCTGTCTAGTCCCGTTGCCAATTGAGAAGGAGTCCGAAAGGTGACCATTAACGCGCACTCGCGCTGTGGGGGCTATATATAGAGACATAATAAAAGTCAAAAAGCGCAAAGGTAGTCCTAGTCCAATCAAAACTGCCTCCAGGTATATTATACAGGATTTATATCGCGCCAACAGTTTGCACAGTACTTTGTAAAATAAGGGCAGACAATACAGGAGGAATCAGAAGGCCCTGCTCGTTAGAGCTTACAATCTCAAAGGGAAGGTCAACTGATACAAAAGGCAATAAGTATAGGGGATGAGCTGATGGAACTCATCCCCAACAGAGGGAACTCTGGACACTACCGCGCCATATAGCGTTTCATTTAGAGACCAAAAATATTTAAAAACAATAAAGATTTTAGAAGAAAAATATCAAAGATAACACATCAGTTAATGTGAAAAGATAAAAAAAAAAAAATGCCCCAAACGTAATGTAGGGCTGATGGATTATCCTGTCCAAATAAACATTTTGAAAGTCAACATAATGGACCCAAAGAAAGATCACTCCTAATCCCAATAATATTAATAATAATAATCATAATCAGCAGCATTATCTTATTTATCATAATAATAACATTCATACAAAAATCATCCTAAAATGAGTTTTACAATTTTGTGAAAGATTCCTATTTAGTAGTTGTATGATCTCTAAAAGTAATAATTTATATCTTGCTATACTGCTATTATTTTTGCATACTGTCTATATGTTACCAAGTAAAAAATTTAAATTGTTGTGTTTTTATTGATTGGACATAACTTCCATGTTTGATCTCAGATCTTCTTTTTATTAAATCTTCCTATTAAGTCTTCTTCTTTGTATTCATTATTCTTTATTTCTCTAACTATCTCTTGTCACTCATGTCACTTACAATGCATTACTTAACACAGACCAGTTTTATGTCACTGCTTACACATTTGATTTTGTTATAATAAAAATTATTTTGAGTCTGG
Organism: Staurois parvus; assembly: GCF_062004578.1. Lineage (NCBI taxonomy): Eukaryota > Metazoa > Chordata > Amphibia > Anura > Ranidae > Staurois > Staurois parvus. The sequence continues at coordinate 638,226 of NW_028318357.1, forward strand.
CAATGCATTGTTTTAAAATGGACAGTGTACTGTATGTGATATTGAGCTCATCAAAATTCTAAATGAAATCTCAGCAAAATTCTCCTCTCTGAATTAGTGTAATTGTTTTGCCTCTGTTTTGATTTTAATATCTCTTAAATGCTAGATTTCTGTATTGTATTGTAAGACTGATGCAGTGCTGCTATCTTAGCATTCTATATAAAGCATGTGTGTACATACTGTATGTACCCATGTATGAATGTATATAGATTACTTTTAAAAGCATATGAGGGATACAAAGTGGTGTTTACTACAAAATCTGAAAACTGTGAACTGTCTGCCCTATGCCAGTGCTTGTCAGTATTTGTGACTAGTCATTAGATAAAAACGAAAATTCTTAACGTAGCGTTTGGAAGTACTTGTCAAGATTCCATCGTCTGTCATGAAAATCTAACCCAGATTAGTGCTCTGATGAATCATCCAGAGTGTCCGTAATTGCATTGTGAACCACATGCCTATTATGTAAGGGGTTTAGTGAAATCTCTGTCCTAGGACCCCAGGGGATATGTAGCAAAGCACAGCCAACTTCTGCTAGCCCTCAGAAATGGCCAGTGCCCATCATTCATGTGAGGAAGGTCTGTGACCTTAGTGCTTTATAGGAATCAGAGGCACAGCCTGCACACTGATCTGTCTGGCCAGTATGATTCCTGGGACAAACAGCTGACTCAATGTGTGCACCACTAGGCTTTGCCACTGCTGGGAGAAACTGCAGAGCAGATCCTAGTCTATCCACTGTGCTGAAAATGCCTCATTCATTCAAATTCCTTCTGCTCATCTTCTGCCTCATCCTTCTCACCGAAAGTAAAAAGCATCGAAGGAGGAGATGGACAAATCAGATGGAAATGCAAAAACAGACCAGGTAAGTGTTGGTACACTGTATCCTCCTTTAATTTCATAGCTGTGTTGTATTATGGTTCTCATTGTGCCAGATGTGTTCTACTGCTGTAGAAAGTACTATAAATGTACTTACGTCTTTCCATTTGCTGTGATTTCCACTGGTTTATTTTTCAGAAATACAGTTAAGATTTTGTGCATTTAATCAATGCTGGGGATTTAAAAAAAAATAAATGCTTTACTTTTCCTTTGAAGCTGTTTAGGATAGAGACAGCTAAACCTGACAGATGTGAATCCTAAACAGGCATTTAATCATCATTGATTTCACTTATTTCTTATAACCACCTAACAATAGAAAGTATGTTAAAATCATTTCATTCTAAAAAAAAAACCTATTTAGTGAGAATTACAAGAGAGTGGTAATTTGATATAGAAGGGCATTGACTTTATTAGCTGTGTATATTGTTAAGCAAGCTGATGCTTTGTTTATACTGAACTTTGTAATCCAGTGATATGGAGTGCCCATTACAATTTACCTAACAAGATTAGGTGCCAGACATTTAAATCCAATGGGTCTTTTGCAATGCATTTTTTTAAAACCAAAATCTATTAAAGGACACTTAAACATTATCTCTTCTATCATTGCACTAAATCTTTTTTGATTTTATATTTTTTATATTAGGCTTACCAGAAACAAAAAATCAGTAAAATCCTGGGTGTTAAGTTACTATAAGGATAAAAAAAAAATAATAGTAACTTGCAAAGATTTCTAATTCATTATCAATTCTAGTTTATGTGGAATCCACATGTTGAATAAAGTAATAAGGAAATAAAAGGGTACAAACATAAATTAATTTGTTGTAAGCTATAGTAAGTAATGAAATCCAAATTGGTTGTACCTTGATATTTTTTAATTACCTGGCTATGGTAAATTAAATTATAGTTGTTATAGGTTACAATGCTCTGCTGAAAGGGAATGGCCATATGATTGCTTTATGGTCAGAAAGCAAGCTTTTTTTGATTGTAAACTGGTATATTTGAGATAGTTGGTAAAAATAACATTAATAGTGTAACTGTAGTACATTTTAAGCTTTTTGTCTTTGTATAAATTTAGTACATTAAAATGAAGGACCATGAAAGGTAAATTCATTCATTGAGCAAGCTGAAGTTAGAAGCTGATTGGTTACCATGCACACCTGCACCAGATTTTGCACTCATTAGTTTTAGTGAATCAACCCCTCTCTATGTGTATGTAATATTTCCATACTTGCATGAATCTGGACAATCCAGTTTTTTTCTTTAAAACAGTCAGAGAGCTAACCAAACCTTACTGTTGTATGCCACTAGCCATTTTATTCTAAAAGTGGCTTACCAGAGGCTGTCTCTGGTTTATATCGGTAAACTCACTGATCAGCCAATCATCTGAAAGTTCCTTTTTCCCTCAAAGTAGTTCCTGGATAATATATACAGGTCAGTAAGGCCAATTTACTAAAGAATTTGAGAATATTCACATAAAAAAAATGCATTGAGATCCACTTCATTAATTCAATTACCGGTATATGAAAACAAAATTGCGGTTTAATTTATTTCATCTGCACGGGATTGGATAATTAACGTGTATCTGCACACAACTTATTGTGTGAATATTCTCAAATCCTTTAGTAAATCAGCCTTAAAATCTCAAAAAGTCAAATATCCAAAGGATATACTCATATCTTAAGATTTTTATTGTCCTTTTTCTTTTGCTCTGAAAACTGTGCCTATTTACACACATCTTTGAAAATGAATGCCAGGTTGGAGACTCTGTATGTTATAAATGACACACTCAGTGGCGGCATTGTATGAAAGATTTTCCCCCTAGCATCTCCTGAGGTCAAGGTTTTTCAACCAGTCTTCTGTGGAACGCTAGAGTTCCTTCAGAGGTTGCTAGGGGTTCCTTGAGCAATAAGCAATTTCTGCCTCTCAGATAAGTTCCTACTAACACCAATTATCTTTTTAGCTATCTGTAAGGGGAGGGGGGTTATTGTCAATTACAACAAATGTAAGGAGCATTGTTCCCACTGAATACAAATCTAATTAGCATTCTTCCCACTGATTACAAATGTATGGAACTGAGCATCACACTTATGTTATGTGAGCTGCAAATATAATACCTTTTAGCAGGGGTTCCCTGGAGCCACAAAGTTATATCAAGGGTTCCTGAATGTTAAAATGGTTTTGGAAGACTGCCTTAAATAAAGCCCTTGTTTGAAAACTATAGCTTTAATGAGTCAAATGCCATTGCAGCAAATATATCCTATTAACATGTTTACTACACTGGGACCTATTTATATCTAAGGAGATCCTATCCACATTTCATACATCAGTTTACTTGCTTTGGCCAGGACTCTCTGCAATCTGTAACAGAGGACAGGAGCTAATGTCAAAAAGTAGGAAGAGGATTTCTGTAAATGTCTTACTTCAAGCTTTAGCAGTTATCAAAAGTTTTGGATGGCTGCAGATTGCAAAAAAAAAGAGTCATTTTTAATAGTATCAAAATACGTATTAGCTTATATGAAAATATTGACATATTTTGTTAACAAAACCAGAATATCATTTATCTTATGTCCTTCATTGGCAGCAGAAAAGTATTAATATGAAATCAGAGGATGTGATTACTGTTTACGGACTTGGAGTTCTCTCTGTTACATCATAAAGTAAATCTTTTAAACCATTCACACAATCTGTTAGGAGTCTCTGTGCCCTGTGGTTATGTCATTATACAAAAAAAATGTGTCCCTTTAGATTATTTGTTAAAGCTGATCTAGAAGCAAAAACGGATTATGCATATATTAGCCTCAAAAAGGAACATTTGCATTTTTTCCCCTAAGGATGCTCTTATGTTTGTCTCCAGCAATCATGTTATCCATGCTCTGATGTCTAACATAAGGACTGGTAAAGAATTTGAAAGTTCATTAATACCACCATCTAGGAATAATTTAGAGCTTTCCTAATGCCATGTAGGAAGTAGAGTTGCTGATACTCTCCATAAATTTACTAATGTGTTGAAAGCACACTTTAAGGCTACAAAGTACTGACAATATATACAAATACTGACAGTACTAATTATCATGCATTAAAGAGAAAAAAGGGGAAACGGGAGAGGCTATGTATAGCAACCATTCACATATAGCTGTCATTTTCTAGTAATAATTCGAAAATAATATAAAATATCTGTAAAGTTGGCATAAATGCAAAAATGTAAGTAAATCAAATGTATTTACACTTACAGAAACTATTTTATTAACATATTTATAAGGCACCCAATAGCCACAGGAAATGTACAGTAGATAAAACACACACCTTTTCTCAATGTGCATATTAAAAAGGATAATCTGTCATTTTAATTCACTAATACCCCTCATCATCTATGCTGCTATTTGAATTCAACTTTCTGCCCAGAACTTCAATGGATCTAATTACCTGTTGCAATAAAACAAACACAGAAAACTTGGTAACAAATGAGTTGCCAATTGGAGTCTATGTAACTCATAAATAAGGCTGCAAGGTTCTGTCACTTTGCATTGCAATCTTATTATCCAAGTTCACTGCAGACAGAGACTGAGCAAACCTCAATATGTAATCGGCTACAGAGATCATCAGATCAAATCACTTCCTTATAATGACCCGAGACCCATCGTTTCAGAGAAGCTATTCTCTTTGTATCAAATGACTTTATATAGTTTTACATTTTTCTTCTTCATATGATGGAGAGTATATTAATAATTTTTAGCAATCACAACGTGCAAATTCAAACCTGAAGATCAACATAGGTGCAACATTTAGTATAAATGAAATGTGCATTTCATGCTGGCCTTTTTTGTCCTTTGATATCAGTTGAGCTGACTTTACTGCTGAGTGCAAAGCTATGTCTCATGAGTAGGGTTCTCATTTCCATGTGATGTACACAAACCAGCACATGCGCAAGCAATTTAAAACATTGAATAACCAACTATCAAGTGCATAGGCATACAGCCCATAAAGTTCATTTAACTTGATCAGTATTCCATTGTCTCTGCATGCACGCTGGTTTTTATGTGGATTTCATAACATTCAAACACTTCATAACATCCAAATTGTTCACTGTTTTCAAGGACTGTAGCAAAAACCATCAATGGACGGTAATATTAAATGACATATGGGATCGCCATGCTTTCCAAACCTTACTTAGCACAAAGGGTGTGATAAATTCAAGAAGCAATGACGCATTTTGCCTTAATGCTGCAAATATGTCAAACTCAATGGTTTACCTGCAAGTTACAGTCACAGAGAACTACCTTTTAAAGTGTCCTCACTTTCCATATCCATTCTCATTCCATTTACACTTGAAAAATACTTTCCACCCCTAGCATCATCTACATATAATGCAACAAAAAATGTTAAGGTATGGAATCCCCCCCAGCGAGATATAACTTGAAGTATTAAAAGGCTTTAGAGAAGAGGAAGGAAAATTAAAGTTCACCCATTCAAAAATGCAAACGGCCAAGACAGGTATCGCATTTCTAACAAGAAAACTCCTAGTTTCATTTTCTAATTCATACCCTATGTTAACAATGTAGCACAGCTATGTATCCAGTACCATTCTTTTTGATAGAGGACTTGATAGAGTCTTCCCTCACGTAAATTTATTTGCAGCTGATATATAGCTTTTGCCTTTAAGGGCTCATTCACAGGGGTAAACAAAATGTGTAGAGCAGATATTTTTGTACGCATCTAAATGTAGCACTATAGTAATCAATGAATCCATACACATGGGCAGAGAAAACACAGTGTTTAGATGTGTAGAGCAGATACTTTTGTACACATCTAAACACAGCACTATGGTAATCAAGCACAAAAAAGTTGAACACAGCTGCACATTTCACCCATGTATATGCTTAAATGTACATATACGCATATAAATTTCTGCCTGTGTCAATGAGCTCTAGTTTAACCAGTAAAAAGCTTTGTTCTATACAGAAAATACACATCTAAACACATCACTTTTTCTGCCCAAGTGAAAGAACCCTAAGGCACTTGTATTGCTATCTGAATGTTTGCAGTCTTTTGTCATAAAATCTCTTGTATGTTCAGACATTCTAATCATAAACTCAAGTTCAGTTTTTCCAAATTAAATATGATTACAGGAGCAAATAAGCTGATATATCACTCTCAACAACTGGAAATTCATGGAGGTTTGAATTTTAAATGTAAAATTTTTGGGTACTCTTACAGTTTATGAAAGCACTGCCCACTTCCACATACTTACATAGAAAGCATCCCCACATTTAAACATGCCTTGCTAAAAATATATATGTTGCACTCCCTTAAAAGAGCAGTAAATTACTCATTTCACTTCCTCACTACCTATCAGAGTTTCAGAAGCTCTGAAATTCAAGGATAGCACAATCCCCCCCAAATGACCCCTTTTTGGAAAGTAGACACCCCAAACTATTTGCTGAGAGGCATTTTGAGTCAATGGAATACTTTATTTTTTACCACGTTTTTGGAAAATGGCAATTTTTTTTTTCAACAAAGTTGTCACCTAAATGATACCTTGCTCACACATGCCATTGGTATATGTAAAATTACACCTCAAAATACATTCTGCTACTTCTACTAAGTATGAGGATACCACATGCGTGAGGTTTTGTGGAACCTTAGCCACATACAGGAGCCTAAAATACAATGACCTCTTTGAAAGCCTGAAGGTGCGTAACTTCCACATTTTACTTCCTCACTACCTATCACAGTTTAGAAGTCCCTGAAATGCCAGGATAGCACCAACCCTCCCCTCCCCCAAATGACCCCTTTTTGGAAAGTAAACACCCCAAGCAATTTAATAAGAGGCATAGCAAGTATTTTGCAGATCTCACTTTTTCTCAGAAGGTTTTGAAATATAAAAAAAGAAAAGAAAAAATATGTTTTTGTTTTCTTTCTTAATTTTCCAAAAACTTGTGGCAACAAATGAGATCTGCAAAATACTCACTAACTTATCAAATCGCTTGGGGTGTCTACTTTCCAAAAAGGGGTAATTTGGGGGGGATTGTACTATTCTGGCATTTCAGGGCCTTTGAAACTGTGATAGGTAGTCAGAAGGGTAATGAGTAAAAAAAAAAAGCTCTTTAAAAGCCTGCAGGTGCTTATTGGATTTTGGGGTCCTGTACGTGGCTAGACTATCAAAAAGTCTCTCATATGTGGTATCCGGGAGAAGTAGCAGAATGTATTTTGGGGTTTAATTCCACATATACCCATGGCATGTGTGAACAATATATGACTATATATTATTTTTACCCTGTCTCTTTCATTTTTTTTTATCACTTTTGTTATCACAGGGAATGTAAATATCCCCTGTGACAGTAACAGACATTGACAGGTATTCTTTTCTGAGAAATCTGGGGTCTATTAGACTCTAGATATCTCCTCTGCCTTTACATCATCTAATCTCACCAAGATCGGTCTGATCAGATGCTTTTTCAATTTAAAAATGGTGCTGTTTATATTCTGCGAAACTGAAGTGATGAAATGCTCGTAGTTTCTGTTTTTGTAGACTATAGAGATGACTGGTGCCATTCCGGTCTCCAATCAGCTCTATGGTCAGCTTGCAGAAACTCTGGCTGCATTCTCAGGTTTCCCCAATGGCACGGGACTACCCGAGAAAACTGTGGAAGGCAGCGGGGGCATCTTCTCCCGTTGCTTGTAAAAACAATCCTGCAGGATTGCTTTTACATGAAAGCTGATCGCCGGCTAAAAAGAATTATACCAGGATGATACCTGCAGCTGCAGGCATCATCCTGGTATAACCACTAAAGGTCCAGTTATGTACCAGTACGTCACTGGTCCTTGCTGGGTATATATGCTATGTTCTTTTTTTAATGCAGTCTGTGGGCTGAATGAAAAAAAAGAGAAGAAATCTCTGCCAGAAAAAGTGTGTGTATGCCCATCATTAGAATATTCCACCCTGCATCCACCCACTTCTAATAGTGGGCACACATGAAATGTTTTTATTTTCATTCAGCCAGTGTTTTTTTTTAACTGCTGATAAAAGATCTCATCCAACAGCGCTGCACACACTGACATATATTCTGAGAGCAACACCCCCCTGTTGCTGTTGGAATAAACAGCAGCTGAATAGCATTCCTGCAAAGAAAACAGCAACGGTTAACAATAAAACAACTTTTTTATTGAAATATGTGCCAAAAAATATTATAAAATATATATGCCAAAGCATAAGGGTGATCCAACCACTGGCCACCCCAGGGCCCCATGCTTGGGCATATATGTTCTTTCTTTACCGCTGATGAAAAATCTCATCCAACAGCGATGCACACACTTACATATATTCTGAGAGCAAGATTCATTTGCTGAATGAATAAACAGATCAGTGCTGCAGTTGAATGGCATTCCTGCAAAGAAAACTGCAACGGTTAACAATAAAACAGTTACTTAATAAAACATCTTTTTTATTGAAATATGTGCCAAAAAATATTGTAAAATATATATGCCGAAGCAAAGGGGGCGATCCACCCACTGGCCACCCCAGGCCCCCATGCTTAGGCATGTATGCTCTTTTTTAACTGTGGATGAAAAATCTCATTCAACGGCTCTGCACACACTTATGTATATTCTGAGAGCAAGATCCTGTTGCTGTCAGAATAAACAAATTGGTGCTGCAGCTGAATGGCATTTCTGCAAAGAAAACAGCAATGATTAACAATAAAACAGTAACAGTAGCACAGTAGTAACTCGACAACAATAAAACAACTATTTTTTTAAAATAATTTTTTACTTTTTTTTAATTTTTTTACTTTTTTTAACTTCCAGATGGTGGGGTCTCTCAAAATGTGATAGCCAGTTTCCTGACTACCTAACATATTTTGAGACCCTGTGTATATATGTGCCCTAGACTGTGCTGTACCCATCACTAATAGTCCACTAGTGTATGATAACAGTCCTTGAGGCAGAAACCAGGTTGTCCAGAACAAGAGGGACAAAAAAAAGAAGGTGTCATGCCTAATTCCGTGTCTTCTACAGACACATTTTTTGGGGGTGTCTTCTGGGTTGGGGTACCAGGAATGCCATTGAAAAAATGCCTCTATGCAGCCGGCTAACTGCACCTGGGTTGGGGGTTTGGGCCACAACACCTTCTGGATACAAAAGGGCCATGATGATCTCTTTCTGGAATTTTAGGAAGGATCCACTTCGTCCAGTTGCTTTGTAAAGCACAAAAGCGTTATATAGAGCTAATTTAAATAAACAGACACTTTTTTGTACCAGCATTTGGCTTTTTGGGAAACTAAGTACAACTTCATCATCTGGTCATTGAAGTCCACCCCTCCCATGTTAAAGTTATAGTCATGGACACAGAGGGGCTTCTCAACAACACCAGCTGCCGTGGCAATTTGGATGGTTGTGCCTGCGTGAATGAAAGACAGGATCAAAACATCAAGTTTGTCCTTCCACTTCACTGTGAGCCATTCATAATTTTTTAAGCAGGCTTTCTCCTTCATTGTAAGATGGGTATTTACAAGCCGTTGGGGGAAGCCCCGGCGATTAGGTCACATAGTGCCACATGCGCCAATTCCAAGATTGTATAAATATCTAAATAGTGGCACACTTGTACAAAAATTGTCCACGTATAAGTGATACCCCATATGGAAAAAGGGTGACACCAAGTCCCAAACTATCTTGCCACTGCTCCCCATGTAGTCTGGGCATTCGGGGGGCTCAACGTGATTATCTTTTCCCTTGTGAATCCAAAAATTACATGTATAGCCTGTTGCCCTCTCACAGGTCTTGTACATTTTGACCCCATATCTGGCACACTTGCTAGGGAGAAATTGTTTGAATGCAAGACATCCAGAAAAGCTAATGAGAACTCAACAACAGAGATGTTTTGCTGGGGAGTATACACATCTGCAAATATCTGGTTAAGGTGATTTACGAGGAGCCGAATTTTGTGGAGCCGGTCAAATCCAGGGTCACCCCGAGGACGACAGAGTGTATTTTCATTGAAATGCATAAATTGCATTATATTATATCTCTGCCTGGCCATGGCCACAGAGAACATGAGCAATACAACCACAATTCATTTTTTTTAGTACTGCCCAATTTGAGAGTTAGGCCCAAAAAAACTTAAAATTTGGAAACCTTAAAGGTTTCCATGCAAATGGTCTAGCAAGTTTGAATCTGGGTTGGCTGCAATAAATTTCTGTGTATATGAATTGCTTTGATCCACAATCAATCCATACAGATCTTTCGTGAAATACAGCTCCAAAAAATCAAGGGGAATAGTTAAATTTGCTGTTTACGGGTTGGGCAGTGAATGGGGGAAGTACAGGTGCTGGAGAATTTGTGGGCTGCCAATCAGGATTTGTAAGCACATCCGGAAGGACACTATGGGCTCTACGGGCCTTTTTTTTTTTTTTCTTGGTGGCTGTGGACCTCTACTTGTGCGAGCCACTGCACCAGCTTGTACTGCACTTATGGGACTCGCCAGGTCACCAAGTGATACTGCAGTGCTGGTATATAAAAGACCAGGATGTACTAGGCTGTTGGTGCTCACCAGTTCACCAAAGGTAGAGTGGCACTAGTGCTGACACTTTGCTGCATATGACAATCATCATGCAATTATACCACCTTAGCAACCTGGGAACGGGGCCGGGTAAGCCTGACCTTAGCAGGGACCTCTGCTCCATCATCTGAGCTATCTGTCAGGGTGCCGCTTCTATCTACAGGTTCATATTCTGAGCCTTTGGTCTCACCTGACATGGTCACAATCCTGCAGGCTTCTTCACTAGAGTACCTTTCTTTCGACTTTTTGGCCACTAAATTTATAGGTACCTAGTGCGACTCAAGAGAAAAAGAGCACCTGGCTGTCAGGGACAGCTTGAACCACTACAATGTACCTGCAAGTGCTAGCAGAGATCAGGCCTGATTCTGCCAACACTACGGTTTTGTGTGCAACGTCTCAAGTGACAGTGATCTACTGACACTGCACTTGCTGGGGGAGAAGGGAGGGGTTAAGCGTAGGGACTAAGTGCAGGTGCTAGCAGGTGCCTGGGATGATCCTGCTAACGCTGCATTTTTGAGGTCACTATACTATTGTGAACGCTGATATAATTCTGATCTGATCAAAGATATTGATCTGTTCAGACACTATACTAGCAATGGAGGTTTATTGTGTATGTGGGCATGTTCCTGGCAATCAAAGGGTTAAATGTGATGACTGATACAGTGGCGGCAATCTGATGCTATCTGGGAGGGACGCTAACACTATCTGAAGTCGCCTTTGACACTAACACAGTGATTAGTAAAAAAAATCTGTACTAATGACACTGGTGACAGGGCAGTGAAGGAGTTAACTGGGGGGCACTCAGGGGAATAAATGTGACCTAGCTGTGTTTTTACTGTAAATGTGTGCTGTTTTTACTCACATATATCTACTTTCTTCTCACTCTGGAATGGAATGTGCCCCAGGGAGAGAAGATTGTGTCATTTGCTGTGCTTGTGGTCTGTAAACACAGATACAGGAAGATCTCTGATAAGGCAGTGATCAATCAGCAGATCCAGGCCGAACATCACTGGCCTGAATCTGCCGACTGATCGGTGCAGCACCAAATCACAGCATTCTCTACCCCCTCCCACAGTAGTGTTCTCCATTACCCCCGCAGTAGTGTCCTCTGCCCCCCGTGATGACTTCTGCCCCCTTTCACATCACCCTCCACAGTAGTGACCTCTGCCCCCTTTCACATCACCCCCCACAGTAGTGTCCTGTGCCCCCTTCACATCACCCTCCCCACAGTAGTGCCCTCTTTGCCTCTACCACAGTAGTGTTCTCTGTTACCCCCACAGTAGCGTCCTCTGCCCCCACACAGTAGTGTACTGTGCCCCCCCAGTTGTGTTCTCTGCTCTCCACAGTAGTGCCCTCTGCCCCCCACACAGTAGTGGCTCCTGCCCCACCCACAGTAGTGTCCTGTACCCCCAAAGCAGTGTCCTCTGCCTTCTATATATCACCCACCACACATACAGTAGTCTCCTTCACTCTCCTATCTACACAGGTGTACCCGACGTGGAAGAAAAATATATTTTAAATATATTTTATAAAATATTCCTCCCAAATATATTGACATATATTTGAAATACTACAATTTTGGCTGTATCCAATATATTTCAAATATATTTCAATATATATTTATATATATATATATATATATATATACTGTATGTTGAAATGCATTTTGTGTATATTTAACAATACATGAAAAATATATTTTAAAATACATTTTCAAATATATGTCTTTGAAAATACATTTAATCTACATTTTTGGAATGCATTTACAAATATATATAAACATGTATGTTAAAATGACTTTTTTATATGCTAAAAAAAAAATCAGAAGGATATATTTAAAAAATATATATTTTTCAATATATGCCTTTAGAAAATATATTTAAATTTACATTTTTTAGAATGCATGTTAAATATATATTAGAATAGACCAATATATTGTAAATATATGTCACATATTTTTCTAAATATATTGGAAATATATTTCTCTTCCATGTGGGACAGCAGAGTGGAGAGCAGGAGGCAGCACAGTTCTGGATGGAGGGCAGGAGCAGGAGCAGCCGAAGTTAACCTTTTATATTATCAAGCTGGTGATTGATTGCTAACACTGCCATGTGTCCTTGCAACCAATCACCTGCTAGTTAACTCAAACCTAACTTACTTCTTCTTACTAACTTACCTAACTGTCTTCTTTCTTTTTTATGGCCCTCATATAATACTGTGGAGGTGAACATTGTTTACTGTAGGGCTGTTCTTCAGCTGGATTTTGTAGATGACAATTCCTAGATGACACATAGGTGCCCATGACCTAAATATTTGGAGATCCTGGATTTTTGGTAAGAGGCTGAGATTTGCTTTGGTGGTGGATCACTGAAGTTGGCACATTTGTATACTGATCACAAGGAATTTAAACAGGAGTAGTTTAGTGAGGTCACTTATCGCATTTTTCACTGTATTTCACTGTATTGGTTGTTACTTTATTTGCACGGTTCTGTATTTGGATTGTTCACTTTATTAAATGCACTATTAAGGAAGCACAACATATATCTTTTTAGTTACATCTTCTTTTTGCTGTAATTAGCAGTTGAAGATGCACTATTTCAGCCACTGTCAGATAGAGCTCCAGAGTGAACATGGCAATGTTTGCTGATAATCTTTTTCAAACTTCCCCAATGTACAGTATAGGAAGTCACTATTGTACTTCTGTCTTTACTCTCTTTCATATCTTTTTTTTTTCACAACTATTTTCTGTATTTTCTGGCGTATAAGACTACTTTTTATACTTAAAAATATACCCCAAAAATTGGGGGTCGTCTTATATGCGGGGTATAAAATGTTAACCTTGAGTTTGTTTGGGTCAAGCTGGCTGGATGTGTGGTAATACTGTACATACAGTATACTGCGCTGAGCCAAGCTGGCTCAAAACAAATGTCCCTATGACAGATTAATCTGTCAGCCCGCTGGATGTGCGGTATATATAGTATACTGCGCTGAGCCAAGCGGTTTCAAAACATACCGGTACGTCCCTACTGTAATCAGCCCGCTGGATGCATGTATGTACGGTAGCTGCGGCTACATACAGTATACACTGGGCCAATCACGGATTTTGAAGGATTTTGAGTACCGGTAAGTCACAACCATTTCAATAAAAAAATCTAATGTTTTTAATGGTGTTGCCTCGGAAGGGGGGTAGTCTTTTACGGCGAGTATAGCCCAAAACCTATGTTTTAACTGGAAAATTAGGGGTCGTCTTATACACCCAGTCGCCTTATACGCCGGAAAATACGGGTAAATACATTTTCCCAAATGTATGACACTGTAAATTTCTTTATTTGAATAGCGCCTAGATTTCAATTGGACAATAGCTTTGCTTTTACCTAGAAATCTTAAAGTCTAGAACAGTTACTAATACCAAGGAATTGCCCACAAGGGACTACATTTATTTTAATTTGGAGATTGTGATTTTTTTTTTTTGCATAAAGCAGTGGGTTAACCACTGTTGGTTTGCGTTATGTCATTGTTGTTGAACATCTCCCTCTCTAAAAATTTCCAAATGCAAAAATTGAATTTTAAGCACAATAGGTCATAGTGAGGAACACATTGAAAAGTTTACTGTTCAATTTTTGGATCATTTTTAATAATTACTCATGTGTTCCTCTTCAAGCTACTAACACTTCATCAACATAGCGTTGCTATAGAGTGATGTGTGCACTAAATTATATGATTCGGAAAACCTTAGTCTCTTCTGGATGCCCCAAATACAGGCAGGAACAGGCCGGTGTGCACACCACTCCCTTGGCCACTCCCTGTAACTGCTTATAATAACACCCATTAAAGCCATTATTATACAAAATTAACTGCAACATCAACAAATATTTTGTGCTTGTCCCAGCCAGGGCAAGGTATTTAGCTTTACCTTCTTGAGGGCTGCTGTATTACTTGGCCCCCTTAAGCTTTGCACAGCCAGACAACATGCATTTTTCCACACTTGCATCCACAGTCAGTGAACGGTTCATGAGCTTGTTTTTTTTTTATTAGGAGAAATAACTTAGATAGGATAATAGGGATTATAAGATGCCCAACTTGACTGAAGCAATGCACAGGGACAACCTCCTTCCTATGTACAGAAAAAAATCCTGGACTGTTCTTTTCCTCGAATATGGTCAGCCTTTATGGATCAGTAGCAAAAGCTACTTACGGGCTAAGGACTCTCAGGCCCCTCTGAAAGTTAGCACAGTTTGCTGAAAACTACATGCAGAAGTTTCTCCTCCCCTGTAGAACTGCTCCCAGCTCCACAGCCTGCAGACACTACCAGCCCTCCTGGCTGCTCTGAACATCTCCCAGGACAAGGATGAAGGGTTAAGCACAGCTCCGTCCTCTCAAATCCTGCTACATATTGCAGTCTCTCCCTTTGCAAATCTCTGGGTGTGCTGATGTGCTCAGCCTGTCCTCCTTGCTCCCATCGCTCCCAGGCAATGATCCTGTTAAAACCGTTATGCTGAATGGATCTTCCTGAGCTGGCCTGAGCCCATCTTAGACCTAGGGGACCCCTCCCTGGCCACCGACAGCCTCCTCAGTACTCCATCTTCCAGCTGACTCCTCTGCTAGCATGGCTTTCTCATATTTATGGGTTAGCCGTACCACACTACCAGGGCCTCCAAACCTGGGATTGGCCAGACTCCCATAAACATGCAGATTTAGGTCTCCACCCCTCTCACCCACTGGCTTATGGAAGTGCCCATGGTCCTTCAGAACCAGGTGTAGGCTGTAGAGTCCCAATGTGCTGAGTCACTCAGCCTGACCAGCAGTAACCCGACCTAATTACAGATTCATACAGTTACCATGAGTCAAAGCATAATACATTTATCTACACTAACACTAGTAGCACACTAGAGGGTGCTACAGGTATAATTGCAACATTCCAGGCCAAGTAAGACAAACCTCCGTTTGATTTAAAACCCAGTTGAACCTTCCAATTTTATTAGTGTGTAACAGTTAGGCTGCATGTACAGTCAAAAATATGGACATGTTCTTTATTAGTTAGCTTTCTACTTGCTGCCGAAAAGGGTTAGGTTGTGTCAGGGCTCCCAAGTGTGACCAGAGGTGTGTGACTGACGCAGGGAAACGCAGACTTCAGATATGTGATAAACAATATAATTTATTAACACTAACCATACAAACATAAACGCAGTGCAATACTAAAACATAATACAGTGCAAACAAACCAAACCAACCACCCACAGATAACAGTACATACAAGCAAGCGTCGTCAGGCAGGCCGGGTCAATATCAATAGGGCAGGTAGGTACAGGGGGAGCAAGCGGAGATGGGTCGGGGTCACAGGCCAGTTTCAGCAGGTAGCTAGCAGCGTAGTACAGAGGGTCAGGCAGAGGGACGGTTAGGGTCACAAGCCAGGGATCAGAACAGGTAGCAAGCAGCGTGGTACAGAGGGTCAGGCAGAGGGATGGTCAGGAGCGAGCCGGGATCAGAGCAGGAGAAGTCAGCAGCGGTTCAGATCAGGCAGGGTCAGCAAAGGAACAGAAACAGGATGCAGGACAGATACAGGGCCCAGGACAAACACAACACCAAGGCAGAGTCTGGAAGTCTGGCCATCCCTTAAATACACCAGTATCATCAGTTCCAGGTGTTAGCTGGCTGAAAGGTTGAGTCTCTGATTGCTGGGAGCACCCGCTGGCCAGCCCTGGTACTGCAGATCAAAAGGCAGGTGAGTCCCACCATTGCTGGCCAGTCCATTCCTGACAGTACCCCCCCCTCAAGGAGCTGCCTCAGGATGCTCCAAAAAGTCCTAGCTGGGCAAAATGTTCCACCGCCCGGGTCTGGTAACTGGCGGGATATCAAAGACTGGCACACCGGGCAGGACTCCGGGCAGCGGCACACCGGGCTGGACTCCGGGCAGCGGCACATCGGGCTGGACTCCGGGCAGAGGCACATCGGGCTGGACTCCGGGCAGAGGCACATCGGGCTGGACTCCGGGCAGAGGCACACCGGGCAGAGGCACACCGGGCAGAGGCACATCGGGCAGGACTCCGGGCAGAGGCACATCGGGCAGGACTCCGGGCAGAGGCACATCGGGCAGGACTCCGGGCAGAGGCACATCGGGCAGGACTCTGGGCAGAGGCACATCGGGCAGGACTCCAGGCAGAGGCACATCGGATTACCAGGCGAAGCAGCAGGCAGCGGGCCACCAGGCGGAGCAGCGGGCACCGGGCCCCCGGGCAGAGCAGCGGGCACCGGGCCCCCGGGCGGAGCAGCGGGCACCGGGCCCCGGGCGGAGCAGCAGGCACCGGGCCCCCGGGCGGAGCAGCAGGCACTGGGCCCCCGGGCGGGGCGACAGGCAGTGGGCCCCCGGGCAGGGCGACAGGCATCGGGTCCCCGGGCGGGGCGACCGGCATCGGGCCCCCAGGCGGGGCGACAGGTCTTGGGCCCTCAGGCGGAGCGGCGGGCGCCGGACCCCCAGGCGGAGCGACAGGTCTCGGGCCCTCAGGCGGAGCGGCGGGCGCCGGACCCCCAGGCGGAGCGACAGGTCTCGGGCCCTCAGGCGGAGCGGCGGGCGCTGGACCCCCAGGCGGAGCGACAGGTCTCGGGCCCTCAGGCGGAGCGGCGGGTGCCGGACCCCCAGGCGGAGCGACAGGTCTCGGGCCCTCAGGCGGAGCGACAGGTCTCGGGCCCCCAGGCGGGGCGGCGGGCGCCGGACCCCCAGGCGGAGCGGCGGGCGCCGAGTCACCAGGCACGACAGTGTGCTCCGAGTCAACTGGCATGACCGCTGGCACTGGGTCAGACATTGGATCGTCTGGCTGGACAGCGGGCATCGGGTCACCAGGCATCAGGTCATTTGGCTCGACAGCGGGCACCGCGTCATCTGGCAAGGCAGTGGGCTCCGAGTCAACAGGCACGACAGTGGGCACCGGGTCATCAGGTACCGGATTGTCTGGCTCGACAGCGGGCATCGGGTCACCAGGTATGACAGCGGGCACTGGGTCACCAGGCATCAGGTCATTTGGCTCGACAGCGGGCACCGCGTCATCTGGCAAGGCAGTGGGCTCCGAGTCAACTGGTATGACCGCGGGCACTGGGTCAGACATTGGATCGTCTGACTGGACTGCGGGCATCGGGTCACCAGGCATCAGGTCATTTGGCTCGACAGCAGGCACCGTGTCATCTGGCAAGGCAGTGGGCTCCGAGTCAACAGGCACGACAGTGGGCACCGGGTCATCAGGTACCGGATTGTCTGGCTTGACAGCGGGCACCGGGTCACCCGGCATTGGTTCGTCTGGCTCGACAGCGGGCATCGGGTAACCAGGTATGACAGCGGGCCCTGGGTCACCAGGCATCAGGTCATTTGGCTCGCCAGCGGGCACCGCGTCATCTGGCAAGGCAGTGGGCACCGAGTCACCAGGTACGACAGCGGGCTCTGAGTCAATTGGCACGATAGCTGGCACCGGATCAGGTACCGGATCATCTGGATCAACAGCGGGCATCGAGTCAACTGGCCTAATAGGATCGTCAGGCTGGATCAGTTCATCATGCTGGGTAGAGGCATCAGGCTGAATGCCGGCGTTCGGCTGAGTAGAGGCTTCAGGCCGAGTAGAGGCTTCAGGCCGAGTAGAGGCTCCAGGCCGAGTAGAGGCTCCAGGCCGAGTAGAGGCTTCAGGCCGAGTAGAGGCTTCAGGCCGAGTAGAGGCATCAGGCCGAGTAGAGGATTCAGGCTGAGTAGAGGCTTCAGGCTGAACCACGGAAGGCAGGTTCACCGGTTTGGATACTGGCAGGATGGTATTGGTTGGAAAGAATTTTCGCTTTTTTCTGGTTTTAACTACTGGAGCACTGCAAGTAAACGCAGGTCTGCAAACGAATGGAGCAGCTGGAGACCGAGAAGAACTGGAGGATGGAACAGGAGAGGGAGCAGTTGCTACAGAGGGCTTTTTTACAGGGTTAAAGGCAGGATAGGTGCAGCGAGTGGGAACAGGGTACTGAGATGCGGTAGATAGCCAAGTATACTGGGCTGTAACTGGGGGAGTTGTTGGGAATACAGGAGTAGAGCTTTGAGGAAATAGATTAGAAGCAGGACTGGGTCTTTGTAAGCTGACTGAGGCTGGGTGCAACAAGTCTGTCCATGTCTGCAGTATGGGTTGAACAAAGCTGAGCTTACACAAAGCCTGTCTGACCAAAGACTGCACTGCGTTTATACAATCTCTTAGTACCTGTGGTGAACATGCAGAATAACGCTCCAGAAAGTAACCCACATCATCCTCTAATAACCACACCAGGGACTCTACCTGGTCTGCACTAAATGGTGGCAAAAATTCATCCCTGCATTCGGGGGAACCAGATGAAACCAACTCAACACAAACCTTAATCAATGGCTGCACCATAGAGAAATCTGTGCCCTGATCTACTAGAACATGAGCGAGCCGTATACATTCTAGCAGTTCATCCCGGGGATACTCCTTCAGAGTCTGATAAGCATACTCCCTGTCATCAAGCACTAGCAGAGATAAATACTCAACCTCATCCAGATCCATCCTTCCCAGCAACAAGCCAAGATGGCTTCCCTGTGCAGCCACTTCTGGTCAGGATTGGCCTTGGTGTAATGTCAGGGCTCCCAAGTGTGACCAGAGGTGTGTGACTGACGCAGGGAAACGCAGACTTCAGATATGTGATAAACAATATAATTTATTAACACTAACCATACAAACATAAACGCAGTGCAATACTAAAACATAATACAGTGCAAACAAACCAAACCAACCACCCACAGATAACAGTACATACAAGCAAGCGTCGTCAGGCAGGCCGGGTCAATATCAATAGGGCAGGTAGGTACAGGGGGAGCAAGCGGAGATGGGTCGGGGTCACAGGCCAGGTTCAGCAGGTAGCTAGCAGCGTAGTACAGAGGGTCAGGCAGAGGGACGGTTAGTATCACAAGCCAGGGATCAGAACAGGTAGCAAGCAGCGTGGTACAGAGGGTCAGGTAGAGGGATGGTCAGGAGTGAGCCGGGATCAGAGCAGGAGAAGTCAGCAGCGGTTCAGATCAGGCAGGGTCAGCAAAGGAACAGAAACAGGATGCAGGACAGATACAGGGCCCAGGACAAACACAACACCAAGGCAGAGTCTGCAAGTCTGGCCATCCCTTAAATACACCAGTATCATCAGTTCCAGGTGTTAGCTGGCTGAAAGGTTGAGTCTCTGATTGCTGGGAGCACCCGCTGGCCAGCCCTGGTACTGCAGATCAAAAGGCAGGTGAGTCCCACCATTGCTGGCCAGTCCATTCCTGACAGGTTGCTTGCATTTACAGTAATACATATGGGCACATTTTTATTTGTTTCCTTTTTATTTGCTGAATCAGAGAGATAAACACCCTCTGCTAGTAACATGCTCTCCAGCAACGCATAGACATCTGCTATATCTGGGTAAATGCTGCATCTGCTGTCATCTCCACTTTAAACTGTATCTCCAGCAATGCATAGACTTCTGCTATCTCTGGGTAAAGGCTGCATCTGCTATCATCTCCACTTTAAACTGTATCTCCAGCAACACAAAGACTTTCTGCAAATCTCAGAACAATTAGTGTATATATTTTGGTCTGTTTGTGGTGATTAATTCTCACCTCCTGTTGCATTTCTTTATGACTTTGGCCTGTGTCTGTGGCTGGTCTGTCTTTGAGAAACATCCCCTCCCCCAATTCATGTGATCCTTATCAGTTCCTAATTGGGGCGGTGAAGAGTTGCTCATTTGACCATCTTCCTATAAATTTAGACCAGCTCATGGGGGGAGGTCACAGATAGGGGGGGGCACAGTCACAGATGGGGTGCAGTTTTCTGCGTGACTGTGTTTAATGCTGGAGTGTGAAGATGCAGTTGAACACAGCAGTTTAACTAAAGCAGGATAACCCAACTCTACAGCACGCTGGATGGACTGCAAGCACCTTGAGAAACATTTCCTACAAGTCTGAGTCCCACTCCATCTACCTTTTTAATATGCCCCCTCTACTCCTTTTCATATTACTATCCTGTGTTCCCAAAATCTCATCTCGTTACCCGTCTGCTCCAGCTCAAAGTTTATACATCTCACCCTCACTGCTACCCTCTCCCTACTACTGCTCTCATCACCTCCTGCTGATATATTACTCACCTGCTGACCCAAACACCAGGACTGGAAGGCATGTGCACTCATATACATCCTGCTCCCATGTTACTTTCCTCACTCTCCTTCTTCTCCTAACCTCTGGGGATATCTCCCCAAACCCTGGTCCTCCACTATCTCACCCCACACTAGGCACCCTCTTTCCTCCAGGAATAGCTGCAATCTGCTCAATTTAATATCAGTCCCCGTGCTCCTAAGAACCACCCTCCCTTTTTCATGTTCACTCTGGAATGCCCGCTCTGTCTGTAATAAGCTTACCTCTGTCCATGACCTTTTTTTTCTCCCGCTCCCTTAACCTACTAGCAATTACAGAAACCTGGCTTCAAGCACCAGATTCTTCTTCTCCCGCAGCACTTTTGTATGGAGGCCTTCTCTGGACCCACTCACTCAGACCCAGTGGTCGGAAAGGAGATGGGGTTGTTTGCTTCTATCCCCACTGAGCACCTTTCAAGTCCTCCCTAACCCTCCCTCTCTGTCCTTCTCTTCTAACGAGACTCAATGCATTTGGCTGTTTTCTCCCATTTCTCTGAGGATTGCAGTGATCTATCGGTGTCCCGCTTTCTTGATGATTTCTCCGCCTGGCTACCATACGTTCTCTCCTCTGAACTACCCACTATCATTCTTGGAGATTTTAACATCCCCATTAATGTGAACAACCAAGCTACATCCCAATTCTTCAACCTAACCTCATCTTTTGCCTTAACGCAATGGACACAGCCCTCCACTCACTCTGATGAGAATACATTAGACCTTGTTTTCTCCCATCGTTGAACTCCCTACAACCTCACATACACCCCCTTTCCTCTCTCTGAAGATGAGGACACTGTGAAGGTGATGAGACTATGATCAAACACCTATCCCTCCAAGCAGCAAACAATTACCTGCAGAAACCTTCACAACTTGAACCCTGCTCCTTTCCACTCTACAACTGACCACCTCTATGACAGAATCTCTCCCCTGTCCTGCCTTGACCTGGTCACTGCTGTCTACAACAGTTTGCATTCATCCACATTAGACTCACTTGCTCCTCTAACAACACGAAGCATCAGGCCCCGGCCTTTACAACCTTGGCAGACTGATAACACCAGAAATCTTAAACGACATAGTCGTGTGCTGGAGCGATTGTGGCGTAAAACCAAATCTCACCAAGCTTTCACCCTATATAAATCTGCTCTCTTAACCTACAATTCCTCCCTCCATGCTACCAAACAAGCCTGCTTTGTCACTCTCATCAATAGCCTGTCATCCAGTCCTCGTCGTCTCTTCTCCACTTTTACTTTTTCTCTCTACTTTCTCCACCTCCACCTCCAACCAGTACCTCACTCACTGCTTACGAGATTGCAAATCATTTCAAAAACAAGATTGATGCAATTTCGTAGGGGCATCTCCACTGCACAGACATCCATCCCACTTATGGTAGAAATACAGCGAGCGCTCACAATAAAATAAATAAATAAATTATATAAATAAATTATAAGTGTCACCAGCTGCATATGCACCAACATAGGAACCCTAAAGCCTAGTAAACATAAAAAAATATAGAAAAGGTGCAGCGCTAAAAATATATACTAAATGAAAATTGGTCATCAATAAAAATAACCTCAGAAATCAGTGTTAATAATCATGAAATAAATATAAGTGAATGTGGCGGATTGTCAAGCGCCAAATAAGAACGTGGTTGTATCAATAGTCTATAAACCAAGAAAGTGTTCAAAGATAGTGCAGGCTTGACGTGGTCAGGTCAGCAAATTAGTGCTCCATCAACATATAGTACTTTTGTGACTTACGGTAAATCTGTGTGATTCAATCCGTGTGAGAGACTGTATAAAATGCGCACTCATCAGATGCACTGTAGGGAGCCCCTTTAGGTAGATCTGTCAGACAGCCTGGAACAAGGATCCCTCCTCTGGACACAAGCCTCCTCTGCAGCCACGCTTCCTCTGGGGTCCTCTGCAATCTCTCCCTGCTGCTCCCCCAGTCTGCTCCACACTGCCTGCGGTGTCATCCATCTCACTTAGCATACCTTATACTAAACCTCCCTCAACACTTTCTTCTTTTGACCTTGCTACTACCGAAGAGGTCACTAAGGTTTTCTCAGAAGCCCGTCTCACTACCTACGGTCATCCTCTTCTTCCATCCTGTGCTCCCTCACTCACATCTTCAATCTCTTCCTCTCTAAGAGTGCCTTCTCCACCCCTCTAAAGCATGCACACATCACTCCCATACTTAAAAAGCCCTCCCTGGACCCCACCAACCTGAACAACTTAAGACCCATCTCCCTGCTCCCGTTTACCTCAAAACTCTTAGAATGCTTAGTCTACAAACGCCTGAGCTCCTACTTCACTGACAACAACCTTCTTGACCCTTTACAGTCTGGCTTTCGCTCACTACACTTCACTAAAACTGCCCTACTAAAACTCACTAATGATCTACTAATTGCTAAAACCAATGGCCACTACTCCATACTCTTACTACTTGACCTCTCCGTGGCTTTTGATACTGTTGACCATCACCTCCTCCTCAAAAAACTCCACTCTCTTGGCCTTCAAGACTCTGCTCTCTCCTGGTTCTCCTCCTACCTATCGCAGCGCTCCTTCAGCGTTACCTATAACTCTTTCTCTTTTTCTCCACTCCCTCTTTCTGTAGGGGTCCCTCAAGGTTCTGTCCTTGAACCCCTACTCTTCTCCATCTAGACCTCCTCCCTTGGTCACTTGATAAACTCCCATGGCTTTAAGTGCCATCTCTATGCTGATGACACACAAATCTATCTTTCTACTCCTCACCCCTTCAGCCTCCTCTCGCATTACTAACCTACTAAGCGACATATTGGCATGGATGTCACTCCACTTCCTCAAACTCAATCTTTCCAAAACTGAACTCTTAGTATTCCCCCCAGCCCGTGACCCCTCCCCTGACTTCTCCATCAAGATTAAAAACACAATCATCAGTCCCCCCCCTCATGTCAGGGTACTAGGTGTAATCCTAGACTCTCATCTGTCCTTTCAGTCCCAAATCCAATCGCTGTCCAAATCTTGTAGACTTCACCTCCGCAACATTTCCAAGATACACCCGTTCTTAACCTCGGAAACTACTAAGCAACTTATTCACTCCTTTGTTATCTCTCGCCTTGATTAATGGAAATCCCTCCTTATTGGCCTACCTCATAGCAGGCTATCACCTCTTCAGTCTATCATGAATGTTGCTGCCAGACTCATCCACCTTACTAACCATTCTGTATCTGCCACCCCTCTCTGCCAATCCCTCCACTGGCTTCCCATTGCCCAACGTATAAAATTCAAAACATTAATAATAACATATATATTTATATTTATATATATTTATAAATATTTATATATTTATAACTCTGCCCCAAATTACATCACCAATCTTGTCTCCAAATATCACCCAAATCATACTCTCCGCTCCTTGATGACCTCCTGCTCTCTAGCTCCCTTGTCTCCTCCTCCCATGCTCCTCTCCAGGACTTCCCCCATCCTCTGGAACTCTCTACCCCAATTTATCAGACTATCGCCTACTCTGCTCACCTTTAGGAGATCCTGAAAACCTATCTCTTCAGGGAAGCCTATCCTGCCCTCAGCTAATAATGGAATCTTCTACTCCTCCTACCAGTCCATCCCCCACAGTTACCTTTTGTACCACTAGCCCCTCCCTCTTAGATTGTAAGCTTCAAGGAGCAGGGCCTTCCTAACCCTCCTGTATTGAACTATATTGTTGCTGTATTGTCTCCCGTTATTGTGTAAAGCACTGAGCAAACTGTTGACGCTATATAAATCCTTATAATAATATTAATAATAATGTTAGAGAGCGAGGCCACCCACTCATCACTGAGGGCAGTGGTCTGGACTTCTAGCGGTGGTCGAGGCACTGTGCAGATGGGCATGCCCTACCACTGGAGATCCTGCCCGTAGCACTCTGTGTTGAGCAGAGATCTGGCTCTTCATTATGCTCTTACCAGAGGGTGTTTTCACCCTTTGCTGCAGCAACTAGAAAGAAAACAAAAAAGTTGCCTTTATTTATTACTGTGTATGGAAATGGTTTGATCTGAAGATCTCTATAGTTTTTTTATATGTACACAAGATTGCTTGCTTAACTACTTGCCCTCCAGAGGATATACCCCCCCCCCCCCCGCCCCTTCCTGACCATGCCATTTTTTACGATAAGGCGCTATATTACTTTAACTGACAATTGCGCGGTCATGCAATGTTGCACATAAATTAAATTTATGTCTTTTTTTCCCCACAAATAAAGCTATATTTTGGTGGTATTTGATCACCTCTGCAGTTTTAAATTTTTTGTGCTATAAACAAAAAAAAACAACAATTTTGAAACAAACACACAATATTTGTTACTTTTTGCTATTAAACATGTCCAATAAAAAATAAAAAAAAAGAAATTTCATCATAAATTTAGGCCAAAATGTATTCTGCTACATGTCTTTGCTAAAAAAATTCCCAATATGTGTAAATTAATTGGTTTACGTGAAAGTTATAGCATCTACAAATGGTGGAATTTATACTGAAATTTTTATTTATTTAATTATTTATACTAGTAACGGCGACGATCGGTGACTTATTGCAGCAGCCTGTTCGTGGTGGCAGGGGAGAGATCTGTATTGTTTACATACAGACCTCTCCCCTGTCAGCTCCGGCGACGATCACCGAGTCCCGGCCGAGAATCGGCAGGCGGGACCTGGTGATTGACATGCCAAGGAGCCAATAGCGGCGAGCGTAGGGAGCACGTGCGCGTTCGCCCCCTACCTGGAGATACAAAATCATGTATATATATGATTTTTTTTGTGCATCCCTGCTGCCCTGTAGCAGTACCTCTGCAATAGGGTGGTTGGCAAGCGGTTAAAAAGAAGAAACAATCATATTTACCTAGGTGGATGCAGCTCCAGTCCTATGCTGTATCTGTTCCCGATTGCCTCTAAGACCGAGAAAAGTTTCAGTTTTCAGTCTCTGGTGAGCAGAAAGTGATGACTGGAGCACCAGGCTGTGGAGGGGCGGGAGTGGCTGGCTCAGGCTTTCAGCGGTGTGCTGAAAGGCTTAGCCAACAACCGGTCAGGAATCTGGGTGGATCCCAACATTAAAGTCGGGATCCTTCCAATGTCTGGACTGACTGAGTGGCTTACAGAGGACTTTATACCACTGTCTGCTGAGTACGGATCACAGGAGTGCAGAACTAAGTGCACTCCTGTGATCTATAGGAGTAGTAGGGCCAAAAGAGGGTTGGACCTACTTCTCCGTTAATGGCAGATCTGTCTTTTTCATACGCACATATTGGAAATGGGTGCGTGTTTCATGCATATTTAATGTTGCAATTAAGTGACTAAAAAATATTTATACTGTTTTTAAGATATTAATAATGAATTACTGTGAGTGCTAATATATTTTGTCAGGTTTGGATGTGTAAAATAATGTGGGCAGCCCTGTTTTCAATTTTGTTTGGAACAGGAATATAACACGTTTGTGTACAAGGGTACACAACGAAGTTTGTCATATGCAGTGTGTTCAAAGTTTTGAAAAGCCTATTTGTTGCCGAGAACTCTAGCCCTCTTTTATATTTAACCACTTGCCTACTGGGCGCTTTTAACCCCTTCCTGCCCAGGCCACTTTTCAGCTTTCACCGTTGTCACACTTTGAATGACAATTGCGTGGTCATGCAACACTGTACCCATATGAAATTTGTATCTTTTTTTTTTATAGCTTTTTGGTAATGCTACCAAAAGAAATATAGCTTTCTTTTGGTAGCATTAATCACTACTGTTTTTTTTTTCAAAAATGAAAAAAAAAGAGCAAAAAGGAAAACAAGTTCTTTGTTTCTATTATAAAATTTAGCAAACAGGTGATTTTTCTCCTTCACTGATGTGCGTTGATGAGACTGCACCAGGGGCGGACTGACCATTTGAGCACACGGCACTGCCCGAGGGCCCAGGGTCAGTAGGGTGCCCCATGAAAAGCCCCTGGTACTTTTTTATAGGCTTTTTTGAGTGGGGGTAAGGACAAAGGGGCCCCATGATCCCCTATTGCCCGGGGGCCCCATGAGTTGTTAGTCCGCCCCTGATTGCACTGATAGGCAGCACTGATGGGCACTGATAGGTTGCACTGATGAGGCGGCACTGGTGGACATTGACGAGGAGGCACTGATGAGGATGATATGGGGCACTGATAGACAGCAATGATGGGCACTGATGGGCACTAATAGGAAGCACTGAAGGACACTGACTGAGGGCACTGACTGATGGCACTAATAGGCACAGATTGGCAGCACTGTTGGACACTGATGGGCGGCACTGATGGGCACTTTTGGGGCTGCACTGATAATCAGTGTAGATGTCTCCTTTGACAGTTGCCGGTTATCAGCGCGAGGAAAGTACTGCCGATAACCGGCAAATGTATTTACATGGTTATCAGCTGTGATTGGACACAGCTAATCACGTGGTAAAATGTCATTGTGATCGTCTTTTTACCATGTCATGTGATCAGCTGTATCCAAACGACACAGCAATCAAAAAGAGCGCCAGGTGCGCGTCACTGGGGGTGCGTTCTGGGAGGATGTCATATGACACCCTCCCACAACTGGACAACTGCGCTGTAGTCATCATTTGGCATAGCACAGTCAAGAAGTGGTTAAAGAGACGCAATCTAAAGGGCACAGGGTGAGTACTTTAAGTACATAGGTTTATGCTGATGCATTCAGAGGATCGGACGCTTGCAAAAAAAAGCTGTAAAGACAACTTCATACAACCCTCCCACTCCTATTATTCTCCAGTTTCTTGCTAGTGTCCTGGAAGAACAGGCACCTTCTCTCTAAAGAGAAAATTAAACCTTTTTTTTTTTTACTTTTTAAGCTTTTTTTTATAAAAGGTCTTTTTTTCTTTTAGCATGCTTCTTCAGTTACTGCAGTTACTGGTTGTTTATCAGCATAACCTTGGAAGCCACATCCAGACTCTGTTAGAAAGAAGTAGGGCTGGCCTGCAATGTGTCCTTATGGCACTGGGCTCTGCTGAGATGCTCTCCTGGACACCTTTGGTGTAATGTGCAGGTTAGCTGTAGAGTGCTTTACAGCTCCAGGGCCATGATGCACCTGCAGAAGGAAGAAGTGCAGAACGATTTTTGGAATTGTCACCACGTAATTATTAGTACCTGTGCTCACCTACTGAGACTGTGTCGCCTCCCTTTGGGTGGCCTTATAAAGCATGTGCCCACCATTTTCCAGAGAGCGTAGGCCTTCTTAGCCTTTCCACCATCTCCTCAGCCACACATACACACCCTCCTCCAGGGAGTTTTCTTGTTCTCCCATCATTAGCCCTTCCTGCTCCCACAGAGTTTTCTGAATTGGAATGTGAGGAGTTTTAGTCTGTTGATATAACTCCAAAACATTAAGATACCATTTCAGCCCTTGTTGATGCAGTGCTCACACCCTAGACCTGGAACAGCCTGCGTACCTATGGTTACCAGCCTGGGTTTTCCTAAAAGCCCTGAGCCTGGTAAAACCTTTCTTGTACATTCACTATTGCAACTTGCTGCATATAATGATTGGCCTAAGCAAAAAAAAAAAAAAGTTACTCTTCCCAAGTGCCTTGCCTAGCAATATTCATTTGAGGAGGGTTTAACCACTTGCCTACTGGGCACTTGTACCCCTTTCCTGCCCAGGCCAATTTTCAGCTTTCATTGGGTACAATGCGCAGTCATTGTACCCATATGAAATTTTTATCATTTTTTTTCACACAAATAGAGCTTTCTTTTGATGGTATTTAATAGCCGCTGGGTGTTTTATTTTTTTGCGCTATAAACAAAAAAAAAAGCAAAAAATTTAAAAAAAAAGTTTTTTTGTATCTATTTTAACATTTTGCAAACAGGTAATTTTTCTCCTTCACTGATGTGCGTTGATGATACTGCACTGATTGGCAGCACTGATGGGCACGGATAGGCAGCACTGATAGGAAGCACTGATAGGCGGCATTGATAGGCGGCACTGATGAGCTAGTAAAATGTAGTATAAATAGTGAGCGCTCCTTAAAACACCAAAAGGTACCAAGATAAACCTTCAAATAAATCAGTAAAATATAGGTGCAGCGCTTAATAAATATATAATAAATAAATATCCAATAAAAGGAAAATAATGTATAAATTAGTCCGATAATATAAAATAAATCAGTTCAGGTGATAAATCCAAAGGGTAGTGACACCAGCCAATAGTTAAAGTGCGCACTCACCGGAAGCGCATAGGTAATGCGCATGTAATATAATAACCACCAGGGTAACTCTAGGTAGGCGGGATAGGTAGGTGAACTTCCATCTATGGAATGGTCATCAAGCCTTAGGAAATTATAGGAATCTGCTGGATCCAGAGGTCCCCTTAAGGATGGATTAGGTGCTCAGCCTGAGTACAGGGCTCCTTTCCTCTGGTTGTAGAAAATCACTGGGGGTGACCTGCAAGCCTATTAGCTCCAGTAAGCAGCCAAGAAACAGGTGTTCATAGTGTAGTATGCTCAATTTTTTAATGGTAATCAAAATTACAGGGTAGTACAAGTGATATCCACAGATAAGCAGAGTATGCAGCACTAACCCTAACAAAGATGGCCACCAGGCTTTCTCGTAGCTGCGGCGGCAGTGACGTCACGCTCTGTCTGGTTCCTCCTGAGGCCTTTTGTGCAATGGCACATCATCAGAGAAGAAACCGACAGGCGTGACCGACGTCTTGTCTATATATAGAGGAAATGGCGCGTGCGCCATTTTGTCGGAGTTCGCGCAGTGCGAATGTGAAGTGAAAGAGTCAATCTTATGTCTCCAAGTGTTGTTACACTGGCAAATAATACATCTATTGCAAGGGTGAAACCCATTAAGGTCAGAGAACAGTGAAATATTTTTGGGAGGGTCCACTACATTGGGAGCAAGAATATGCCTGATAGATGTGGCTTTGCGAAAGATGATTTCCGGTTTCTCTGGAAGAACATTAGATAGAACTGGATCTGCCTTCAAGATACTCCAGTTATTTTTCATTAATGGCACTGATGAGCTGGCACTGATGATGCTGCACTGATAGGTGGCACTGCTGGGCAACACTGATGGGTGGCACTGTAAGCCGTGTACCAGGGTGGGCTCCCCAGGATACAGTGAAGTCACGAACGAGGAAAGCAACCCCAACACCAGCTTTTACCACAACAGAATTTTACTTAGATGTGGCAAATAAACACAACCACAAATGCTGGAAACATACAATAAATTTACATACACCCAGCCCAAAGGCTGAGACCCTTGTGCTGCACAGCACGGCGCCTTATGATGGATGAAGGTTGAAAGTGAAGTAATTTACCTACTGGCGGGCACAAATAAGCTGCCACACCTTAATTACCCTAAAAGAGCAGGAATCAGTATAGGGGTGTACGGTATGGGCTAGCCTGCGGTTCAGCACAACAGCTTACAATCTTACACAAATCTACAGTATTCCCCCTCCCATAACTGGTCCTGTAGCACGTGCCTGAGTATTCCTTCTGAGCAAAACGCCAGACTGGCTTGAGTTTGTAGGATTTTATCAGCTCTCCAATGTGAAATGTCACTTTAAGTTGTGGAGTCCTTCCAATAATCAGTAACAACACTTGTGGCCTGACACAGAGACCCTAACTAACTAACTATAGGCTTGGACTCAGTCTCAAGGCGCCAACACTGAAATGAGGTGCGTGCACGATCTTACCGTCCCAGGTCTGCTTTGCATCCGCTGGTTACTCTGAACAGAACAAATGTCTCTCCAACAAGCATGCGTTCTTGCTGTATATGTTGCTTAGTTCCTCTGCTCTCATCAGCCTTCCTGGCAGTAATCTCATCAGCTTCCTGGCAGCAATCTCATCAGCATTCCTGGCAGCAATCTCTGGTTACTGAGGGGTGCTCTCACACCTGGATGTCATCAGATTCTCAGCTCACACGGCCCCCCTCATTCACCATCCTCCAGAACATGGCTGCTCTCTCTCCTCTGTGTGAAATCTCAACCTCTTCATGAATATAGAAATCTCTATGCAGTCTGAGGCTGTGTTAGAAAAACACTGACATCTTGTGGCTAAACTGCAGAATGTCAGTCAAAACATTTAATTTACTCCACACAAGCAGTATTCAAACAATGAGAGCTGTTTCCCCATCTCACAGCACTGCTGGGGACAGGTGGGTGGCACTGCAGGGCACAGGTGGGTGGCACTGCTGAGTGGCACAGGTGGGTGGCTCTGATGGGCACAGGTATTTACCAAGTGATCTGCTGTTTCATTGAACACAGAGCAGAGTCAGATGTAGCAGGTGAAAGGGGTGGTAATGCATTTTGGAGCATGCTCAATAGGCTCCTTCTTCAGAGGTCTGAAGAAGGAGCCTATTGAGCATGCTCCGAAATGCATTACCGCCCCTTTCACCTGCTACATCTGACTCTGCTTTCCAAGCTTCATTTTTGATGCACAGGCACATCCTGGACTCTACTTCCTAATCCTATAGGCATAGCTTGCTGCTTTGACGGCTGGATGTCCCACCTAGATCCAATTAGCACACGATGAGTCTTTTTAACCGTTTATTTTGTAAGTGCAAATTTTCCATTGTCTACTAATAAATTGTCAATACTGCACTTAGAGGCACCTTCCTCTCTTTTTCTTGTTACTGCATTAGAGCCTTGCTTCCACTCTAAGAAGAGCTGCCTCAGTGTTACTGCTTCCATCCATCCATCCCTGATATCCATCTGGCACCTTTATCTTACAGCTACAGTGGTTGGGCTCCAACAAGCGCGCCCTATATAATATACATTTTCACAGTTTTTCGTCCTACTCTGCTTTACCCTCACAAAGCACCTACTGTGTGTTTACATTAGAAATTAAAAGGTTGAAATGCTGTCATGGCATTGCTGGAGGAGGGCAGCAAGATCTAATGAACTGCTGAGAAAGTTTATCACACATCCTTAGTGCTTCTGCTCTAAGAAACGTTTATACTCCTTATGGACTATTTTATATTCTGCCATGGGCCATTTGTTATTTCTTGAAATAACAAACTGATAAATACGTTGTTTTCTTTTTTTTTTTTTTTAGAACAAACTAGGCCTTCTTTTGGCAATACTGTAGCACGAAGAATTATATTTTCTATGCAATCTATAGACAAAAGGAAGGAAAGAAATTGCATATTTTCTATTTTACTAGTCTTATGGTAAAAATAAAATATAATAAAAAACATATTTTAAAAATATTCAGATCAATAATAGCTAAGGGAAAAAGGGAAGAATTGGCTGATTAGGATCAGCTAAGAGTTAATAGGAGGTTAAAATAATAATACATTTATAAAAAAAACAAATGCGAAAGAGACTAGAGAAACTTACTGTGAACAAACCACTGGGTCCAGATGGCTTAAACCCAGGAGTCCTTAAGGAATTTAGTTTAGTTATAGCCTTGCTTCTATCTCTAATTATTAAATCCAGTTTACGGACTGGAATGGAGCCCACTGATTGGTGTAGCGCAAATGTGGTGCCAATTTACAAAAAAAGGATTTTGATGTATACCAGGAAAGTACAGACAAGTCATTGTTACATCAATAACATGTAAGGTATTTATGAGAATGGTAAGGGCATTATTCAGAAATTTGTCGGTATCATAAGTGACAACCAGCATGGATTTATGAAAGACCATCTTTGTCAGATCAAACTGTTATCGATCTGTAAGTTAGTTGGATGATAGAAGACCAGTGGACGTAGTCTATCTAGATTTTGCTAATGCATTTGATCCCAGACTTCATAAATGTTTATCTATAATTAATGTCTACTGGAGTTGCTGAAATTGTATGTAAATGGATCGGAAACTGGTCACATGAATGAGTCCAGAGGGAAGAAATAAATGACTCTCTGAATGGTCTAAAGTTGTGAGTTGTGTGCCCCAGGGTTCAGTCAATGATCCCAATGCTGTTCAGTTTGTTTCTTAATGATCTAATGGTTGAAATTAAGAGCTCAGATTCAGTGTTTGTTGATAGCAAATTATGCAGAGAATATACTTCTGAAACAGAATATAGCATCATTATAGAAATACCTTGACAAAATAGATGGTTGGGCAGCTACATGACAGATGAGGTTCAATATTGAGAAATGTAAAGTTATACACTACTGCCACAAAAACACATGCAATATACACATTAGAAGGATCTCTCTTGGTAGAATTGGTGATGAGAAAGGATCTGGGGGTTCTTGATGATCACAGATTTATCAATAGCATGCAATGCCAAGCTGCAGCTAACAAAACTAGCATAATGCACGGAAAAGGGCATACATTCAAGAGATAAATAAATTTTTCTACCCATTTACAAAACACTGGTTCCACCTCATCTTGAATACGCAGTTCAGTTTTGGTCGCCAATTCTCCAGAAAGATGTTGTTATTTTAGAAAAGGTTCAGTGAAGGGCAACAAAATTAATAGGGGGGTTGGAAGACCTCATCAATGAGGACAAATTACACAGATTACATACGTTTAAGAGGTGATATGATTGCATTGTGTAAATATATGAAAGATGACTTCAGTAACTCTAGTAAAGTGTTTACTCTAAGGTACCTGAAGAGAACATGTGGTCACAATTTGCAGTTAGAAGAAAAGGAGGTTAACCTTAGATTGAAGAAAGGGTTTTTTACTGTTAGAGCAGCTAAATTGTTGGAATCCCTCCCCCAGGAAGTGGTACTAGCTGACAGTGTCAACAACATTAAAAAAAACTTTTAGATATTTTCCTTTGGAATCAGAATATGGGATGGGAATTGTTAGATAATAAAAATCACACTCACAAAGGTTGACTAGATGAACTTTGTCTTTTTTCAACTTTATAACTTATGGAGCTATGGAACTATTTACTTGTAAGGTTTCTTTAACTGATGTCCAAAGCAGATTAAATGTCACTTCTTTGATCTACATATGAATAAAATAGTAAATACAATGTAGCAATTCATTGTTATGCTGCATTACTCAATGGCAATTGTAGACTAGATGTTAAGTGAAATTTTACACAGGAGCAGCTGCATTTTGACAGCTACTCCTGCTATGTAATACAACAACAATGGCTGCCAAATACACATATTTTGGCAGCCAATAATAGCGGCAGGGGAAAGAAGTAGGGCGTATAAGATAAGGCCTAGAAACTTTGTTGAAGGGCTTATCTACTGCTTCTAACCTCCCTAAAGCCATCCATACATGGATCAGTTTTGGCCAGTTCAGGTGGGACCAGACAAATTTTGATCCATGTATGGGCAAGGTGTTTGTACAGAAGTCCCTGCAAAACATGGATTGCAATTCGGCTGGTCCTGCCTGAACTAGCCGAATTTCAATCCATGTACAACTGCCCTGTTGGAAGAATTTCTGCTATAGCCAGCATTCTGATGGTGGGAAGTATCTCCGCTGTGAGAAACAACAACATTGGGAGGATTCCCCCACCACATCGAGTGTGTGGATGGAGGAAATTGCTGGTTGAATAAAAAAAATAATCATCTACGGGCTACTTAAGTGGTCAAGCAGTTTTCTATGTAGGGGGCATGAAACTCTTTGCACATAGATTCCCCCCTAGAGCCTTGGGGTACCAAAAATCCCACCAGACTGGGCATCAATGCTTTGCATGTCGGAAGGTCAAACATGTATCCTCCCTATGCCATGAGTGTACAGACTCTGAGCTTGGTTTGTCCAGCTTGTAGCTTTAGGGGGTGAGGAGGTTGCATGCCATTTAAATAAAAAATGGAAAACGTAACCCTCTAAGTACCAAAAATGAGTTAAAACCATTGAAGGACAGAGGTTGGTAATTCTGTTTGTAAATATGTCCATAACTTCATCTATTTTTATATACCGTATGCCATTTAAACAAAGACATTTATGACAATGACCAAATTCTCTGCACTTTCCATAAATTACAATTTGTGTATGTATCTTTCAGTTTTTCCTATATGAACTAAAAATCTATGCTTTATATTTGCAGCCATGTATATAAAAAGAATCACGATCTTACAAAACTTCGAAAAAATAAAAATGACCAGCTTCTCAGAGTGAATGACCACGACTTCTCTATGAGACCTGCATTTGGAGGTAGGACCTGAAGTATATCAAATATTTGTGTGTGTGTGTATATATATATATATATATATATATATATATACACACACTATATTGCCAAAAGTATTGGGCCGCCTGCCTTTACATGCACATGAACTTTAATGGCATCTGAAAGGTTGTCGATAGCCCTGGCTATCAGTCTTTATAGTCGGTTTCAGGTACGGACGAGTCGGGAAGATTGACTTCACCTCAGAAGAGAAAGACATACACACAGTTATCTAGCCAAATATAGAAAGAAGCAGAAAAAGAACTGTTGTATAATTGGAAATTAAAATCATATATGTAAATAATGATTTTAAGAGGGGATTGAAGGGAAATGTATGTTTTTTAGGTCTGTCATTTTGTTTTCCCCCCACTCCATTCTATATTTTCTACTAACATGTTGATTAATTGTTTTGTATTATACCCAGAATGAGTTAATGAAAATATGCTGTGTCAGTTATGTGTTACAGAACTATACTCACAATATTCTTCTTCTAGCTTAGCCTTGGTAGAGATGGAGATAGTATCCAATTATTTCTTTGTACTAACAGCACCTGTTTCTGTTATGATATAATTAAAAGTCAAATACTTCTGTCCCATGGGAAAATAATTGTTGGATACTTGTAACTGATTTCAAGGCCTGAGAAGAGTCATGTTTATAGCCTTGACAAGTATCTAGCCAGATTCTATTGTATGTAGTAGATACGTGTTTTAAAACAATGTAGAAACTTTCTTTATTCCTGGGAAAGTGAAATTCCGCTTCTCATCACTTTTCAGAATTGACGTCAATGTTGTCTTTTTGTATTCAGCCAATCAATTACTGACAACTCAGCTTTTTGATACTCTGTGCCCCCCACCTTTCTTTTTTCTGTTATATTAATTTTCTTCCCACTAATAAACTTGAGAGATTAATTTCACCTATCACTGAGTGTATGTCTTTCTCTTCTGAGGTGAAGTCAATCTTCCCGACGCGTCGGTACCTGAAACAGGACTAAAAAGACTAAATAGCCAGGGGCTAGCGACAAACTTTCAGCATCCCAGTCTTTGTCCATAGGGTTCAATATTGAGCTGGCCCACCCTTTGCAGCTATAACAGCTTCAGCTCTTCTGGGAAGACTGTCCACAAGGTTTAAGAGTGTGTCTATGGGAATGTCTGACCATTCTTCCAGAGGTGCATTTGTGAGGTCAGCCACTAATGTTGGATGAGAGGACCTGGCTCGAGGTCTCCGCTCTAATTCATCCCAAAGGTGTTCTGTCGGGTTGAGGTCAGGACATTGTGCAGACCAGTCAAGTTCCTCCACCCCAAACTTGCTCATCCATGTCTTTATGGGCCTTGCTTTGTGCACTTGTACGCAATCATCTTGGAACAGGAAGGGCCATCCCCAAACTATTCCAACAAAGCTGGGATGTTCAAATTGTTCAAAATGTCTCAGTATGCTGATGCCTTAACAGTTCCCTTCACTGGAACTTAAGTGCCAAGCCCAACCCCTGAAAAACAACTCCACACCATAATCCCCCCTCCACCAAACTTTACACTTGTCACAATCCAGTCAGGTAAGTACTGTTCTCTTGGCAACCGCCAAACCCAGACACAGCTATTGGATTGCCAGACAGAGAAGCATTATTCGTCACTCCAGAAAACACGTCTCTATTGCTCTAGAGTCCAGTGGCGGAGTGCTTTACACCACTGCATCTGACGCTTTGCGTTACACTTGGTGATGTAAGGCTTGGATGCAGCTGCTGAGCCATGGAAACCCATTCCATGAAGCTCTCTACACACTGTTGTGCTAATCTGAAGGCCACAGGAACTTTGAAGTTCTTTAGCTATTGACTCTGTAGACAGTTGGTGGCTTCTGCACACTGCGCGCTTCAGAATGCGCTGAACCCGCTCTGTCATTTTACGTGGCCTACCACTTCGTGGCTGAGTTGCTGTTGTTCCCAGTTGCTTCCACTTTGGTATAATACCACTAACAGTTGACTGTGGAATATTTTGTAGCAAGGAAATTTCACAAATGAACTTATTTTACTGGTGGCAACCTATCACAGTACCACACTTGAATTCATTGGCTCCTTATGCTGCTTTTTCCTTCCCATGAGCTTTGCTGTAGAGGGACTGCAAGAGGTTGATACTAGGTCATAGTGATGTACTTATGTAGCTTACATTTAAAAATACAATTTATGATTACAGTGCGGTATTAATCTGTGCTTTTCATATCTGCCTTGAATTCAGCTGTAAGCACATATGTATTGTTACCATTATTTTCCCTGTATATAACAATAACAGTAAGCACTTCTTACTAAACTTTACACAATACTACAGTCTCTGCTGAATCCCATTTGCTGAAATGCAGAACTGATTATTATGCTATATAAATAGCATGCATAGCACTTCTGGACACAAGAGCAGGACTTAAGTTGCTCTAGGCCATGGATGTCAGCGTAATGACCTGTCTCAGCAGTTACGTGCTGTCTTGTGAGTACTGACATAGCCTTATTTCTGATCGTTTTACATGCTTATCCTCAGGCCTGATGTGTAACAGTATCTTCCTCTACTTTTGTATGCTATACCCTGATTCTGCAAAGTTTTTAGAATATACGTAAATAAGCAAGATTACAGAGTGCAGCTTTCTAATGTATACATGTTTGATCCATATATACCGATTTCACCAATCCATTAACAGCATCATAATCCCCATTTACTTATGAATACATACAATCATTTGCTGATCAAAATGTTTTGTTACTATTCTTGTACTTTTTTACTTTTTGAAAAAAAGTGCAAAAAAAATATCTTTGATGTATACAATATATATACGATATATTGCCAAAGTATTGGGAAACCCCTCCAAATCATTGGATTCAGGTGTTCCAATCACCTCCATGGCCACATGTGTATAAAATCAGGCACCTAGGCATGCATACTGCTTCTACAAACATTGGTGAAAGAATGGGCAGGGCAACACAACTCAAATTCTTCATGCAACATTCAGATTTACTCTACATTACACAATAGCCGAGGAACCTGGAAGAATGACTATGCTGGGTGTTGTACGTGACTGTTAGGCCTCATTCACAGTTGCATATCTGTTTTTAGCTTTTCTAAATGAAGAAGTCATATGACAGGTATATGCAAGAGTTCTATTTTCTCTAATCACAGCTAAATTGGCTGCACCTTAATGCAGTGTAAATGGCACCACTAGAAAATCATTACATGCATTTAGAAATGTCCTCTTAACTTATATAAATGCCGGTTTGACAGTTCCAATGTGAATGAAGCCTTAGAATCTTGCTTGTGACACAGCAATGAAAGCATATTATGTGGGTATAAAGACTGTGATATACATACATACAGAGTGCCCCCATGCCAAATGATTCCCAGAGCACTATGGATGTTCCAAAGATGGAGGATAGCACAAATTGTTCCTTCTTTGTAACTGAAAATATAAAGTTTTATGGAGAGAGCAGGAGAGAGAGTCATTGCTCTAATACAACCTGAGCTATTGAGCAGTCTTTTAACAATAGGAGGTAAGCAGATACAGAAAATGTGTGAAATGGAACAACATTCTCCACATGGTGGCTGTAAAAATGACTACAAAATAATACACATAGTTATAAAGTCAAGTGTAATCTATTTTAATTCCTAGAGCTTTGGTCCAGAGGAATGCAAAATAAATACTGGAAGGAAAAAAGGAAAAAAATAATCACTGACCTTCCAAGGCTTTATCAACATATGGTTATGTTAGCCTTTACTAAGAATAACTTTGGATATTATTGGTTGTAACAAAATAAATAATTACACCTTCACATGGTAAAGCATTCCACAGCATAACCACTCTCATTGTGGGAAACCCCTTCTTAAATGGATTGAAAATCTTTTTACTTTTATGCAGAGCTGATGTTCCCTTGTCTTTTGTATAGTCCTTGGAAAAAATAGTTAATTTAACAAAACTTTATATAAGGCCAATTCCAGAGGTTCAAGCAAATTAATTAAAGTTTTACTATTTTTTTTTTCAAAATGAACAATCTTTGACTGTAAGTACGATTTTACACCCCTTTTATTGCTTTAGTTTCCTGCTTTGAAACCCAGTTCATAATTCCTATGTCCTTTTAATAATGCTCTAGTAAATAGTGGACACCACATGCCACACAGGGCCTTATGAGTGATTTACACAAAAACAATACTATAATAACACACCGTGTTTTTTATTTTCATTTTAATACCTCCAAGGATTTGGTTTAATTTGTCAGCTGCTGCTTGGCATTGAGTGGTGTCACTAAACTTATTGTTAACTGGTATGCGCAAGTCCCTCTTTAACTTTGTTTTGCCCAGCTGTGCTTCATTTTATTTGAATGCCTAAATCATACATACCCATGAAATCATTGGGACAGATCATTCAAACTAAACATCTTTCAAATTGTGAAACTCAAGGGGTAGTGTACCTTTTATTATTACATTGTTAAGACTGAACAAATGTTTAACAATAGAATCTCAAATCATTTACATGATTTAAATATGTAGAATTTGCTGATTCCTGTAGCAGGACATACAGTCATGGCCGAAATTGTTGGCACCCTTGATATTTTTCCTGAAAATCAAGTATTTCACACAAAAAAGGTATTGCATTAACACATGTTTTGCTATACACATGTTTATTCCCTTTGTATGTATTGGAACAAATATAAAACAGAGGCAGAAAAGCAAATATGACATAATGTCACACAAAACCCCAAAAATGGGCTGGACAAAAGTATTGGCACCCTTAACTTAATATTTGGTTGCACACCCTTTGGAAAACATAACTGAAATCAGTCGCTTCCTATAACCATCAATAAGCTTCTGACACCTCTCACCCGGAATTTTGGACCACTCTTCCTTTGCAAACAGCTCCAGGTCTCTCTTATTGGAAGGACACCTTTTCCCAACAGCAATTTTAAGATCTCTCCACAGGTGTTCAATGGGATTTAGATCTGGGCTCATTGCTGGCCACTTCAGAACTCTCCAGCGCTTCTTTGCCATCCATTTCTGAGTGCTTTTTGACGTATGTTTGGGGTCATTGTCCTGCTGGAAGACCCAGGATCTTGGACGCAAACCCAGCTTTCTGACACTGGGCCCTACAGTGCGACCCAAAATCCTTTGGTAATCCTCAGATTTCATGATGCCTTGCACACAGTCAAGGCACCCAGTGCCAGAGGCAGCAAAACAACCCCAAAACATCATTGAACCTCCACCATATTTTACCGTAGGTACTGTGTTTTGTTCTTTGTAGGCCTCATTCCGTTTTCGGTAAACAGTAGAATGATGTGCTTTACCGAAAAGCTCTATCTTGGTCTCATCTGTCCACAAGACGTTTTCCCAGAAGGCTTTTGGCTTACTCAAGTACATTTTGGCAAACTGTAGTCTTGCTTTTTTATGTCTCTGTGTCAGCAGTGGGGTCCTCCTGGGTCTCCTGCCATAGCGTTTCATTTCATTTAAATGTCGACGGATAGTTCGCGCTGACACTGATGCTCCCTGAGCCTGCAGGACAGCTTGAATGTCTTTGGAACATGTTTGGGGCTGCTTATCCACCATCCGGACTATTCTGCGTTGCAATCTTTCATCAATTTTCCTCATCCGTCCACGACCAGGGAGATTAGCTACAGTGCCATGGGTTGCAAACTTCTTGATAATGTTGCGCACTGTGGACAAAGGCAAATCTAGTTCTCTGGAGATGGACTTGTAACCTTGAGATTGTTGATATTTTGCCACAATTTTGGTTCTCAGGTCCTCAGACAGTTCTCGTCTCCTCTTTCTGTTGTCCATGCTTAGTGTGGCACAGACAGACACACAATGCAAAGGTTAAGTGAACGTCTCTCCTTTTTATCTGCTTTCAGGTGTGATTTCTATATTGCCCACACCTGTTACTTGCCCCAGGTGAGTTTACAGGAGCATCACATGCTTGTAACATTCTTATTTATCCGCAGTTGTGAAAGGGTGCCAATACTTTTGTCCAGCCCATTTTTGGAGGTTTGTGTGACATTATGTCGAATTTGCTTTCTTTCCTCCCTTTTTTTGTTTTGTCCCAATACACACAAAGGGAATAAACATGTGTATAGCAAAACATGTGTTAATGCAATACGTTTCGTGAGAAATACATGATTTCCTGGAGAAATATCAAGGGTGCCAACAATTTCGGCCATGACTGTATATTATTTGAAAATGATGGAAAGATTGATAAAGTCCGCTTCTTTGTACTTGCTTACAATAACAGAAGTAAAAGGAGTGGGGACTGAAAAAGACCCTTTTGAGAATACAGGTGCATACACCTACTAAACCCTTTTGAGGACCTGATCATTTTAGGTTTTTTTTGTGATTTTTGGGCTATATAATATCTGTCATAAAATAGACATGTTTTTAAACTTTTATGGATTGTTTATATTGTCATTGAATTTATCCACCCACCAACTCAATTGTGGTCTTAAACCTTTTTTTTTCATTGTTTTACCCTTCTTTTTGTGGAAATATATATCAAAACATCAATTCACTCAATAATTATATTGTTTTGAAAATGGTATAGAAATTTTATATTATGATAACATGATATGCATTGTTAGAGCCTAAAGGTTGTGCTGTGCTTGGATTGTGACACAAATAGTAAAGTTGTGTTCCAGGTGGCATAAACACTGGGATCTCTTTATAAGGCCAGTAGTCATGATATTAGCCATGCCCCCATAAGAAAGTCTCTGAAAAAAGAAGAAATGCGTTGGGTAAGGTATGGCGAGTAAAGCTCCCCTTACTGCATAAACATATTACTACTATGGTTTTGTGAGCCCTTGTATCAGAATATTTTGAGTTGAACCATTGATATTTGCAACTAGTCGATACATGTACATTGGCCAATAATCTGAGTTAGATCACCGCACATATATATATATACGAGATTTAACTTGATGGACTGATAAGAACTTTCCATGTATTACTGTAACCCAAAAACATGACTATTTGTTGTATTTACTAATTAAGGAACTGTGGGGGAACTGAATGTGAGTTGGATTGGGAATCTGTGGAAGTTATGAGTAAGGCAACACACCTCGAAAAAAATTACCTTTACTTCACAGTGTGATGGTAACTACAAAGGACCTTTTACTCCATGTAGGAGGAAATTGTGCATGTTTGAACTGTCTATCTTGGAAGCACACAATACTAATAGCAGGGCTTGAAATTTCCATTTGCCTGCTCGCCAATGGCGAGTGGAAATTATGGTGGGGGTGAGTGTGTCCCTGAGGGCCGTCTTGCTGAGCAGGCTTGGAGCTCAGGCCGGATCTGTCATTGGGAAAAAGGAGGGAAGCGCCTCTAAGTGCAATAAGTCTTTTAATTCAAGTCTAAATGTAGAAACACTCACATGTGTGAAGTAATCATAAGCTTAAAAACCGTGGTTAACAATAGTGGGGCGGCTGCTTGAAAAAGGAGTGCACTTCCGCCTTCCACGGCCAGTGCATGCTCCAAAACGTGTCGCAGTGCACCATGGGATCTGACGTCATCACGGCCACGCCGCCGCTACGTTCCAGCATGCGTTCCATCCGGTTCTGAGGGAGGACGTGCATGCAGGCCGGCCTCACCGCTGTTCCCCTCCAAGCCTTGCCCTCAGTGCCACACGGAATCTTACGCTCTTCATACAGTAGCCACTAATACCACGATCACCCCATACTACCATTTCCCAGGACTTTGCAGTGTATGCGCTTTTACAACCATTCCTCATTTTTTCCGGATCTGTCATTGGCACTGGGAGCCGTCAGACTGCTCAATAGCTGAGCGCAGTGAAAGCAAAGGAAGGAGTGTGTGCTGTGCTCTCTGCCTCCCCCTAGAGTGCAGTACCCGGCTCTGTGAGTGAACAATGAAGTACTGCAACTTTTTATGGGGTGTGTGTGTGTGTATGTACATGTATCTGTACATGTGTCTGCGTGTATGTACATGTATGTGTGCGTGTACATGTGTCTGTGTGTGTGTGCATGTACATGTGTGTATGTACATGTCTGTGTGTGTGTACAGGTGTTTCTGTTTGTGTGTGTTTGTTGGTGGCGAGTAACTCTAAGGCCTGGCTAGTAGCTCAGGACTTGAAATTTTAAGCCCTGCTAATAGTCAAGCTCCCTGTGTGAGGAAAATGACCTGCGAATGATGGCGTGGGGGGCAATAGCAGACTAACTGAACTTGTATTGTACATTGGAGTGATTTTGTGCCTGTTGGATGCACATAACATCTATATTCTGTTTTTCTTAAAAGCAAAGATTCACGAGGGCTTCCTTGTATATTCAGCAACTCTCTCTCATGCCTGATGCTCTTTGAAAGATTATGAAGCATCCTACAGTATATAGGGATAAACGACATTTCAACAGTTTGGATTAAATGTTTTGGAAAATAAATCTATCTTTAAGAGGAATATTGGCAAGATTACTGCCCTTAATATTGAAAAACTGGAAGCTGGATCTTGAAGTAAGCAGTGTTCTTCTTTGTGCCTTATAGCACAATAATACTGATAACAAAAATAAGATTTACCAATTTAGATTTAGATTTTCCAATAAAAGTTACAATTTTTATTGTATGAATCCTGCCTTCTGTAGATGTGTTTTCCATCTAACATGTTTCATTGAACAAAGGTCACTTTAACAAGGATGCATATGCAGACCACAGGGAGGACTTTATACCAAAAGAAAGAAAACACATTCATGTGTAAATTTCAAAAACATAATACAATTTACTGTACGTTCACTGTATACCACATTACTGCATAGCATAACGCAACTGCAGAGATGAAATAAGGATACACAGAAAAATTTCAGCCCAACACAGAGACCCACTTATAGATTGTAAAAAGTAACTCATAGAGAAATACTGCTACAGGGCAGCAGCAGTGTGCAAAATCACGAATATATATATGCGATTTTGCATTTCCGGGTAGGGAGCGCATACGAGGCACTTGCGAGCCCTACTGCGCCACCATTTGCGGCTGCAGCTGTCAATCACTGGGTCCCGGCCAGTGATTACTTGCCGGCGCCCAGTAAACAAAACAGTTCTCCTCCCTTTCAGCTCCTGAACACTGCTTTGCATGGCTGTGCACAACACAGCCATGCAAAGCAGTGTGCTTACAGTGAAGCACAAACACAGAACATGATGTAAAACGGCACACAGTTAACCCTTTGATCACCCCACATGTTAACTCCTTCATGCCACTGCCATTAGTGCAGTGTCAGTGCTTTTTATTAGAACTGATCACTGTATTGGTGTCACTGGGGATGTCAGTGACACCAAGTCAGTTCCCCCAGAGTCAGAATGCCCTCAGCAGTCCCACTATAAGTCGCTGATCGCCGCCATTACGAGTAAAAATTAAAAAAAGAAAAGCCCAGTATATAGACCGCCATTTGTAAACACTATAACTTTCATGTAAACCAATTAATGTACATGTATTGGGATTTTTTTTTAGCAAGGACATGTAGCAGGATACATTTTGGCCTAAATTTATGATGAAATTTAATTTTTTTAATTTTTTTACTGGACGTGTTTAATAGCTAAATGTAAAAAATCTTGGTTGTTTCTAAAATTGTCAATCGTTTTTTTTTTTTATAGCACAAAAAAATAAAAAACTCACAGGCGATCAAATACAACCAAACGTAAGCTCTATTCGTGGGAAACAAGGATGTAAATTTCATTTGGGTGCAGTGTTGCATGATTGCGCAATTGTCAATTAAAGTAACTCAGCACCGTATTGCAAAATATG
The DNA here is from genome assembly GCF_062004578.1 of Staurois parvus. Taxonomy (NCBI): domain Eukaryota; kingdom Metazoa; phylum Chordata; class Amphibia; order Anura; family Ranidae; genus Staurois; species Staurois parvus. The sequence continues at coordinate 682,689 of NW_028318357.1, forward strand.
GCCTGGTCAGGAATGGGGGTAAATCCTCTGGAAGGCAAGTGGTTAACTAATAGATATTCCCAGGGCCTGGGTACATAAACTTTTTCAATGGTAAATTTAATATGCCATTCAGATGCCCATGTTGCTATTTTGTCAAGATCCTTCTGTAATGCATCACAATCCTGTATATTTTTTACATTCTACATAATGTTCTGTCATCAGCAAAAATGCCACTATTGCTATCTGTTTTACCCTGATCAACAGATTAAAGAAAACTAGTTTCAGCACCGATCCTTGTCATAAAGCACTGCTATCCTTCGCCTTTTGTGTCTTCTGTCTCTCAACTAGTTCACTTCCCATATGTAAACATTCTCTCCTAATCCTTGTTTGTACATTGTTTGTATCAGGCTATTATGAGGAACAATATTGATTACTTTAGCAAAACCCAAATATCAATTGCATTCTCAACATCCTCATTTAAACTTACCTTCTCATATAAACTAACTATGTTAGAGATTACCTATCCTTTTAAAAACCCACACTGATTCTTTATTTGTTTATTGTTTGTGATTATGTATTTTTGTTGGCCTGTCCTCAAAATGCTTAAAGTGGTTGTAAATGTAATTTTTTTTTAAAAATAACAAACCGTTCATAGTTACCTGAACCGCCTCTTCTCAGGCCCCCCACCGGCTCTACTGTCTTCTCCTATCTGCCCAGTGCCCCCATAGGAAACGGCTTCTAATGGGGGCACTTGTGCGTGCTCACTCCCGCACCCTGCTGTCTGTGTCCATTGACACAGGCAGTGGGATTTGGCCCCTCGCCACTGGCTTTGATTGACAACAGTAGGAGCCAATGGTGCCCCAGCAAAGCTTGCGAGAACCGGAACTGAGAGGAGAGAAGAGCTGCAGATGTGCACAGCGCTGGATCGAATGCAGGCTCAGGTAAGCAAAACTAAGTAAAAGGGGGTGTGAGGAGGGATACTGATGCCTAAACATTTTTTACCTTAAGGCAAGGAATGCATTAAGGAAAAAAATGGTTAGGCTTTATAACCACTTTAAAGATTTGATTTCTGAAAATCTTTTGGTTATTACTGTATCTAATGACCCCTTCTGTACTCTAATGACCTCTTCAAACAGAACACATGTATAATTACAGAATGACAGTAGGAATCTTCACAAATATGAAATTTCCACTCACCCTGTCAAAAAATAAAAGTCAGCAACTACAAAAACTGTAGCTGCTGACTTTTAAAAAACAGCCACTTACCTGTCCCTCGGTCCTGTGGTGTGTCCCCCGCAGCCCGTTTCACCGGCCGTCCTGTATTCCAGGAGGCCGGCATCTTCAGTGTGGGCACCTGGCTGTGACAGCTTGAAGCTTTAAAGCCGGGTACCCACTGCGCATGCGCGAGTAGCGCTGCGCTTTATGAATGGTCCCGTAGTCTTCTGGGACCTGTCACGTGTCCCAAAAGACTACAGGGAGGAAGGGAGGGAGGACACCTTCCGCTTCCGATCATCTAGGCAATCGGAGCGGAAGTGGGAGTGGGTACCTGTCAAGTTCCTTAATGGGGAGTGGGGGAGCAGTCCTTAAAGCGGTACTTTCCCTTTTGGGTGGAGCTCCACTTTAACTTTTAATGACTACAATATATTTAATTGCATAATGTTTCCAAAACGCTGCATGAGTTCAACAGGGCTAATAGTTGTAGCACTACCCCCTTAGGGATTGCTGATGAATTTGGGTCCCCCTATAATCCTGCACAGCCAGTCATTCAGCATTTTCCACACGGCTTTCATCCACAGACAAAAATCAGGCCTTGGTTTTGTTATTATATTGAGGGGATTAAACTTGGATAGGGTATATAGGATGCCCAAAGGAACTGAATTCTGAGGACAACTTCCTGAACTATTCACAGCTTCTATTCTTCGACACACAGTCTCTGTTGGAGTGCTAGCCAGCAGCTCCAGTTGTACAACCCAGACCCTAGATGAACTCCTCCTCACCCAGCAATCTGAAGGTGTTCTTCCTGAGCAGAGGATCTGGCTCCTGTTCCCTTCCCATCCGCCCTATAGCAGTAATACTACTACAGGGTGGCATGGGTGTGCAAAATCATGTATATATACATGATTTTGCATTTCCGGGTTGGAGGCGCATGTGAGTACACACTGCTCTCGCCTGTCAGCTCCTGCACACTGATATGCATGGCTTTGCATAGCAGAGCTATGCAAACCAGTGTGCTTACAATAAAGCATACACACACACTGTACACAGTAAAACATCACACAGTTAACCTTTTGATCTCCCCACATGTTAACCCATTCCTGCCCAGTGTCATTAGTACAGTGTCAGTGCTTTTTTATTAGCACTGATCACTGTATTGGTGTCACTGGGGATGCCCTTGACACTAAGTTAGTTCCCCCCGGTGTCAGAATGCCTGCCGCTGTCCCGCTATAAGTCGCTGATTGCTGCCATCACTTGATTTTTTACATTTTTTACTGGACATGTTCAGTAGTAAAAAGTAAAAAAATATAATTTTTTCTCCTCAAAATTGGCGGTCTTTTTTTTTATAGCGCAAAAAATAAAAAACACACAGGCGATCAAATACCTCCAAATGAAAGTTCTATTTGTGTGAAAAAAGGATGTAAATTTCATTTGGGTGCAGCATTGCATGATCGTGCAATTGTCAGTTAAAGTAAACCAAAAAATGACCTGGTCAGGAAGGGGGGTAAATCCTCTGGAAGGCAAGTGGTTAAATAAGGTACACAGTCACTAACAGAAGGCTAATCTGGTTTCCCATCAGAGTGCTCCTTCCCCTATCCACTCAGGGGCTGTAGGTATACTCCCTCAAATCCTCTCCTGTACAGCTTTTGGAATGGCTGCTGCTACCAGGCCTATCAGTTGGGCTGCTCCTTCTTTGTCACACAGGTGGACCTCTCTCAGAGGACAAGTGAGTCCTGAGGTTTCCTCCTTTCCAGCTTGCAGGAAGGCCCCATCCCAGCAGGCCTCCTGGTAGCCTTCTTCCTCCTACCTCACATCTTCCTGACTCACACTCCTCTCCCACCAACACACTGCAAGACCTCCTACTGAGCAGACTCTAATGCCTCTTAAGGGAGTCCAGCCTCTTGCCAAGCCTCCTGTTGGGGATTGACTGAAGTCTCTCAAAGGTGCAGCCAACCACTCCTCAGATCCACCCACTGCCTCCAAGGCCCTCTTCCGAAAGCCTCAGAGCAGGGGGAAATTCCAGATAGACTGGCCTGCAGAGTCTCTCAGCCCTGACCTGAATTTAACCCCTTTGGCTATTGCACCTGAGCTGCTATTCAGCTCCTGTCTAACCATTAAGGATCTAGCTCCACCTAGTGTAACTAGGAGGGTGCTATTTAGTATTTAGATGCTGATCTTCATTTGTACTCAGTGCCCGGTGCATCTCACTGCAGTGTTTAATAATAGTTAGCCAGCATTGATGGATTCCAGATGCCCTGATGCCATTTTTTCATTGTGACAATATTCTGGTGAAACCTTTCACCACATTTTAACTGACTGCACCTAGGTTTTTGAAGTCCAAGTGCGAATGCAGAAAACTAATCTTCATTGACATGTTGCAATCTATGGTCTTGTATGCTGTAAAAAGTTTGTCAAAGAGGCTGAACGATAGTTCAATGCTCTTTAGTTACCAAGAAAATCCTCAACGACATCTTTGAATGCTTTCCAGGTGATTTCCTTGGGTCTCACTAACAGATCTCCGAACCACTTGTTTTTGATGTGTCTGATCTGTGAACCAACAAAATTGTTTTCCTCAAACTTATCAGTTATCCTTGGAAACATCTGCCTCAAATAGTGAAAACCTTCACCTTCCTTGTTTATCTCTTTCAAAACAATTTTTCATCAGTCTTTTCATCAGTTTTGTCTGAAGCAGGTCAACAAATGGTTCATGTGCAAAATGTTTATGTCCAAATTATTTTGAAGTGGCTATTTATTTTTAAAGTAATATTAAAGTCAAGTTTCTTTTGTTTGTTGTTTGTTTTTAAATAACAAGCATGTTATACTTACCTGCTCTGTGCAATGGTTGTGCACAGAGCAGCCCCAATCCTCCTCTTCTTGGGTCCCCGCAGGCTTTCCCACTTCCTTCCCCTGCCAAGCCCCCTCAGAGCAAACAGCTTGCTATTGGGACAGCCGAGTAGGCTCACTCCCGAACTGGTGCTCTGCTTGTCCATTCACACAGTCAAAGCTAAGCCCTGCCCCTTCTCTCTCCTCATTGACTCACTAGCTGTGATTGACAACAGCGGAAGCCAATGGCTGGATCGTGATGGGGCTCAGATAGGTATTGGGGGGGGGGCTGCAGCACACAGAAGGTTTTTAACCTTCATAATTAGAATGCATGAAGGTATAAAACCTTGAGCCTTTAGAACCACTTTAATGAAATGTGACTATCTTGCATGGCTGTCCCATTTGCAAATGTAACAACAGTCCTTGGTATATCGGAGCTGCATTCTAAGCAGCAGAGCCACTCCTTTTGGATCTCCACAGATATTCCTTTTGTACTTGGTGTATTGGATGTACTTCAACAACAGTTCCATGTTTTTGTATGTTTATTTAATGTGAATCTTCCTCCTTTCTTTATCCACAGCTGCTACCTCTTCATCCCCCTACCTCTATCCACATCTCTTACTTTTGCATCCTCCTTCCTCCAACCACAGCTGTCACTTCTGCATCACCCTTTCTTCATCCACAGCTGTCACCTCTGCACAACCCCTTTATCCACAGCTGACACTGTCAGCTGTCACCTCTTTATCCCCCCTCCATGCGTAGCTGTCACCTCTGCATTCCCCTTCTGTTCACAGCTCTCATCTATGCATCCCCCCTCCATCCACAACTGTTACTTCTGTATACCCCTTCTATCCACAGTTTTCACCTCTGCATCCCCCTTATGCAATCCACAGCTCTCACCTCTGCATCCCCCTTCCTGCATCCACAGCTGTCAGCTATGTATTCCCTTTCCTCCATCCAAAGTTGTCACCTCTCCATCACCTTTCTTTAACCCACAGTTGTCACCTCTGTATCACCCTTCTTCCCAGGGGCGGACTGACCATTTGGAAACTCGGGCACTGCCCAAGGACCCGGGGCCAGTAGGGGACCCCATGAGATGCCCCTGGTACCTTTTTCATAGGCTTTTTTGAGTTTGGGCAAGGACACAGGGGCCCCATGATCCCCTATTGCCCGGGGGCCCATGAGTTGTCAGTCCGCACCTAATTCTTCCACCTACACTTGTCACCTTTGTATCTCCCTTCCTCCATCAGCAGTTGTCACCTCTGCATCCTCCTTGTTCCATTTACAGGTGTCAGCTCTGCATCCTTCTTCCCATCCACAGCTGTCACTTATGTATACCCATTTCTCCTTCCATAGCTGTCACCTTTGTGTCCCAGACCTGAAATCCACAGCTGACACCTCTACATCCTCCTTCCTCCATCCACAGTTGTCACCTCTACATCCTTCCTCCATCCACAGTTTTCACCTCTGCATCCCCCTTATGCAGTCCACAGCTCTCACCTCTGCATCCCCCTTCTGCCATTCACAGCTCTCACCTCTGCATCCCCCTTCTGCCATTCACAGCCATCACCTCTGCATCCCCCTTATGCCATCCACAGTTGTCTATGGATGGACCAAAATTCATCTGGATTAGCATGAACCGGCTGAATTTCGAACCATCTATGGCTGGTCCTGTTCGAGGGCAGGTGATCTAATGATTGATTGCTCACAAATGGGCTTGCTGGAGAACTAGTTTAATCAGCCCTGCAGACAAGCTCTGAACAGTGTATGCTGACAGCAGAGGAGTCCAGCTGACTCCTACCCTGTCAGAATACAATGACACAGAGGGGAGGATTTCCACATCCACCTTGAATGGGGATGGGGAAATTGGTTCAGATTTTTTTGTTCAGCCCATTGTATGGTCAGCTTTTGAAGTTCCCAACTGGTTGCAGTATCAAGATTTGTGATTCTTTACACATTTCTGTGAATTAGTGAATACATTTACTAAACTGCAGGATTTGTCAATTTCAGTCATTCTTGCTGTCATTCTCACCTCTACTGCAATGTGTGTACAAACAAAACAGGCCTTCCCAGAGATTGCCTGATTACAGTATTGACCCAGCACCTGCATCCAAATTCCTGCATTGTCAGTCCAATTCTGGCAAGTTCCCAGATATACTCCTCGGATGCACAAATAATACCTATGGGGGCGGGGGCACAGCCTACCCCAGCTCCACCCTAGATCTGGCCCAGGGAGGAGGTGTTCTTTATTTCACAATTAAACACCATAGGGCTAGTAACACTGCTTAGGATATCAGTGCTGCACAGTCACAGTGCACAGAAAGTTGGAAGCCCATTGGATTTCTGGGAGGACCATCAAGAATTTTTATTCATATTCAATGTTTTTAAAGAGACAAGGTATTGTAGAATTTGCAGGTTTTGGGCAGATGTACTGACTATGTTTTTTTTTTTTTGCCCATAAATACAGTTCAGGGTCTCAGAGAAGGGATTAGGAGTTGAACACTTTACTGTTATTGTTACAGGACTCTGACCCCCTTTTAAAGCAGTGCCACCTAATCTTAAAAAAGTCCTCTGCTGCTTACAGTCAAAACAGAAATAAAGGCAGATTGCTGCACTGTGTCTGAACACTTTATAACAGATTTTATAGAGGGATTAACCGCTTGCCAACCACCCACAGTATTTTTACTGCAGGTGGGCAGCACAGGCAGGCCGAATCACGTATATGTATGTCATCCAGCATGCCACTGCTGAGACCATTGAATCCACCAGCCACAGCAGAATGTGGGTCCTTTTACTCAAAGCCCCTGTGATCATGTGATTGCTATGCGATCACATGATCACAGCGTCAACAAAGTGACTGTGCTGTGATTGGCTCACAGTTATCACACAGTACCTGGGCAAATCACAGCATCCTGTACTATGTGATTGGCTGCAGCCAATCACAGATTGCTAGTGATCACAGCTGTCATGAATATAACCCATTCACAACAGCTGAAAACTTTGCTGTTACAATGATCTTCATTGTAACAACAAAGTGTAAAAGAAGAAAAAAAAAATCCCTGATCAACCCCTTAGAGTAGTATAGTGTTACTATGGTGACACTGAACTACTCTGATTAAAGAAGTTTTAAAAATATTAAAAAATGAAAAACAAAATTAAAAAAATGCAAAAAAAGTTTAAAAAATTGAACAAAACATTTTTTAACTGTGACAAAAAATTATGTCAAAAAACTCGCCATACCTCTTATTAAGTACCTCAGACTGTCTACTTTCCAAAAAGGGGTCATTTAGGGGAATTTGTATTGTCCTAACATTTAAGGGCTTCAGAAAATGAGCCGTCAGTACATCAGAATTGATCAATTTTCAAATATTTACAGTATATATAACTTTCACACAAAAAAATTAGTACACAATTATTGGGATTTTTTTACCAAAGACATGTAGCAGAATCAGGGGCGGACTGACCATTTGGAAACTCAGGCAATGCCCGAGGGCCCGGAGTCAGTAGGGGGCCCCTTGAGATGCCCCTGGTACCTTTTTCATAGGCTTTTTTGAGTTTGGGCAAGGACACAGGGGCCCCATGATACCCTATTGCCCGGGGACCCCATGAGTTGTCAGTCCGCCCCTGAGCAGAATACAATATGGCCTAAATTTATGATGAAATTGCAATCTTATTTCCTTTATATTGCAAAGAACCCCCCCCCCAAAAAAAAAAAACCAGTGGTGATCAAATACCACCAAAAGAAAAGCTTTATTTGTCTGAATAAAAATTTAATTTGTGTACAATATAGTATCGCATGACCACGCTATTGCCAGTTAAAGTAGCACAGTGCTGCATAACAAAAAATACTCTGGTCATGAAGAGGGTAAAATCTTTTGGAGTTCAAGCGGGTAAAGCGGAACTCCAGACACTCTGATTGGACCATGAATTAGCGGCTGCATAATGATGAATCATTGCTATGTTCTTTACTGTCAGCGGGTCATCTGTCAGCATATGTGCTCTTCAGCGACACCCGATTGGCTCTCAGTGCTCAACCTCCCTCGCCCAGTTTAGGTATACAGGAGATTAAATGAGGCTAATGTAAAAATTCAGGCATTTACTATATACTCTCAATATATAATAGAATTATTCCCTAAAAAATGCAAATCAGCATTTCTTGTTTTTAATATATGTGCCATGAATTCCATTTAAGATCTGGAGTAATTTATAATAGGCTGAATCAAAGGTGTAAGCAGAAAAAAAGATATTATGTAACTTAAAGGATACATTCACCTTTGTTAAAAAAAATAAAATAAATGCAGATCTTTTTGCAGGTTAAAAAAATGTTCATTTATTATTCTTTTTACTTGGAGCCTGCAAAGCATTGCACCCGCAATCAGCAGATTTAGGGTGCAATGCAAAGCTCTTGCAGATTGTCAGTGTAAGCTGTCTGCATGTACCTCGTATGGGCAGGCAGTTACACACTGATGAGAAGCATCAATGAACTACTTACAGCGCCCAACATCGCCCTGGTAGTATATGGAGAACCACATGCCAACAGCCGCAAAGGCTGTTGGTACTTGTAGTTTTCCCATTCACAGTACTCTGTGAATGAGTGAGGCGGCCAATTTTTAAAAATTGTAATAGCAAGTCCGGGGAGAAAATCCTGTAACGGGGGGGGCTCTCTATTACTGTAATACATGTAACACCCTGAATACAGATACAGATGTAACTAAGTTCACCTTTAAATAAAAAATAGTAAAAACAGTAAATGCACATATTTTTGCAGGTAAATAAACGTGCATTTATTATTTTTTCCTACAGGAAATTGCATGTATTGCACCCACAATCAGTGGATCACAAGTGCAATGTCAGGTTCCTGCACACTCTCCCTCCAGCTTTCTGCCTGTACCTCCGTATGGTCTTTTAGTTTGAAAACTGGAGGAAAAGTAAGGGTTCGTGTACTCGGGATGTTTGGAAAACACTTCTGAACGATGGAAACTGACTGCTGGAAACCATAGGTTAAAAAAAATCTGTTTAGCCACGTTTGCATACCGCGTTTATGCGCGTTTGCATTTAGAAGCGTTTTTTAAAGATAGCATCAGAAGACTTTCCGAAATGCCCAGAATCCACTTAAAAACAGTAAAAAATTAACTATTTCAGACATTCTGAGAGAAATTGAGAGAGCAGAAGCAGAGAGAGTAGTATGTGTTGAGATTACCTGTCTTTTCTGGTTGTATTCTCTATGGATCCCATCATGAGCATAATGCAGCATGTTCTATTTTTTCCTTCAAGCAAAACCTGGAACTGACTGTGCTGGTGTACTGGGTCCATTTGAATACATGGAAAACGCTTTGCATGCATTTCTGATGATGAAAAAAAGGCTCTGGACAGCATCTGGACATGGAACAGTTAAAAAACTCATCTAAACGCAAACGCTTATAAATGCGGTTAGCCGCATTTACACGCGTTTACAAGCGTTTGGAGTTTGAAACGCTGATAAAATCTACTCCTGAAAACAAGTTTGGTGCGTTCAAAAAACGACTGTAAACTCAACTGCCTATAAACGACTGTAAAAAACATAGTGTACATGGACACATAGGAAACATTAGGGAGAGTTCAGCGGCTGCTGAAAAAAACGCTGAACAGCTCCTAAACGTGAGTTTATCAGCTGCAGTGTACATGGACCCTAAATGGACTATGACTTTGCTGATTAGCGCAGGACTTGTAGTTCATTCTTTCAGAGATCACTGTGAATGAATGATGCGGCTGTGCAGTCCCACACAGCTGTATCAATTTTTAAATGTGACAGCAGCTGCATGGGAGAGGAACCCCAGCCGCTGTCACAGGGAAGGGGGGGGTCAGGGTGTGAGAAGATTCTGCTGGAGCTTGTAACATGTATATACAGGTGTTACATGTAACATGCTTAAAAGGTGAACTTATCCTTTAAATAACTTACATAATTCTGCATTTGAACTTGCTATTTGGACTGATTGAATATTTTGTAACTTTTAGCAAGATGGCTCCATTTATTAAAAAATAATTTATACACATCCACTACGTAATCGTCCTGTAGTTAATGTTTCCTGAAATTGTTTCTTGCTGTCCTTTCCTGCCTCTTTATTACATCCTCCATGAGCTCCCAAACCTTCCCTTCTGTTTCTGTTTGTTTGGAATGAGCAGTGCAGGTTAATTGTAGTCATGTGTACTGCTGTTTGCACATTGCACATTCTATAATCCACAGTCCCTTGGCCATCTAGGGATTAGCAAGAGATGTTGCCTACATTCCTACATACAGTAGGACCATAGAGAATGAACACAGCCACCCGGAAGTCAGGTCACAGCGGGAATTTAGATATTTGAAGGATGGCGAGGGTAATAGAAGATATTTTTTCAAGTTTCAACAATAAAAACTTAAATAGATTAAAAAAAACCCAGAGTTTAGTGCTACTTAAATCAAACAAAAATCAAAAGGTGTAAGTGACGAAACTCGTAGGGTGGAGCTTCGGAGTGACGTCACCATGTTCCGTAAGCTGCCAGCGTCTCCGGCTTTTGAAGCGGCTTTATGTGTTTTTTGCAGTCTATGCTAGTGTCGGCTTATGACACTTGAAAATGTAAGTTGTGTGGATAAAAGAAGCTTTCAATTAAAACCTGCTATACAGTATCACACTATTTCCTGCTCTGTTCTCTTCCTTTTAAGTGTATATGTTATATGAAGATTCGTATATTATAACAAACATCTTCTGTTGCCGGTCATCAGTCTGCAGACCATAGCTCCCAGAGCCAACATGCAATTTGTAGTTCATAAATTTGCTCTGGTGAGTTCATTTAATTCTATTGGTGATGGAGTCTTGCACGATTGGTGGTGGATTTTCAACAATTATTAAGTTTTTGAATTGAAGAATATTAGAGACATTTTTATTTGAGTTATTTATTAAACATTTGTTGTTTTGAGTATTTATATATTATTTTGTTATGAATGTTTGCACATTTCTCTTTTGGTTTATGTATTATTATTTGTGTGAAAAATGATACAAATTTCATATGGGTACAATGTTGCATGACCGTGCAATTGTCATTCAAAGTGCGACAGTGCTGAAAGCTGAAAATTGGCCTGGGAAGGAAGGGGGTATAAGTGCCCAGTAGGCAAGTGGTTCAACATGTCCAGTAAAAAAAAATTAAAAAATTCTAATTTCCTCATAAATTTATGCCAAAATGTATCCTGCTACATGTCTTTGCTAAAAAAAATCCCAATATGTGTAAATTAATTGGTTTACGTGAAAGTTATAGTGTTTACAAATAGCGGAGTATATATACTGTATTTTTTTTTTTTCTATACTAGTAATGGTGGTGATCAGCGACTTGATCAGTGACTTATAGTGGGGCTGCGGTGGGCATTTTGACACTTGGAGAGAACTAACTGTCAGTGACATCCCCAGTGACACAAATACAGTGATCGGTGCTAATAAAAAGTACTATTGACACTGGGCAGGAAGGGGTTAACATGTGGGGCGATCAAAGGGTTAACTGTGTGCTGTTTTATAGTGTGCTGTGTGTGTGCTTTACTTTGTCAGCACATGTGCAGAAGTATGAGCTTACAGGGGAGAGATCTGTATTGTTTACATACAGGTCTCTTCCCCATCAGTGATACTCGGCGATCGCCGGGTGCAGGCAGGAATCACCGGCCTTGACCTGGTGATCAACAGCTGAGAGCGCCAATGGCAGCGTGGGTAGGAAATTCAAAATCACATATATATTCGTGATTTTGCACAGCCCTGCTGCCCTGTAGCAGTATCTCAGGAAAGAGGTTAAAGTGATTGCTTTTTCTAAAATACCATGTCATACTTACCTGCTCTGTGCAATGGTTTTGCAAAGAGTAGTCCCTATCCTCCTATTCTTGGGTCCCCCACTTGCTGGGTGCCCCCATAGCAAGCCACTTGCTATGGGGGCACTCATGCAGGCTTGGTCCCAAGATGGATCTATATGTCCATAAACACACACAGCGCCCCACCCCTGCCTTCTCCTCGCTGCCTCCTCCTGCTGCCTCGGAGCCAGTGACGAGTGAGAGAGAGCGCTGCGGTGCTGCTCTCAAGCACAGCACTGGATCAACATCAGCTCAGATAGGTATAAGTGAGGGGGCTGCAAACAGAAGGTTTTTCTTACCCTACTGCATACAGTGCATTAAGGTAGAAAAAAACCTGACTTTAGAACCACTTTAAACTTGTACCACATTTGTTCTATTCCATAGTGACCATTATTTTCAGCCATGTTTTTTTCAGTATTTTGTTATGTATATAGTTATAGCTTAGTGAATTGAGACATTGAAATGTGTGGTTCAGAAAACTGGTGTTCAATGACTTTTTACTGGAACACAGGAGTGTATAGTATAAGCAATTACAGTGATCATAAACTAGCAAATCTCCAACAGCACCCATTATACCAGGCCAGGAACACAGTGCCCTAGATTTGGTGCAGCCGCCACTGTCTTGATTAGTAATCATTGATTGACCACAGACGTAATTCAGCTTGCTGGAGTGCTTGAAAGCGCTTGTGTTTACACCCTTCAGAACTTAATTACTGCAATCTATGAACAAATACGCCTACATTTACTTTTGTGGTTGAATTAGATAGAAGCACACATGTATTATGTAGGATATATTTGTATTGGCATAAGCAAATATGTAATTAGCAAGTGCTGTTTTAATATATTCTAATCACTGTTTCCTAATGACTAGGAAATGTTTTTGCTGTAGTGTTGTACATTTTCAGAAAGTTTTATTATTTGTAACCCATTAACCGGTAAATAAAATAGTCAACAAACTGTTCCAGCATTCATTCTGCTTTTATATCTGTCTGTTACTCCCATCATGCTGTAGGTCATTGTAACTACATTAGTACTGTCCATGATACTTTTTTATTTGCACTAATGTTAACATTTTCAGAACAAGCTTTCAGAGTGTTCCAAAAATGTTATTGCAAATACATAAAGTATCACGATACTGTTACTTATTATCGGTTTACACCGACAATTCATACAGTCCTGAGGAATTGGATTCCAAAGAAAACCACAGAACTTTTTTAAGGTTGGTTACTTTTTTGAGGTCCAAACATTACTAAGATCTGCATACAGATCTTTTCAAATGATTTTCATAGTGCACGTGGGTGATACACATCTGAAACTGTACAGCATGTGTTGGTGTCTTTGCAGGGCATCAGGATTAAACAGAGAAGCTTCCTAATGATCATGAGGATTAGTTGAACAAAAACAGCAGGGCATCTTTGTGTGAGTGATCAACAGCTGCTTAACCCCTTCCTTCTATACGTGCTGTGGTGCCTGGGCTGTTCTGGAATCCTGTCCATTGTATGACAATACCTATTTAATCAAGATACCATTAAAGTGTTACTAAACCCAGGACCCTTCATTCACTCTATCTGGTCTCCCACAGTACACACAGCATGGAAATACAATTATTTTAGTAAATATAAACTGCTAAATACCTTTTCTCATCAGCAGTTAGAGTAGTCTTATGACTTCAATCAGTGTTCAGCAGAGCACTGGTTAAAGCTTAAAGTTTTCATTCTGCTCTAGAAGGATGCAGAACCCCTGACCTCTGTCTGGACAGTGCTGATTGGCCCTGTGCTGATCACATGCACTCTCCCCCAAAAAAAAAAAACACCTCTCTAGCAATACACACCAAACTGAGCATGTGAAGAGTGACTCCACACCAAATGTCTTATCAGGAGATAATAGGGGGGCACTGGAAGAAGGGGAGGATCAGATAAGTCAGGAACAGTGTTTTTACACAATGCAGAAGATTAACCCCTTAGGTTCCACAGCGAGTATATAAAGCATGCTTTACTGCATATATTTATTTATTTCAGGTACTTATATAGCGCCATCAATTTACGCAGCACTTTACATATATATATATATTGTACATTCACATATTGTACATACACACACTAGGGGTCAATTTAGACAGGAACCAATTAACCTACCAGCATGTCTTTGGAGTGTGGGAGGAAACTGGAGTACCTGGAGGAAACCCACGCAGGTACAGGGAGAACATGCAAACTCCAGGCAGGTGGTGCCGTGGCTGGGATTTGAACCAAAGACCCTAGTACTGCCAGGCAGAAGTGCTAACCATTTAGCCACTGTGCTGCCCCACAAGTAAATGCACTCCTGTGACCCAGACCCGCTCTGGACTCTGAAGACATCCCGACAATAATGTCGGGATCCACCCATATGCCTTACAGGCAAGTGGCCCAGCCTCTCAGCACACTGTGCTAGCCACTCCCACCCCCTCCGCAGCCCAGTGCTGCAGTGAGCTTCCAAGGGGCAGAGCAGAGGGCCGGTGACTAACAGTAACAGCTCTCTGTTTAGCGAAGAGCAAGAACTGAGCGATCTGCAGTCACATAATTGCTCAGTTCTTGGGCTTAGAGCTAGGGGACAGTTTGCACTGGACCGATGCTACAGAAGGTAACTAAGCATGTATTTTTTGTTTTTATAATCTCGCACTTCTCCTTTAAGATAAGCTCAAACATTTGAGTTCTTAGTAAACACTGCATTTTAAAAAGGGGTACATTCTATAATAAAGTCAAGTATTACTGTGTTAAATTATAGTTTGTGTGAAATGGAAAATGTTACATTTATGGAGTGTTCTGTGAATAAAATAATAGTCACTCTGTAATCACAAGTAGGTATTTAATCCAGAGTTCTGTGGTGCTCCAACAATAGGCTACACAAACTTTCTCTCCTAAGCTGGCCATACATGACTCAAGTTATAGCCAATTCCTCAACGTAAAGAATATCCAGAATCCGCTGCACTCTTCAATCTTTATTCGTTCCATATCACAGTGTCAGGGACAAAAAGGTTAACGCGTTTCATCCTGAAAGTGCGAAATGTGCTAACCTTTTTGTCCCTGACACTGTCTGTGATATGGATTTTATCAATAATGAATAAAAATTGAAGAGTGCAGCGGATTCAGGATATTCTTTACGTTGCAGTTTCACAGACGAGCTGTGCGTGCACCTTCATTCTAATGGTCAGTGGATGATTGACACTGCTCACCTGGAGCGGCTTTGTTGTATGTGTGTTTCCATAGCCGATTCCTACTGAATTTTGAGACGTGGGTTGACCTGTTGACACCACCTGGCTTGACAGATTTTCAAGGAGTCGGATGGAAAATAGAAGGCCAATGGTGACTGCATCTATCTGGATATTCAGCCTCAGGTTCCAGCTGTTTAAATAACATTGCTGGCCAGGGGAGATTCTTCATCCATGTGAACAGGAATCTAATAGATTTTTCTAATTCAGCCAACTGACTGATCTCTTTATGTATGGTGAGTCTTAGTAACCAGGATCCTGCATAAGAAACCGCTACCTGATCTTGTCAAACACTTCCAAGTAAGACATTTCAATGCCCCTATCAGTGACTGACCGAAACCACAAACCAGTGCTAGTGAAGTTTTTGCTCAAGTTTATTTGTTCCCCAAACAATACAAATATTTACATATATGGCCAAATCTGATTACAGAGAAATTGAGCCTGGGTTCACATATATGTGGTGCTGTATATCGCATGTGATTTGCACAAGAACCGCACCGCATTCCTATGCAAATCACATGCAATTTGTGTGCGGTGCGATTGGAGGCATACAATTTGTATGGCTCTAATCACAGCGCACCAAAAGGTGCAGGACCCTTTTTTGGTCCGCATTAGAATCGGATCGCATGGGTATTCACACCTATGCACATCGCACCGCGTTTTGCGGCCCAATTTCGGGATGTTGTTAACATAACATACACACCCGCAGCGGTTCGCATGAACGGGGTGTGATTGTGACGGGGTGCGGTATTCGCACAGAAAATGCTG
Source organism: Staurois parvus (assembly GCF_062004578.1). Taxonomy (NCBI): domain Eukaryota; kingdom Metazoa; phylum Chordata; class Amphibia; order Anura; family Ranidae; genus Staurois; species Staurois parvus. The sequence goes on from NW_028318357.1 coordinate 698,561, forward strand.
CAAATTCCGCACTGCATCAGTGTGCACCCTGGCTAAAGATTTTTTTTTTTTAAATAACATTGCTTACCTGCTCTGTGCAATGGTTTTACACAGAGCAGCCCCAATCCTTCCCTTCTCGGGTCCCTCGTCGACGCTCCTGGCTCCGCACCCTTGACCAGTGCCCCCCAATAGCAAGCCACTTGCTATGGGGGTACTGGTGCGTGCTCCCAAATCACACTCTATACGTCCATAAGACACAAAGAGCCACGGCTCAGCCCTGCTCCTTACTCTTTCATTACGGGCTGTGATTGACAGTAGTGGGAGTCCCAATGGGAGCCCCAATGGCTCCTATTGCTGTGTCTCAGCCAATGAGGAGAGAGAGACCCAGGACAGCTGGGTCAAGAGTGGGCTGGATCAAGAGGGGGCTCAGATAAGTATTAGGGGGGACGAGGAGGAAGCAGCGCACAGGAGGTTTTTTATGCTCATGCATAGAATGCATGAATGTAAAAACCTGTTAACCTTTACAACCACTTTAAGATCATGTCAGAACTAGTGTCTGATTTTCCATGCATAGCCAACCTAAGGCTACACAGGAAATAAGAATCTCCTGCTACTGGGATATTTAGTCAGTTGTTAACATTTAATTTCAACGCGTTAAGAATCTCAATATCAAGAGATTCAAATTGCTCTTGCATCCCTAGACTAAATTTGTCTACACACAGAATAGTCACCTTATCTGAATCTCTGCTGTTGGATCAAGGAATAGATGTCCTGAGCTTATTCCAGTGTCTTTTGGCCAAACGTGTTTAACCCCTTGATGGGGACCTTTCCGTGAGTACCGGACATGTGTGCTGGGAGAGCGCAGGGTGCACATATGTTTTTCTTAATTGCACGCAAATGTGCGGCTGCTCTGCATCAAGGCCCAGACGCCGGGAGGCCGCACATTTGCCTGCAGCCGGCGCCAAGAGGTTAAGGGCTAGTTCACACTAGATGCAGATCAGTGCACTTTTTATCTACATCAAAAATGCATGCACAGTGTTTTCCATGTATCCCAATGGCCCTAGTTCACACCATTGCAGTTAGTTCCAGTCAGTTGCCAGTGCAGAACAAAAAGTAGAACATGCTGCATTTTTTCTGCACAGAACTATACTGAAACATAGCAATCTGCATCAAAACTGCACCGGAACTGCATGTGGTGTGAACTATAAGCAAAAATGTATCCGGAATGCATCCAGAGTGCGTTTTTATGGTGTGAACTGGTTTATATTTCCATCTAATTGGTGTTTATTTCTCTAAGATAAGTTGGCTGCTGGGTGCTTTCCCCATCTGCTGCACAGCACCATCATGCCTCTTCACCCATGTAAATGTGAATTTTTGTGCATAGATCATTTGTTAAAAAACATCCTGCGATGGCGAGAGAGAACATCCATTTCAAGTGTCTTTAGGATTCTTTATTTTGTTACTGTTTTTCTACAGATTTTTTTCCATAAAGAATCAATAGGCAACATCCATTCCCAATTTGTAATAATATACAGCCAAACAGAAACTGCAGATTTGTTGAGCAAAAGAGCAATCCCTTTAACCTCCCTGGCGGTCTGATTATGTCAGTATTTCTGTGCTCAAAGTGGTACATTGTTTTCAATGGAAATACAGTATGTTGTTTTTTTATTGTAGGCCTGTAATTCTTAGGAATAACTCACTGAAATCTGTTTAAACAAGAGTCTAGTAAACATCCTTGGTGCAAAAAAGTTTAATACATTAAATCATAAATTATAATATAATAAAAATTAATAATATAATAATAAATTAAATAGTGTAATCAAATAAAACACACGGAACGCTGTCCAAACAATATTATATAGACACTGCATATTCCAGAAAACATCATGGGTGTGGTATATTTACAAAGTCCGACATCACAATCAGGACAGTGGGACCTCGTTTCCTTGCAGATTTTTTTTCCCACTCTCATCTCACCAAGAGCAACATACCACGTGCTGCCTTTTTTTGGGTTGGTGGGATGTGGTCTATAAAGTGACGTCCAGTCAGGCGTTCTGGGTTGACAACTCCCACAGCACGTCGTCCGGATCTACCCACATACACTGATGGCGTTTGATGTTTGAGGAAAATGGATTCCGCAACTCTCCAGATAAAGTCCGCATGAACCACAGGCTTGTCACAGTTTTTGCGGAACAGAATATAGGCATTCCACAAACACTGTTCCAGAAGATGCCGGAAAATCTTTTTGTAGTATTTCCTCTGCTGCTTTCTCATTGCCGGAGATAAAGTCATAGCTTGGTCAGCTCTGTCGACACCTCCCATGGTGCCTTTTTAGTCAATAACTACCTGCGGTTTCGGAATGTTTTTACCACCTTTGGATTGTACCATCACTCTGGAGGCATTGTGAATGGTACTCATTAGGCACACATCCTTCTTGTCCCACCATCTAAGTGCAATCATTTTGCCTTTCTGCCACGCAACTATTTCTCCAGGCTTCAGTTTGGTTTTTCCAAACATTGATGGCAGGTTGCACCGGTTAGCCTGAACGGTTCCATAGGCATCTGTTTTGTGCTGCAGAAGAACCTCGTAAAGTTCTGGAGATGTGTAGAATTTGTCCGTTGTTACACAGTAGCCTTGGTTTAGCAGAGGCTCAATTAGTGACAAGACGGATGATGTTGCCATTCCATATTTGCTGTACTTGGGATCAAATTTTGTTCCTTTGTCGGTGTATATAATTATGTTCCAGATGTAGCCAGTAGAGGATTCGCACAGCAGGTAGGATTTGACACCAAATCGTGCTCTCTTGGACGCGATATACTGAGCATTCCTTTGTAGGCCATTAGACTGTCGTCTATGCTAATGACTCTCTCTGGCACATAGCTATGCTGGAAATTCCTAACAATTATTTGGGAGACTTCCCACATTTTTTTTTAGCTTGGAAGCCGGATGAGTTGTTTCGTCAAAATCCTCATTGTTTGTGAAGTGCAAAAAGTTTCATAATAAGTGAAAAGCTGTACTCCGACATGACTTTGCGAGCATTTTGTTGGTGGCCCAGTACAACTTCTGCAGCGGTTTCCCCACCACTCCTTGTAAAATAATTAGCTCAGGAAACAGCCAAATGTTCTCTTTGGTCACAGGTTCCCACTTTCTGCTTCGCAAAAACCTGCTGTATGGAGCAGCTAATTGTTGCGCTGTGTACCTATTTGCCTCCATCACAATTATTTCAATAACCTCATCAGTCAAAAATAATTCTAAGTACGCCAAGGAGTTGTCACCTTCAACGTGGACTTTCATACCAGGTGCGCTGGTAAATGGAAATCTTGGTGGTACTGGCGTACCGCAATCAATAGTGCACCACGTTCGCAGATCACTCACGTCAGTCTCAGATTCGCTGCTGTCTTCACTGTCAGTGTCTGAAGACAAATCTCTACATGATTCGCTATCACTCAATTCAAGTAGCTCCTCACTGTCGCTGTTTGCTAGCTCATCATAAACCGATTTGGCGCTAGCGAGACGCTTTTTGGAAGCCATGAGTACAAAACCGTTTTTAGTCACAGGAACTGAAAAACGGCACTATAGATATATCTGAGGTAATGTTACAATGTATGCACTAGAGCAGTGGTGGGCAACCTTTTTTTCAACTGAGCCAAATCTCGCCAAAACCACGATTGAAATTTATTTTGAGAGCCACATTTTTAAAACTGAAAATACATAGGATGGTACACTGTTTTTAGTTTCAATAAGTTTTTATAGTAATTCATCCCCCATATAGTAATTCATCCCCCATAGTAATTCATCCCCCATATAGTAATTCATCCCCCCTATAGTAATTCATCCCCCATATAGTAATTCATCCCCCATATAGTAATTCATCCCCCATATAGTAATTCATCCCCCATAGTAATTCATCCCCCATAGTAATTCATCCCCCATAGTAATTCATCCCCCATATAGTAATTCATCCCCCATATAGTATTTCATCCCCCATATAGTAATTCATCCCCCATAGTAATTCCTCCCCCATATAGTAATTCATCCCCCATAGTAATACATCCCCCATATAGTAATTCATCCCCCATATAGTAATGCATCCCCCATAGTAATTCATCCCCCATATAGTAATTCATCCCCCATAGTAATTCATCCCCCATATTAATTCATCCCTCATATAGTAGTAGTAAGTAAGTAGCAAGTAGTAAGTCAAGTCCCTCCTGTGTCAATTCACTTACCTTTGCTCCGCGCGTTCCTCTCGCCGTGCTCCCCGCGCCGTTCCGGTCTTCAGGGCGGACTGTGAGAGGAGCCTAGCTCCCCTCACGTTCGTCACGCTGCCCCGCCTACACACATCCTGACAGCCAATCACTAGCTATCAGGATGTGAGTGGCAGCGAGACTGGCCAATCATTGCTGGGCTAGCTGCAGAGTCCTCGGCCACCCGAGAGGAGGGAGGGGAGGGGAGCGGCCGCCCGAGAGGAGGGAGAGGAGGGAGGGAAGGGGAGGGGAGCGAGCGCCCGGCACACAGAAGAGCCGCATTAAAATGTGTAAAGAGCCGCATGTGGCTCGCGAGCCGCGGCTTGCCGACCACTGCACTAGAGTAACACTTTATTTTGACACAGGTCAATTTTTAAAACTCCCGCCTCCCGCAAGCCCCACCCCCCGATGGTACAGCGCTGCTGTCTCACGATGATCACACTGATCAGCGTGAGATAGCTGGGAATGATACGGAGATGGTCGAAGGGGATGGCTCGAGGCAGCTTCAGGACCCGGAACATGGATCCGGCTCAGGGTTACCGCTTTTGACAGCTAGATTTAACCCTGAGCCAGGCTCGGGAAAACCGCTAGGGAGGTTAAAGCTGAATTGCTCCCAAAACCAAAAATTTAATATATTGCAGCTTTCCAATCATTAAATGTGGTGGTGGCATTAGTTTTCTTACTTTAGGCCTCTTTCTCTTTCACCTGGTGATCTGGCCAGTAACACACCTCCTGTATTACGGTGCCTACACTGAGGAAAAAGGAGTACAGAGACACCTTTTGGACAGCAACAATGTCAGTCTGGCGGGAGGGGAGTATTAAATGTACTAGTGGATTTAGATGCACTACAAATTGAAGCCAGACTCCAGCTAACACTTTTTAAGCAGTTACAGCTTGATTGCTTTCTTCCTTTTGTGATAAAGGTTTTACAGAAATAAATACAAGCTGAACATTCTAAGCAACCCTATCAGTGTTAAATGGTTTATCTCAACCCTCTATCTTCTACATCTGCAGAACAGCTTGTTCTGCTGAAATACAACATACTTACTGGCTGGATCACCAGGTGAAAATAAAAGAAAGAATGCAAAAAAGAGAAACTAATGCAGCCATCACATCTAGGGATTGGTAAACTGCAATATAATCTGTTTGCCTTTGGGTTTATTGCCACTTTAACTTCCTTGGCGGTAATCCCGAGTGTGGCTCGGGGTTAATTTTCAGTACCAAAAGCGGTAACACCGAGCCACACTCAGGATTACACTGTAGTGCAAGTTCCCTTGTCCCTGCAATCCCCCGATGTCCTCCCTTTGTGTGCTCCGGCCTATAACGGCATCCATCTTCTGGGTTCTCTTCCCTGTGAGCGCTGCAACACAGGGGGGCAGAACCGGCGGGAGATTAAAAAAGTAAACAAAACATGACATACACACAATAGATTGTAATCTGTTAAGATTACATAACTGTATCAAACCATTTCACCTCAGTTTTGTCCCTAATGCTTTGTCCAGTGCCCTGCCTGCACTTTTACTGTTCCGTTGTCCTGATTGTGAAGCCAGACTATGTGCAGTCCCATGTTTCAAAATGTTTCATACCAGGGATGTTTACTAAACCAATATGCAGTGTCTAGTAATATTGCACCCTTATTTGGACAAATTTCAGGGTTTTTGGTTTGATTACATTATTGAATTAAATTGATTATTATTATATTAATATTTTTATAATTATTTATTATATTATAATTTATGATTTTGTGTTTCAAACTTTATCATATCTGGGATGTTTACTAGACTCATCTGGACAGTGAGTTATTCCTAAAAATTACAGGCCTACAATATATAAAAAAAAATTTCCATGCAAAACAATATACCGCTTTGCCATTCAAAAATATTGACATAATCAGACCGCTAGGGAGGTCAAGGGGTAGTTTCATACATTTTGAAAATTGTAGGATTCTTGCTTCTTGCACTTCTGTAGATATTGAGACAAGAATGCCAGTGTTAACCACTTCCCGACCGGCCGTTGCATATAAACGGCAGGACGGTGGCAGTGCAGAGTCAGGTGGCCGTTTATAAACGGCCTCCCCACACCCTGCTTCTGCGCGCTCCCTCGGAGCGCGCAGCACCACGATCCGGTGCCCGCTGTGTCCTCCGGACACAGTGAAACACCGATTGTCAGACGGGACCTCTGTACGAGGTCCCAATCATGTGATCACTGATTGGCCAATCAGTGATCACATGCAAAGTAGTAAGCAAGATGTCACTTCTGACATCATTGCTTACTACGTGTGAAATCTGTGAATGATCACAGAGGTCACATGGTACAAGGCTATTCACAACAGCCTTGTACCATGTGACAAGCTGTGACCAATCACAGCTCACTCAGTACTTCTCAATGAGTGCAAGAATGCACACAGAGAGAAAGAGAAATGATTGCTTTTACATCCTATATGGGTGTAAAAGCAATCAGTGTAAAAAAAAAAAAAAAATCTTCATCACCCCCCAAAAGCAGTACAGTGTCACCATGGTGACACTGTACTGCTAGGGTGACAGTATGTAAAAAAAAAAAAAAAATAATAAAAAATAATAATATATAAAAATGTAAAAAAAAAGGTTTAAAAATTATAATTTTTGGTTATAAACTAATTTGGATTTTTTTTTTTACTAAAAAGATAACGGAATAAATTTTGGCAAAGATTTATGATGAAATATTATTTATTTGCAAAATGTTATAAAAAAAAAACTCTTTTTTTAAAATTTTTTGGACTTTTTCATTTACATAGCAAAAAAAATAAAAATCCCAACAGTGAATAAATACCACCAAAATAAAGCTTTATCTGTCTCAAAAAAATGGTAAAAAAATCATTTGGGTACAGTGTTGCATGACCGCGCAATTGTCATTCAAAGTGTGATATCGCTGAAAGCTGAAAATTGCCCTGGTCAGGAAGGGGGTAAAAGTGTCCGGTCTGGAAGTGGTTAATTCCACCTTTCTGACTATATTTCATGTTATACCCATATTTATGGTGTAACATGAACCATGGTCAGAACGCACAGCCCTCCACCCCCAAACCTCCCTCCTCTTTCACAGGATTATGGCCACCACAGCAAAGGGACTGTAGATCTCAGTGGAACACAAGTGTGGCACTGTATTCAATTCATACTTCTTCAAACTCTGTAGCTAAATATCTGTACCTTGGTATGAACTAAGTACAGTATGTGCTGGAGGAAGGGTCTGCAGGTGCTAGAATATTGTACCCAGAATTCACTGATTGCAAATGCAATGCTTTTCAGGTTTAAATGCAAAAACAAAAAAAAGTACATTTTTGCATTTTGCAAAATGGGTGCATTTATTTATTTAGCAAAAGGTGCAGTGTCAGCATTTGTGTCAGCCATGCGCATCTGTAATGGAAAACACCAAGCTTCTCTTACAAGGTATGTATATAATTTATCTTAGACTTCACCTCCGCAACATCTCCAAGATATGACTGTTCCTAACCTCGGAAACCACTAAGCAACTTATTCACTCCCTTTTTATATCTCGCCTTGACTATTGTAACTCCCTCCTCATTGGCCTACCTCATCGCAGGCTATCCCCTCTTCAGTCTATCATGAATGCTGCTGCCAGACTCATCCACCTTGCTAACCGTTCTGTATCTGCCACTCATCTCTGCCAATCCCTCCACTGGCTTCCCATTGCCCAACGTATAAAATTCAACACATTAACAACATATAAAGCCATTTATAATTCTGCCCCAAATTACATCACCGATCTTGTCTGTAAATATCACTCAAACCGTACTCTCCGCTCCTCGCACAACCTTGTGCTCACTAGCTCCCTTGTCTCCTCCTCCCATGCTCATCTCCAGGACTTCTCCAGAGCTTCCCCATCCTCTGGAACTCTCTACCCCAATTTATCAGACTATTGCCTACTCTGCTCACTTTTATGCGATCTCTGAAAACCTATCTCTTCAGGGAAGCATATCCTGCCCTCAGCTAATAATGGAATCTTCTACTCTTCCAACCAGTCCATCCCCCACAGTTACTACCTTTTGTACCACTAGCCCCTCCCTCCTAGATTGTAAGCTCCAAGGAGCAGGGCCCTCAAGTCCCTGTTGTATTGAACTGTATTGTTACTGTATTGTCTCCCGTTATATTGTAAAGCGCTGAGCAAACTGTTGGCACTATATAAATCCTGTATAATAAATAATAATAATCTTAACCTTGTACAAAGTTCATGATGAAAATTTTGGGAAAATCAAATATAATCATCAAAGTGTGCTAAAACATGAAAGCATATAATTTATATTTGTAAAATTTTATTTTATACAAATATAAAAAATAGTCAATAATACCAGTTTATATGCACTAGTAAAAGTTAAAAAAAAATAAAAATCGACTAAAAAACACTATAGGTTTCATTTAAATCCCGAGCATATCATTGGACATCCAGATTTTTAACAGATATGGCACGATATGACACATCTGTATTTTTAACCACTTCCTGACTGGCCGTTGTATATAAACGGCCGGACGGTGGCACTGCAGGGTCCGGTGGCCGTTTATAAACAGCCTCCCTGCTCCCTGTTTGTGCATGCTCTCCGGGAGCGCGCAGCACCACGATCTGGTGCCCGCTGTGTCCTCAGGACACAGTGAAACACCGATCGTCGGACGAGACCTCTGTACGAGGTCCTGGTCATGTGATCACTGATTGGCCAATCAGTGATCACATGCAAAGTAGTAAGCAAGATGTCACTTCTGACATCATTGCTTACTACGTGTGAAATCTGTGAATGATCACAGAGGTCACATGGTACAAGGCTATTCACAACAGCCTTGTACCATGTGACAAGCTGTTACCAATCACAGCTCACTCAGTAGTTCTCAATGGCTGCAAGAATGCAGACAGAGAGAAAGAGAAATGATTGCTTTTACATCCTATATGGGTGACCATGGTGACACTGTACTACTAGGGTTACAGTATGTAAAAAATAAATAAATAAATAATAATGTTCAAAAAAAAAAAAATGTAAAACAAGATGTTTAAAAATTATAATTTTTGGTTATAAACTAATTTGGCTTATTTTTTCTTTTACTAAAAAGATAACGGAATAAATTTTGGCCAAGATTTATGATGAAATATTATTTATTTGCAAAATGTTATGAGAGAAACACTTTTTTTCAAAATTTTGGGACATTTTCATTTACATAGGAAAAAAAATTAAAATCCCAGCGGTGAATAAATACCACCAAAATAAAGTTTTATCTGTCTCAAAAAAATGGTAAAAAATTAACATGGCTACAGTGTTGCATGACCACGCAATTGTCATTCAAAGTGTGATAGCGCTGAAAGCTGAAAATTGCCCTGGTCAGGAAGGGGGTAAAAGTGTCCGGACTGGAAGTGGTTAAGGAAGAGTTTGTACTATGTTGTTCTCAGAGATCATTTAGTGTTTCCAAATCATTGCCATTCATCACAGGTAAACAGTGTCCTTTTCCTATCAAGAGTCCTCATGCACGCGGGATGTTTTTACAGCTGTTGTTTGTGGCTTTTGACATTTTTTTCTACAGCCAGTAAACCCCCCAGCATGTTACCCTATGTGTCCTTGCACACATAGACTGTAATCACTGTTTTTTGGCTGGGGCGTTTTTTGGCTGGGAAAAAAAAACAGAACTAGTGGGTTTCTAGAGGAGTTTTTTAGCTGTAAAATTGCTCTAACACTGAAAAAAACGGCAAACCTGCATTTCTGAATTTTTTTTTTTAGAAAAAATAATTAATTTTTTTTTGTTACAAAAAAACGCTAAACAACCGCAAACGTGAAAAACGCGGCAAAATACTAATGCAAAAATGCTAAAAAATGCTGAAAAACTCCCGTTTTTAACGTGACTTTGCACAGCTAACGTTACCAGCGTTATTAAAACACCCAGTGTGCATGAAGCCTTATACATTTTACTGCCCAAAGAAAGCGATAACATAAAGGAATTATCATGGGAATGCAGGCCGCACATGCTCCCTGCCCCGAATACTACTATCTATAAATAAATAATGGCACAAAACGCTTTGTTGGCATACAAATTTGGCCGCGGCACTTTTATTGGTGTAAATAAATTAATACTCAAATAATATATAATATATTTTTCTTATTAATTTTATATACTATTGAACGTTAACATCCAAAACTGAATTGCTCAGTCATTAAGGACTCAAGCATAGCATAAATAAAATACAACACAAGTCCCCCCTGGGACAAACCACATAAAGTGCCATGTGACAAGTGGTGGGAGGGTGTGGAGCTTGCTGAGCAGCACTAACCAACTGGCCCAATTCCTCCTTAGGCGGTTCCTTATATAATAAGCCCCTAATTCTAGAAGTTTCCCTGGGTCACGTGGGGTACCTTTCTTCCTGCTCAAACTCCTGCAGTTTCCTAAAGGGACACTAACCTATAATTTATTTTTTCCCTGAGGTCATTATTCAAACCTATTAACAACCCTATAGTCAAATAGAGGGAGAGGCGTCCGCATGCCCATGTAAGTGGGCACATATTTTGTGCCCCCTTTTAACATTCTGTTTTTAATCCCTACTTTCATCCTTACATTTGCACATATGGAATTTTAGTGGACATGATGTGTGCACACTACACTAGATAGAAAATCCGCTTATATCCTAGCAGTCACTCATCTAGCTATCATTATGTATATTTTAGGAACAGTATTGAGTGTCTTTTAAATATATATGAATAAATCATGGAAGAGCTAAACCTATTGCTGATTTTAAAAGCAGAAATAATAGGAATCCATATACAGTTTGTTGCTTTTGTCTATATTCGAAAAGCAAAGCTGTAGGGACCCGCATTCACCAGGAATAATCTCACTTGTTTATACTATGCTACTTACTCCACTTACATCCTGACTCACGACTTACATCAATGGGCGACAGACTTTGGGATCGATTTAGACGTTGACGATTGGTCCCATATTTGAGACACAATGAAAACTTACTTTTGTAATCTGTGCTCTAGAAGCTAATTGCAAGGTTCTAACAAAATGGTATGATGTGTAGCACTAACCCCTTAGGAGTCGCTAGAAGATTTGGGTCCCCCCTATAGTCCTGCACAGCCACGCATTATACATCTTCTCAAAAGCTTGCATTAAGAGTCAGAAATCAGTCCCTGAGCTTTGGTTTTGTTGTATAATTTAGGGGATTTTTTACTGGGACAGGGTGAGGGGTGTACAGGGTGAGGGGTGTACAGGATGCCCAAGGGTACTGACAAACTAAAGACAACTTACTGGAACTATTTACAAGCCTTCTCTGCAGCACAGTCTCTGATGGAGAGCTAGCCAGTGTCTCCTTAGTGTACTACCCCAGACCCTAGATGAACTCTTCACCCAGCAATCAGGAGGTATCCCTGAGCAGGGGATCTGGTTCCTGACACTTTAAAAGATGAACAGTCACCGGTAGATAGCTAATCTGGTTTCCCAACAGAGTGCTTCTTCAAGGGAAGAAGTGCTTCTTCAATCTCAAGTGCTTCTTCAGTCTCATGATTTATTAGCACTCTGTGCTATGTTATTGAAATAGTCAAATAGAGGGAGAGGCGTCCGCATGCCCATGTAAGTGGGAACATATTTTGTGCCCCCTTTTAACATTCTGTTTTTAATCCCTACTTTCATCCTTACATTTGCACATATGGAATTTTAGTGGACATGATGTGTGCACACTACACTAGATAGAAAATCCGCTTATATCCTAGCAGTCACTCATCTAGCTATCATTATGTATATTTTAGGAACAGTATTGAGTGTCTTTTAAATATATATGAATAAATCATGGAAGAGCTAAACCTATTGCTGATTTTAAAAGCAGAAATAATAGGAATCCATATACAGTTTGTTGCTTTTGTCTATATTCGAAAAGCAAAGCTGTAGGGACCCGCATTCACCAGGAATAATCTCACTTGTTTATACTATGCTACTTACTCCACTTACATCCTGACTCACGACTTACATCAATGGGCGACAGACTTTGGGATCGATTTAGACGTTGACGATTGGTCCCATATTTGAGACACAATGAAAACTTACTTTTGTAATCTGTGCTCTAGAAGCTAATTGCAAGGTTCTAACAAAATGGTATGATGTGTAGCACTAACCCCTTAGGAGTCGCTAGAAGATTTGGGTCCCCCCTATAGTCCTGCACAGCCACGCATTATACATCTTCTCAAAAGCTTGCATTAAGAGTCAGAAATCAGTCCCTGAGCTTTGGTTTTGTTGTATAATTTAGGGGATTTTTTACTGGGACAGGGTGAGGGGTGTACAGGGTGAGGGGTGTACAGGATGCCCAAGGGTACTGACAAACTAAAGACAACTTACTGGAACTATTTACAAGCCTTCTCTGCAGCACAGTCTCTGATGGAGAGCTAGCCAGTGTCTCCTTAGTGTACTACCCCAGACCCTAGATGAACTCTTCACCCAGCAATCAGGAGGTATCCCTGAGCAGGGGATCTGGTTCCTGACACTTTAAAAGATGAACAGTCACCGGTAGATAGCTAATCTGGTTTCCCAACAGAGTGCTTCTTCAAGGGAAGAAGTGCTTCTTCAATCTCAAGTGCTTCTTCAGTCTCATGATTTATTAGCACTCTGTGCTATGTTATTGAAAAATTTATAAAAAACATACTGAACCATAAAATAGGAATCTATCTATTTGTCTATTTTCTATTTAAATTTGGGGGAAGCAGATGTATCCTAGCTAGCTGCTTTGCGTGCCCTTGACTTGATCTCCCCAAAAAATAAAACAATTTTCAACAATTGCTATTAAGAAAGTAGGCCACCTTTATGTGTGGAGGCCTATCATAATAGCTAAAGTGAAATTGTTGTGTATATGTTCTTTCCTAGGGGAACTATAGATCTTATGCCCAGGCTGTACATGGATCTTTGACTTCTGGTCACATTTACATCAAGTTCTGCCCGCTGCTGGTGTTAAGCCCTTCCTCCTGCCATTCAGCTGTCAAGTACCAGAGCTTCTATTATCCACTGAGGTTCTGGCGTTGGACTTTTAATGTGGTTAATGGCTTAATCTTTACATGGCATTGTGTACAGCTTGGACCTAAGATATAGAGTCTTTCTTGAGTACAAATTAGCTCATCTGAATCACTGGTAAATGCAGGAACCACATACTGACTGCATGCTTATAATTTTCCCCTACAGCTCTATATTTGGGATATGCAGATCTGCCATAGTTAGCCTACTCTGCATAAAAGTATAACACCCTCCAGGTTAGTTTAATATTTTTTAGATAGAGGCTGAGTAGCAGCCTGGGGATGAGTCAGCCTGGAGAGTGAGGTTAACTCAGGACAGGCTAGGAGGCTCTAACGGGTCAGGGCTTCTGGAGCCCTCCCACCCCTCCAGAAACCTGAGAGCTTTCTCGAGGAGGGGTGGAGGAGGCCCAGATTTGCATGTCTGAGGGACCCCGGTCAATCCCCTGGATGGGCATAGTGACCAGGGCAACCTTCAAATTTGGCAGAGCCTGGGGGGAGGTGTGCAGTGTCAGGTGGAAGATGGACTGAGAGGAAGGCTGGAGTGAGGAGCCTGGGAGGGGACTCCATGGAGAGTAGCCCACCTACAGGCAGGATTCTAGAAGGGAGGTTCTCCTCTGTCCCATCGTCTCCTTGGGAGGATGACCTGTGAAGCAGGGAAGAAGCCAGCCCAGTATAAGGCCTGAAGGCAGCCACCAACCCACTAAGCAAGCAGGGAAAGACAGAGTGAGTACTCTTACACCCCCTGGGCCAGATAAGGGGAGAGGGCGGTCAGGTGCAATACCCAACTAGTTTTCATCTGGGATTGTTCTAAATTTTCAGCTCTTGTGTCCCCTTGCCCAGGGAATATACTTGGGCAGCTTGGTGAAGAGAAGGATTCATTTTGGAGCTGAGGAGGTACACTAGAGTTTTTTTGGCGCTCTTCAAGAAGAGTCTGTTTCTATCTACATTTTGTACATAGTTGACAGAAAAGTTGTCCTCAAGTTTACAATTCCCCTGGGCACCCCATATACCCCTAGACCTTAACCAGGTTGTCAACCCCTTAAAATCACAAATCCAAGCTCAAGGACTGTTTACTGACTGCAAAGTGTGGAAAAACAATGCCAAGCTGCCTGGCTGTGCAGAGCTTTAGGGGGACCCAAAACTCAACAACTCCTAAGGGGTAGTGCCACAAAAGTATATAAGTGGATTAAACCACTTGCCCTCCAGAGGATTTACCCCCCTTAAGGACCAGGCCTCTTTTTGCTACTCGGCATTGCACTAATTCAACTGATAATTGCGCGGTCATGCAATGCTGTACCCAAACAAAATTGATGTCCCTTTTTCAGACAAATAGAGCTTTCTTTCAGTGGTATTTGATCAGCTATGCGCTTTTTACTTTTTGCGCTATAAACAAAAAAAGACCGAAAATTTTGAAGAAAACAATATTTTTTACTTTCGGCTATAAAAAATATGTAGTAAACTCAAAGTTAGTTATAAATTTAGGCCAAATGAATTCTGCTACATGTTTTTGGTAAAAAAAAATCCTAGTAAATGTATATTGATTGCTTTGTGTGAAAGTTATAGCGTCTACAAACTATGGTATAGATACTGCAATTTACATGGTGAGTATTTTTCAGATCTCATTTTTTCTCACAAAAACTTGTGGCAACAAACGAGGTCTGCAAAGTACTCACCATGCTTCTTATCAAATTCCTTGGGGTGTCCACTTTCCAAAAAGGTCATTTGGGGGGGGGGGGTTGGTGCTATCCTGGCATTTCAGGGCCTCCGAAACTGTGATAGGTAGTCAGGAAGTGTAATGAGGAAATAAAGCCCTTTAAAAGCCTGAAGATGCTTATTGGATTTTGGGGTCCTGTACTTGGCTAGACTGCCAAAACATCTCTCACATGTGGTACCCCCATACTCGGGAGAAGCAGCTGAATGTATTTTGGGGAGTAATTCCACATATACCCATGGCATGTGTGAGCAATAAATCATTGAATGACAATTTTGTATAAAAAAAAAAAACAATTGTCATTTTCCAAAAAACTTGTGGTAAAAAAATAAATTCTTCTATTGACTCAACATGCCTTTCAGCAAATAGTTTGGTGTGTCTACTTTCCAAAAAGGGGTAGTTTTGGGGGCTGGGGGCATTTTATGCCCAACATTAGAAGTTTATGCCACACATCACTCACTCTTCTAACCACCTGAAGATCAAGCCACTTCTGACACTTTTTGTTCACATGAAAAAAATCTGTATTTTTTGCTAGGAAATTAATTTAAACCCCAAACATTATATATTTTTGAAAGCAAACACCCTAGTGAATAAAATGGTGGGTGTTGCAATTTTACATGTCACATAGTATTCACACAGCGATTTTTCAAACACAATTTAAAAAAAATACACTTTTTTTACTTTTAATGCACAAAAACACAATATATTGGCCAATTATTTGGTAAAATATAAAAGATGATGATATGCCAAGTAAATAGATACCAAACATGACATGCTTTAAAACTACGCATGCCCCGTGCAATGGCGACACACTGCATACCTTTTTAATATCCATAGGCAACGTTTTAAAAGCCTTTACAAGCTACCATTTTAGATTTACAGAGGAGGTCTAGTGTTAGAATTACTGCCCTTGATCTGATGTTCACGGCGATACCTCACATGCATGGTGCAACCGCTATTTACATACCGGCACAGGGTCAACGCGCGTGCACACAGGTGTGCGTGCACGGGGGAATGATGGTGATTTTTTTTTACATTTAGTTTGATTTTTTAAATTATTTTACATTGTCCCTTTCATTTTTTTTTATCACTTAATGCTATCACAGGGAATGCAAATATCCCCTATAACTTCAATGGCCATTGTCATATATTCTTTTTTGATAAATCTGGGTTCTATCAGACTCTGGGTATCTCCTCTGCCCTTACATTATCTAATCAAACCAAGAACGGTGTGATGAGATACTTTCCCAATTTACAAATGGCGCTGTTTATATCCTGCAAAACTGAAGTAATGAAATGCTCGTAGCTTCTGATTTCTTAGGCTATAGAGATGATTGGCACCACTCTGGTCTCCAATCAGCTCTATGGTCAGCTGACAAAAACACCGGCTGCATTCTCAAGTTCCCTTCGATGGCACGGGACTGCCCGAGAAGGCCGTGGAAGGCAGCGGGGGAGGGGGGGATCATCCCCTGCTGCTTCTAAAAGCAATCCTGCAGCTAATTAGCCACTAGGATTGCTTTTACATGAAAGCCGATTGCTGGCTGAAAAGCTGTAGGCATCATCCTGGTATAACCATTCAAAGTCCAGTGATGTACCAGTACGTCGCTGGTCCTTGTTGGGTATATATGCTATGTTCTTTTTTTTTTCTTTGTATGCAGCCTGTGGGCTGAATGAAAAAAAGAGAAGAAATCTCTGCCAGAAAAATTGTGTGGTATGTCCACCCAGGGGCGGACTGACAACTCATGGGGCCCCCGGGCAACAGGGGATCATGGTGCCCCTGTGCCCTTGTCCACACTCAAAGCACACCCACAAAAGCCTATAAAAAGATACCAGGGGCATTTCATAGGGCCCCCTACTGACCTCGGGCCCTCAGGCAGTGCCCGAGTGCTTGAATGGTCAGTCCGCCCCTGTGCCCACCATTAGAATATACCACCCTGCATCCACCCACTTCCAATGGTGGGCACACATTAGGTCACACTGTGACACATGCGCCAGTTCCAAGATTGTACAAATGTCTAAATAGTGGCACGCTTGAATAAAAATTGTCCACGTATAAGTGGTACCACATATGGAAAAAGGATGACACCAAGTCCCAAACTATCTTGCCACTGCTCCCCATGTAGTCTGGGCATCCAGGGGGCTCCATGTGACTATCTTTTCCCTCGTAAATCTTAAACTTATAAGTATAGCCTGTTGTCCTCTCACAGGTTTTCTACATCTTGACCCCATATCTGGCACACTTGCTGGGGAGGAATTGTTTGAATGTATGGCAGCCAGAAAAATGAATGAGGGACTCATCAACACAGATTTTTTGCTGGGGAGTATAGACATCTGAAAATTTTTGGTTAAAGTGATTTACGAGGGGCTGAATTTTTTGAAGCCAGTCAAATTCAGGGTCACCTCGAGGTGTATTGTCGTTGAAATGCATAAAGCACATTATACTCTCATATCTATGCTTGGCCATGGCAACAGAGAACATGGGCATATGATGAATCTGGCCTGTGGACCAATACAACAGCAATTAATTTTTTTTAGTAATGTCCAAGTTGAAGGTAAGGTCCAAAAAAAATTTAAATTCGGAAACCGTAATGGGTTTCCATGCGAATGGTCTGGCAAGGTTTGAATCTGGGTTGGCAGCGATAAATTGTTGAGCGTATACAGTGGGGCAAAAAAGTATTTAGTCAGCCACCAATTGTGCAAGTTCTCGCACTTAAAAAGATGAGAGAGGCCTGTAATTGGCATCATAGGTAGACCTCAACTATGAGAGACAAAAAGAGAAAAAAAATCCAGACAATCACATTGGCTGATTTGGAAAGAATTTATTTGAAAATTATGGTGGGAAATAAGTATTTGGTCAATATCAAAAGTTCATCTCAATACTTTGTTATATATCCTTTGTTGGCAATGACAGCGGTCAAACGTTTCCTGTAAGTCTTCACAAGGTTGGCACACGCTGTTGCTGGTATGTTGGCCCATGCCTCCATGAAAATCTCCTCTAGAGCAGTGATGTTTTGGGGCTGTCGCTGGGCAACACGGACTTTCAACTCCCTCAAAAGGTTTTCTATGGGGTTGAGATCTGGAGACTGGCTAGGCCACTCCAGGACCTTGAAATGCTTCTTATGAAGCCACTCCTTCGGGCAGTATGTTTGGGATCATTGTCATGTTGGAAGACCCAGCCACGTTTCATCATCAATGCCCTTGCTGATGGAAGGAGGTTTGCACTCAAAATCTCACGATACATGGCCCCATTCATTCTGTCCTGTACATGGATCAGTCGTCCTGGTCCCTTTGCGGAGAAACAGCCCCAAAGCATGATGTTGCCACCCCCATGCTTCACAGTAGGTATGGTGTTCTTTGGATGCAACTCAGCATTCTCTCTCCTTCAAACACGATGAGTTGTGTTTCTACCAAACCGTTCTATTTTGGTTTCATCTGACCGTATGACATTCTCCCAATCCTCTTCTGGATCATCCAAATGCTCTCTAGCAAACTTCAGATGGGCCCGGACATGTACTGGCTTAAGCAGGGGGACACGTCTGGCACTGCAGGATCTGAGTCCCTGGCGGCGTAGTGTGTTACTGATGGTAGCCTTTGTTACGTTGGTCCCAGCTCTCTGCAGGTCATTCACTAGATCCCCCCGTGTGGTCCTGGGATTTTTGCTCACCGTTCTTGTGATCATTTTGACCCCAGGGGGTGAGATCTTGCGTGGAGCCCCAGATCGAGGGAGATTATCAGTGGTCTTGTATGTCTTCCATTTTCTAATTATTGCTCCCACAGTTGATTTGTTCACACCAAGCTGCTTGCCTATTGCAGATTCAGTCTTCCCAGCCTGGTGCAGGTCTACAATTTTGTTTCTGGTGTCCTTCGACAGCTCTTTGGTCTTCACCATAGTGGAGTTTGGAGTGTGACTGTTTGAGGTTGTGGACAGGTGTCTTTTATACTGATAACAAGTTCAAACAGGTGCCATTGATACAGGTAATGAGTGCAGGACAGAGGAGCCTCTTAAAGAAGAAGGTACAGGTCTGTGAGAACCAGAAATCTTGCTTGTTTGTAGGTGACCAAATACTTATTTTCCACCATAATCTGCAAATAAATTCTTTCCAAATCAGCCAATGTGATTGTCTGGATTTGTTTTCTCATTTTGTCTCTCATAGTTGAGGTCTACCTATGATGCCAATTACAGGCCTCTCTCATCTTTTTAAGTGGGAGAACTTGCACAATTAGTGGCTGACCAAGGTGGATAAAAATCAATGATTTTTTTAAAAAAAATAAAAAAAAACGGATTTTTTTAATTTAAATTGGATTTTTTTGATTTAAATCAGATTTGTTTTATTTAAATTGGATTTTTTTGAATAAAATGCTTTTTGAAGAAAATATATTACCATCCAAAGGTTATTCCATCATGAAATAAAGATTAGTTTTTTAATTATGTAGAATAAGGCTGTATATGTTTAATTTTTTTGGTAAATAAATTCCATTAATCCATTCACAATGTCATGCTCTTCCAGAGGTTTTTGTAAGATTATTGGGCAGTTTCTCTGCCTACAAGATATTATCACAGGTGCTTGGTTTACTTTTGCAGTTCTCAAAACTGAATTTGACTCAGCAGAGATCACATGCCTCTTCTTCACAGCAAAAATGTTATAACATGAACAGAGTTAAGAAAAAGACCTTAATCCTAACTTCTACAAACCTATGAATACAGAATCAACCCCTTCAGTGCTGAGTTTCAAGAAGTTCAGTGAATAGAATAGAAACAATATTTTTCTGATTGTTTGGAGTGGAATAGATCTGCACAAGAAGAAAGTGAAACTAAGTGTGAGGAGGAAGGGCCTGACAGTCTAAGTTTCTTACAATATATATATTTTGTTTAGCCAAATTAGTTAACAAACATGGATGTTTGTTTAAGCAAATAACATATGCTGGAATGTTATTGTTTCAGTTGAATAAATCTATTTAAATTGTTATTATTAAGGTAATGATTATTTTTCTCCTTCCTAAGTACAACAGAAAAGTTGTCCAAATATGAATGATTAACCTATTAAACTGGGGATAAAAAAACTAATATGAAAAGTTGTTATTCTAAAAATCTTCATCTACTTGCATATTAAAGTTATACCAGCAAGAATTAGTCTTTATGTAGAAAACTATGATTTAAATCAAGCCTTACTGACTAGTGATTTAAATCGTGATTTAAATTAGTTTGATTTAAATCAAATCCACCCTGTGGCTGACTAAATACTTTTTTGCCCCACTGTAAATTGCTTTGATTCTCAATCAATGCATACAGATCTTCCGTGAAAAATAGCTCCAAAAAATCATGGGGAGTAGTTAAATTTGCTGTTTCCACCTGAATTCTGGGTTGGGCAGTGAATAGGGGAAGTACGTGTGCTGCAGAATGTATGGGCTGCTAATCGGGATTTGTAAGCACATCTGGAAGGATACTAGGGGCTCTACGGGCCTGTGTGCAAATTCTTGGTGGCTTGGGGACAATACTTGTGTTCGCCACCGCACCAGCTTGTACTGCACTTATGGAACTCGCCACATCACCAAGTGATACTACAGTGCTGGTATGTGAAAGACTAGGATGTACTAGGCCACTGGTGCTTGACACTTCACCAAAAGGTAACGTGGCACTAGTACTGGCACTCTGCTGCATATGAGAGTCATCAAAATTTACCGGCAAGCGCTAACAGAGATCAGGCCTGATTCTGCGAACACTGCGGTTTTGCGTGCAATGTATCAAGTGACAGTGACCTACTGACAATGCACTTGCTGGGGGAGAAGGGGGGTAAGTGTAGGGACCAAACGCAGGTGCTGACAAGTGCCGGAGCTGATCCCGCTAACGCTGCGTTTTTGGGGACACTATACTAATGTGAACACTGGTATAGTGCTGATCTGATCAGATATTTATCTGTTCAGACCAGGGGCAGACTGACAACTCATGGGGCCCCCTGCCAATAGGGGATCATGGGGCCCCTGTGTCCTTGCCCAAACTCAAAAAAGCCTATGAAAAAGGTACCAGGGACATCTCATGGGGCCCCCTACTGACCCTGGGCCCTCGGGCAGTGCCCAAGTTTCCAAATGGTCAGTCCGCCCCTGGTTCAGACACTATACTAGCAATGGAGGTTTATTGTGTATGAGTGTGTTCCTGGCAGTCAAGGGGTTAAATGTGATTACTGGTGTACTGATGGACGATCTGACACTATCTGGGAGGGGCGTGAAAATCACGGGAGCGCGAATCACGTATATATATATATATGTGTGTGATGTTGCGCACCCGTGCCGCCCTGTAGCAGTATTTCTGCTAAAGGGCGGTCAGAAAGTGGTTACAGAAGCGGTTTGTGTTATGGCGCTGCATTACTTTGAAATTGCGCGGTCATGCAACACTGCACCCAAATTTAATTTACATCCTTTATTCCCCATGAATTGAGCTTTCTTTCGGTGGTATTTGATCGTCTGTGCATTTTTTATTTTTTGCGCTAGAAAAAAAGTACCGACAATGTTGAGAAAAAAAACAATACTTTGGACTTTTTGCTATAAAACATGTCCAGTAAAAAAATGTAAAAATCACATTTCGGCAAAATGTATTCTGCGACATGTCTTTGCTAAAAAAATCCCAATACATTAACTTTGGAATTAATTGGTTTATGTGAAAGTTATAACATTTACAAATGACGGTATAGATACTGGATTTTTTTTTATACTAATAGCGTCGATCAGTGACTTATGGCGGGACTGCAGACATTCTGACACTGGGGGGGAACTAGCTTGGGGTCACTGACATCCCCAGTGACACCAATACAGTGATCAGTGCAAAAAAAAAAGCACTGACACTGTACTAATGGCATTGGGAAGGAAGGGGTTAACATTAAAAGGCAATCAAAGGGTTAACTGTGTGAGGGGGAGTGTTTTACTAGGGGGTGGGGGTGTGTGTACGTCACTGTTAAACACTGGAAAGCTGAACTCAGCAATCCGGAATAGTGTGCTGAAAACTGACAGGGAGGAATGCTCCATTGAACTCAATGCAGCTGTGCTCCCTGTCAGTGTTTGCTGGCAATCGCCGGGCTTCGGCGGGTAATCACCAGCCAGGACTCGGTGATTGACACCCACGGCTGCGATCGGTGCCGCGAGTTGGGCGGTCGCGTGCCTCGCACTCGCCCCCTACCCCGAAATCAGGATGATGTTTATAAACGTGATTCTGCGTACAGGGGCCGCTTTGCCGCAGTATATGTACTGTGGGCGGTCCCCTAGTGGTTAAACAATAATTTGAATGGACATAGGATACTTTTGTACCTGGATGTATGACTAACCAGTTTTCTTTGGGATAACAGATGGACAGTGGCATCACATCCCATCACACTCTGAACATTCTTTAAATCAAAACATATCAGAACTTTTAAGGTGCCAAATAATACATTTTACCACATAAAAATTCTTAATATCCTATTGTATAATATAGTAAAAATGTGGGTGTTTTTACATAATAGAAATCTTTATTACACAGAACATCATCTCTACCACATATGCATTTCTTTATGTTATCTTAACATCTCATTATATGTATATAGATGTATAACTCTCCTATAAAGAGTTATTCTGCTTGTTATTCATTACATAAACTCCAATAAGAATATATCATTTTGCATTAGTTCAATCACCTAGACTTGCTTGTTGAAAAGGGAAGTAGCTTTCCTTTGACATGTTTCACCCTCTTGCTTCCTCAGGAGGGTAGAGGGAGACTAATAAATCATGAATTTCCTTCCAAATAAAACACCAGGACCCATGACCAAATCAGTCCCTCCAATAAGGACCAGTAAAGCCACCTGGCATACCCCTTGGAAGCTTGTAGCCAACCAGCAAGAATGCACAGAGAATTTTGGGATAAGTGATGGTCAATAGCAATCAGTTTCACAAATATTGTAGCTGCTGACATTTAGGGAACAAACACCAGTCCATGGAGTCTAGCGCTGTCTTCCTCATAGTCAATCATTGGCTAGCTTCCTCTCTCCAGTGTGAGATGGGGAAACAGCTCTCATTGTTTGAACACTGTTTGTGTGCAGTAAATTATTGTGTGGAGTAAATTGATGTTTTGACTGACATTCTGCGGTT
The DNA here is from genome assembly GCF_062004578.1 of Staurois parvus. Lineage (NCBI taxonomy): Eukaryota > Metazoa > Chordata > Amphibia > Anura > Ranidae > Staurois > Staurois parvus. Next base: position 721,626 of record NW_028318357.1, read on the forward strand.
TAGCCACAAGATGTCACTGTTTTTCTAACACAGGCTCAGACTGCATAGATATTTGTATATTCATAAGAGGTGGAGTTTTCACACAGAGAGTTGAAGAAACAGGAAGAGGAGACAGGAGCCATGTTCTGGAGAATGGTGAATGAGGGAGGCCGTGTGAGCTGAGAATTCCTCCATAGCCACAGCTGCAGCTGGGTGAAGCTGATGAGATTGCTGCCAGGAAGCTGATGAGAGCAGAGGAACAGCGCAGCATACACTGCAATATTGCAGGCCTGTTGGAAAGACATTTGTTCTGTTCAGAGTCACCAGCGGATGAAAAGCAGACCCAGGTCTTTCAGAGAGTGCACCAAACTCTCAGGATATAATAGAAAGCTGCAGGTACACTGCACTGCACCCACGGTGTGGGTAAACTGCAGCTCATCAGTGTGAAAGCAGCCCTATACTATTATGCCCAGTGTATTGCTTCACACTGACCTGAAGACCTCTTCTTTCCTGCTGCTGGCACCACTTTGGAGAGCACTAGCCAGGATAAGAGGTGGAGTGCAGTTGGTATCATGCTGCATGGGATAGAAGCCAGCTCTACAGAGGAGGCATCGACTAATGGAGCTCTTGCTCCCTACTACAGCTCCAACTTTACAAGTAGTCCCTCTGCATTGCACTGTGTTCGCAATCTACCAGTCTCCTGGCCACGATCTACTGGTTGCTGACCCCTGCGGTACAGGTTGTTGTTATTAACCCATGTACTATGTGATAGCTGTGGGCCAATCACAGCTCACTATAGGAAACACAGCTGTTATGAATGGAATTAATTCCTAACAGCTTTGTTGATATTGTAATCATGTGATTGCATAGCAATCGATCGATTAAAGTGGCCTGGTACCGGCAACTGCAGTCCACTGTGTCCTGAGAACAGGACAAGGGTTGCCACCTCATTCCTTTAAAACTGAACACATATTAATTACACAGGTTCTGAGGCTAATTTAATGCAGATAAAGCACTAAGTGAGTTTAATTACCGCCTTAATCAGCCCCAGAACCTGTATAATTAATATGTGTTCAGTTTTAAAGGGATGAGGTGGCAACCCTAAACAGGAGAAATGTGCTAAGTGACGCGGGTACATCACTTAGCCTGTAGCTGCCGCCCAGCCACAGTATGTGTATTGCAGGTGGTCAGCAACTAGTTAAAATGTATGTATAGTATTTACTCCACACATAACATAAATTATCACTAAACTTTGAGGGGTATTTGTTGATTGCATGTATATACAGGTCTGACTAGGGATCAGTGAGCTCCTATTTTCAGCAATACAAAAAATGTGGTGAAACAAAAAACACCGCTCCAGGTTAGGGTTGCCACCTCATCCAATTAAACCCACACACATAGTAATTACACAGGTTCTGAGGCTAATTTATAGCAGATAAGGCACTAAGAGAGTTTTATTACCACCTTAGTCAGCCACAGAACCTGTGTAATTAATACGGGTTTGAGTTTAAAGGGCTGAGGAGGCACGCCTAGTCCAGGTCGGTCTTTATCTATCCCACTTCTATGCACACTAACAGGTGCTGGCCCTGCTCATTGCAGTCTTCATAGTAAAGAAATAAGGTTGGTGGCCGCACATTCAATAAAACCACCTTTATTGAGTTATCCAGATACAAGCCACATACAGTAGGGAAACCAGAAGGCTGGCTGAGTGAATGTGAAACAGGCCAATGTGCTTTTTTAAAAATGTATTTATGTGAGAGTGTAGGTTATTTTGTTTTGCATTATATTATATTGCAGATGAGAATGTGATACTGTATGTGATAATAATAGCTGATCAAATTGAAGATGTAATTATGTTGATTACAATTATAAAATAGGCACTTTAAAATAAAGAAGATGTATTTTTGCAACTGTGGTTGGCACACGTTTTTGAAAAATTAATTTAATTTTTGTAGAATCAAGAAACTTTTTCTTAAAGTAGGTTGTGTATTGACTTGACTTTTCAAGATATGTAACAAAAGACCTGCAGGAATGGGGACAATGGAGGCACCCCAGCTCTGCACATTGCACTGCCTTACTACATTCCAGCCAGCCAAGCCAAATCATAACTCAGTCTCACTTTCTGTTAAGAAGTTTAGAGATACAAGGATTTATTTCCAGAACATCAACATCTTATATAACATCATTAGGAAAATATTTCCCTGGTTGGAATGAAAATATAATGTCAAAGATGCAAATTCTTTAATCCTAAGAAATGTTTTAAGAAGGGGATTTCTAAAAAATAAAAAGCTACTGTGGCACAATGATAGATTTGTTGCAAGGGGGTTTAACCACATGCCACCCAGCCACTGTAGAAATATGTTGGCAGGGCGGCATGGCTGGGCAAAACCACGTTTTAAAACGTGTGTTTTCAAAACAGGCAGGGGGTGTGCGCGAGGCGCACCACCGCCCTACCTGTCCTGCCAATCACGGCCGCGGATGTCAGTCGCCGGGTCACAGCCGGTCGTTACCGGCTGTGTCCCGGCGATTAGCGGCAATCACTGACAGAGAGCACAGCTGCAGTAGCTCTGCTCTCTGTCAGTTCCCTGACAGCTCCTGACATGCTGAGCAGGAGAGAAGAGTTTATCTCTCCCGATCAGCTTGTCCCCCCCCCCCCTCCCGTGCAGTACACACCCCTGCCCCCTAGTAAAACACTCCCCTCACACAGTTAACCCTTTCACTGAATAATAAAGTTAACCCCTTCCTCCCCAGTGTCATTAGTACAGTGTCAGTGGTTTTTTTTGGCGCTGATCACTGTATTGCTGTCACTGGAGATGTCAGTGACCCCAAGTCAGTTCCCCCCCAGTGTCAGAATGTCCGCAGTCCCGCCAAAAGTCGCTGATCACTGCCATAAGTCACTGATTGCCGCCATAAGTCGCTGATCGCCGCCATTATTAGTATAAAAAAAAAATTCAAAATCCCAGTATCTTTCCCACCATTTGTAAACGCTATAACTTTCACGTAAACCAATTCATTTACACGTATTGGGTTTTTTTTTTTAGCAAAGACATGTCGCAGAATGCATTTTGGCAGAAATTTATGACTAAATTTGATTTTTAAATTTTTTTTTACTGGACATGTTTTATAGCAAAATGTCCAAAATACTGTTTTTTTCCTCAAAATTGTCAACTTTTTTTTTATAGCGCAAAAAATAAAAAATGCACAGGCAATCAAATACCACTGAAAGAAAGCTCAATTTGTGGGAAAAAAGGATGTAAATTTCATTTATGTACCGTATTGCATGACCGCGCAATTGTCCGTTAAACTAGCGGAGCGCTGTATAGCAAAAAAATGGCGTAAATTGTAGTATCTATACCATAGTTTGTAGACGTTATAACTTTCACACAAAGCAATCAATATACACTTATTGGGATTTATTTTACCAAAAACATGTAGCAGAATACATTTTGCCCTAAATTTATAACTAACTTTGAGTTTACTATATATTTTTTATAGCTGAAAGTAAAAAATATTGTTTTTCTTCAAAATTTTTGGTCTTTTTTTGTTTATAGCGTGAAAAATAAAAAGCGCATAGGTGATCAAATACCACCGAAAGAAAGCTCTATATGTGTGAAAAAAGGGATGTAAATTTCGTTTGGGTGCAGCATTGCATGACCGCGCAATTATCAGATGAATTAGTGCAGCGCCGAGTAGCAAAAAGAGGCCTGGTCATTAAGGGGGGTAAATCCTCAGGAGGACAAGTGGTTAAAGAACATTAAAATAGTGATTTGTGTGAATCCCTTTACATAAAATTAGTTTTATGTCCATTTATTTCCTTATGTCCACTTATTTCCAGGAATTCCAATGTACGATATCATGAATTTTGTGTTCCTAATGCCATACCTACATTTGATTATAGTCAGCTAGACCACTGGGTATCTTGCCAAGTGGGGGGATTACTGTTTTAAAAGTAAATGTTTAGTTGATTTATATTGGGCATGCATTTTAGGTTATTATTGCCATGCTTACCATAAACTAATTTTATGACTTTCAGCTTGCACTTCCATTTTTTTTTTGTATTAAATTGAATGATGTGTAGACTTGCCCAGCCTTTTTCAACCAGGGTGCCCATGCACCCTTGGGTGCCTTGAGGCTTATTCAGGGGTGCCTTGGCAAAATCTCTAAAAATTGCCCAAAACTTGTATGTAAGCCAGCGGGTGGAACAAAACTTGTCTTTTAGTTACACAAAGCCATAGGTTTTCACTGACAACCAAATACATCATCAGTTGATAAGGTGGATGTCAGCTGCCTGCACAGCATCCTAGTTTGACCCTCCCCTGCCCCTCTCCCTCAGTGCTGGGGTCACATCAGCTAAGTGATGGAGAAGAGAAACACTGGAATACTAGTCAATACCAGTGTGCAAAAGTGTATTTGTTTTGCAGGTTGAGAAACACTGGATTAGCCAATAGATAAAGCTTATGGGGTGCTGTTATTCTGTCCACACCTAACTGTTGAGATATAATGTCAGTCACACGGAGAATTCTTTGTTTTCAATGAGTTTGTCAAGTGACTGATATACTTGCAAAGTAAAAATGAGAGGTAAAGCACAAATGTGACTTCCAAACAAAAACTGTATAACTATATAATAATAAATTGTACAGTTATAGAAGGTTTTTAAAACATTAGGAAACATTGTTACGTTTATTTGCCATCCAGAGGATTTACCCCCCCTGCTGACCGGGCCATTTTTTGCGATACAGCGCTGCATTACTTTAACTGATAATTGCATAGTCATGCAATGTTGCACCCAAATTAAATTTATGTCCTTTTTTCCCACAAATAGAACTTTTTTTGGTGGTATTTGATCACCTGTGCAGTTTTTATTTTTTGCACTATAAACAAATAAAGACTGACAATTTAGAAAAAAAAAATAACTACATTGTTGACTTCTTGCTATAAAACATATCCAATAAAAATTTTTTTAAAAAATCAAGTTTCTTCATCAATTTAGTCCAAAATTTATTCTGCTACATGTCTTTGCTAGAAAAAAAAATTCCAATAAGTGTATAATATACAGTTTACGTGAAAGTTATAGCGTCTACAAATGGCGGTATATATACTGGAATTTTTATATTTTTTTATACTAGTAATGGTGGTGATCAGCAACTTATAGCGGGATTGTGGTGGGCATTCTGACACTGGGGTGTGAACTAACTGCCACTGACATCTACAGTGACACTAATACAATGATCATTGCTAATAAAAAGCACTGACACAATACTAATGACACTGGTTAGGAAAGGGTTAACAGTGTGCTATGTGTGTGTTTTATTATGCTTGCAGTGTTGTGTTTTACTTGGTAGACATGCTGCTTTGTATCTCTCTGCTGTGCAGAGAGATACAAAGCAGCATGTCCATGCTGACAGGAGAGAGATCTGTGTTGTTTACACACAGATCTCTCCCCTCTCAGCCTTTCTCCCCTCTCAGCCCTGCCGATGATCAACAGCGGTGCGGGTAGGATGGATCGTGTGCGCCCCCTACCTGGAAATTCAAAATCACACACACACACACACACATATATATATATGTGAGCTCTTGCGCAGCAGTGGAGTCGCCCTGCAGCAGTATATCTGCTATGGGGTTTCTCTTAAATGGTTAAAGTGGTTCTACAGACCCTTAATGCATTCTTTGCATTAAGGTAAAAACCTTCTGGGTGCAGTTCCCCCCTCAGCCCCCCCCCTCCCCCTTATACTTACCTGAACCCAATCGCAATCCATTGATGTGCATGAGAGCCATGGCTCTCCAAGATCTCTCTCTTTTCATTGTTTCAGAGCAGGGGGTGGGGTCGAGCCAGGCTCTGTCTGTAAATAAACAATGTCCATTTACAAAGTGAAAAGTATACCTTATTGCGCTGCTCCAAGCTATGGATGGAAGGAAAAGGATCACCTCACCGGCAAGTGAGGGGATCATGAGTCCAAGTGATTCCAGTGTCAGCCAATACAAGTGAAGGTATGGATACTGTTCAACCCACCCCAGGAGTCCAATGTTGAGGAATGGCTTCAGCTACTGTTCTGGCCACTCCCTCTGATATGTTTCACCCCGCCCACTGGGGCTTGGTCACAGAGGTTTGTTATTGGGGACACTTGGCAGGACCGCTAGTGGAGGACCCAACAAGAAAAGAATCGGGCTGCTATGTGCAAAACTGTTGCACAGAGGTGGTAAGTATAACAAGTTTGGTATTTTTTTTTTTATTGCAATCTTTACAATCCCTTTAAGCTCTGATTTGTACAGTAGGATGTTTGTGCTGTGCTTTGTAAATAGCAAAGCAGTGTGAGGGGTGTTGAAGGCACAACACTGGAAGATGTTGATTAGTGATGGGCCGAACACCCCCTATTCGGTTCACGGTCAAACATTTGAACCTACCAAAAATTTGACTGTGAACTTCGAACAGGGACAATTTACTGAGCAGTATCATCTTACTGCATCTGAGTATGCGGTAAGATACCACTCAGTTACTAAAATACCGCAGGAGTTATGTTATTAAGTCATGTGGTATTTTAGTATTGAAACATTCATTCATGTTCCAGCTGTCAGCAGGCTTCCCCGCTGACAGCTAAATGTCAATAGAATTGTCGGTATTATATAAAAAAAAAAAGAAAAAAAGAAAAACGGCATGGGGTCCCTCCCATCCATACCAAGGCCTTTAGGTCTGGTATGGATTTTAAGGAGAACCCCCTACACCAATATTTAAAAAAAATGGCGTGGGGGTCCCCCACAAAATCCATACCAGACCCTTATCCGAGCATGCAGCCTGGCGGATCAGGAAAGGGGGGGACGAGCGAGCACCCCCCCCCTTTCCTGAACCATACCCTCCTGAACCATATCAGGTCACATGCCCTCAACATGGGGCGGGCTTTGAGGTAGTGATGGTTCCTCCTCAAACACCTTGTCTCCACGTTGATGGGGACAAGAACCCCATCCCCACAACCCTGGCCAATGGTTGTGGGGGTCTGTGGGGGGACTTATCAGAATGTGGAAGCCCCATTTAACAAGGACCTCCCCTATGTCAATGAGTATTCCCATTCACAACAAAAATTGCAAGTGTAAAAATTACAGGAGACAGTCTTTGATAGGTCCTTTAATAAAAACAAAAAAAATGCCCCCCCCCCCCAAAGTAGACCAGACATCAATCATGATGTCCGCCACCACAGTGGAATGTGAAGAAAGTAAAAAAAAAAACTGCTCTGTTCTCGACGCTGGCTCCCGCCATCTGACAGCTGTACTGCAATGAACTTTCTTAAACACTGTGATAACGTCACAAGGGTACGAGGTAAGCCCTGCCCCCTTGTGATGTCATCATGCGCTGTGATTGGCCAAAGAATTGCAACTGACCTGTGGGCGCATTGTGGGGCGTGGTGAGCGCACAGCCCACCAAACGCCCTTACCATTCGTAATGCCCTTACCAGCGAACACACGAACAGCCAATGTTTAAGTCAAGCGTAACATAAAGCCCATTATTAGTGTTGATCAGTAAACACTGTTCCGATGCAACCAGGAGCTTGAAGTGCAGATCCTCACTATATATTAGAATAGCTTAGAAAGCTCCTGAAGTAGTAAAAAAAAGACACTGTGCGTTAACTAAAATTAACAAATAGAAAAACATAAAATAGCTGTGCCTGGAGTTAAGCTTTAGGTTTTCTCTGTGTACAGCTCAGTGGTTTTTCCTTATACCTAATTAATGCAATGCTACCTTGATGTGTTATTTCAGAAGTCAGCTAATACACTTGTAGCACCCTCCTAGTTAGGTGCTAGAATGTGTATAGCTAGGTTAGGCGTGGCTGTGTTTCTCTGATTACCAGAAAGGCTGTCAGGTAAATTCAGTGTGGTATTCTGCTTAAGAGAGCGCTGTGATGGATTAGTTAGGTCTGCTCATGATGCTCTGGAGTTCTGCCTGCATTCAGGAAGCTATGAGAGCCTTCAAGAACATGGGTAGAGGCTAGGCAACTGAACAGAATGAATACGGATACAACCCTGGCCAATTGCAGGGGAGGATTGACCCACTGAATGCTGGGAGCACATGTTTTTTCCAGGAGTGGATTGCACCAGCCAGGCTGAAGGCAGGCTGCCTCTTCCTGGGAACTCGCTGCCATGAGGCCTTAGGTGGGTCGACCTGAGGACCTGAAATTAAAGAGAGTGACCCTGGTTCTTCAGGAAACTAACTGAGGGGAGCTGTCTGCCAAACCACTGTCTGGTATCACTGGAGGGTTTCACTTGGATGATTGGAAAGAGGCAACCATTCTGTCCGTGAGCCTTGTGAGCACTGACATTGAGACATTTTGGGACTTGTGTGTTTGCTGCCCCTCTGGTGCTTGGGTGCATCTGAGAAAGGAAACACTGGCTAGTGTTCTGAAGAGCTTGTCCAAGTGCTATTACTGCAAAGGACTTTGCTCATCTATGTTACCTTTGGGCTGTCACAGTCTGTTGTAACTGGCTTATTCCTGAGGAGCTCAGCCCTGTACTACTACTACTACTGATAAAGGGACATTGCTCACTCCTAAAACTACTTGCTGCTATATTTTACAAGGAATTCTGCTATCGACTGTCAGCCAAGACTTCCACAGTGTTCAACTAAGACACGGGTATCAAACTGCAGCCTTCCAGCTGTTGTAGAATTACAAATCACATGAGACATTTCAAGACTGACAGTTACAAGAATGACTCCCAAAGGCAGAGGTGTGATGGGACTTATAGTTCCTCAACAGCTGGAGGGCCACTGTTTGACACCTGTGAACTAAGAGATCAGCTAGATGTCTTCAGTGTAAATAGTTCTGATTTGGAGTATTCTACTACATTCCCCATCCCTATCCCCAGTTCTACAATAAACTCCAAAATCAAAACATCCCCTAGACTGATCACTGAAGACAATGAGCTGAAGTATGTGTATGAGTGTATTTGTCTGCGGAAATACACAGTGCCTGGCTGCGAGGCGAGTAAAGGGAGCCTGTAGAAATCATAAAAGCGGCTCCTACGGAGGTAGTACTACACACTCCCACCTCAAAGCCATATTAATAACAACACACTGGGAAATCCCCAATTTTGCAGGGGAGGAGCCTGGACATTGCACCAAGCGGGAGATCAATGTGAGATCTCCTGGCATTAGGCGTCTCCGATGTCCTGCTTGGAGTGAAGAGGAAACCCCGAGGGAGCTGCCACTGGGACCTACCTAATCGTGGGTACGTTCCCCTGGGGGTGAGAGCGAGATCCCTGCGGTGACGGTCCGAGCGGCGGTGGAAATCGTGGCTAAAGGGAGGAGAGAGCGGAGGTCCCTGACAGCCTGAAGGAGCAGTGCAGACCCCAAGGGGTCATGTGACACTCCCCAAAGGAGCCCTGGGAGGAGAGTGAAATCTGCCGGCACAGAGGAGTAGGGGAAGCGGCGGATCTCTCTCCCCTCTCTGTTCCCCCCCCCCATTACTAGCGGAACACACCCGGATCAGTCAGGACCTTGGGGATACACTGAGGGCGCCCCCCCTGAAGGCTTACATCACTGGACATTGAAGTGGCTGCCCCACTCACCCAGGAGAGAACACTGGAGGAACACAGCATTCGATGTGGAGGAAGAAGGGGCCAAAAGGGTGAGTGAGAGACTGATGTTATGGAATTTTATTGAAATAATCTTATTGAGTGGAATGCGTAGTAAAATTGAGGGGGGATGGCACCCACGGTATTCCACCTAGAGGCACTTGTTAAAAGAAGAAGCGGAAGGAGGATACATTTAAACAGAGAGGATCCCCAAAGGGTTCTGGAGACTAACAGAGGTCTAAAGGAGGGGGGAGAGAAAGAGAGAATAATAGAAAAAATTACAACATTATGAAAAATAAAGCGATAAAAAGAGGTGGGTCAAAGGCCCCCCAGACAAGCTCAATTAAAAAATATATACCATAGCGGATTCAGAGAACATAGAAGAACAAAATAAGAACATACAATTGCCCACTAAAATAGAAATGGCAGAAATGTTTAAAGGATTACAAAGATCAATAAACAAGGAAATGGCAAAACTGCATAAAGATCTGGGACAGGTATTATCGAGGGTGGAAGAGACAGAGGAAAAACTGGATAAACATGCCCAAGCTATAGTAAACATAGAGAGACGGTTGATGACAATGAGAAAAGAACAGAGAAATCTGCTATATAAATTTGAAGATCAGGAGAACAGGGACAAAATATGCAACTTAAGGATACAAGGTTTCCTGGAGATCTCCCAAGGAGAAAATTTGACAGAAATAATTGGGAAAATGCTTGTTATAGTAATGGACAGATCTGCAACTGAGCCTATAAGTATATAGAATTAGAAGATTACAGCAAGATGGGAGAAAAGAAAACTCGAGAGGTGTGATTGTACAATTTCATTATTATCGAGATAAAGAGGAGCATTGGAAGAAGATAAAAGGAAGGGTAGCAATAAAATATGGGGAAATAAACCTGCAGATCTTTGCTGACCTAGCAGTGGATACATTAACAAGAAGGAGATCAGTGAAACCATTACTTGAACAAATGAGAAAACAGAACATTCGATACAGCTGGGGATTCCTAGCATGTCTAATCAGTTGGAAAAATGGCCACTCAGCAAGACTGAGATTCATAGAGGATCTGGGAGACTTTTGTGAAAGATTGGAGTTGCAGAAAATAGACATTCCGGGGTGGGGGGAAGAGGAGAGGGAAACGGGAGGTATAGAAAAGGAGAGGTGGCAGGAAATAGGGGAAGAAATAGTAAAATGATGATGTGAGGGGTGGGGAGGAGAAGAAAGGATGGGGGGGGGTGTTAACTGGGTTTTTTTTTCTCTCCCCCTCGTGTCATTCATCCTCCCCCTCTTCTTTATGATTAGAGAATGGCGGGACAAGGGAGACGGGGTAAGCAATCTGGTGGAAGTTCATGGGCAGAGCTTCACCTTGAAGCTGAATCAAAGGTGGGATTAGGTCCACAAATGATTCGTTGGCAAAGCATAAGCCTAAAAGTTGGTAGGGTGGGTATCGGGGAAGGGATGAGGGAGGGGGGGAAGGGGATGGGAAGGGGGTAGGTAGGTTAAGACTCTGCAATATAGTAGGAGATACATTAGTCTGGAGAAGATATGGAAATGAGAGGAGGGAGAAAGGGGATGGAGGAGAGGAGAGTAAGGAAAGAATGGAAGAGATACAGTTTGTAACTCACAATGTTATTGGATTAAACAGCCCTGGGAAGAGATTCAGGATATTTAAGGAGCTTCAGCATAGATTGTCTTCAGTGGTTTTCTTACAGGAGACACATTTGGGGAGAGAAACAAACGTGAAATTAAATTCTAGATACTATCCATTGTGGTTCTATGCAGACTCCCCAATTAGAAGAGCTAAGGGAGTGGCAATAGGATTCGCGAAAAATATAAGGTTTGAGTTGGAGGACAGATTGGTGGATCCTGAAGGGAGATTTCTGCTTTTAAAGGGAAGATTACAAGAAATAGATTGTACATTAGCAAATATTTGTTGTCCAAATAAGAAACCGGAGATATTCTTAAAAAACATTCTGAAAAAAATAATGGATTTCAAAAAAGGTGGTTTAATTGTGGCGGGAGATTTCCAATCTTTGCATGGACCCTCAGATAGATATGACATCTCCTGTGCAGAGGGAGGAGAGTAGGTCTCTGAGAGCCTTGAAGAAAATGATATTTCAATGTTAAATTGTAGATATATGGAGAATTAAGCATATGAAGGACAGAGACTATACGTTTTATTCTCATGCACACGGGATGTATTCAAGATTGGACTATATATTGCTGGAACATCAACTTATTGAGTCTCTGGTCAAAGTAAAAATAGAAGTAATGTCAATATCAGACCACGCTCCTGTTACAATGAAACTACTATGGGGAAAGGAGTTTAAGGGGGGAAAAGTATGGAGGTTAAATGAGACACTTCTCCTGGATCAAGAGACAGATCAAAGGATTAAAAAAGAAATAGAGCAATTTTTTTAAGAAAATGATACAGGAGATGTGTCTATAGCAACAGTGTGGGAGGCTCATAAGGCTTATATTAGAGGAATCCTTATTGCGATTGGAGCAAAGAAGAAAAGGGAAAGAAGAGAAAAAATGAATGTGCTTCTCAAGGAACTCTCTGAACTTGAACAGACACATAAAAGTAGAGTAACAAGAGATTACGCAGAGGGTAATAAATAAAAGAGAATAACTAAATAATTTTCTGGAAGAAGATAAGAGAAGAGTATTTAATAAAATGATAAGTAGGAGATATAGATGGGGAGATAGACCAGGAAAGTATTTAATGAGGGCTCAGAGAAAAAAAAAATCTAGGAACTATATAGAAAAAATAAGAGACCCCAAAGGAGAATTAGTGTACTCAACTAAAGACATCGCTAGGGTGTTTAAAGAATATTATAGCAATTTATATAATATTACTCCCCATAGTTCTACAAATAATGATGGAATAGGAAAAATGGAAAAAAGACGGATATATTTAAAAAATGCAGGATTACCGAAAATAAGTGAGGTACAATTAAAATCCCTAGACTCAGAAATAACGCAGGAAGAAATACAATTAGCATTAAAAAGTACCATGGCTGGGAAAAGCCCAGGGCCAGACGGATATACGGTGAGGTATTATAAAAATATAAAGAACTATTAGTACCTAAATTAAGGATATATATGAACGCATTGGGGGGAGAAATGGAAATGAGGTGGGAATCCCTACAAGCACATGTAGTTCTCATTCATAAAGAAGGTAAGGATGTCACTCAATGTTCAAGCTATAGACCAATTTCTTTACTGAACACAGATACTAAATTAAAAGTTCTGGCTAACAGGTTGAAAGACCTAATGCCTGAATGGATACACATAGATTAAGTGGGCTTTGTTCCAGGGAGAGAGGGTAGATATAACAGATTGAGATCTTTGTTCCTCATCCAAAAAAGCACAAAAGAGAAAACTCCTGCGGTGGTGCTTTCGATTGATGCCGAAAAGGCATTTGATAGGGTAGACTGGGGATACATGATGGATACAATGGAAGCACTGGGGATGGGAGATAGAATGAGTGAATGGATAAGGAAGTTATATAGTTTACCCTTTGCCGCAATCATGGTAAATGGGGATTTATCAGAGTATTTCGGGATGCTAAATGGAACAAGACAAGGATACCCTCTGTCTCCACTATTATATATTTTGTCATTAGAATCTCTATTGTCTACAATAAGGAATAATGTGGCTATAAAGGGAATATGGATAGGAGACACAGAGCATAAGGTGGCAGCTTATGCGGATGATATGTTGTTTTATGTGGGGAACCCTAGGATAACATTGCCAAATTTAATGAAATCACTGAAAGAGTATGGGGAGATATCAAATTAATCCAACAAAAACAGAGATGTTAAATATAAACCTTCCAAATAGAGAGAAAAATAGGAATTTCCCTTCGTCTGGAAAGAAAAAGAATTAAAATATCTAGGAATAAAATTAACTGCTTCCCCCAAGAACTTATATAAATTAAACTACTATATACCATTGTTAAACGAGATTAAGGATGAACTAAGGAAATTAGGAGGGGGAACCCCGTCATTGATAGGTCGTATAAATTTGATAAAAATGGTGATAGTTCCAAAAATCTTATATAAATTTCAAATGATACCAATTAAACTACCAGAAGAATATTTCAGAATAATTAAAAAAAAACAAGATATATTTGGAGGAATAAAAAACCAAGAATAGGTTATGAAATTTTATGTAGAAATAAAGAGAAAGGAGGACTGGGAGTACCAGATTTGAAAAGATACTATAACTCGGTAATAATGGCGAGAATTTATGACTGGACACATAATGCAAAAGGGAAAAGTTGGGTTAAAATTGAAAATACACTAAGTAATACTAATTTAAGTAGGATGGTATGGTTGCCCACACAATACCGAGGATTAGCAGATAGCACAAGTGGGTTCACATTAAATGTTTTAAGAGTTCGGGATGTATTGCACAGACAGATGGGATGGGAATTTAATTCACTGTTAATGCCCTTAGGGTCTACAGAGTTTTTTCCGCCGGGTAAAGAAGGTATCACAGGGAAGTGGATTAAGAAGGAAGATGCACAATTAAGGGATATAATGGTTGGGGAGGAAATGGGTTCACTCAAGGATTTGGAAAAAAAAAGGGAGAAGTTTTCACAAGAATGGATGAGTGGTGTTATTTTCAATTAAAACACTTTATAGGGAAGCTTCCAAAACCCTTAAGAACAAGAAAGGATTGGAACCCCTTTGAGCGGTTATTAGACACATGGGGGGATGGGAAACACGGAACTTCTAAAATATATAAGATTCTCACCGAAATAAACACAGATATAAGGCCACCATATGTGGAAAAATGGGAAAGGGATATAGGTGTAAAAATAGATGTGGAAAAACAGAGGAAAATATATAGATTAATCCATGAAACTATAAACATGCGGGAGGTAGAAATGAACTATAAGTGTTTGGCAAGATGGTATATTACACCGAGTGTGGCACATAGATTGAGTGGAGATAATTCACCTTTGTGTTGGCAGGGATGTGGAGGTAGAGGCACTATGTATCACATATGGTGGGAGTGTCCTAAAATACAGGAGTACTGGGAGAAAATAGTGAACTTGATTCAGAAATTTACAGAGGTTGACATTATATTAGACCCAGAGACTTGTCCTTTCCATAGTACCAAGCTTTTAGTCAAAAAATATTAAAAATCTGGTGTATTGTATTATTTGAATGCAGCAAAGGGCTTGATACCCAAGTTCTGGTGGAGACAGGAGGTGCCGAAAATAAAGGATTGGGTTGACATGGTGGATCAGATATGTAGGATGGAGGAACTTTACCATATGAACGAAGCTATCATATAAGAAGGAACAAATGTGAGCAATTTAAAAAGTTAAAGTCAAATATAGAGTTTATGGGGGAATAATATAAAATAACACGGTTACACTTTTCTCTTCTCTTTCGAGGACATGGATCTCCAGAAAGGAATAGGAAAATGCCGAGCAGAGGGGGTGGGGGGGATGGGTGGTATTTAGGTAGGAGGGTGGGAGGGGTGGGGGGGGGGGAGAAAAGGTGATACGATAAATGTACTGAAAATGTGTCAATGTTTTTAAAAGAGTATGTTTGTACAATTTATTTCCTTGAAAAATCAATAAATATTTAAATTAAAAAAAATAAATATCAAAACACACTGACCTCCTTCCTAACATCATACATCCCTGGGGAAGTTACACAGTTTCATGGGCCCAAATAATAAGACCACTGGATTGTATACTGAGCACAATTTAGAACAAAGAGTTGAAAATTGAGAAATAATGACGGAGCTAGAGGTAATTAAAAGAAAGATATTTATATTATAATGAGATGTATAAACATTGATATATTACAATAAATAAATAAAATAAAGCCATTTTACTACTGTTGATGTGTGTTGACATGTATTTGTAATGTACGCTTTCATGGGCTGCCATTGTCTTTGTCATCCATTGATGCTGTTGTGAGCGGTTGGTAAAAATAAAATTGCACATATCCAAAGTAATTTAACTTGAATTTTGTTAGTGTTTAGCTTTTTTACAACTTACTAGAACAGGGGCAGACTGACCATTTGGGAACTCGGGCACTGCCCGAGGGCCCTGGGTATGTAGGCGGCCCCATGAGATGTCCCTGGTACCTTTTTCATAGGCTTTTTTGGGTGTGGGTGAGGACACAGGGGCCCCATGATCCCCTATTGCCCGGGGGCCCCATGAGTTGTCAGTCCGCCCCTGTACTAGAATTATATCCAGCGAACATAATCTTTTTTTAAAGTTAATCAGCATTTACTTACTGGTAGGTACAAGCAATTTTGATGTTTTCCATCAGTTTTCAACAGCTATGTCATTCAGTTTGTTTTTCAGCTTCAAGCTACAAAATTAATAAAAATTGGGGTGAAAATTATTCAATTTTGTTAATTTAGCCACTAAACAGAGATTTTTGGTTGGCAGATTTCTGTGGTTAATATCTGGATGGAAAGCTCCAAAATTGATAACACATTTCCCAAGTGTTTGGCCAAGATATAGGCTGTAATTTGCATAGCAATTTTAATCACTTTCAACCAGCTTATGATTGCAAAAATGAGTGAACAGAACACGCCAACCTTTCTTGAACATCTGTATTAGAACTGTGAACCAATTTGGATTGTAGGTGATAGGTTGCCTACCATCCATGTAATCCTGTTGATGATGAAAAACTGTAAGGAGTGCCAGACCAAAAGATAAAAGAATCCACATTTATTTATTAATATTGTTCTAAAACACAGCCAATGTGTTTCGGGGGTGAAAGGAACTTCCCTCTCATAAGGGCTACAACAAAGCATAAAACAATGTAAATGTAAATGTGACAGATAAAACCATGAGTTTATCAGTCACAATTATATTTCTATCATATTATGTTTTGTGGTAGCCCTTTAGAAGGGGTAGTTTCTTTGACTACTGAAATGCGTTGACTATCTTTTAGCACAATACTAATAAATTAAATTGGATTCTTTTATCTTTTGGTCTAGATCTCCTTCCATGTATGCGTGTTTTTTTTGGTAACCTGTTGGGGAACCCACTGGAGGGTAGCCTTGTCTGTCGTGAGCAGCCTAACCTAAGTCAGTGGGTTCTTCAAATGTTTGTGCCCTCACTACTTTGTATAAACTTATATCAAAGTCCCACCTCCTCTTGGCTGCTTTTTTTCATTGATGATTAAAAACTGGCTGAAAGTGGATGAAAGCTTGAAATGGCCATTTGTATATATTGGTATAAGTCTATTGTAATTGGAAGAGTCTCATTTTTTTTAATAAGGAAATAGGCCTCTTAGTCTTTGGACTGCAGTTCCTCCATGAAGGAAGTAGTCCTCTTGGTCTTTGGATTGCAGTTCCTACATGAAGGAAGTAGTCCTCTTGGTCTTTGGATTGCAGTTCCTCCATGAATTAAGTAGGCCTCTTGGTCTTTGAATTGCAGTTCCTCCATGAAGGAAGTAGTCCTCTTGGTCTTTGGATTGCAGTTGCTCCATGAAGGAAGAAGGCCTCTTGGTCTTTGGATTGCAGTTCCTCCATGAAGCAGTTGCACAAGCTCATACAAAAGGAAGCTCTACTAGCTTCTCCCAGTTTCTGAATTTTTTGCATGTTTTATTCCTAAGATTAGGCAACTAGTTTAAAGTATTACTAAACCCAGGACCCTGCATTCACTATATCTGGTCTCCCACAGTACACACAACATGAACATGTAATTAATTTAGTAAATATAAACTGCTAAATACCTTTTCTCATTAGCAGCTAGAGCAGTCTTATGACTTCAGCAGAGCACTGGTTAAAGCTTGTAGGAGGAGTTTTCATTCTCCCCCGATTGTCCTATGAGGCTGAAGGACCCCCAACCCTCTGTCTGGACACTGCTGATTGGCCCTGTGCTAATCACATGCACCCTCCCAAGAAAAAAAAAAACTCTAGCAATACACACCAAACTGAGCATGTGCAGCTTGCAATGGAAAAAAAGAATGGTTGGCTGCACATTTCAAGTGAAAATCAGTAATGACTAAGCACGTGTTCGTGTGAAACGCTTCTACTGCTCCTCTGTACTGTCTTGGAGCTGTCATGTTCTTATTATATTGCATTTAAAGGATTCCAATAAAGAATTTCATCCCCCACATCGCTGTTTGTGCGGCCAACCATTCTGTTTTTCCATTGCATCTGTGATCACAGATTGGGCCAGAACCTACGTGTCTGTGGAGGGGTTATGCAGATACGGCACTCACCTGGAGCGGATCTTTTGCTCTTTCATGTGCAGCTTGCCCCCAAGGCTCTATTCTAACAGCAGATGGATTGGGGACAGTAAAAGAAGGGGAGGATCAGAGAAGACAGGATCAAACATTCTTTTTACACAATGCAGAGGATTAACCCCTTAGGTTCCACAGTACTTTACTGCACATAGAGACCGATTTTACTGTTCTGGGGTTAGTAATGCTTTAATTATAAGACAGGTCATATAATTTATAAAATGTTTCTTTTATCAACAACACTTATGCTTTATGTTAAGTAAATTATTTTAACAATAATAATAATAATAATAAGTAAATAATTACCAACATAAAATAGCTGTTCTCATAAATTAGTATTTTTTTTAATAATATAATAAACATTCAAAAGATTTCTTGCAGCTCTTTTTAGCAGTTTTGCGCTTATTTTATCATTAGGGCATATGTATAACATATTTTACATCACAGGCTATGAAAAAACAAAAGACTGAAACAACCTGATATCACCATGACCAAAATGCAGTTACGGTATTGTATTTGGGTTACAGTTGTGTTAATATTATAATACATTCAGCTAAGGCAACTGCACTGCATTGTGTCAGGCTAGGCAGAGATTAAGGCAGATATCAAATCAGTTTGTAGAGATACAAAAAAGAGATTAACTGGTTGAAATAATTTAGAAAATGAGAGTGAAGGGTAAAGTATATCTCATTACCAAGCAGTTATTGGAAAGCTTAGATACAGTAGCAGACAAGAGTAAGGGAACAGTGCTCTGATTACTTGAATGAACAAATCCTCTTTGATGCTGAAGATATAACAAACATGGCATAAGATGTCTCCAAAACACAGATTAGCTAACAAATAAAAAAGATTTCAATACTACCTGTATATTAGAGGAATTTCTAATTCTAATTAAGTGGGAAGAAGAGTACTGACTAGCAACGATAGGAAGTATTATTGTACTAGAGGGTTTTTGATCATACAGGAACACTGACAGACTGGGACTCTAACAATGTAGTTTATTACAGTAAATAAAGACTAAAGTAAAGTTCAAGTTCTAGAAGAATGCACACCCCAGATTAACATTTTTAACACATCTTTAAATCCAAATAATCTGGATTAAAGCTCTAATTGCTCATCTCTACCCATAATAATCAACAGGTAAACTAGTGCACACAGTGTTTTCTAAAAAGGTGTTTATTTTGTATTTATAAAACACAAACAATAACAAAACAAGGAAAAGACAAATAATAACAGGAACTCAAAACAAAAATCAAAGAATAAGGATACAGAAAAGGGGATCAAAAAACAAACAGCAAATTATTGTAGGCAAGAATTGTATGGGGTATACATATAACAAAAGAGAATCACAAAACAACATAACAGCATAACAGGTAAGCAGTTAGAAACATACAACAGCAGCTAGTGCACACACTTTAATAAATTTGTCCAAGATATGAAATTTAAAGTGTTACTAAGCCCACAACAGTAAAATCAGTCTGTATGTGCAGTAAAGTATGCTTGGTTTACTCATTGTGGAATTTAAGGGGTTAATCCTCCACATTGTGTAAAAAGGATGTTTGATTGTGTCTTCTCTGATCCTCCCCTTCTTCTACTGTCCCCAATCTATCTGCTGATAGGATAGAGCCTTGGGGGCAAGCTGCACATGCTCAGTTTGGTGTGTATTGCTAGATATTTTTTTTCTTGGGAGAATGCATGTGATCAGCACAGGGCCAATCAGCGCTGTCCAAACAGAGAGTCAAGGGTCCTGCAGCCTCATAGGACAATCCAGGGAGAATAAAAACTCCTACTACAAGCTTTAGCTGCTGGACTCTGATAGAAGTCACAAGATTGCTCCAATTGCTGATGAGAAAAGGTATTTATCAATTTATATTTACTAAAATAATTGCATTTCCATGTTCTGTGTACTGTGAAAAACCAGATATAGTGAATGTA
Organism: Staurois parvus; assembly: GCF_062004578.1. NCBI lineage: Eukaryota > Metazoa > Chordata > Amphibia > Anura > Ranidae > Staurois > Staurois parvus. The sequence continues at coordinate 741,337 of NW_028318357.1, forward strand.
AGGTCCAGGGTGTAGTAATACTTTAAAGCATGCAAATTGTTTAGGTCAGTGAAATTAGTCTAGGCAGGCCAAATGAGTGATCACTGATAATACATTTGTTCACATGCAACAGTACAGGATGCTATTAATACACCTAAGATACCATCTGTCATTGACTGCCATTTCTATAGGTTTAGATGAGAAATGGATATTGCATGTACCAGTGTAATCTTGAAGTGACCTTAATTTAAATAAAAGTGAAAAAACTATGACAGAGATAGAAGTTTTCGTGCTGCCTTTTGTTAAAGTGATTTTAAAGCCAAGACATTTTTTACCTTAATGCATTCCCTGCATTAAGGTAAAAACAATTGAGTACTGTCCGTAATACTTTTTTTATTTGCACTAACAAACAATTTTGAGAACAAGTTTCGGGGAGTGTCCCCTTCTTCAGGTCCAAGCAGTACTGATCAAAAAGGTTTAGCAGAATGTTAGAAGAGATGTAGGGGATGGTAAAAAAAAAAAAGAGAGAACAGAGATAAGACACAGCAAAAGCAAAGTCTTTTGGGAGGGGGAGACAACACTCACAGAGGCAGTCATGCTTCAGGTGCTAGTCATAAAACTGTTGGATAATGATTGAGGAATCCCATGTCCAAATTCAGGCCGTTATCTCTTGTCAAAATTGTTTGTTAGTGCAAATAAAAAAAGTATCACGGACAAAACTCGATTGTTTCTGTCATAAATGCACTAATACAGCTACAATCACCTCTGCATTAAGGTAAAAAATGTATTGCCCCTCATACCCTATACACTTACCTGAGTCCTGACTCAGGGCTCTGCCCATCTGTAGTGGCTCTCTCCTCTCTCCCTGCATTCACAGGACAGAAAGGCAGCAGCAGGAACCAATCAAATCCTGTGAGCCAAGGCAGGGGGCGGGGCCTAGACTCACTGTGTGTGTCCATGACACACACAGTCCAGCTTGGGAGCAATATGCACATCTGTCCCCATAGCAAGTGGCTGCAATGGTGGCAGTCACTGAAGAGGAGGAGCTTTAAACGCCAGCGGAGGACACCAGAAGAGGAGGTTTGGGACCAAACAGTTTGCTCAGCGCTTTACAATATAATGGGAGACGATACAGCAACAATACAGTTCAATACAGGAGGGTTAGGAGGGCCCTGCTCCTTGGAGCTTACAATCTAGGAGGGAGGGGCTAGTTGTACAAAAGGTAGTAACTGTGGGGGATGGACTGGTAGGAGGAGTAGAAGATTCCATTATTAGCTGAGGGCAGGATAGGCTTCCCTGAAGAGATATGTTTTCAGAGATTGCCTAAAAGTGAGCAGAGTAGGCGATAGTCTGATAAATTGGGGTAGAGAGTTCCAGAGGATGGGGGAAGCTCTGGAGAAGAGCATGGGAGGAGGAGACAAGGAAGCTAGAGAGCAGGAGGCTGTGCGAGGAGCAGAGGGGACGGTGTGGGTGATATTTGGAGACAAGATTGGTGATGTAATTTGGGGCAGAGTTATAAATGGCTTTATATGTTATTATTAATGTTTTGAATTTTATCCGTTGGGCAATGGGAAGCCAGTGGAGGGATTGGCAGAGAGGGGTGGCAGATACAGAACGGTTAGTAAGGTGGATGAGTCTTGCAGCAGCATTCATGATAGACTGAAGAGGGGATAGCCTGCAATTAGGTAGGCCAATGAGGAGGGAGTTACAATAGTCAAGGCGAAAGATAACAAGGGAGTGGATAAGTTGCTTAGTAGTTTCCGAGGTTAACTAGCAGATAGCTGAATGATGGCTGCACTGCGGCTGGTCAGTTCTGGGAGGCCGTCATATAACGTCCTCCCAGAATGCGCTCTCCTGCACGCACCCGGCGATCTCCGTGATCACTGTGTCCTACGGACACAGCTGATCACGTGATGTGGTAAAAGACCAATCACAGCATCCTTTTACCGCGTGATCAGCCTTGTCCAATGACATGCTGATCACAGGGAAATGTAATTTCCTTTTCTCAGCTGCACTTTCCTCATGCTGTCAGAGCGTGAGGAAAGTACTGCAGAGAACCAGCAGTTGTCAGAGCAGGGATCGGCACAGATCATCAGGGCACTGGTGATCAGTGCATTAAAGATTGGTGCCCAGCAGTGCCACCCACCAGGTCCACCCACAAGTGCCCAGCAGTGCCGCCAACCTGTGCCCAGCAGTGCCACCCACCTGTGCCATCCACCTTTGCCCAGCAGTGCCACCCACCTGTGCCCATCAGTGCCCACCTGTGCCCATCAGTGCAGCCCAGCAATGCTGCCAGTCAGTGCGCAGCAGTGCTGACTATCAGTGCCGACTATCAGTACCATTCACCAGTGCCAGCTCATCAGTGCCGCCTATCCGTGCCACCTCATTAGTGCTGCCTATCAGTGCCACCTAACAGTGCCCATCAGTGCTGCCTATCAGTGCTGCCTATCAGTGCCTATCAGTGCTGCCTACCAGTGCAGCCTCATCATTGCACATCAGTGAATGAGAAAAATTACCTGTTTGCAAAATTTTATAATAGAAACAAAGAAACTTTTTTTTTCACATTTTTTTGCTATTTTTTGTTTATAGCGCAAAAAGTAAAACACCCAGCGGCAAGTAAATACCACCAAAAGAAAGCCCTATTAGCGAGAAAAAAATTATAAAAATGTCATATGGGTACAATGTTGCATGACCGCGCAATTGTCATTCAAAGTGTGACAGCGCTGAAAACTGAAAATTGGCCTGGTAAGGAAGGGGTTTAAGTGCCAGGTAAGCAAGTGGTTAAAAATGTGCGTATCTTGGAGATGTTGCGGAGGTTAAGTTTACAAGATTTGGACAGTGATTGGATTTGGGGCAGAAAGGACAGATGGGAGTCTAGGATTACACCTAGTACCCTAGCATGAGGGGAGGGACTGATGGTTGTAATATTGGTCTTGATGGAGAAGTCAGGGGAGGGGGCACGGGGTGGAAAGTATAACATGTTTTTCATTGTAAGAAAAAAAATGCCTTTATAACCGCTTTAAGGTCAGTCTGATAAGTATTCATTATACATGTGTGGAGACTAGGCTGGTTGTGTTACCTTTATATATCTCTATTTACAAGTGATTCTGGTTCAAATTTTGGTTGGAGTTAGGATTTAAAAATAATCATATGGTGATACATAGTTACACAGTTAATCTGGTTGAAAAAGTCCATCCAGCTCAACCAACAGAGAAAAAAAAGACACACTAATAAAAAAACCTCCATATACAGTATCCTATACCAATAATTAGTACCTGAAATAAATAAATAAATAAATATAGACAGAATTCGTTATATGCCACATTAGCTACATTTCATACAACATGATGCATGTTATCATCATCTCATGTTGTATTGTTAGGACAGGACTTCAGGAGCCTGGAGGTACCCAAAATCTTCTGCCTGTAGCCCCACCCATAAACAGCCACACCTGTGTTGTGCTTCCTAAAACAATTTTGTTTTTTTTTCAATAATTGCTAAAAAAAAACAAAACTTGTAAGTAACAGATGTTCTGGAGTTACCAAGGGCTGGTAAAATTACCCACTTACCTCTTATGGACCAGAGTCATTTTTACATTTTAGCTAAGAGCTTATTGATTCAGCAATAACTTTGTCATGACCTAAGATAACTAAAGTAATACATATATTGTTTTTAGTTTTTTTCTAACAAACAAGACTTTCTTTTGTCAATATTGTCTTTCAAAAAATAATTTATTTTCTATGCAATCCTTAACCACTTGCCTACCGAGCACTTTTACCCCCTTCCCCATACTTTGAATGACAATTGCGCTGGGGTTTTTATTTTTTGCTAAAAAATACTGAAACTGTTAAAAAAAAAAAAAATTTCTTAGTTTCTGTTATAAAATTTTGTAAATAAGTAATTTTTCTCCTTCAATGATGTGCACTACTGAGACTGCATTGATGGGCTGCACTGATGGGCACTGATAGGTGGCACTGATGAGGAGGCAATAGTAGGTGGCACTGATGGGCATTGACAGGCATCACTGGTGGGCTTTGACAGGCATCACGGATGGGCATTGAAAGGCAGCACTCATATATGGCACTGATAGGTAGCACTGATTGGCACTGATAGGTAGCACTGATTGGAACTGTTAGGCAGCACTGATGGCACTGATAGGCGGTACTGACAGACACTCATAGGCGGCACTGATGGGCACTGATAGGCGGCACTGACTGGCACTGATAGGCGGCACTGACTGGCACTGTTAGGCGGCACTGACTGGCGCTAATAGTTGCCACTGAAAGGCAGCTCTGATGGGCACTGATATGTGGCATTGATCAGGGTAGCCCCATCAATGCCACCTGTCAGTGCCCATCAATGCCACAGACCAGTGTAGATGTCCCCTCTGAGGAATGCTGCTTACCGGCTCTCCTCTCCTCATGCTCTGTCAGCGCGAGGAGAGGACTGCTGATAACCGGCATTTCCTTGTTTACATGCAATCAGCTGTGATTGGACACAGCTGATCACATGACAGAGCCTGTGTCATCAGCTCTTTACTGTGATCGGTGATCCGCTGTGTCCCAGAGACACAGCGCACAACCGATCGCCACATGCCCCCAGGAGCACGCATGTGCAGCTAGAGTGGGAGAATGTCATATGATGTCGTCCCAGAACGAGAAAGCCGCTGCCCACCCATCATTTCCTTATATTGCGGTTAAACAAAACAAACAAAAAAAACCCCAAAAGAACAAAAAAAAGGATTTTTTTTTCTATTATAACCAGTATCAGTTTTAAAACAACTAGGGTGTATTTATAAATCAGTGAATGTGAAATTACATTTTTGATGCAACAAAAAAAAAATATAAACAAAATTTAAACTTTAAGTAATTGTAAATTTTAACTATAAAAGAAAGCAAGCAAACAAACCTAGTGGGGAAAAAGTTTAAACAAATAGTATTAAAAAAATGAAATGCAAAAAAGGGCAGAAAACAAAATAGCTAGGAAGGTAGGAGGACGGAAGAAGTTACAGTAAAATGGAATGATTTAGGGTAATTTAGAGTTAATTAGGGATTAAATAGGTAGACTGTTTACTAAAAGAACAAAAAAAAATCACTTGCTTGGTTGCGAGGTTTTTTTTGATCTGCAAATAAGGGAACTTATAAAAAATGCATAGTAATAATATGATTGGTACAATAGGGTTATTGAGTTCCCATAATTTTAGGTGCGCCTTGCAAAGTAGACCCTATAGACGTGTGTAGTGTGCCCTGTGGTAATTATAGCCCCTTGTATTGTTCCAAGTGCTGTGGAAGAAGTAAGAGCTGCTGTTTAAAACTGAAAATGAAAGAGATAGAGTTGTTGGCTGCAGTTTTATCACTGGGAAAATGAAAAAAGGTGTCTTGTTGGTTGCTAGGATCAACTGCTTGAGTTTTTCCAACCTGCCTTGCCATAGCAAAAGGGAGTTTTAATAGCATCAAATTCCACAACGGTTTTGTGGTGATAATATGCTGTCTATTTTATCAATGTCTAAGCCAGAGTTAATGTTAACCCTTTTGTTTGGCCAGGCCTGTGTGTATCAGAAATCTATAGGTTCTGTAATGTGATGGATTTATATCTCCCTACTTGATTGCTTGTGTCAGCTAACAGTATACATGAGGTCAGCCTTCCCCAGCCAATATGAAGAAGTTGTGACGTTATGAAGCACAATGCTACAACACGCCTGTAAGATCTTCTGGCCCCACTTGCTTCAAACAATTTCATATCTACGTGAACTTCAATGTAAACAAGCCATGCAGAATATCAGGGAATGACATGCTTTACAATAATAAGATAGACCATTAGTACAATTGTGTTTCAGCTTCAATGATTCTGCTGCAAGAGAAGAATGACCTTATTATTGGTACAGATGATTCTCTAGCTACATAATAGTAAATAGCATCGTATCACAGATGAAAAAATGGCCCGTGAAAGTAAATCTGCAAAATGTTATAAAAAGAAATGTTTTAGCTTTAAGTACTGAGTCCTCTCAGTTCTACTCCCCCCCACCCCAAATAAAACTGTAGACACACAATTTTCTTCCAGCCTAAAAATATTGAGAGTGCTATTAGCTACATGTTAGTATGGCCGATAATAATAGATAATAGGAAAATAAACACACAGAAATTTCACTTGAGATTTAGTTTAAATCATTGGTGGTCATCTCAATATTGGTGATCTCATGCACCAACCCTGACATTATAAAAGGGTTGCAAATAATATTCAGTGTATGTAATGCTCAAAAGGGCTGTTATAGACTGCAAGCATACTACAGTAGATGGTCAGAGACTGTGGGCATGCTATAGGAGACCACGAGCACTGGAGTAGATTTACTAAAGGCAAAGAGACTCTTCACTTTGCAAGGGAATTATGCGCAGATCTTAGTGAATGAAGTGAGGCTCTGCTGACTAACACCATTCAATTGTGTGCATGTGCAAGCATAAATTATGTTTTTTTTTAATTTTTTTCCATCCACGTGATTGGGTATTCTTTGCAATATGAAATTTGACCACATTCACCAAGCTCTGGGGAAAATTCCCTACAACTTTCCTTGCAAGATGAACAGAGTTCTTACTGCCAGAGCCTGAGGGCTGCTCAAAAAGTACCAAAGGGCCCCCAGAATGAGCACCAAATGTCTAAATTGCCCAACATAACTTTTTATTTATTTATTATTTATTTCAGGCACTTATATAGCACTGTCAATTTACACAGCGCTTTACATATATATTGCACATTCACATCAGTCCCTAACCCTCAAGGGGTGTACAATCTAAGGTCCCTAACTCACATTCATACATACACATACTAGGGCCAATTTAGATACCAGCATGTCTTTGGAGTGTGGGAGGAAACCAGAGTACCCGGAGGAAACCCACGCAGGCACTGGGAGAACATTTTTTCTCAATAACTGATCTGACCCAACAATATGAACGGATGTTCAGTAAATCTTGAGATGAGGTCTTGGATTTATAGACTGCATAATCTAGTTCCAGTATATATAAAATGCCCAGAGAGAGGCTTCTTTAGATAACAGTCCAAAGGCCCCCATAAACATTAGATAATTGTTGTAAGCCCCTATTTAGAACCAGATATAATGTCTATCCAACCTCTGCAAGCACCCATAGTTGTGCCCAGTACCTTAGGGTACCCTAGTTGCTACAAATGACATTGCCATTGGACAAGGGGTCAGCAGTGGCCACTGAACATTCTGTTTTGTCCTGACTTTGGGCTAAAGAAAGCACAGAAGCCTCACTGTGTAATGTTCGCAAATGGTAATTCCACTTAACTGGGGACATCCCCAATACCCTGTTGATTGCAGATTTAGTCTCAAGTTGTTTAACTTGTTTATAACTCTAGAATAAAAACGTTTAAGGTTATTTATCCAATATTACACATATACAGTATATTAGTAAGTAATAACTGGAGTTCTTTTTTTCATTGTTTTTTCCATAGGTCCTGCAATTCCTGTTGGGGTTGATGTACAAGTTGAGAGCCTGGATAGTATTTCAGAAGTGGATATGGTAAATGCTGATTGCTATAGTCACTAAAAACGTAACTATGTTAAATGACATTAATGTCTAACACATATAATCATAACCTAATACTAACAGGTAGGCTTTTTTCTTCTCCAATCAGGACTTCACTATGACACTGTACCTGAGACATTACTGGAAGGATGAGCGGTTGTCTTTCCCGAGTAGCACCAACAAGAGTATGACATTTGACAGCCGACTTGTAAAGAAGATATGGGTGCCTGATGTCTTTTTCGTTCATTCAAAAAGATCTTTTATACATGATACAACAACAGATAACATCATGCTGCGAGTATATCCAGATGGACAGGTTTTATACAGCATGAGGTGATTATTTTATTATTATTATTTTCAGAAAATATAAGGATATATCCAAGGTTCTTCTGACCATTATTTTATATAAATACTGAAGTATGTGCCAATGCAAGTAGCTAAGTGTGGGAAATCCTGAATTTCTGATTCTAATTCTCTAATGTATATTCAGTGCTGAATACTGTCAGACATATACATGTTCTGAAATTATGCTGATACTAGAGGATATTGACATGGTAGCTTGTTACTGAGCAGTCTTGTTCAACAGTACAGGACCCTCACAGGGCAAGTGGGCAGATCAGAACCGTTTTCAGAGAAATACAGGGATATCCCAGATGGATGCTGGGTAATTGATGTAAGATAAAAAGTTGAAGCCAGTAAAATCACTCAGAATATAGGTGGTTCATATGGGACATTGAGTGACAGAATGTGGCAGAGAATAGATATAAGGTGGAAATCTGCCCAATACAAGAGATAACAGTAGGGGGTGTACACCTTCTGTGTATATGGGTCTTCCAAAATCTACGTATGCAATTAAGCATTTAGCAGTACAGATGACAACAATTAACTTGCATGGGACTAACATGTTGTACTTCTGTTTTGGTGTGTATTCAGTGCAGTGGAGGGCATGAGCAAGTCATTAAATGTATAGAAGTAGACTGACCTATTTTTTTTAAGTCCACAGAGAAAAATTGGGGAAACATGATAATTTTATTATTGCAACTTCTGGTTATGAAATAACAGATAATATACAGTACATCTGAACTGTGCAATCCCATTAAAACACTGCAGAAAATAAATATCAGCAATTGAACAAATAGCAAAAAATGTCAGACTACGAAAATGCAAATATTGCACCTCCATTATTTTCACTTAAATTATTGCACTTAAATTAACCTAGTATTGACATATAGGGAGTTGGAGAAGAAAAAGGGAGAAGTTTTCAGTAGAATGGATGAGTTACGATATCATCAATTGAAATATTTCTTCGGGAGTCTCCCAAAACCTGTGAGAACCAGAAAGGAGTGGAATTCATTTGAAAAATTATTAGAAGCACGGGGAGATGGGAGACACGCAGTTGCAAAAATGTATAGAATATTAACGGAATTAGACACGGGCACAAAATTAATATATATAGAGAAGTGGGAAAAAGCATGCGGGAAGTGGAGTTGAAATATAAGTGTTTAGTAAGATGGCACATCACACCAAATGTGGAACACAAATTGAACGGGGAGATTTCACCATTGTGTTGGAGAGGATGTGGTGAAGTGGGTACGTTATATCACATATGGTGGGAGTGTTTAAAAATACAGGTGTTTTGGAGGAAAATTGTATACTTAGTAAGGAAAATTACTGAGATTGACATTAGATTGGATCCAGAACTATGTCTTCTCCATGTCACAGAGCTTTCAGTGAGATCATATAAGGATTCAGGATTATGGTATTTCTTGAGCGCAGCTTAGAGTCTTATACCTAGGTTCTGGAAAAAAAAAAGGGAGGTGCCGACAGAGGAAGATTGGATGGTCAGAATGAATCAGATTTGTGCGACGGAAAGATTATATTATATGCATATGGATATGATGGAGAAGTATAATATAAAGTGGAAAAAATGGGAAGAATATAGAGAAAAAGTGAAATATATGATGATGATTTATACCCCTGGAAATAAAAGTGGATTTTAGAAATGGTTTTTAGAGAAGAGAATAGCAGAGTGGGAGGGGGGGGGGGGGGAAGGAAGGGCAGGGGAAGTGGGATATAGATAAATTATGTCAATAAGAATATATCGATTTGATGGTTTTTTTTATAGAAATAGGTGTTTGTAATTTGTATTTGGATGAAAATTAATAAATATTTATAAAAAAAACCCCAAAAAAACCCTAGTATTGACATAATATAAATATGACATAGAAATTAACCTAGTATTGACATAATAATAGCTATGACGTGTAAATTAACCTAGTATTGACATAATATAAATATGGCATAGAAATAACCGAGTATTGACGTAATAATAAATATGGCATAGAAATGAACCAAGTATTGTCATAATAATAAATACAGCATAGAAATTAACCTAGTGCAGACATAATATAAATATGGCATAGAAATAACCAAGTATTGACATAATAATAAATATGGCATAGAAATTAACCTAGTATTGACATAATACGACATAAAAATTTGGGTCATGAGTCCAGATTAATACCCTTGCAGATTTAATACACTAACACTCACAGAGGAAGTGTATAGTTTATAGTTTATTAGCCACATTATACAATTCTTCTCTGTGAGTGCTAGATGTTAGGGTATTAGGCTGGGTTCACACATATGTGGTGCAGTATATCACATGTAATTCGCACAGGAACTGCACCGCATTCCTGAGCAAATCACATCTGAATTGTGTGCGGTGCATTCTGTATGACTCCAATCGCACCACCACCAAAAAGGTGCAGGACCCTTTTTATGGTCCGCACTACAATCAGATTGCATGGGTATTCACACCAATGCGATCTGATTCTGCACATTTTTTTACATGTGTGTGTTTTACTAGGGAGACATTCTGCACAGCAGTACACAGCAGCATGTCTTTGCTGGCAGGAGAGAGACCTGTGTTGTTTACACACAGGTCTTTCCCGTCAGTTCTACACGGAGAATGGGGAATTACCGGCCGGGATCCGGTGATTGACATCCGTAGCCGCCAGTGGCAGCACTGGTAGGGTGGCGTGAACGCGCCCCTCTACCCAAAACTGCAAATCACGTATATCTGCCGTCCTGTAGCAGTACTTCTACTATAGGGCAGCGGGAAAGCGGTTAACTTGCTTTTAGTGGTGATTTAATATTTAGTTTTGTTATGTTTTGGTTGTTATTTGTAATTTTTATTTTGTCTTTATTTTGAGTGTAACTGTAATTTAATAATTTCCCTGTTAGAATTAATAAAGTATTCTGAATCTGTATCTGAATCTGGTGGTGTAAATTCCAGTCATTTGTGTCACTAAGAGATTGATTTACTAAAGCCAAATGACCTGCGCGCTCTGCAAATGTAGTTGCCCCAGAGCTTAGTAAATGAAGAAGCTCTGCAGACTTCCATCATCCAAGCAAAAATTGTGCAAGGAAAACGGCAGTTTTACTATTTTCCTTGCATGTGATTGAGTATTCCTCGCAAAGTGAAGCTTTACCTCATTTACTAAGCACTGTAGTAACTGCGCTTGCAGCGAGCAACTGCACTTGCAAAGTGCACAGTCTGTTTGCCTTTAGTAAATATCCATTTCCCCAAGAGTTTACCTATAGAGCTCTGTTGTTGCTCTATGGAGGGAAGGTTAGCACTATTCCTTTCTTGGGTGGAGGAAATCCAATGTGCTTCAGAAGCAACTTTACCAAAAGTGATTTCCACGTTATGAAATCTGGCAATTGATGAAGAACCAAACCACCAAACTACTTTTTCTGAGGTAGGAGAGAATGTTAGATCTTTCTTTACACAGAGTTAAGAAACAAATATTTTTGATGTAGGCATTTTATTAGTAATAAATATTAGACAGAGTTTTACAAATATGTTTATGGAAAATGTTGTCAAATCATATTCTTACCACAATATTCTTGTTATCACTACAAAGGATCACTGTGACGGCAATGTGCAACATGGACTTTAGTCGTTTTCCTCTGGACACCCAGACCTGTACCTTGGAGCTCGAGAGCTGTGAGTAGCACCATTTTAAAGGCTTAATGAAATAACTGACCACTTTTTTCTAGAAATAAACATATTTATTTATTTTTGTTTGAAATAATGTAAATAAACAACATAAACAAATACATTCAAAATGCTATACATTTTCTTTAAATGTTGTGAAGCTGAACCAACATAAACGTTAAAAGAAACCTGTCTTTAGATAAATATTTCAGGCTGCTAATGTCTGACCTTCAACTGCATTGAAAATTGTGGTTGCCTGGTTGCCATACTAATGCTTTGGCTTCTTAATGCAGACAAATCATATACTGTAATTATGATATGCAAACATATGAAGCTTGGTTAGCTTGACAGTGTGCTGGGAATATATATAAAAATACACAGCAAAAGATCCCAATACAATATCCCAGAAAAGTTATCCACCTCCACCCTTGAAGGCCAAACAAACGAAAATATAAGACTTTTCTTTTTAACAAAAAAATAAAAATAGATATATCAACATATCCAACAATACAAAAAAGTGTCCAAAATATCAAAATTGTCAAAAAAAGTCCCCACAAATGTAAACCATTACTGGGAATGTTTGCGTTGTTTTGTATATTCTCCTGCCCATGTGACCTTTCCTTTTTTGCTAGTTTTGAATTGATCTGAGTGATTGCCTTTGTTGCTTCAATTTAAAGTATAACTCCATTTGTGTTAGAAAAAAAAATCAAATGTAAAGAGAACATGCCAGGTCTTACATATTATGGTGTTTATCTAACATTCTTTTATTTAAAGATGCATATACCGATGAAGATCTGATGCTCTACTGGAAGAATGGAAATGAATCCTTAAAAACAGATGAGAAGATCTCACTATCTCAATTCCTGATTCAAAAATTCCATACTACATCTAGACTAGCCTTCTACAGTAGCACAGGTAACATCAACTACAGAACAAAAGAAAATAATCAGAAATTTAACATGACACTTAAGGGTCCTTTCACATGGGGTCACTCTGCTCTGTTCAGCGGGGGATCTGTGAGCAGAACCCCGGTTGAATCTGAGCTGAATGGAGTGGAGTCAGTTTTGTGACATCTGAGCCAGTCAGTTTTTTTTGTTTGCATTTGGACAGTGGACTGTGGTGGACCCATGTTGGATCTATGAGCTGATGGATGTAAATGGACTTGTGTTCTTTTGCATTATGTTACATATAGGTCTATATAGGACTATAGGTCACATTTAGGTCCAGAAAAATTGACACAGTTCTTTTCCGCTTTTTTTTCTGGACCTCAGATGTTGGTGGATGAAAATGGACATGGACAGAAGTCCAATTGCATCCACCTACTCCTTGATCTGCAGTGAGCTTCTGATTCAGTCAACCTGAAAGCCTGACAGGTAGTCTGTGTGAAAGGGTCTTAGTGAGCGGGCTTATTGAGCCTTGAACAATCTTTGAGTGATCGGATAGTTTATATGGGCATGCAGGGTAAATCCACTCAGGTATTGGATACAGAAGAGCATCAAATGTCCCTGTTATTTAGGCAGTGTTCTGACTGTGACCAGACCGCCCCCAGTGGAAGCAAAACAAATCAATAGGCAGCCTGACCACATGTGTCCTGAGCAATGGGGTATGGTGCTGCCCTAGGCAACACCAAATTCACCCCCCACCCCAGGGAGAGAGCCTGACATTGACCAACAACATCCCTGCCCCCCACCCGAGAGAACCTTCTACTACCATCGCCCCCATACACCCGCCACTCCCCTCCCAGGGAGAGAGAGAAAGATACTCACCTTTACAGTTCTGGACATCCCCAGGAATGAGAGTCAAGCAGCCCGCAGCCTCTCTTAGATCCCATTTGGTCCCCAAGCCACATGTGTCCCTTCTTCCATCCCTTCTTCCAGGGGGTGGTGCTGCCCCACTGAAAAATGCCGCCCTAGGCAAATGCCTTGTTTGCCTTGTGGTAAATACGCCAAGGGGTCTTGTGTTGTTTGACTTATTTTAGGTCTTGGCATATGTAAACCCTCACCATGTAAAACAACCCATTCAGTTTAAAAGAGAAATAAAAGGCAATACATTTGTGCATACATATAAAAATATTCTACATTCCTTTTATCTTTTTTATACAGTATATGATCACATACCCTCTGTTCTCAGCTGCATAAGGAGCTCAGAGAGCTGGGGAGGAGAAGCAGCAGCACACTGATCTTCCCAGTGAATGGCTGTACAGGGTGAAGCATTTCCAGACAAGTCTGATCATTGGAGTTGAGCAGGCTGGGTTTCAGCACAACCAGAACACTGACCACGCTGTGCACTATTCTTTGTGTGGTCAGTTTTTAATAGGAACGCAGAGGGTCTAGCATGAATTTCACACAATGAAAGCAATACCAAGAGAAAAGGTTTTTTTTTTTTATACAAGTACATGGTACAGTAGGCACATATCAGGAATATGAATTGTTGGATTTACATGTTCTTTAAATCTTGCACCTTCAAAATTTATATCAGAGAAATTTAAACCGACCCCCATATCTTTTTTTTGGTGTGAAGACTACATGAACATGATATTTTGCAATTTTTGTGTATATGTGACACTTCAATTGCACACAAGTAGGATCTCTTCAACAAAATATGTTACTGCTGTGTGTATAAGAGTTGATTTAGAGGTTCATAGCAAACTGTGTGAAACTGTGCAGTCAAGGTTCGTCAATATTTATTTGCAAATTATTTTACAAAATGATGCAGCTAAAAGTATCAACTTTTACATTATGTATATAAAAAAGTATATATATCTTCAAATACATATACAGGTGCCGCGCTCCATAATATAAACTTAAAATCATATACAAGTGATCATATAAATAGTGATGTGAAAAACTTATGTGCTTCAAATCAGTGCAACATTTAGTGCTTTTCAAAATATTACTAATTAAATACTCAAAAATAAATTCATAAATAGTCCTCTTTGTGCTTTAATTCTTTTCAGTGACAAATACAGTGTTGTGCCACACTCCCCGTGCTCTATAGATAGGTGTGCGCTCACCTCCTTAATTAGCCAAACAAAGTGGCTAACAACGCTTTTGTCCTATCAGGACTGGGTGGTAATCTTCATACTATATATGTATTTCCATCCATGCCGTGGATTTATATTGCCTTTTTCCTGCCACCAGAGGTCTCCCTTATTCCTCCTTCCACACTGAGCCTCAATGGATAGTTAGGGATGGTTTAAGTAGTATTTCCTCCTCCCAGTATATTGGGAAACCATGTAAGAAAGAGCCACAATAGTGCCCTATCCTTTGTGAGGTTAAATCTTTTATTTAGAATAAATCGCCACTCACATTATGCAGTATCCAACAGAGCTGTGCCCAGATCCTGTGCTTGTAAATGCCGCTCGTCCACCGCGGCGTCGTGACGTCAGAACCCCTCCCCTACGCGTTACGCCACAGGGCTCTGAGGAAGAGGCAAGTCCTCGAAACGCGTCAACCTATTGGATGTCTACACTCCCTATTGTGGACTGTTACTCAGCGCGGTGTTGACCCAGCTGTTCTTTATGATGTGCCTTGACTATATTGTCGTTTATATCATATTAATGATATGACCCTGTGGCGTAACGCGTAGGGGAGGGGCTCTGATGTCACGCCGCCGCGGTGGACGAGCGGCATTTACAAGCACAGGATCTGGGCACAGCTCTGTTGGATACTGCATAATGTGAGTGGCGATTTATTCTAAATAAAAGATTTAACCTCACAAAGGATAAGGCACTATTGTGGCTCTTTCTTACATGGTTTCCCAATATACTGGGAGGAGGAAATACTACTTAAACCATCCCTAACTATCCATTGAGGCTCAGTGTGGAAGGAGGAATAAGGGAGACCTCTGGTGGCAGGAAAAAGGCAATATAAATCTACGGCATGGATGGAAATACATATATAGTATGAAGATTACCACCCAGTCCTGATAGGACAAAAGCGTTGTTAGCCACTTTGTTTGGCTAATTAAGGAGGTGAGCGCACACCTATCTATAGAGCACGGGGAGTGTGGCACAACACTGTATTTGTCACTGAAAAGATATAAAGTACAAAGAGGACTATTTATGAATTTATTTTTGAGTATTTAATTAGTAATATTTTGAAAAGCACTAAATGTTGCACTGATTTGAAGCACATAAGTTTTTCACATCACTATTTATATGATCACTTGTATATGATTTTAATTTTATATTATGGAGCGCGGCACCTGTATATGTATTTGAAGAGATATATACTTTTTTATATATTTTATGTTTCACACAGATAATGAGTATTGTGTAAAGTGTTGATGCACCATAATTTGATGTAATAGTTTGTTGATTAATTTATTGCACAAGGGGAGTATCACATTTTGGCTCACGAGTACTATTAATTTCATCAACTTTTACATTATGAACTATTTTGTGGTTATTACATTTTAGATGTGCGATGCCTATAAATTTAATTTAAAAAACAAATAAATGCTCTGTCTTCTAGGGTGGTACAATCGGCTGTATATTAATTTCACACTGAGACGTCACATTTTTTTCTTCCTGCTGCAAACATATTTCCCTGCGACTCTTATGGTCATGCTGTCCTGGGTCTCATTCTGGATAGATCGCAGAGCCGTTCCTGCCAGAGTTTCCCTTGGTAAGGCAGCAATCCTTTCTATGTATATATGGATGGAAAAAAAAAGAGTGTGGAAAAATAATTTTCTTTTATACCTATTATTAAGATATAGACAGGAGCCAGTTACCCTACCAGCATGTGATTAACAACAGAAAAAAAGCTGGCCACTCGGTAAACTCCTCTTGTCATTCTTTATTGGCTACATATTAAGAATACAGTACTGACGCGTTTCGGCTATACAGCCTTCCTCATAGCATAATATAATTCTAAAAACCATCACATAAACTTAGACCCTTCTCCACAAATAATTATAGAAGCAGATTAAAAATTATTAAGAACAATTTGTGTGTAATCCAAAACACTTGGAAAGAACATTCTAAGAAATGCTGAGAACTCCCACCAGGAAAAACAACAGAATTGCAAGTCTAATACCTGATTACATAATTACTTCAAAAATAAGTCTATATCCCATCTATTGTTTAAGCCAGATGGTCTTCTTGTGTGTAAAGTATGTATCCACCACACATCTCTCTGCAATAAAATGTGATCTAGGTTTCTGATGCCATGAAAAGAAAAGGAATCCAGAATACCATTATGGACGTCTCCAAAATGTTTTGAGAAATTTGATATATTTTTTGCATTCCAATTGTCTGTGTCATTGAAGTGCTCTGAGATTCTAATTCTTAAGGGTTGTATTGTGCACCTTACACATTCAACTTTACATATGTCACACTCTATTGCAATGTTTCTCAACCGGGGTTCTGCAGATCCCAAGGGTTCTGCGAGAGGTCCCCAGGGGTTCTGCTGCAGATCAGCATTGTGGCGGATGTATACCGCCCAATGTTGTTTGCAGTAGTGTTCTTAACACGTGCTGGCAGTCAGTACTGTCAGCTCACATTGATACTCGATGCCTCCTCTGTACAGTGGTACCTCGGTTTACGAATGCCTCGATTAACTTAATTTTCGGTTTACGGATGAAAATTCATTGAAAATATTGCCCCGGTTTATTAATTTTTTTTGCAATACCAAGCAAGTTTTCCCAGGATGCATTGCGTCTGGGAGGTTTACAGCACCTCCCCTGTGCATGCTGGAATCTGTGGGTAGCACGCGGTGTCGAGTGTGGAGGTGTTTTTCAGTGCATTCCTATGGGAAACCGCATTTCGGTTTACGATTTTTTTGCAATACGAAACGTCCCAGAGAACGCATTAAATTCATAAACCGAGGTACCATTGTAGTTCTGCCTCCTGTGAACTCAGAGGGAGGCACCGGGAGTAGAGCACAGAGCAGAGAAGGGAGAGGTGTCACTTTCTACGGCAGTGCTGATCACAAGACGGTGGGAGGGAGCACAAAGCGTGAGCCCGTGACTGGGACACTAGGTGAGATCTCTTGATGACTCTGTGTAGTGATGCCAGCAGAGTGCAGGGAAGGGGGTGCAGAGGAGGGGGCAGAGGGATGTAGGGCAGCAGTCAATACAGACTGAAGATTGAGCACGTGGCTAAAGCAGGAGGTGACATCCAGTGTTTGGCAGCAGTGATGCAGACTGCAGAGAGAGGTAGCACACAGTTGGAGGAGACTGAATGTAGCAGGAGGTGAGATCATATTAGCTCTATGTTATACCATAACTGTACATGAAGCTATTATGATCTCACCTTCTGCTACATTGAGCCAGAGTTCACAATGATGTGGTGCGGAATTCGCAGCGGTTTTTGAGCGAATTCCGCACAGCATTAGTCGCACCCTGTTCCTGTGAACCGATGCAGGTGTGTATGTTAACAACACCCCGAAATCGGTCCGCAAAGCGCGGTGCGATGTGCAGAATTGGATCGCATAGGTGTGAATACCCATGCAATCCGATTCTAGTGCAGACCAAAAAAGGATCCTGCACCTTTTTGGTGCAGATGCAGTGAACCATACAAAATGTATGGCTCCAATCGCAACGCACAGAATTGGCATGTGATTTGCACAGGAATGCGGTTCCTGTGTGGATCACATGCGATATGCCGCACCACATAAGTGTGTACCCAGGCCCAGTCTCATCCTATGTGCCCCTGCAGGCTTCATTCTGCACTGCCATACACTGGATGTCACCCTCTGCTACATTATTCCATTTGTTCCCACTCTCTGCTTCCCCCGCCACAGTCTGCATTCACTGGTGCCATACATAAGATGTCACCTCCTGATCAAGCCACATGTTCCCACTCTCTACACTCCACTCTATGCCACCCTCTGAGTTCACAGGAACCACAAGTACAGAAGAGGCGTCAGGTATCAATGCGCACTGTCAGTGCATATTAAAAACAACATTGGGTGGATATACATCTGCCACAATATGGATCTGCGGTGGAACGCCATGTGAGAAACCCTATGCTATGGATTTGCAGAGCTGTGCAGGGAAGCATACTGTTATTTACTGCACTGTTTCCCACAGGTTCTCCTCTTCTGTCTCAGGCTGTTAAATGTAATATCACCTGGGATGGACGAGAGGAAAGCTAGTGGGGATCAAAGAGAAAAGGCACGTTACAACAGCTTCCCTGAACTGCTCTGCATTTGTTTCATTGTTGTGATATTTAAAGCTCGCTGATCAGATCCAATGTTCTGTGAGCTGTAGATTTGAAGCCTTTTTTCTGGGGGTTTCCTAAGATCTCAAACTTTTTGCCAAGGGTTCCTCCAAGGTAAAAAAGTTGAGAAACACTGCTCTATTGCATACAACACTGACTTCGTATTACAGTTAAAGTGTTACTAAACGCAGGACCCTGCATTCACTCTTGTGACTTATATCAGTGTCCAGCAGAGCACTGGCTAAAGCTTGTAGGAGGAGTTTTCATTCTGCTCTAGGAGGATGCAGAGCCCCTGACCTCTGTCTGGACAGTGCTGATTGGCCCTTTGCTGATCACATGCACTCTCCCAAGAAAAAAAAAACCTCTCTAGCAATACACACCAAAATGAGCATGTGCAGAGTGACTCCACATGATATGTCTTATCAAGAGGTAAGAGGGGGGCACTGGAAGAAGGGGAGGATCAGAGAAGTTAGGATCAAACAGTGTTTTTACACAGTGCAGAGGATTAACCCCTTAGGTTCCACAGTGAGTATATCAAGCATGCTTTACCGCATATACATTCTGATTTGACTGTTGTGGGTTTAGTAACACTTGTTTAATTTCATAAGCTTTGCCAGTACTGAAGGATACAGTTCTAGTGATTTTTTTTATGTTTCTTGCAGTATCTGCAAGTAACATGCCTGCAACAATAAGACCCTTTTGTGGATAGCCACAAGTTTGGGATTTTTTCTAACTTTTCACTTTCATTAATAATGGTGAACAGGACAAATAGAGAGGGTGAATATTCCTAACGGGGTACAGACAGTAATAAAAACTGACAAGTGTTCTAATCCCTCTCCATTCTATGCTAAATTAAAACAAAAAAAATGTGCCTTTAGTGACACTTTAATGTGACTGATGATTCATTAAACAGGGAGGACATTGCAAAACACAGATTAAAGTGATACTAAACATACCGGAACCACCTCTGCCATAGTGGCCCAGAAAACCCAGAGTAGACTCCACCTTAATCTCCCAGATACGATCTCATGCGAGGTGATACATAGCGGCCATCGATATATATATATAAAATTGTATTATTTTTTACTTTTTAAATAATATCATGATTTTAAATTAATATGAATTTAAAAAATACAATCCAGTAATATAAAATTAATTTTATTGAAAGTAACGCACATAATTGGACAGAAAATAAAATGAAATAGATATTCAATTAAAAAACGTAAAAAGAGGTGTTTTTGCATTGAACTCCATAGAGGGAATTTTTCCATTGAAGTCAATGGGTTGTGATTTTGCATTGAAATCAAGGGGATGCAATTTTGCATTGAAGTCAATGAGACGCGATTTTCCATTGAAGTCAATAGGGGGTGTTTTTGCATTGAAGTCAATGGGGCACGATTTTGTATTGAAGTCAATGGGACACGATTTTGCATTGAAGTCAATGGATGCAATTTTGCATTGAAGTCAATAGGGTGCGTTTTTGCATTGAAGTCAATGAGATGCGATTTTGCATTGAAGTCAATGGGACATGATTTTGCATTAAAGTCAGTAGGGGGTGTTTTTGCATTGAAGTCAATGGGATTCGATTTTGCATTAAAGTCAATTATCATTATCGGCCCTTTTTTTCTATTGGCAAACTGCAGACAATCCTATTATCAGCGGATAATTTTCGGCGGCTGATATTTCAGTGCATCACTGTCATTTACTGTGCTGTGTGCGACAACTCTTCATCCTCTACAAGGTCTACCCAGAAGGAGTTGCGGTGTAAAACCAGGTGCCCTCTATGCACATATGACCAACATCAGTGAGAATCAAGTACATTCTGGTTCTTTGGCTGTAAATATTGGCTTTTTGGTTGTGAGCTATTACAAAATGCCGACCATAGAATTTTAGATGTGGTTTTGTAGGGAACAAAGCACCGGTTTTGGCCAAATGAAGAATTTATTGACCTTGACCTTTACACTGCTAAAATATTACATGGCCTATAGAGTATTTTGATTGCTGTCAGTATAACTCATGCTGTAATTGTTTTGAGGTGGAATCAATGCTTTCCATACACTGTCTGCACTTCCTTTGTGCTCTGTCCATTGTTTTTGAACATTTTAATTAAAACAAATTGTTGAGTATTATGGTACTTACACTGCATATCAAGGATATTTCTCTTTTGTCCCACATTTTAACCATTCCAAAACAGTATATGGATATATTGTGCCAAAGCAAATGGGGTTCAATGATAATATGGGATTTGAATTCTGTATTAAAAGATCTTTTTATCTCAGGTATAACAACAGTGCTGACCATGTCAACCATCATTACTGGAGTGAACGCCTCCATGCCCCGAGTATCATACATTAAAGCTGTTGACATTTACCTGTGGGTTAGTTTTGTGTTTGTGTTTCTATCGGTGTTGGAATATGCTGCTGTCAATTACCTGACGACAGTGCAAGAGAGAAAAGAGAGGAAGATGAGAGAAAAGGTAAGAAAACATGTGGGCATAACATCATCTAATTGAAATGTTGGTTTTGTTGTTATGAGCACACTTCTGTAAAAACTTCAACAAATGTACAATGAGGATGTAGAGGATGTAAAAGACTCCCTTTGCCATCAATCTGAAAGTGAATTCTTGTCAGGTGTCCACCCGGATATACCTCACTTGCCAAAATACTTACAAAGTTCCACTTCTATCAATGACAAAAGTGATGATTTCATAACTACTACTGTTGACACAAGTTCAGCATTTTAAATCCACAGAATATTTGAGCATTGCATATAGCCTTCTATGGACTGGGTTCTCTTACATAAAGGTGAAAAGCAAGCCAGGACATGTTGTATATAATACTTTTTATTTTAAAATATTAGTGTATTTTTATAGATTATCTTGAATCAGCATTTTGGGATGTCTTTTATTATACATACATATCTGAATAGAAGCCAATTGTAGAGTATGTTAAAATTAGACAACAAATTGTTCATAAAATAAAAGTTGTTTATTATTAAAGAGACTGTCATTATCAACCTACGTCTATAACATCTGATATTGCATACACGGAGGGGTTGACTTACTAAAAGCTACAGAATGTTCACTTTGCAAGGGAAGTTGAACTTTGCAATGGATTGTGCCCAGGGGCGGACTGACCATTTGGAAACTCGGGCACTGCCCGAGGGCTTGGGGTCAGTAGGGGGCCCCATGAGATGCCCCTGGTACCTTTTTCATAGGCTTTTTTGAGTTTGGGCAAGGATACAGGGGCCCCATGGTCCCCTACTGCCCGGGGGCCCCATGAGTTGTCAGTCCGCCCCTGATTGTGCCCCAAAATTTAGTGAATGCAGTGCAGTTTCACTTTCCAAAGAATACTCAATCTAATGCAAGAAAAATTAAAAAACTGTATTTTTGCTTGCACATAATTGGATAATGGAAGTCAGCAGAGCTTCACCTTATTTATTAAGGTATAGAGAAAAATCCCTCGCAAAGTGCAAACCTCCTTTAGAAAGCAAACAGCTTATTAGTAAATCAACATTAGTATATTCCAGCTCAGTGACTTAGAAAAAACTAAAGCCTTTGGAAATTAGCAGTGGCAGCATACATATTTTGCACAGTCTGGGTTCACCATAAGGCCTTTTCACCTGCAGTCCCTATATTAACATTCCTTAATATGGTATCTGTGATACAGACACTCATTTGTTTTATTCCCTTGTGTCACCGGGACAGTAAATGAGGGGAAATCTACCCAATGAGGAAGCGAACAAAAAAAATCTTTACATTAGTTCTAACTCTTGCTCGCTCTATTAAAAAGTAAAAAATGTTTTTTTGGGCTGGAGTTTATTGGTACTTCTGACAAAGCCACACATTTTTTGGACTCAAATGTCAGCTCAGTACATCTAATAAACCATCAGCATACCTTGCATACAGTACCTTGCAACAGTGGTAACCTAAACCAGCATACAAATTAAAGTGGTTGTCAAGGGTAAAGGTTTTGTTTTGTTTTTTACCTTAAAAGTGGTTGTAATCCTCAGTCATGGAATACTGAACAAAGTATATCCCTCTATAGTGTGTTTTTTGTCTCAGTTAAGAGTGCTAAGTGTAATTTCTTTCTGCTGCTTTGTTCTGCTGCTATTAGCATGAATCACATCTGACAGGTTGTTCTGACACCAAGAGAAATATGGTGACAGGAGATTGACAGCCTCAGCTCTGCTTCTGTGAGCTGTGTGGAGAGGGGGGTGTCTCTTCCCTCTAATCAGCTCTCTGAGCTCTCCTCACTGAGCTCTGCAGTGTGTAGTTTCCACTCTTTGCCCTTTTTTTCTGAACTCTCAGACAAGCTTTCTAAATTCAGTACTTGAACAGATGTAGAGAGGAGAAGACTGTAGATAAACAGGTAAAACTTATGTAGGAGGATTTGTTTAATCTCTGTTTATCACCTGGGGCCAGTCACTCTATTTGGGATATGTAAGGGTTTACAACCACTTTAATGCATTCTCTGCAATGTAGTAAAAAACCTTTTACTTGCAGTTCCCCCTGCCCCCCCCCCCATCAATACTTACCTGAGCCCGATCTTGGCACCACTCGCTCTCTTTCCCTCCTCATTGGACTCAGTTAGACCACGAGAGCGCGGGCAGGGCAGAACTGTAATGTGTGTGTCAATAGATGCACACAGTGCAGCCCAGAATCAAACCTGCACAAGAACCCCCATAACAAGGGCCCCCCGACATTCAGTGGGAGGGGGGGGGCAGGACGTGAGCGTGGGACCGCAGAAGTGAAGGATCAAGGCCACTCTGTGCAAAACAATTGCACAGAACAGGTAAGTATAACAGTTATTTTTTTTTTAAAGAGATCTTACAATCACTTTAATCTTTCTAGCATTCGGCACTAAAAATGATGTTAGAAGAAATTTCAGTGGGGACACAGACAAGATTCAAACAGGGTTCAAATACCTCCCCAACCAGAAAAAAAGGCTTTGGCTGGAGTATAGCTTTGAATATCTAAATATAAAGTACATTTGCGTTCCACGCAGGCCCAAGGGATTTAGCTGGAAAGCTAACAAACATTATAAACACACACATATACTGTATATATATCATACAGTATATACTGTATATCTACAAAACGTACAATGAACTCAAAGATAAGCCATGGTTTATCCTTACACTGGGACAATATTATTGTGAAAATGTAAAATTAAGAACAAAATATGCATAAATGCCTATTTACATTTATTCATTTTGGTTACTATTTTTATAGTCAACTATGTATGTAATGTCATTAGCATTTGTCCCTTATGGTCATGAGTGTATATCCACTTTTGTAGTCAAATTTGAGAAAGCCCCACCATATGTTTATTATGTTCCCATTCACACAGCCTACAAAAAATAATAAAAAAAATATTTCTCATTCCTAGGTGTTCGTTTGTAACAGGCCTGGGGCAGACTTCATTCTACTCTGACCAATTTTAAATGAGGGTAAACTTAATCTGTCCCCACTGACATAGAAGAAGATAATTGAAGTTGATTTACAAAATCTGGTGCAGCCTTGCATAGACACCAAACAGCTTCCAGGTTTTTTTTCAAAGTTTAGTTGAACAATCTAAAGTTAGAAGCTGATTGGCTACCATGCACAGCTGTACCAAATTTTGCACTCTCCAGTTTTAGTAAATTAACATACAATGCAGAAGCTCAGCTTCTAGATATCTATACCTTTGTTATGACTGACAACCTATATTCAAATCTAGTTTACAACTCATAATGAGATCTGCAAGTACAGTACAGACAGGGTTCATTTTCTAAAGCATTAACTCCCCAGCCCCTTGACATAGCAGAGGAAAATTTCAGCTTTGGAGTTAAAAAAAAAAGAAAGCAAAATGTAAGCAATTATGCTATATGAAAGGGCTGCATGTGACAAATATAAAGTAGGTTTTATCACAATTTAGCTGCAAAAGTGGAAATACACTTAAAAAAATTATCTAAAATGAAAATTTGCTACTGGCATTAATACCATGGCAGTCTGGTCCCCAGACACTTTCTCTCTCCTGAAGCAGTGTAAGCTTCTCCAGGTCAGTGGTACCCTTGGTCAGTGCCCTGCTCAGGACCATTATTAGAAATCATGGGGCCAAGTACAGCCTATTTGATAGCTCCCCCTCCTACCCACAGGTACTGATGTGCTCCTTTATTGGTGACCCTGGACCAGGCAGTATTTAGGGGGTAAACAATGACAGCCCACATATATTTCGAGGTACTGGTTTTCTTTTAAACAAAAAAAAAACGGGATCTGCCTCCTTTCAGACTCTTCCATTGTGATCAGTCCCAAGCAATATGATAGGGATACTATATCTGGTCATGTCCTGTGCTCACCAGTCTTCCTGCCTACCATGTGATAAGTGCAGTCATTCTTCCTCCTGTCTTCCCACCCAGCGCAACCTCAATCCTCAGTCCCTCCATTTTTCCCTATGCCAACTTCAATGACATCTGCCTGCCATGAAATGGTCAGTGATCAGTCCCAGGCAATGTGCTGAAGATCCCTAACAATACACCAGTCATTTCCCGCACTCACCAATCTTCCTGCCCAGAGTGTGATCAGTGTATAGATTGCTGAGTCCCCCTTCCTTCTCCCCATTCACTTCTCCATGATCCTCCTTTCCAGCTTTACCCCACTCCATCCTCCCTTCTGCTAGCATTTCCAACAGCCCAGCTTCTTCCTTTGCCTGCCACATGACTGTTGGGTCTGGGTCTCTCTGTTCCCCCAAAGGGGCCAGAGTCCACTATGATAGAACTGATTGTACTCCCTAATGGCAACCCTAACCTTATTTCTACTTAAAGCTCCAAGCTATGACCAAGGGTGGTCTATATGTGAGGCACAAGCACTGATTGGCTGGGCTCACATATAAAACAAAGGCATACGTATGTGCAGAAAATTAATGTTGTATCTAATTTCATTGCTGAAAATTGCTCTAATGGATGTTATCTAATTCTGCACTGTGGATTAGCCTTGGGGCATAGATTCATGGAACAATTAAAATAAAACACTTTTATATTAGTGTGTGCTTATAAAATGCCCCACTACATTTTCAGCAAAATTTGTAAACATCTCAGTTTCATAGTTTCCCAAATTGACCTTGCATGCTGGCATAGTCAGTATGTTTCATCCAAAAAGCTTTGCGTAAGAAAATATTTCAATCAAATGTGTAATTAAAAAGTTACAAACACAGATATCAATTTTATTATGAACCTTAATTAAGGTCACTATGTCCTTTGTTACAATTTAAGTTCATTATTTTCAAATAATACAAATCTTTTTTCCCATTTTAAGTTAATTAGCTGCTTAATATGCTTTAAGCAATTTTTTACATGCAGAAATGCAATGAGCTGTGTTAATACATTTCTTGTTTACAAATTGACAACAGTAAGATGCAGCTAATAAGAGCTCACTGTTTCCTTTTCAGTTTCCCTGCACATGTGGGATGTCTCACACAAAGACAATGATGCTGGATGGAATGTATGGCGACCCTGACACGAACAGTCTGGCTGGATACACTAAAAGTCAGATTGCCACGGAAGACGTGGAGAAGCAGGACAAAATGGTGGTGCATTTGACCTTGAGTCCAAATTCTAGTACCTCCAGGAAAAAAGGAATTAAGGGCCATGTTGGCTTGCGGCTAATGCAACATACTCACACAATTGACACATATTCAAGGATGATCTTTCCAGCGTCATTTATCTTTTTTAACTTGATATATTGGTCTGTGTTCTGTTAAGAATCACAGTGGAGGACTCTCTTCACATTTAAGACTCTTTCACCATGTGAATAATGGGAATGTGGGATCTAAATTAAATGCCTTTGCTATTTTATAACTATTATTGCTGTTATCCATTAAAAGAACAAATACCTCAGTAAACTGACAGGTATGTTACTTTACAACTATAGGATAAAAAGGCCCTAAAGCACAAATTAATTTACATTTTTGCAATTACAATTTTTGATTGGAATGATTTTTTATTTCTATGTTTGCTGTCGCAGAACATATATGTATTACTACTTTTAATATTGGACGCAGTCAACAAAGGACCCCTGTGGAGACAGATGTTTGGACCCCCCAATTCAATAAATGTTCATATACAAACACTTCATCACTGGGTATAGATAGATGCAGGTAAAGTGGCCTATAGATATTTATCTGCAGACTACTTTGTCTGTCTTGGCTCAGACATCAAATTTCCTGCCCAAATGGCATCCTGAAGAAATATCTTAATGCCAATCAGGCAAAGATACTTGCTGTTTGACACCAAATTTATCTTGGAACCCCAGAGAACAATCAGGTCTTCATGAAGAATGTCTTCTACGTCACACCTGCTCCAGGAGTGAGCAGTGCCCAGATCTATGTAAATAAGTGAGTAAAGCACTTCTTGTAGGAAGGGTCCCCTATATCTCAGAAGCCCCAGATGTACTTCTGGGTTCCAGGCTGCTACAGATGTCACCTGCCGGCTGGGGTAGCAATCTCGGTGGGGGTGGAAGGCAGGAACATTTTACAGAGGGACCCAGCTGCTAGAGTCACCAAGAAATGAGTGATTCAACATGCTGGCATGCACACAAGAATATAATTTTAGATTTGGATGAACCTGACCTTTAAACACACTATTTCAAGATAATAATTAGTAGAATATTTGAATTTACATATCACTACTTTACTCAATGTATATGTAAGTTAATTAATTGCCAAGTACTCCACATAGGAGCTGACCAGAGGCATTACAGTGTGGTTAAACATGCAGGCTTAATCCAGATACGTGAAGATTTTCTTTTTACAGACATTTGCAGTGTTGGAACAATTAAGTGTCCATGTTTTTGCATGTAGTGTATAGAGAGGGATACATTGAGTGCCAGCATCCCAGCAGAAACCAGTAGCAGTTGTCCACAAGTCTCCAGTATGGCCAACTGCTATTTCTCCTGAATTCTGGTACCAAGGATGTTTGGCAGGGTCAAAATGTGACCACAGTCTTAAATATCATTGACACTTAGTGCATATCATTGTCCAGGCAGTCTTTTCTGTAGCTGGTTTACATATTGGTTCTCCCTTTGCAAAAGAGGATCAAAGGAACCAGACTATCTTTTGCATGTGGACACATTATTTATTATTATTATACAGGATTTATACAGCGCCAACAGTTTGTGCAGTGCTTTACAAAATGAAGGTAGACATTACAGTTACAATACAATTTGGTACAAGAGGAAACAGAGGACCCTGCTCGTTAGAGCTTACAATCTAGGAGACACATACTTTAAATATTCTAACAATCATACAGAAAAGGTAACATAGGATACCATTTTTGACATGTATATGCTGCATAAATTTCACAAGTTTTGAAAAATATTTTGATGTATTATTTCTGAATAGTGCACATAGGCTTTTGAAATCAGTTAAAGAGGCTTCTTCCTCCATGTTCTCTGCGCCAGCCCACCAATGACATGTCAGAGCTTGCACGTGCACTTTACAAGATCTGTTCAATTTGTTATTGTTTATACTTTGCTTTAACTGTAGCCACATAAACGTCATTGGGCGTTTATGCCAAAGCAATATTGAAATAATAGCAAATTCTGCTTGATTGCCAAAGATGCACGTGCAAACTGAAGAGCCAGTACCTGTTAGTCTTCTCTGTTGAAAAAAAAGCCTTCTCACATGAGATCTTGCAGTTAACACAAGAGAGCTACCTGGAAGGATGGGTGACGTAGTATTCCTAGGGGGCTGCTGGGAGGCACTGGCTACATCTCCAGTGTCTCTGGAAAGTGGAAGTAAAAGAAATTTAAGTGTAAGCTCACACAAATAATATTTGTTTCACATAAGACTGGAATGTGTTTTCAGAGGTGCATACACCTGTGCTTTTCAGGTTTAGGAAGGATAGGTCTTCTTTAATGCAGTACACTGTGAAAATTAAAATCAAGTACAGAGAGATTTTGAACTTGGAAAAATTGTGTTTGTTTTCTCTGTGAGTACCTCACTAGATGGCTTTGAGTTTAGCTGAAAAAGTGAAGAAAAATTAATTTTTTTCACAGATGCTAGAGATACTGTGTCTGGTAATGATGGGTAAAATCATGGAAGTCTAATTGCTCTCATAAACTAACATAATTGTTTATATATATCAATATAAAATATTATACTTATGTAACAGAATGGCATAGATATGAATACAGAAAGTTAATTATACGCATTTGCTTTCATTAGTATATCATTACCTGGAAATGCAAAGCTAATCAACAAGAGAGACAAATATTATCAAAGCGCATACATTACTGTATTGTATGGTTTGAACCTGAAGGATATGGACTGAATTTCAGTATTTTCCAGTTTATTATTATACTACTGAAAATGTGATTGCAGGGCTTTGCATTATGCCAACTGATCATCATAATAATAGTGCATAATGGGTGCCCTAAACGGCATCCAAAGCATTTAATATTCATGCAGCACAATAATTTCATGATGTTAGCTGTTGTACCTCCAAGTTTAAGGTTGGGTTTGGCAGCTATACAGAAGCAGGTTACAGCCACCATTGACAAATTGCAACCAAAGGACTGCTGCCACACATAGCTATTTTCAGTACAGTACAATATGTGGTAAATATACATTCATAAAACTTTCTTGGTCACATGATCAGAGGGTAGTAGTTGAGGTTACTAAGACCAACCATAGCTATCTGTACTGTTGGAATTATTGAAGAGAGGGGCACCAGACTAAGTGCAGTATTAACAGATATTTTAATAGCACAAATGATTGGGTAACTCACTAGATGAAAGTGGATAAAAGGCATGTTTCTCAAGAGTAGACGTCATCCTGGTGGAAATCCCGGAGGCAGAAGGGGAGGGTGGATGGACATCTGGGGGTCTGACGAAGAAGCAGTTGCTTTGAAACTCGTTATTGCCCCCTTCTTGCGGCATTATGCTTACGTGGTGACATCACATCCGCCCGGCAGCCATCTGCATTTCAGCCTGGTTTCCAAAACAGCCACAGCCACGGGATACTGGTTGACAAACGATGTGAATCAGGAGACCTGGCTTCCTCCACAGCCTTTGCTCCCAGATGTCCATCCACCCTCCCCTTCTGCCTCCGGGATTTCCACCAGGACAATGTCTACTCTTGAGACACATGCCTTTTATCCACTTTCATCTAGTGAGTTACCCAATCATTTGTTAATGCTGCACTTAGTCTGGCGCCCCTCTCTTCTGTCCTCTTCCAAAACAGAGTCCAGCTTTACTCTTAGGGTGCTGCCTCATGATGTTGCTGAGTATACTGTAATATACGGACTACTCCATCATAATAAATTGGACTCAAAAGTCTTCCTCTCTCTCCAGCACCAATACCTTTAACTTTCTGTTGGAATTATTGCAGCACAACTGGAAGAATGCATCTTTAAGCTTCGGTGGATATTTCTGGCACAAAATTCACATTTTAGGTGACCCTGTAATATTCATGAGAAGTCTATATTCCTTCATTCTGGTAACAACTTAGCCTCCTCCAGCTGTTATGTTCCAGAAGTCATTTGTGCTGCCTATACAAGTTACCAGTTGCTGGGAAGAGCACACTGAACTATTTCCTTTAGCTCACTCATGATGTATGAAGGTCATTGCAAGCTGTTGCAGAATAGAGGAACATGTGCGGGAGAGGAAGCACAAAGGATACTTCTGGTGATATCATGGAATAAGACACCCCTGGGAAAACCATCAGACAGCATTAATCATTTCTCTGTGTGATAAAAACAGTTGCATTCAGTATAAAAAAAAAAGGAAATCAGAGTCTTGCAGCAGTAATACATATTAAAATGCAAGATTTCTATTCTATTAAGAAAAGTGAAAAAAACAAACAATGTGCCGCACAGAGATTCTAGATGATAGCATTAACGGAGATTTGTAAATATAACTGTATTTATTACACAGTGTATAAAATGCTTAGATCTAAAACTAAATTGCACATAGCAGCTTTTAACTGACATATTACACTTTGACCTGGTTTATTTCTACCTACAGTCATGGCCGAAATTGTTGGCACCCTTGATATTTTTCCTGAAAATCAAGTATTTCACACAAAAAAGGTATTGCATTAACACATGTTTTGCTATACACATGTTTATTCCCTTTGTATGTATTGGAACAAATATAAAACAGAGGCAGAAAAGCAAATATGACATAATGTCACACAAAACCCCAAAAATGGGCTGGACAAAAGTATTGGCACCCTTAACTTAATATTTGGTTGCACACCCTTTGGAAAACATAACTGAAATCAGTCGCTTCCTATAACCATCAATAAGCTTCTGACACCTCTCACCCGGAATTTTGGACCACTCTTCCTTTGCAAACAGCTCCAGGTCTCTCTTATTGGAAGGACACCTTTTCCCAACAGCAATTTTAAGATCTCTCCACAGGTGTTCAATGGGATTTAGATCTGGGCTCATTGCTGGCCACTTCAGAACTCTCCAGCGCTTCTTTGCCATCCATTTCTGAGTGCTTTTTGACGTATGTTTGGGGTCATTGTCCTGCTGGAAGACCCAGGATCTTGGACGCAAACCCAGCTTTCTGACACTGGGCCCTACAGTGCGACCCAAAATCCTTTGGTAATCCTCAGATTTCATGATGCCTTGCACACAGTCAAGGCACCCAGTGCCAGAGGCAGCAAAACAACCCCAAAACATCATTGAACCTCCACCATATTTTACCGTAGGTACTGTGTTTTGTTCTTTGTAGGCCTCATTCCGTTTTCGGTAAACAGTAGAATGATGTGCTTTACCGAAAAGCTCTATCTTGGTCTCATCTGTCCACAAGACGTTTTCCCAGAAGGCTTTTGGCTTACTCAAGTACATTTTGGCAAACTGTAGTCTTGCTTTTTTATGTCTCTGTGTCAGCAGTGGGGTCCTCCTGGGTCTCCTGCCATAGCGTTTCATTTCATTTAAATGTCGACGGATAGTTCGCGCTGACACTGATGCTCCCTGAGCCTGCAGGACAGCTTGAATGTCTTTGGAACATGTTTGGGGCTGCTTATCCACCATCCGGACTATTCTGCGTTGCAATCTTTCATCAATTTTCCTCATCCGTCCACGACCAGGGAGATTAGCTACAGTGCCATGGGTTGCAAACTTCTTGATAATGTTGCGCACTGTGGACAAAGGCAAATCTAGTTCTCTGGAGATGGACTTGTAACCTTGAGATTGTTGATATTTTGCCACAATTTTGGTTCTCAGGTCCTCAGACAGTTCTCGTCTCCTCTTTCTGTTGTCCATGCTTAGTGTGGCACAGACAGACACACAATGCAAAGGTTAAGTGAACGTCTCTCCTTTTTATCTGCTTTCAGGTGTGATTTCTATATTGCCCACACCTGTTACTTGCCCCAGGTGAGTTTACAGGAGCATCACATGCTTGTAACATTCTTATTTATCCGCAGTTGTGAAAGGGTGCCAATACTTTTGTCCAGCCCATTTTTGGAGGTTTGTGTGACATTATGTCGAATTTGCTTTCTTTCCTCCCTTTTTTTGTTTTGTCCCAATACACACAAAGGGAATAAACATGTGTATAGCAAAACATGTGTTAATGCAATACGTTTCGTGAGAAATACATGATTTCCTGGAGAAATATCAAGGGTGCCAACAATTTCGGCCATGACTGTATATGTATGTACAATTATATGTATATATTTATATTATATATGTATATAAAAGTCAGACCTAACACATCAACGATGTATATAAAGTGTATATTACATTTTCTATGTATATATTACGGTTGATAACAGTAATTACAGTATACAAACCTAGACCTTGCTTCATGAATACAATTCTTTATCTAAACTTTTTAACAAAATAAATATTATTGATTATAAAAAGGCATATTCAGTAAATATATTAAGTGCTTTTTACTGAATAATGTCTAGATGTAACACTTTGCTTTTTAATTATATCAGTAATGCTATTAAAACTTTTTTTTATTCTTTTTATCTTTGATGTAAAGTATATATATAGATATTTCAAATGCTGCTCAATAAAATGCTTCATAACTATCCTGAAATATATATGTCATAATTAATGTCAAAACTTAAGGTACTGCTTTAGTCTTGCATAGCCTGCACCAAAATAGGCTTGGGTCATTTAATGCTATTAAAGTGAATGGTAGGAATGTGTTAATATCTTTTTTCAGTTTCAATAATGAGTCATTTCTAATTCATCAGCAGGTTTCTCACAGCTTTTGGAGACTTTTGTCAAGATTATCTTGCTGTTTCAGGCAGCAATTCCTCTAATTTAGAGTCTTAATTTTAAAGCTGAAGCAAGGGGGTTTGAAACATCTTGCCACATTATCCATTCTATAAAACAAATGAAAAATCAACATGGTAAAGTGGATCATTCTTGTAATGGCTAGTGGGCAGATTTGGAAACTCAAATTCCATCATTTGCAAAGAAAAGATAAAAGAAACCAGTATATAAATAACATTACTAGCAAATCCTTACAGCTGAAAACAGAAGTTAGCCTTACAATGCTGGTAATGCTATTTCCAGGAAAGTTCCAGGATGGTAATTAGTTAAGTATAGTACAAAATCACTAAAAACTAATTTGAACTTTAAGGATTCCCTTTAAAAGGCTTAAAATTTTGAGAAAGGAAAGTGTGAGTATTAGTAGAAATAACTGCTACCGTGTTAGACACAGCTCTCTAAGCGGAATTTCCTCAGCAGCTTGACAGTCGTCCCTAACACAAATGAATTGAAGTGTAATTTAACAGCATTGGTGAACACAGACCTAAGCAATGGCAGTCAGAAAATGCTTGAGAATGTGTCCTTGGGGATGATACCATACCCACCTACTGTGAATTCATGACAGCTTCATTCATAGAGAATAAAGTGGAACTAAACCCATCGATTCACGTCCCGTTGAGAAGATTTCCCAGCAATTCCTGTCCCATAGACACAAAGGAAATAAGAGAAAATCTCTGCAAAGAGAGAGGAAGCCTCTTTTAGTTGTTACTGCAACAAGTATCCCCATTGGAAAACTTCTCTGTTCTAATGACAGCTTTAAAACTTTGGATTTTCCTTCACTTTCTGTCCCAATGACAATGTTCACTAGGAAAAATAAAGATTCTGAATCCTAGAGGGGACAGATACAGCAATACATTCCTATAGGGTGTATACTTTATCCAAAACTAAAAACAGAAAAACTTTAATGGAGCCTATTTTTGTGCACTTTACATCCAGGCAGGTCTGCACCAGTATCAGTTGGTGTATTCAGTTCTTGTGCTGCCCTAGGCAACACAAAAATGGGCGCCCCCCAGACACCAACACCTCCACCTACCACCCCCCAGCCAACACCTGATCACCCGGCACTACCCTCCGCCACTGCTGCCAACACCCGATTAAAAGAACTAGCCTGCATAAGAAGCAGCTGGCCCTCCCTGCACCCTCCATTAGTGTGCAGCCTCCTCACCAGGTCCACATTCCTGCCATTTCCTCCAGAGTGGGGGGGGGGGTGCCGCCCAAGGCAGATGCCTATAATATGCCTCCCATTGTACAATACACCTCTCCAATGATGTATTTACAGTGAGGCAAACAAAGCATTTGCCTTGCAGTAACTACACCACTGTGGAGGTGTATTGTACATCGGGAGGCGTATTACAAATGGGTAGGTGGAGGTGTACTGTATATTGGGTGATGTATTGTAGGCATGTAGTAGGGGATATGCACTGTTGATTGTTAGGTGGGGAGGTGTATTGGAGATCAGAATGTGTATTGTAGGTAGGGAGGTGTACTGTAGATTGGTAGGTTGGGGGTTTACTGTAGATCAGGAGGTATATTGTAGTCGGTACTGGGGGGGGTGTATTCTAGATTGGGAGGTGAGGGTGTACTGTAGGTGTACTGCTCGTACTGGGTGATATGGGGGTGGTGCACTGTAGGTATGTACTGGGGGAGGTGAACTGTAGATTGAGGTGGGGGAGGTGTATTATGGATCTGTGGTTGGGGAGATGTATTGTAGGTCAGGGGGTTAAGCTTTAACCCCTGGCCTACAATACACCTCCCCCGACTACCTAAATATCTATAATACACCCCCCCACACCCACACCCACACACACACCATACACACACTACTTAACCGTTAAGTAATGGGGGAGGTGCATCATAGATCGGTACCTCCTGGGTATGCTTCCTCAGCTCCTTCTCCTGCTCATACTGTGTGAGGAACTGCTCATGTCTCTCCATACAGACTCTCCAGCACAGCCACCACCAGCAGCATAGACTCCTTTACTGCCTCCTGGTAAATGGAGGCCATCAGAGCAGAGACCCACCCTGGACTCCTACTCCTCCTTTAGCTCCATCACTGACACCGATCAGGACCACCACTCTACCCCTGTCGCTACCACCAGCAAACATCGGATCACCTGCCATTTCCCCAACACCAGATAACAGCCACTAACGTGCAAAAGAAGCAGCCAGCCATCAATGCACCCTCCAGCAGCAAGCAACCTCTTCACTAGGTCCCTGTCCCTGCCACTTCTTCCAGGGTAGGGTGCGCGCCCCCCTGAAATTTGCCACCCTAGGCAAACGCCTTTTTTGCCTTGCGGTAAATACACCGATGGATATGTTTGTAACATAATGCTGAAAAATGCTGAAACAGCATGCTGGAATTCACTATTTTGTGCTTTTGTAAATGATGTTCACAAGTTACTTCAATACACTGTTCTAATCTTTATTATTGCCATGAATAACTATAATCCTCATTTCTAGATATTCTGACAAGTCTTTAATGAAGTTGTTTAGAAGTAGAGCAGCTGCTGGTGGTACTATAGTTCGCAGACCTGAAGACTGTGGTCCTAGTGTCCATCATCAGGTGTTTCCCAGCAGCCAGAAGGTCCAAGATGTTAGTCTTCACCTAATGCTGGCTGCTAGGAGGGTATTTAGCTTCTCTTCATGATTCTCAAAGTGACTCAGTGTTTTATCCATGTACCTGCTATTTCTTCTGGTATTTGTTCCTCACCTGCATCCTGCTACCACCTGAACCTACTACTTGTAACTCTTGCCATTTTATCTGCTACCTGTTCTGGCCCCTGTTCCTGACCTGTCGTGGTCCTTGAACTCTGTTCTTGGTTCTCTCCTCTGTGACCAAGCCTCCGGTGGGTGGGGCAAAACACATCAGTGGGTGTGGCAGCTGAGGCCATTCCTCAACATTGGACTCCTGAGGTCGGTTGAGCAGCGTCCATCCCTTCACTTGTATTGGCTCTCATGAAAGAAGGCTCACAAGGTGGAATCTCCGGGAATGCAAGGGAGAAATGCCCAACCAACTCCCAGAGGTTATAGGGAAAGAACTGGCAACCTACAAAAATTAATAATAAAGTGCAAATTAGCAATATAGCCCAAAAAACAAAAAAGGGAGCATGTATATATACACACATATGGCTGCATGTGTATATATAGCACAAACACACCGCAACATGGAGATTATCTACCTCCAATGAACAAATGGTCAACTTAAGAGCTCCAAGGATCGTCGTGATGGTACCAACCAGACCCATGGCAGAGACAGTACTGAATGTATCAAGCTCATACAACTTATAAAGGGTCAGACTAAAGGTCAGCTGATCAACCATAACCAATGATGATAGTAGAGTTATTCTTCAATATACAAAACAGATGGGTCCAATTGAGGCATCCTGTATGCAGTCAAAAGACGGTGTGAATTTACAAATTACAAAAAATGCTAAAAAGTAAAGAATTCACTCCAAAATCATCTGTTGTATCTATTTTGCAGTGTCCATGTCATATGATTACACAGTTTTGGGGAGCATTTAGCATTATACATTTTACCATGTGGGTAAATTATATCTTATCCAGTTACAACGTATTTGCTAAAATTGTTTTTACTCTTACATGGAGTTATATGTATATACACATAGAAATTATGGAACTTGGGAGGGCCGCTTTACTACACGTGTACCAAAAATATAAAATTAGTGAACCACAGCAAAATGTTTATGTAAGAGGCTTTTAGTGTTCTGGACCAGTTTTGGACACACAAACTTCATCGGAGTACACAGGGCATATGTAGCATGCCTTGCCCCTTCCACCCCCCTGCCCATTTCCCTGCATTTGACAGCAGTATGCAAGCTAGTTGTTGCTATTTACATATAACAGCTGTAACTGATTCTGTTATAAAAAAAAGGACTGTCTGGCATAGTGTCTATAAATACTGTTCAAACAAGACAATGTGTTTTCAAAGTAACAATTGTATCTATTCTGTTTCTTGCTCCTGCAGATCACTTTCGATCTGCATATGATGTAATTTAAAGCAACCTGACAAATAAAAAAATACATTTAATAAAATGTGTTCATATTTAAACCCCTATAAACCCTTAGTTTATGATAATCATCCCTAATTGCCTCTTTCTCCCCTACTATTTTGCTGACACTTTTATTTATTTATTTTTCTAACCATTAATATTTAATTTTTTTTCAGTTTTTATTTGTTTAGTTAGTTATATGTTTTGTAGCACATTCAATTTGCAATGCTTTCTACCAGAATCATAATTTTAGTGCTGAAACAGGACAAACTAGAAAAGCTACAATTTCTGGGGAAATTGTGTGGTGTTCTTGCCTCCACTCTGCTGCCTGCTCACACACCTGGGTTCCTATGGCAACTGACTCTATAGCAAGGGCAGAGAAGAACAAACTGCTCCAACTTGCTCACTTCACTGGCGGTTGCCATCTTCAAACGGTTGTAGTTTAAAAATGATAAATCCTACACTGAAGAGCTTTATATTGTGAGAATCACAAGACCCAGACCTACATTGTGATGCATAGTATGTCTCTGAAATATTAAAAATGAAGGCACAGTCGCAGTTTAGAAATTGCCCTTCAAATTTGAGGTGGCTAGAGTGGAGTTTCAATGAATGTCAATGGGCGGCGTGAGTTGCAAACAAATGGTCATATTGTGA
Organism: Staurois parvus; assembly: GCF_062004578.1. Lineage (NCBI taxonomy): Eukaryota > Metazoa > Chordata > Amphibia > Anura > Ranidae > Staurois > Staurois parvus. The sequence continues at coordinate 778,960 of NW_028318357.1, forward strand.
AAACTATCAGGACTATGGCTTAGCCGGGGACATTTTTGTTGTGGCAGCAGGGATAGCTGAAGGTTTTGTTATAAGATTTGTGTAGGTGGGCTTGAAAATGAGGGAGAGATGGCAGTTTGGAAATCATGTCCTGATTTTTAAACTCACACTCTAGCTTTTGTCAGCTCCCACTCTAGTTTTGAACATTCCGCCATTCATTCCTATGGGACCAATTTCCCCACAAAAACGCTGATATTTTGTGAACCATTCGGTGAAACGTTCCACAAAGTAATTGCACACCAATCCGGAACAGTCCGCACGTTTCGGTATATTACTGTGTATGTAAGAGGAGTTAGGGTGGTAAATTTGGCTATAATAATAAGAATATATATGTGAGATAACATTAAGTGGTCTTGCCATGCAAGAACACTTAATTATAGAATACAATGTATGGTTTTTATCTACAGTAACTCTCGTTATTTTAATACTAACACAGATAATAGATAAAAGTAGTTTTTTGTTAGTTTTGTTAATTTTTTTTGTCTATGCATTGCGTAAAAATCTTTTTTGTAAGACAATATCACCAACAGAAAGCCTTTTTGTCCTAAATAAAAGATATATTTACTTTATTATTTTAAACACTTGCCCTCCTGAGGATTTACCCCCCCACCCTCCTCACCAGGCTATTTTTTGCGTTACGTCACTGCATTAGTTTAATTGACAATTGTGCAGTCATGCAACACTGCACCCAAATAAAATTTACGTCCTTTTTTCCCAGGAATTGAGTTTTCTTTTGGTGGCATTTTGATTGCCTGTGCGTTTTTTATTTTTTGCACTATGAGCAAAAAAAACCCAACAATTTTGAGAAAAAAAACTATATTTTGGACTTTTTGCTATTAAACATGTCCAGTAAAAAAATTTTAAAAATCAAATGTCGTTATAAATATAGGCCAAAATGCATGCTTTGCTAAAAAAAATCCCAATACGAGTAAATTAATTGGTTTATGTGAAAGTTACAAATGGTGGTATAGATAATGGGATTTTTTTTCTAGTAGTAATGGCGGCGAACAGCGACTTTTAGTGGGACTGCAGGACTGCGGCGGACATTGACATTGGGGGGAACTAACTTGGTGTCACTGACATCTCCAGTGACACCAATACAGTGATCAGTGCTAAAAAAAAAAAAGCACTGACACTGTATTAATGGCACTGGGCAGGAAGGGATTAATGTGAGGGCCAATCAAAGGGTTAACTGTGTGCTGGGAGTGTTTTACTAGGGGGCGATCAGTGTGTTCTTCACTGTAATCACACTGATTGGGATAGCTGTACTGTGCACAGCCATTCCGAGCAGTGTGCCCAAGCTGACAGGGAGGAAGATTGTTTGTAAACAAAAAATCTTCCTCCCTGTCAGAGATACTCGGTAATCACTGGGCGGCGGCAGGTAATTACCGGTTGGGACCCAGTGATAGACATTCGCGGCCGTGAATGGCAGCGCAGGTAGGAAATGAAAAATTATATATATACGTGATTCTGCACACAGGTGCCGCCCTGTAGCAGCATATCTGCTATAGGGCGGTCCTTAAGCGGTTAAGCAAGTTTTCTTTTGTGCTGGAGCGCTCCAGTACTGAGTGCTGGCACATCTGGGCAGTTGAGCTGTAGTGCACAATGATAGTGCAGGATGAACTCACCACATACCATACGCAGCGCTCCCTGAGATTCAATGGGAACAGATGCTGCAGAGACATATGGGTCTAGGCATGTATGGAAAACCCTCTTTTTTGTGGGATTTTAAAGGCACAGAAAAAACCAATAGAGTCATACGATAAGTAAAAACTTTTACAGATTTTATTTACACAAAATGTTTAAATGAACATGAACACACAAGAAATGGCGGTGATACATTACATATCTGTTGTAATAAATGTATGGGTGAGAGAAACGAAAAACAATTCATGCAAACACTTGATACGATTTGAGACTAAAAGTAATCACTTCTTCAGAAGTGCCTAAAAAAAACATGATACATAGCCCAACATAGGAGCAAAGAACATGAAAAGACTGCCAGTTGACTAAAACCTGAAAGAAAATAGATGTGGCCAATATTTCCACGATCCTCCCAGACAAGTAGAAGAAGGGGAGAAAGGAAAAGAGAAAGGGTGCTTCCCCACTAGCCTCCAAGAGAAACCACTTGGTTCCCCTGATCCCCCATCCCTGTGACAGTGGGTGGGAAATCCTCTCCCTGCACCCACTGTCACAATTTGAAAAGAATGCAGCTCTGTCCCCACACAGCCAGGTCATTCATTCACAGTTTGCTGTAAATGAATAGACTACAAGTAACACCATCCACTGAAGTGAGCGCTCTCATTATTCATTGATCTTACTGCTCTCAAGTAGCTCTCAAGTATTGCAGACAGCTATCTTGAGAGTCTGCAGGAGCACAGTGATTCTTACCCTTTAACTACTTCCAGTTGGAAAGTCAAATTGTTTTGGTGGTGAGGACAGTCCTTTGTATCAGAGATCCTCATTATGTTGAAACAGTTATTGTGTGTGTAGCATATACAGTACAATTGCTATATAAGCCATATACCGTATCATTTCAATCTGCAGAGCTATAATTTTCTATAAAATCTATAAAATCCAATGCAATATAGCAATCTGAACGCAGAACACCCACAGAAACAATTTCCTGCATGTCTCATTGGCTCACTGACTTTCCCAAAAGTGTGTACAAAGTCATATTTTAGGCATCCTCTGCAACAAAAATTTAATTTCTGGTGAGATATTGTGAAAGGGTTAGTCACTTTTAAATGGATGCAGACCCTACATTTTTCTCATTAGTACACTGCAGGTTTCTCATCTAATTGACAATGAAAAGTCACTCTCATTCAGATTCACTTTGCAAGCAACAAACAGATTTTTCTTCGGAGCAGAAACAGGTAGGAATTTGCTCCAAAGCTTGTTAAAATTCTTGCAATATACCAGTGGTGGCGAACCTATTACAGGCATGCCGAAGTGGGCACGCAGAACCCTCTCTGTCAGCGCACGAGCCAAGTAGCCCCAGCATCGCCAAAGCATATGAGCATCGTATAACAGCACACATAGGGGCCATGCGCATGCTCGGAAAGGAGTAACGGCTTCAGGCAATGATGTCACGAGCCACGACTCATTAGCCACGATTCGTCTGAGCTTTCACATGGCGCTGCCAAGGATGTACTGTATATATATTGGACTGGCTGTGAATTTTAATACATTGATTTTATTAACACAAGATTTTAGCTAGTGCTGGTGGTCAGGGGAACTTTGTCCCCTTGAGCTGGTGGTCAGGGGAGCTTTGCCCCCTTGTGCTGGTGGTCAGGGGAGCTTTGCCCCCTTGTGCTGGTGCAGAGGGGAACTTTGCCCCCTTGTGCTGGTGGTCAGGAAAACTTTTCCCCCTTGTGCTGGTGGTCAGTGGAACTTTGCCCCCTTGTGCTGGTGGTCAGTGGAACTTTGCCCCCTTGTGCTGGTGGTCAGTGGAACTTTGCCCCCTTGTGCTGGTGGTCAGTGGAACTTTGCCCCCTTGTGCTGGTGGTGTGTGGAACGTTGTCCCTTTGTACTGGTGGTCAGTGGAACTTTGCCCCCTAGTGCTGGTGGTGTGTGGAACTTTGCCCCTTTGACTGGTGGTCAGTGGAACTTTGCCCCTTTGTGCTGGTGGTCAGTGGAACTTTGCCCTCTTGTGCTGGTGGTCAGTGGAAGCTCAGTTATTGTGTTTTTCTTTTAAGACATAAGATGTTAATATATGGGTTGTTTTTTCTAAACTAAAACCTCAGTGTTCAGGTTTAATTGCAGTGTTGGCACTTTGCGATAAATAAGTGGGTTTTGAGTTGCAGTTTGGGCACTCAGTCTCTAAAAGGTTCGCTATCACTGCAATATACAGTACATTCATTTTTCAACAAAAGTGGAGTTACTCTTTAAGTAATGGCAAAGTTATTGCTGAATATACAGACCACATCAGAAATGTAAAAGATGTACAAGTGTTAAGCTTTTCACTTCATTTTGGATGCATTCATCCATTGAAGAATTTCATTTAGTCATATTCGTTATGTTGAACTGATTTGTTTTTCAGGATTTGTTTTGTTATATTTGGCATTCATTGTGTATATTGGTTGATTTGGGTGGAATCAAAACATTTTGCAGCTTTTTTGGAAGACTGCTATATATTTCAACCATTCAGAAGGATTCAATATCTTCTGACAAGACAGAAAAAATAATGCAAAATTCGGCAGCCCCAATTTTTTCAAACCTGAGAATTGCATTAGACTGTGGAACTAAACTTACTGTGACAATTACAAATTCAATTTAAGTCACAAAGTTACTTGAATCCTAATTATCGAACAATTTCCCATCATGTGACATCATCCGAATGAAACTAATGCATTTGTTAATTTCGTTATAACTTTTTTCAGATTTTTTCAGAGATTTGTATACATCTGAATGTCCAAAAATCAATTCATTATAAAATGAAATTCACATATCTAACCAGCATCATTCTGAAGTCTTAGTTGAATTAACCCAGTTGAATACAATACCTGAGGATCAGCTGATTGAAGTGGATATCTGTAGAAAGGCAAAATTAACACAAAATTACTTAATTACATTATTAAGTATAATCATTTCTTCAACGTTATAGCATATACTATACTTTAAACATTTGTATTATGCACTTAGAATACTAAATGAAGTTGGATTCCTTACTACTTTTTCCACTTGTGCTTCTTCCTAAAGCTTAAGTCAAATTTCATTAAAATAAGAATATTTGTCAAATAAGGCTGATCGCCTTATTAGTTCTAAGGCAGCCTTGTGTCTGGTGGCTGCTTTTAAGAAGTGGGACTTAACATGTGTATCCTATATAAACATCCTGATGATTCAGTACATTTTACAGCTATTTTCGCTGATCTAAAAGAGCCATGTAATCAAATTCAGTGGGTATTGTCCATATTGTGAGCAGTGAGTTAGGGTGAAGCCTTCAATCTTTTGACGTGTATGGAGTTTTTATTGCAGAGATCGTAAAGGAGTAGACAAGTGAAACAGAATCAACAATGAAAACTTGCAGATGAAATATTTTCTGCAGTTTGTAAGCCATCATATCACTGTTAACCCTTTATCTGATCCAGTCATGTCCCACATATTCAGTAGGTGTATAGAAAATGTGCATTTGGTTTATTTATACTTTTAAAGGGAATGTAGTAATTTTGTATATATGTTGTTTATTTATTTATTATTGGCAGGACTAAGAAATATAATATAAAAAGTTTTTTGTAACCTATTAGATATTAAATATTTGATAATATTTTGCATTCTCATTTCCAGCCAATAAGTGGTTCTTTTGGGCTGCTTTTCATCTTTTTTCCTGTATGTTCTTTCCTTCTGCTGAAAAGAGAGTTGCTTACAGAATTCAATAGATCAAGCTACCATTTCCACACAGACAGAACAAAAACAACACTTTTATAAAGTTTAAAAACATATGAACTTAAAAATAGGCCTAAAACACATAACGTGTAAACATTTAGAAAGAGAACTGAGGATCCCAAACAGGATAAATCACAGTGCACATTCTGACCTGTAGATGTAAAATTACTGTATGTGCCTACTTATTAGGTTAGTAATATAAACCAATGAGTTATTTACATTCCCAAATAACAGCTAATAAACAAAAAAGAGGATTACATATTTAATAAGCATTTTACAAATAGACCCTACATTTTTAATCACATATGTATAATGGTTTTAAAGGAATCAATTCAGAAAGTTGCCTCCTGATTTGCCACTTTCAAAATCATGTAGGTCTGTCTGAAGTATGCTGTAGTGCTGCTCTATAGGACAGTTGGGGCCTGCTAATTGTTCCATTCTTCCCTTCTATATTCACATTCTAGTGTGCAATTCAACTTGCTCGCCCTATCCCATCACTTAAAAAAAAATGCTAAGATGTCAATATGAAAACTAAGAATTAAACAATAAGCAATTAATAAAATATTATTCATGACTAGGATACAACAGATTGCCTCACTCTTTCGCCAAAAGGACTGCTATGTACCTATCCTCCCCGTATCCCCTTTTCCGCATATACCTGGAATGAATAGTCTGACACAAATTTGGAGTGAAATTGGCCTAAGCGGCCCTTTATTAACAACAACAATATAAATATTCCTTTAATCAGAAACATAATAAGGATCATAACACTAGTAACCAAAGTTGGCAATCTTTGAAGACCCTAAAGAACCAACCACAGTTCATCAGCTTAAACACTTAAAGGTCCCCAGCTGCAATGCATCGGCTCGGGGACAAGCCCAACTCTACGCCAACACCTCCATGTCCAAAATTCCAACCCATTGTTAACTGGGATACCACTAAGGACACCATACTATAGATGGGTCCTTACCCTGAAGTATCACAGTAGAATTAGAACATCTCCAAAGACCCCAACCGCCAAGTTACTTTACTACAGACCACAACCTACCAGATCTTGGGACGGAAGGGTGGGAAGCTTCTCCATCCGACGTCTTCCCACTGCTTGCACAAAGGAGATACCTGCCTAACCACACCTGAAAGCCCCTCCCAGCATTCCATCCAACCAATCTTGGTACGTAGCCACCTATTTAAATATCTCATCTTGTATTAACCCTTTAACTCCTTGATTCCAATGTTAGCCCCGTCATGTCTGCCCTTCTCTTATTTTATTTTTTTTTGGGCCTATCTTTCTGCAAAATCTCTTTTCCATAATTATTCAAGACACATGCTTATCCACGCTTAGTGCTTCTCTGTCTATATACAACCATCCCAGGTATTAAAGTTACAGGTTGGGGGAGAGCTGAGAAGCATTTTACCTCATACAACACAGACAAAGGTCTTGTAACTTTCCATTAAGAAAACATTAGAGATGCTAACAAAGCATGGGCAGCAAACATAAGCTGTAGATTATACATCAGATGTCAAATCAGGACCAGTTTAGTTTAGAACAGGGGTCTCCACACTTTCTAAACAAAGGGACAGTTTACTGTCCTTCTGAAATTAGGGGAGCAGACTGTGGCTACTGGGAGTAGAAAATGCCCCAACTTCAGTGGGGTTAGACAATGTCTCAGGCTTGGTGGCTAGTAGGAGTAAAGCAATTACACCCTGAGGTCATTAGGAGGAGGAATAGTGACCCATAATTGGTGGCAGTGGGAAGAATAGTCCCTCATCATTGGTGGCAATGGGAGGAATAGTCCCTCATCATTGGTGTCAGAGGGAAAAATAGTGCCCCATCATTGATATCAGTGGGAGGAATGGTGCCTCATATCAGTGGGAGGAACAGTGACCCAAAGGACGGATAAAGGTAACCAAAGGGCTGCATCTGACCCACGGGCTGCAAGTTGAAGACCACCGGGTTAGGAAATACAGATGCCATTTGAAATGTGAAAAAATTGTTGCTGAAAAAGAATATAAAGGCATACCAATTCCAGTTCCGGTGTCTCCCGTGCCATATTAATACTTAGCAAAATAATTCTACATAGAGCTTACAGCAGAAGAACTGTGAAGAGACTTGCTAAACTTCAGGACAGCATAATGACTTAAAAATGGTTACAGATTACTTGTATTTAGAATTGTCAAATTATAGTAATGCATTTCTAACAGAAAGTATTAATAAAGTTCAGGTCACAGCAGTTGCTTTTTGCTCTTTTGTCAAAACGTGATGTGCTATATCAAGTTGCCACTATTAATTTGTAATTCTACGATGTTGTTAGGAGCTGCTGCTAAAACCTGTTTTTTTATTTTTTATTATGCATGCAGTGTAATCTCTGTTCTTCTAGTAAGTGTCTGGTACAGGAGTTATTTCTATACCACAGCTAACCAAACTCATGTTCTCTTGACATCTTTACAAACCTCTTAAAAGGTGCAACAAACAATGTTTGGTGAGGTACAGTATATGATGGAACAACATGGACTATGATGTGGTAGACTATGCCCTTGCTCCATCTGCTTAATTTTTTTTACCTGGAAAGAAGTCCCTGTGCATTATAGCTGCATGAACTTCTTTGTATGCTCCAAAAATGTACACCATAGCAAAGTAAGTGTGCGACCAAACTGATCTATGAAAAACAGATTATTATTATTATTATTATACAGTATTTATAAAGCGCCAATAGTTCGCTCAGCGCTGTACATTACAAAGGGGGACAGAACATGTGACAGAACAATACCAATACAATGCAAAACATGAGGGGATCGAGGGCCCTGCTCTTTCGAGCTTACAATCTAGGAGGGAGGGGGTGGTGGCACAGGAGGAGATAGCTGTGGGGGATGGAGTGGTAGGAAGAGTGGAGGAGGTCGGCAAGTTAGCAGGGGGTGGGGTAGGCTTCCCTGAAGAGATAGGTTTTCAGGGTGCGCCTAAAGGAGAGGAGAGTAGGTGATAATCTGATGGGTTGGGGCAGGGAGTTCCAGAGGATGGGTGACACCCTGGAGAAGTCCTGGAGGCGGGCATGGGAGGAGGAGACCAGGGAACTAGAGAGAAGGAGGTCTTGTGAGGAGCGGAGTGTGCGTGCTGGGCGGTACTTGGATATTAGGTCAGTGATGTAGTTCGGGGCAGTATGGTGGACAGCTTTGTACGTCAGCGTTAGGATTTTGAATTTGATCCGTTGCGCAATCGGAAGCCAGTGGAGGGATTGGCAGAGGGGGGTGGCGGAGACAGAGCGGTTGGAAAGGTGAATGAGTCTGGCAGCCGTATTCAGGATCGACTGAAGCGGGGATAGCCAGCGGCGAGGCAGGCCAGTGAGGAGGGAGTTGCAGTAGTCGAGTCGTGATATGATGAGGGAGTGGATGAGCTGTTTAGTGGTTTCTGGGGTTAGGAACGTGCGGATTTTGGCGATGTTGCGGAGGTGGAGTCTGCACGAGTTTGTTAAAGATTGGACTTGGGGCTGGAAGGATAGGTTGGAGTCCAGAATGACACCCAGTACTCTGGCCTGCAGGGCGGGTTTGATGGTAGCGTTGTTGGACGTGACGGAGAAATCAATGGGGGGTGGTGTCCGGGCTGGGGGGAAGACAAGAAACTCGGTTTTGGAGAGGTTCAATTTAAGGAAGTGGAGCGACATCCAGTCTGATATGTCGCTCAGTAGGTATGTGATTCGGGGGGTGAGGTGGGGGGTTGAGAGATAGATTTGTGTGTCGTCGGCATAGAGGTGGTAGTTGAAGCCGTGAGAGTGTATGAGTTGGCCAAGGGAGGAGGTATAGATGGAGAAGAGAAGGGGCCCGAGGACAGAGCCTTGAGGGACCCCAACAGAGAGGGGGAGTGAGGGGGAGGTGGTAGCATTATAGGTAACGCTGAAGGAGCGTTGTGACAGGTAGGATGAGAGCCAGGAGAGAGCAGAATCTCTGAGGCCGAGGGAGTGTAGTTTTTTGAGGAGGAGGGGGTGGTCGACTGTGTCGAAGGCCGCAGAGAGGTCAAGGAGTAGGAGCACTGAATAGTGGCCATTAGCTTTGGCGGTTAGCAGGTCGTTGGAGAGTTTGAGTAAGGCAGTTTCGGTGGAGTGTAGGGGACGGAAGCCGGACTGTAGGGGATCGAGGAGGTTGTTGTCGTTGAGGTGAGAGCATAGGCGGGTGTAGACTAGGCGCTCGAGGAGTTTAGATGTAAATGGGAGCAGGGAGATGGGTCTGAGGTTGTTCGGGTCATTGGGGTCCAGGGAGGGCTTTTTAAGTATGGGGGTGATGTGTGCATGTTTCAGAGGGGAGGGGAAAGTGCCTGAGGAGAGGGAGAGATTGAAGATGTGGGTGGGGGAGCGTAGGATGGAGGAGGAGGAAGGTCGTAGGAGTTGTGAGGGGATAGGGTTGAGGGGGCAGGTGGTGAGGCGGGCATCAGAGAGGATCTTGGAGACTTCCTCGATGGTAGTAAGGTCAAAGGTGCGGAGTGTGGGGGGAGCTTCAGTATGAGGAATGTAGGGTGGGGTGGAAGAGGAGGTCAGAGCAGTGGTGGGGCCGTGGGAGAGGGGTGACGAGGGGGTAGCTGAGTGAGGGTGAAGGGGGTTGGAGAGAGTTTGAGCAGCGACAAAGTCCCTGCGGGTTATGTCGAGGGGGAGGGGGGATAAGGGGGTAGCTGTGTGAGAGGGGACGGGTTGAGAGGGCATGTGAGTTGTGGCAATGTCCTTGCGAATTGTGTCAATCTTGTTTTTGAAGTGATTGGCAATCTCAAGGGCAGTGAGTGAGGTGCTGGGTGGAGGTGGGGGTGGAGAGAGTAGAGAGCTGAAGGCAGAGTCGGCGAGGATTGGAGGAGAGGGCCTTGATGAGGGTCAAGAAGTAGGCCTGTTTGGCAGCATGGAGGGAGGAGGTGTAGGTGCGGAAGGCAGATTTATAGCGGGTGAAGGCTTGTTGGGATTTGGTTTTGCGCCATAGTCGCTCCAGGGCACGACTTTGTCGTTTGAGGGTTTTGGTGTGATCAGTCTGCCAGGGCTGGAGCGGTGGGGGTCTGATGTTGCGTGTGGTTAAAGGCGCTAGTGAGTCAAGGGCTGTTGAGAGCACATTGTTGTAGGCGGTCAAAGCCAAGTCGGGGCAGGACAGGGGGAGGATGCGGTCATGGAGTTGATCAGCTGCAGAGTGGAGGGAGGCAGGGTTAAGGTTGCGGAGGTTACGGCTGGTAGTAGTGTGACATTTGGAGGGGTAGGCGTTGGAGGATGAGGAGATAGAGAAGGTGATCAGGTTGTGGTCAGAGAGAGGGAAGGGGGTGTTAGTGAGGTTGTGGGGAGCGCAGCGGTTGGAGAAGACAAGGTCCAGGATATTTCCGTCGGAGTGGGTGGTGGATTGTATGCACTGTGCAAGTGCAAAGGAGGAGGTTAGGTGGAGGAGACGGGCTGTGTCTGGGTTGTCGAGGTTGACAGGGATGTTGAAATCCCCAAGGATGATGGTGGGTAGCTCAGAGGAGAGGAAGAAGGGTAGCCAGGAGGAGAAGTCATCCAGGAAGCGGGGTATGGATCCAGGAGGCTGGTATATCACGGCAATCTTCAGGGGGGTTGGGGAGAATAGTCGGACGCAGTGGGCCTCGAAGGAGGAGAAGGATAGGGAGGGGGGGTTTGGGAGGACTCGGAAGGTGCTCTGCGGTGACAGGAGCAGACCAACCCCACCACCTTTACGACCGTTAGGCCTGGGTGAATGGGTCCAGGTGAGACCTCCGTAGGAGAGTGCAGCAGGGGAGGTAGAGTCAGTGGGCTGGATCCAGGTTTCCGTGATCGCTAGGAGGTTGAGGGAGCGGGAAACAAAGAGGTCGTGGATGGCGGTAAGCTTGTTGCACACCGAACGGGCGTTCAGGAGTGCACATGAAAATGGGGGGGAGCGTTTAGGGAGCAGGGGGACAGATACTAAGTTGTGGGGGTTGCAGTAGGACGTGGAGGTGGGAGGGTGTTGAGCGGGTGAGGGAGGTGGAGGGCCAGGATTCGGGGAGATGTCCCCCACGGTTAGGAGGAGGAGAACGGTGAGAAAGGTGGCATGGGAGCGGGATGTGCAGGAGCGTGAGAAACTCCTAGTGGAGGTGTTGGGGTCAGTGGGAGAGCGGAGTAATAGGAGGAGGTGGTGGGTGCCATAGAGGGGTGAAGGGAGCAGTGAGGACACAATATACAATTGTTTGGGAGGGGCAGAGGGATATAGTGAATGGATTTTGGGAATGGAGGAGAGGAACATGAGAAGGAGGAGTGGAAGAGGCATTTTGGGGAGGTGAAGAGAGCAATAGTAGGGAGATGATAGCAGTGAGGGGGAGATGTACAGGTTGTGGGGTGGAGCAGAGGGGTAAAGAAATGAGATTTGGGAACAGAGGATAGTAATATGATAAGGAGAAGAGGGGTGTATTATATAAAGGTACACAGAGTGGGACTCAGGCATGTAAAAGGTTTCCCAGGGTGTTTGCTTGCAGTCTTCCAGCATGCAGTAGAGCTTCTTGCTGTTGTTGTGTCTTCCTGCTGCTTGAGTTCTCCTGCTTTAGTTCAACTGCTGCGTTTAACTGCTTCTTCTATGCACTCGTTCTAAGCCGCACTCAATCTGAAGCAGCACCCCCATCAGAGACTGTGCCCCCCATCAGAGATCTCCCCCATGAGCTGATCTAAATTTATAGGGAGATGCTCAAATGAGCATTCAACTCTACCCCAATTAGAAGCTGATAAGGATCAAGTGAGTAGTGGGGGATGTTTCTCTCAGGAAACAGACAACAATCGTAAAATGGGTGCAGCTAAAGGTGAGAGCTGGTCAACATATACACAAATATAAATACACCATTTGTTCTGAATATAGCAGGAGTCAATGCGTTTTGGAGTTAAGAGTGGAGGTAGGAGAAAGGTGCATTTACCCAGGAGGAAGGCAGCAGGAGTCAATGCGTTTTGGAGTTAAGAGTGGAGGTTAAAGCATAAGGCCCGTCCTGGCTGTTGTCAATATATTATGCTGGTTAGCTTGCCATAGATGGCCAACACATTTTTTGAACACATAACAAAAATGTAATAATTTTTGTTCATAGTGGTAAAGTATGTTATACTGGGTACAAGTAGCATAAGTCCTATTTTGGTTTTCTTGTCATAGTACAAAAATAATAATATATAGCACTATCAATTTACACAGTACTTTTACATATTTATAGTACATCCACATCAGTCACTGCCCTCATGGAGCTTACAGTCTAAGGTCCTTAACTCACATACTAAGGCCAATCTAGACAGAAACCAATTATCCTACTAGCATGTCTTTAGAGTGTGGGAGGAAACCCACGCAGGCACAGGGAGAACATGCAAACTACAAGCAGCTAGTGCTGTGGCTGGGACTTGAACCGATGACCCTCATGCTGCCAGGCAGAAGTGCTAACCACTAAGCCACTGTGCTGCCTTACCACCTTACTATTACAGATATGTAAACAATTATTATTATTATTATACAGGATATTTAGCGCCAACAGTTTGCTCAGCGCTTTACAATATAACGGGAGACAATACAGCAACAATACAGTTCAATACAAGACGGAAAGGAGGGCCCTGCTTCTTGGAGCTTACAATCTAGGTGGGAGGGGCTAGTGGTACAAAAGGTAGTAACTGTGGGGGATGGACTGGTTGGAAGAGTAGAAGATTCCAGTATTAGCAGAGGGCAGGATAGGCTTCCCTGAAGAGATAGGTTTTCAGAGATCGCCTAAAAGTGAGCAGAGTAGGAGATAGTCTGATAAATTGAGGTAGAGAGTTCCAGAGGATGGGGGAAGCTCTGGAAAAGTCCTGGAGACGAGCATGGGAGAAGGAGACAAGGGAGCTAGAGAGTAGGAGGTCTTGCGAGGAGCAGAGAGTACGGTTTGGGTGATATTTAGAGACAAGATCGGTGATGTAATTTGGGGCAGAGTTATAAATGGCTTTATACGTTATTGTTAGTGTTTTGAATTTTATCCGTTGGGCAACGGGAAGCCAATGGAGGGTTTGGCAGAGAGGGGTGGCAGATACAGAACGGTTAGTAAGGTGGATGATTCTGGCAGCAGCATTCATGATAGATTGAAGAGGGGATAGCCTGTGATGAGGTAGGCCAATGAGGAGGGAGTTATAATAGTCAAGGCGAGATATAACAAGGGAGTGAATAAGTTGCTTAGTGGTTTCCGAGGTTAGGAACGGGAGTATCTTGGAGATGTTGTGGAAGTGAAGTCTACAAGATTTGGACAGCGATTGGATTTGGGACTGAAAGGACAGATGGGAGTCTAGGATTACACCTAGTACCCTGGCATGAGGGGAGGGACTGATGATTGTGTTATTGATCTTGATGGAGAAGTCAGGGGAGAGGGCACGGGCAGGGGGGAATACTAAGAGCTCAGTTTTGGAAAGACTGAGTTTGAGGAAATGGAGTGACATCCATGCCGATATGTCACTTAGTAGGTTAGTAATGCGAGAGGAGACTGAAGGGGTGAGGTGAGGGGTAGACAGATAGATTTGTGTGTCATCAGCATAGAGATGGTACTTAAAGCCATGGGAGTTTATCAAGTGACCAAGGGAGGAGGTGTAGATAGAGAAGAGAAGGGGTCCAAGGACAGAACCTTGAGGGACCCCTACAGAAAGAGGGAATGAAGAGGAGGAGGCAGCGTTATAGGTAACGCTGAAGGAGCGCTGCGATAGGTAGGAGGAGAACCAGGAGAGAGCAGAGTCTCTGAGGCCAAGAGAGTGGAGTTCTTTGAGGAGGAGGGGATGGTCAACCGTATTAAAAGCCGCAGAGAGGTCAAGTAGTAAGAGTACAGAGTAGCTGCCATTGGTTTTAGCAGTTAGTTTTATCCACATGTCCCTTAGAACAATGAATATATGTGTCAACCACCATGGATGCCACCACGCTCAGTGTTTCTCTATTGTAGTGACAGGGAAAGGCACTGAGTGCATTCTAGGGAGACCATTAATAGATGTTTTCATTTTTCTTTTACAAAGAGGTTTATTGGCAATTTTCACAATAATAAACTGTTCAAGTGGTACAAAGTATACAGGAGAAATTGTAATATAAATTTGGCAAATTTCAAAGGAACAGCTGATTTATTGTCACGGTAAGGCACTTACAAGTAAAAGTGCATCAGCATCAAAGATGTCAAGAAATGTACAATGAAAAAAGTACAAAGAGTCATTTTTCCAAAGACTGTTAAGGTGTAGGGGCGACAACTGGGAGCTCAGCTGTTAACGTGAAGCTACCAAGGGTGCCAGAGTAATATTGATGGAACTGACTGAAAACTTCCATCAGAGAGGGAATATCCAGGAATAAAGTAGTTGGAGTGGGAATGGAGGGGGAGAATGAGAGGAGGGTTTGAGGGGTGATGTAGAATGGCTCGACAATAAGAAAATACATTTTCACACATTTTTCTTATTGAATTAACTGCTTCCAGTTCTTAGGATGCACCCGTATGTCCTAGGGAACAAGTGGTAATACCAGGATCAAGGCTGCAGCTGCAGCCATGATACTGGTATGAACATTAACAGCCAGCAATGGGCTTTCCTGTAGATGTGATCTGAGTGGATCTACAGCTGCCTGATCACTTCTACAGGGCATGGAAGGAGGTCCCATCTGCTTCTTCTGCCTGCCGCCATTCCCAGGTTCTCTGGTGTGATGGGGAGCCTGGGACAGCAGCATCCTGTGCTGCTGGCTGAGTACAGAGGAGAAGAAGGTACATCCATAACTTCCCACGTGATAAATGGAGCTGGGAGTGATGAGGATTTTGGCATATCTGGTTTTGGTGTGTTGTTTAAAAGCCGTCATGGGCTTGTAATATGTATGTATGGTCAAACTGGTCTCGGTTTGATCAGATGCTTTTGAGGACAGAGGTGAGATCGGGGTCTAATAGACCCCAGATTTCTCAGTAGACAGTACCTGTCACTGCCCAGCTATCACAAGAGATTTTGTTTATCCCTTGTGATAGCAATAAAGTTGATCCAAGAAAGAAAGAATTAAAAAAAAATAAGCACCCTCGCGCTCATGGGCAAGTGCAAACACGCACGTAGATCCCTCATGTATATGTAAACGGTGATCCCAGTACACACGTGAGGTATCACCACAAACATTAAAATGAGAGCAATGATTCTAGTGCCCAACCTCCTGTTTAATTCTAAAATGGTAACCTGTAGAGGTTTCTTGAAATATTGCCCATGGAGAATTTTAGGTACCATAGTTTGTTGCCATTCCACGAGTTTGTGCAATTTTAAAGTGTGATATCTTAGTTATCTGTTTACTCAGTGTAACATTATCTTTTTTATTGTACTAAAAAAGTGGTATTACAGTGCACCCAGAAAGTATTCACAGCGCTTAAATTTTGCCACATTTTGTTATGTTACAGCCCTATTCCAAAATGGATTCAATTCATTTTTTCCTCAACATTCTACAAACAATACCCCATAATGACAACGTGAAAGACGTTTGCTTTGAAATCTTTGCAATTTATTAAAAATAAAAAATGAAAAAACCCACATGTGCACAAGTATTCATAGCCTTTGCCATGGCACTCAATATTGAGCTCTGGTGCATCCTGTTCTCACTGACCATCCTTGAGATGTTTCCACAACTTAATTAGAGTCCACCTGTGGGAAATTCAGTTGATTGGATATGATTAGGAAAGGCATAAACCTGTCTTTATAAGGTCCCACAGTTAACAGTGCATGTGCACAAACCAAGCCATGAAGTCCAAGGAATTGTCCGCAGACCTCCGAGACAGGATTGTATCAAGGCACAGGTCTGGGGAAGGGTACAGAAAAATTTCTGCAGCAGTGAAAGTCCCAATGAGCACAGTGGCCTTCATCACTCGTAAATGGAAGAAGTTTGGAACCACCAGCAATCTTCCTATAAATGGTCAGCCCGGACAAAATTAGCGATCGAGGGAGAAGGGCCTTAGCCAGGGAGGTATAACCAAGCACCTGATGGTCACTCTGAAAGAGCTCCAGCGTTTCTCTGTGGAAAGAGGAGAACCTTCCAGAAGAACGACCATCTCTGCAACACTCCACCAATCAGGCCTGTATGAAAGAATGGCCAGATGGAAGCCACTCCTTAGTAAAAGGCAAATGGCAGCCCGCCTGGAGTTTGCCAAAAGGTACCTGAGGGACTCTTGGACCAGGAGAAACAAAACTCTCTGGTCTGATGAAACAAAGATTTAACTCTTTGGTCTGAATGCCAAGCGTCATGTCTGGAAGAAACCAGGCACCACTCACCACCTGGCAAATACCATCTCTACAGAGAAGCATGGTGGTGGCAGCATCATGCTGTGGGGATGTTTTTCAGCGGAAGGAACTGGGAGACTAGTCAAAATTGAAGGAAAGATGAATGCAGCAATGTACAGAGACATCCTTGATGAAAACCTGTTACAGAGCACTCTGGACCTTAGACTGGGGCGACTGTTCATCTTTCAACACGACAATGACCCTAAGCCAGTGTTTCTCAACTCCAGTCCTCATGGACCCCCAACAGGTCATGTTTTCAGGATTTCCATTATTTTGCACAGGTGATTTGATCAGTTTCACTGCCTTAGTAATTACCACAGCTGTTTCATCTGAGGGAAATCCTGAAAACATGACCTGTTGGGGGTCCATGAGGACTGGAGTTGAGAAACACTGCCCTAAGCACACATCCCACATAACAAAGGAGTGGCTATGGGCCAACTCTGTGAATGTCCTGGAATGGGCCAGCCAGAGCCCAGACTTGAACCCTATTGAACATCTCTGGAGAGATCTGAAAATGGCTGTGCACCGACACTCCCCATCCAACCTGATGGAGCTTGAGAGGTACTGCAAAGAAGAACGGGAGAACTTGCCAAAAAATAGGTGTGCCAAGCTTGTAGCATCATACTCAAAACAACTTGAGGCTGTAATTGGTGCTAAAGGTGAATCAACAAAGTATTGAGCAAAGGCTGTGACTACTTATGTACATGTGTTTTTATTTTTCATTTTTTATTTTTAATAAATTGCAAAGATTTCAAAATGAACTTCTTCCACATTGTCATTATGAGGTATTGTTTGTAGAATGTTGAGGAAAAAAACGAATTTAATCCATTTTGGAATAAGGCTGTCACATAACAAAATGTGGCAAAACGTAAGCGCTTTGAATACTTTCTGGATGCACTATATATTCTGTTTATGTGCACTAAAATTCAGTAAAGTATATTTTTTCCTGAAAATTTGCATTTGATAAACTGCAGTGCAAATATTGTGTTACATAAAAATTGCAAAAGCTACCATTTGATTTTCCAGATCCTTTTCTTTCAGAAAATATATAATGTTTGGGGGATCTAAGTAATTAGCAAAAAATGTTGAAAATATTAAATACATACATTAAAAAAACCCAAAAAAACCCTAAAACCTATGTTTAGTAAAATCTGCAAATCACAGAGAATTTTCACTTAATAAACTGTTCGAGATCCTGTTAAAATAAGTCCCAACAAAGCAGATTTTTTTTTTTACATTTTACTCTCAAACCTAGATTATAAGACTCCCTGGTGATAAGGAAAAGCAGTAAAGGTTTATAAACAGAGAACATAAGATTACATAAGATTACGTTCAACATTTTCATAGGTATATTTATGCATAAGTCATTCTTTCAGTGCTATTTGTATATACTGTATGAGGAAATCCTTTTTTTTTTTTTTAGAACAGTTACTCATAAACTCCACTAGAGGTCCCCCAAGGGAAAGATATAAAATCTTAGTGATATGTGCACAACATTGCTAATTAGGATTTTTTTCAACTGAATTATAATAAATGTAGAAACAAAGAAAAATTACAGAAACAGAAAAATGACAAGTGGATCATCAAATCTGCCTTGTTTTTTATTATTTTTTCCTTTTATTTTTTAATTTTTTTTTTTTGAAATATAGATCTCTGTTTATCCCAAGAATGTTTAAATCCACTTACTGTTAACTAACTTCTTACCTCTGCTGGAAGTCCATTTCAAGCATCAATTATTATTTCAGTAAAATAATACTTGTTTGTTTTGAACTTTCCTCCTGCTAGTTTAAAGTCATGTCCTATGTTCTTAAGCTTGGCTTCATATTTAAAATACAGCCCTCCTGAATCTTATTCACACCTTCAAGTGTTACTAAACACCCTGCATTCACTATATCTGGTCTCCCACAGTACATAGAACATGGAAATGTGACTATTTTAGTAAATATAAACAGCTAAATACCTTTTCTCATCAGCAGTTTGAGCAGTCTTGTGACTTCTATCAGTGTCCAGCAGAGCACTGGTTACAGCTTGTAGGAGAAGTTTTCATTCTCCTGTAGGAGGATGAAGGACCCCTGATCTCTGTCTGGACAGTGCTGCTTGACCCTATGTTGATCACATGCACTCTCCCAAGAAAAAAAACAAAAAAAAAAAAAAACTTTCTAGCAATACACACCAGACTGATCATGTGTAGTTTGCCCCAGATCCTCTGTTCTATCAAGAGGTATTTAGGAGGCACTGGAAGAAGGGGAGAATCGGAAAAGACAGGATCAAACATCCTTTTTACACAATGCAGAGGATTAACCCCTTAGGTTCCACAGTGAGTATAACAAGCATGCATTACTGCATATACAGACTGATTTTACTGTGGTGGGTAGTGTTTGTGGGTAGGAGGAGTTATTAAAAAATACGTTACACTTACCTGCTCTGTGCAGTGGTATTGCACAGAGCAGCCCTGATTCTTCTCTTCCCAGGTCCCCCACTGGCAATCCTGGCCCCTCCATTTCTTTGTGTGTCCCCATAGCAAGGTGATTGCTAGGGGACAATTGCTGCATGCTTGCACCTGACCTTTGTGTCTATGGAGCTGCCCCACTTCCTCTTCATTGCATTTGATTGCCAATGGCTTCTGCTGCTGTTCGAGTCCTTGTGTGAAGAAGAAAAGAGGGAAGAAAAGATGTAGCCGTGTTTAGCGCTGGATCTATTCTCTTCTTTCTTCCCCTTCACACAAGTAAAGGGGGAGCATAGGGAAAATAAAAATGTTTTTACCCTAATACAAGCAATTCATTAAGGTATAAAAAAAGTTTTTAGGTTTAGTATCACTATAATGTATGTAATGATTTCAGTCATGCCCCCCCCTTTTCCTTTTTTCCTCCAGATTGTACATATTAAAATGTATAGCCAAAGTTTTGTATAGAGCAGGAAAGGAATAGAACCTAAATGTACCACAGGTTAATTAGCATAGATGTTGGGGGGGGGGGGAGCAGTTTTAAGGCTAGTTAGATGTGTGTAGAAATTTCACTTTAATGCTAATATGTACAGTTTAATTTTAATTTGCAGATAGCTAGCCTGCTAAAAAAATGTCATGATTTAGTTTCTTGCAATTGGATTGCATTTCCTGCTTGTGTGATTGGCTCACTGTCTTTCTAGAAGTCCACACACGGTATGACATTAAGTTACAGAGATCCCTGGCAAATCTTTTATTTTTGGTGATAATTTGGCTAAACAGCTTCTTGGGTGCAGATAATCCAATGATCCATTTATTACAAGACTTATCAAGTGAATATAAAAGGTAGACTCCGTAGTTAGCTCAACCAGTTGTGGATGTTAGACATATTCCGCACACCCAAAAAATGTTTTCATCTAAATACTTTGGCACATAACCAAAACAGTCTGACATTTAGTGTCCTAATGTGTCCAAAACGGGATATGAGCTGAGAAAATGTCCACAATGGGATATACTCAAGCTGCTCTTAGTGAAGCCTCCTGGACAGGGCTGCCTTTAAAATTGATTGGACCCTGGGCAAACATTTTTTTTGGGTTCCCCTAGCTGCCACTCCCCCCTCAGCTCCCCACTCTGAAACATACAATAAATAGCAGCTAGACTCAAAATCAATAAGATAAATAAAAGTGAGCGCTCTATGTCAGCAGCTGAACACTAAAGGCAACTACAGTAAACCTTTAAACAAACACAGATAAAGTGCAGAGCTTAATAAATATACAGTGGGGATCGAAAGTTTGGGCACCCCAGCTAAACATTTGTATTAATGTGCATAAAGAAGCCAAGGAAAGATGGAAAAATCTCCAAAAGGCATCAAATTACAGATTAGACATTCTTATAATATGTCAACAAAAGTTAGATTTTATTTCCATCATTTACACTTTCAAAATAACAGAAAACAAAAAAATGGCGTCTGCAAAAGTTTGGGCACCCTGCAGAGTTAATATCTTGTACTGCCCCCTTTGGCAAGCTGAGACCTGCCAGTGTCATGGATTGTTCTCAATCATCGTCTGGGAAGACCAGGTGATGTCAATCTCAAAGGTTTTAAATGCCCAGACTCATCTGACCTTGCCCCAACAATCAGCACCATGGGTTCTTTTAAGCAGTTGTCTAGAAAACTGAAACTGAAAATAGTTGACGCTCACAAAGCTGGAGAAGGCTATAAGAAGATAGCAAAGCGTTTTCAGATGTCAATATCCTCTGTTCGGAATGTAATTAAGAAATGGCTGTCATCAGGAACAGTGGAAGTTAAAGCAAGATCTGGAAGACCAAGAAAAATATCAGACAGAACAGCTCGCAGGATTGTGAGAAAAACAATTCAAAACCCACGTTTGACTGCACGATCCCTCCAGAAAGATCTGGCAGACACTGGAGTTGTGGTACACTATTCTACTATAAAGAGATACTTGTACAAATATGGTCTTCATGGAAGAGTCATCAGAAGAAAACCTCTTCTACATCCTCACCACAAAAATCATCGTTTGAACTTTGCAAATGAACATATAGACAAGCCTGATGCATTTTGGAAACAAGTTCTGTGGACCGATGATGTTAAAATTGAACTTTTTGACCGGAATGAGCAAAGGTACGTTTGGAGAAGAAGGGGCACAGAATTTAATGAAAATAACCTCTGTCCAACTGTTAAGCATGGGGTTGGATCAATCATGCTTTGGGGTTGTGTTGCAGCCAGTGGCACAGGGAACATCTCACGCGTAGAAGGAAAAATGGATTCAATAAAATTTCAGCAAATTTTGGATGGTAACTTGATGCCATCTGTGAAAAAGCTGAAGTTAAAGAGAGGATGGCTTCTACAAATTGATAATGATCCTAAACACACCTCAAAATCCGCAGGGGATCACATCAAGAGGCGTAAACTGAAGGTTTTGCCATGGCCTTCACAATCTCCTGACCTCAACATAATTGAAAATCTATGGATAGACCTTAAAAGAGCAGTGCGTGACAGACAGCCCAGAAATCTCAAAGAACTGGAAGACTTTGGTAAGGAAGAATGGGCAAAGATACCTCAAACAAGAATTGAAAGACTCTTGGCTGGCTACAAAAAGCGTTTACAAGCTGTGATACTTGCCAAAGGGGGCAGTACAAGATATTAACTCTGCAGGGTGCCCAAACTTTTGCAGACGCCATTTTTTTGTTTTCTGTTATTTTGAAAGTGTAAATGATGGAAATAAAATCTAACTTTTGTTGACATATTATAAGAATGTCTAATCTGTAATTTGATGCCTTTTGGAGATTTTTCCATCTTTCCTTGGCTTCTTTATGCACATTAATACAAATTTTTAGCTGGGGTGCCCAAACTTTCGATCCCCACTGTATATGGATAAGAGGTGTGTTCATATGTATATCCAATATATATAATAGATCAAAGAAGTACATGTAATATATTAAATGGATGATCCACTTCAACAGCAGATTTCAAACAGGCTTGTGCCAGGAACCGATAATAACATTCAGCTGACAGAGCGTGACGTCACTGCCATGAGGAAGCCCGGCGGCCATCTTTAATAGGGTCAGTGCTGCTGCTTAACTCTGCAATAATCTTGTAGTTACTGTGCAATACTAGCCTGTCTGTTTTTTACTTTATATTTACTGGAATAAATACTTTAAATACTACACTATGGGCACCTGTTTTTTGGCTCCTGCTTGGAGCTATTAAACTTGCAGATTGCCCCCATTGAATTTCAACATCCAGAGGAAGGGAGCCCTGTATCCAGGCTGAGCACCCATCCATCCTTAAGGGGACCTCTGGACCCAGCAGATTTGCCCACTATCCCAAGACTTGATGACCAATCCATAGATGGAAGCGCACCTATATATTCCACCTATAAAGGTGATTCAGCGAGCGCTAAGATGATGAGAACATAAGCTGCTGATACACTACAAGGAAACCATATAACCTCTTGAATATATACAATATGAAAAAGTGCAGTGCTAATAAACAAATTAAATGTGCTATATCAGAGACTGGCCACACCCTCAAATAGACAGTATGAAGTCCAAAGGAACAATGTCCGGTAAATGACAAATGGATGAAATGGTGACTTTGTTACTCCCAGTGAGGCACTCGTCAAAACCGTGTAGGAAATATAAGAAATGCGCACTCACCAGATGAGCATTAGGTAAGCGCAATATTAATAGCCAGAGGTCCCCTCTTATCCTGAGGAGGAGCCATAAACGCCTGAGACGTCACGCCACCGGATCAAGGAGGTCCGGTGGCCCCCATAACTATCCAGCTGGTCAGTTTTTCTAAATGGTTTATGAACGGTTTTGCTACATGCTTTGTCTACATTTCATTGGCAATAGCCTCCATTTGCTTTTATGTATGTTCATCACTTTTAACCATTAATAAAAGAATTTATATTTTGACCTACTACACTATGGCCACTATTCTCTGCTCCACATCGAGCATTTAATCCCCCAGGACCATATGGTGACCACCCTGAGGCCCAGAGGAGAGTGACTCATATAAGCTGACCCCCATTGCAGCTTCAACCAGTAGAGAAGATCTCTCGAGGCGCCAGAATTGTGGGACAGCCTGTCCAGTGTGAACTGCACCTTCCACAGGATAAGAGGGGACCTCTGGCTATTAATATTGCGGTTACCTAATGCGCATCTGATGAGTGCGCATTTATTATATTTCCTACACGGTTTTGACAAGTGCCTCACTGGGAGTAACAAAGTCACCATTTCATCCATTTGTCATTTACCGGACATTGTTGCTATAGACTTCATACTGTCTATTTGAGGGTGTGGCCAGTCTCTGATATAGCACATTTAATTTGTTTATTAGCGCTGCACTTTTTCATATTGTATATATTCCGCCTACTTAAAGAGATTCTGGTGGTTATTAACTATATGTGCATTACCTATGCGCTTCCGGTGAGTGCACAATTTTATTATCGGTTCCTTTCACAAGCCTGTTTGAAATCTGCTGTTGAAGTGGATCATCCATTTAATATATTACATGAACTTCTTTGATCTATTATATATATTGGATATACATATTAACACACCTCTTATCCATGTATATTTATTAGGCTCTGCACTTTATTTATGTACACTCAAAATTAGTTTGCTGCAGCAGAACAGGTAATTGGTTGCCAGAGGTTAAAGCATATCATTACTGCTCACTGACTGGTTGCTAGAGGTTACAGCATGCATTACAACTCGCTGATCAGTTGCTAGAGCTTACAACACATCATTTCTGCTTGCTGATTGGTTGTTAGAGCTTACTGCACATCATTACTGCTCACTGATTAATTGCTAGAGGGTACTGCACATCTTTACCGCTCACCTATTGGTTCTTAGAGGTTACTGCACATCATTACCATTCAAAGATTGGTTACTAGAGGTAACTGCACATCATTACTGTGAACTGATTGGTTGCTAGAGGTTACTGCACATTATCACTGTGAATTGATCGGTTGCTAGAGGTTACTGCACATCATTACAGCTCACCGATTGGTTGCTAGAGGTTACAGCACACAATCTCCTGCCTTCCTGCACACCACAGACTGTGGAGCAGAGAAGACCCACCAATAGACAGAAAATTCTTGAATTTATTATTAGCAATGAGCATAGCAGAGAACACACAACTATGAAGGTTGACTGAGTGCAGGAATGAACAGAACCCAATGTGAGCAGCATACCCGTGCATGGGCTGCCAGGGTATTTAAAGAGTGCAGGGTTGAAGGGGCACTATCTACAGACTGCAGGGTTGAGGGTGGCACTTTGTACGAAGTGCAGGGTTGAGGGGTGCGCTATGTATGAAGTGCAGGGTTGAGGGGTGAGCTATGTATGAAGTGCAGGGTTGAGGGGTGCGCTGTGTATGGAGTGCAGGGTTGAGGGATGCACTGTGTATGGAGTGCAGGGTTGAAGGATGCACTGTGTATGGAGTGCATGGTTGAGGGATGCACTGTGTATGGAGTGCAGGGTTGAAGGATGCACTGTGTATGGAGTGCAGGGTTGAGGGGTGCTCTATGTACGGAGTGCAGGGATGAGGGGTGTGCTGTGTATGGAGTGCAGGGTTGAGGGGTGCTCTATGTACAGAGTGCAGGGTTGAGGGGTGCACTGTGTACGGAGTTCAGGTTACACTGTGTATGGAGTACAGGATTGAGGGGTGCGCTGTGTACAGAGTGCAGGGTTGAGGGGTACACTATGTACAGAGTGCAGGGTTGAGGGGTGCGCTGTATACAGAGTACAGGGTTGAGGGGTGCGCTATTTACGGAGTGCAGGGTTGAGGGATGCGCTATGTATGGAGTGCAGGGTTGAGGGGTGCACTGTGTACGGAGTTTGGGTTACACTGTGTATGGAGTGCAGGGTTGAGGGGTGCACTGTGTACGGAGTTTGGGTTACACTGTGTATGGAGTGCAGGGTTGAGGGGTGCACTGTGTACAGAGTGCAGGATTGAGGGGTGAGCTGTGTACAGAGTGCAGGGTTGAGGGGTGCTCTATGTACAGAGTGCAGGAGTGAGGGGTGCTCTGTGTACGGAGTGCAGAGTTGAGGGGTGTGCTGTGTACATCCAAGTTCTCCCCCCCCCCCAAGTACAAAGCTCTCTTCCTAACAGATTTCATTTCAGGGCTCACCCACTGAAAACACACAGACACACACACATACAGACATACACACAGCAGCACAGACACAAACACAGACACGCACACTCAGAAACACACACACATACAGACACACATACACATACACATACAGACACACACATACATACAGAAACACAAATATACACAGACACATACACACATACACTGAGATACACACTCAGAAACACACATACACACACTCTGTGTGTCTGAGTGTGTGTGTTTGTGTGTCTAACACACACACACACTCAGACACACACACGGGCACACATACAAAGACACACACACTCAGATGCACACACACACACACTTTTCATAGTGGGGATGCAGAGGAATACTTACAGTGTGTCTGTGCAGGCTGACGGTGAGGAGTAACTTCTGCCTGTGTGGATTCCCCGCCCCCTCCCTCCTATGGAGATCGATGTTTAGAGTAGGGAGGGTTGTGAGTGGCTGCCAGGAGAGGAGCGCTGTCACTTGTAAATACAGAAGCAGTGAAGCAGTGAAGCAGTGCTTCTGTATTTACAAGTGACAGAAGTGAGGTGGCGGAATTAAGGCTGAAAAAAAACCCTGGTGGGCAGCAGCCTTGGGCCCCACAACAATGACTGGGCCCTGGGCAGCTTCCCCTTTTGCCCTGCGTTAAAGGTGGCCCTGCTCCTGGAGTGGGTGGAAAAATGAGCATTGAACCAAAGACACTAAGTAAAATGCTCAGAGAACCCCTCAGTTTATATACTGGTTAATAACAAACCCTTTGTGAATGGGTATATTAGAACTTTGCAGGCAATCCCTTGACTAAACCAGAGTCTTATGGCCTGTATATACGATAAGAAAATTGTATGAACATATCAATACGAGGAATGATCGGCCGGTTATCTGATTGTTAGCATAGTGCTTCTGACAGCCGATTCTGACTTTTCAAATGACAAAAACCGAGAGTGCAAGCTAGAAAATTTTTATCGAATGAACACAACATCTGATTTTATTTATTGTGTACAGTAATCATATGGAAATAAAGGAACAGAGAAAAACACACATGATCAGAAGCATAGAACTACCCTACACTTCCTCTTCTACAACATTAGTACATAGCTACGTTTGCATTTGTTGCCCAAGAATTTTCCTAATAGTAAATACCATTCCAACTACATCATGATATGCACTTTCGTGCAAAAACCAGATGATCATTCGTACAATTTTCTCATAGTGTGTACTAGGCTTTAGAATTATACCATGTCCATTTATTAACCACTTCACGCCAGCGCCTCCCAGCCCTTTAAGGGGTTTCTGACGCCGGGAGGTGGGGTGGGGTTTAGGGTCATGTGACCGCCGTGATTGGCTGTCACGGCAGTCACATGAATGGAAAGGCCCCAATTGCAAGGAAAGATTGGGACCTTTCTGTAGGAGAGCGCAAGGCACACAATCTCAGCACGTTTGTCTACAAATGGTACGCAAATATGCGGCCGCTCGGCATCAAGGCCCAGCCACCAAGAGGCCACATATTTGCGTACTGTAGGTGTGAGGAGGTTAACAATTAAAATTATGTCCATGAAATAAGTATATATTAAATGGCAGACAGTGGCTGTAATTGATATATAGCCCCTCACAATATTCCAAGCATGCTGGCTTACAAGTACCTCTGTCTCGTGTTGTTGATTTCCCAGAAGTCACTTTTCAGGAACTCGCAGGAAAGCTGAGCAAGCTGGAATGGAAACCAAAGCCACTGACGTGCCCTCTCCATGACAACGTAATTTGGGGCATTGCCTCCATTTTCAAATCAGGTGACTTGAATGATAAATATCCCTACACCGGTGGGCAGTAAGAGTCATAAATGCTCCTGCTTTAGAGGTCAGTGGGAGTGATAAATGCCCTTGCATCAGAAGGAGTAAACTATGCCTCTGCATCAGTGGTAATAATAAATGTCCCTCTGTCAGTGATAGTAAAAAATTGCGCCTACATCCATGCTCAGTAGAAACAAAAAATGCCTCAGTGGGAGTGATAAATTCCCTCATGTCATTGGTCAGTGAGAGTAATAAATGTGCCAATGGTGAGAATGATGCCCTGTGTCATTTGGAGGAATAGTGCTCTTGTGTACATGGTTCAAAATGGTGCCCCTGTGGTAGTGGGAGAAATTAAGCTCCTGTGTCAATTGGTGGAATGGTCCCCTTTTGTCAAAAAAAGGAATGGTGCCTCTGTGTGAATGATCAGTGGAATAATAGGTGCCCTTGTGTCAGTGGGAAATAGTGCCCTATCATTGGGGTTCAGTGACCACTTGCCTTGTTCCCAAACATAAATATGAACATAAATATATATAGAGTACTTATATAGTAAGCTTCATGTCCTGTGCCGTGCCTCAAACTGATATCATGGCTAGGATGATACAGACACCAGAAGCAGACTGACAATTCATGGGGCCACCGGGCAATAGGGGATCATGGGGCCCCTGCATCCTCACCCACACTCAAACCTCTCCCAAAAAAGCCTATGACAGGTACTAGGGGCATCTCATGGGGCCCCTACTGACCCTGGGCCCTCGGGCAGTGCCTGAGCACCCAAATGGTCAGTCCGCCCCTGACAGACACCATGATGAACGAGATCACCCCACCTGTTACATTTCTGGGCACTGGAATACTTTGCCTGGCACCCACTGCCACTTCTAATACTCAGCTTCCTCAGTATGGACATATTGGAAGAGAAAATGTCACAGTCCATGCCCCAAACAAACCTCCCCACAACCCCTGCTGTTTTTCTTGTATCTTGGCTACTTTGCAGTAAAGCAAGGAAACAAAAAATCCTGTAGTTTATTTGCAATGCAGGAAAAACAATACAAAACATACAGAGTACTAAAAATATGCATACAACACACATGCACATTCTATCTAACTTTTGTAGCAAATGAGCATTGACAATGGTCTGTATGCTATAGGGATGCACTAAATAGGAACTTAGACTGCGTTATAGCTGGTTTGCAATCTCCATAGCCAACAGGACTTCCGGCATGTCAAACGAATAGCAGGAAGTTGGGTTCTTAGTATTGTTTCTCTCTTGTACTATGGTTTCTAATGTTATTCCCTCTGGCAGATTCATCTTTGATCTTGTGGAGTCCCACTTTCAACTTCTGCTGCTGGCCTTTCATTTCAAAAATGTGGGTAACCATGTGTAGCCCTGTTTTGGGGGGGTTATGTGAAATGGCCCACACCAAGCAAGCTATGGCGCTAACCTGTATATGAGTAGGCAATCCTGAGCCTTCGCTATATGGAAGAGGGGGTTGTGATAATACAAATGGCAGTGCCTCCACCTAGAATAGGGATCCTGCAATTGAGGAGACTCACCCCTTTCTAGGAATGTAACAGGTAGACAACCTAAAGTAACTATACATAGCAGTATTAATGCACCCAGCTTATATTTCTAACATGAAAACATGTCACCACACCTGTATGAGATTAATGCAAAGTTTATATAAAGCAGCCACTTAAAACAGGATGCATAAGAATAACATTCAGGAATTACAATTTACCATAAATTGGGAGGTTGAAATTATACCCGGGTATATGTGCATGTAGTATACAGAATACCTCCAACCATGGGTTATAGCGCAGTCCGGTTGCAGGGGCCCCTGGAGAGGTGAGAGTCAATAAGATGCACGCTTCCACTTTAGATGCTGTGATGGCGTCCAAGTAACATGCGGATGATTGCACTGCTTGTCTGAAGATCAGAGATGCATCACCTAAAAGGATAAAATGCCCTATCTATCCTTACTCTTAGTCCCTATCCCTAAACTGGGCTGTCACTACAACCGGCCCTCTATCTGTCTAAGTGGCCGTCGGATGCCTAACCTACCTCTAGCCTAATCTATCCAACGCTCCCTATGCTAATACTAGCTAAAAGGAGATCCAGACCAATAAGGATGCTATAGCTTTAAGCAAAGAGGCTGCAAAGATACACTGCAATTAACAGAAAGTTCACCTGACAGTCTTATGCAGGTGAAAACACGGATCGATCTATCTATATAGACAACTATAAGGATTCTGCAGTGTGTAAATAGAATAATGATAATGAACCACAACTCTCTCTCTTACAGAGATATTAGGGTTCCTATACAGAAGTTGAAATATAACAGAGGCAGACCTAATCTGCTTCAGTAACAACTAGATAGATAACAGCCTTGTTAATCTGGATCATTACTCACAGAATCCCCATACAGTTCTCCCCAGATACATAGCACATGGCAGGCTGGAACCCTCTGCCTGATACTTCCTGGAAAAACAAACTATATAACATCCTGGGGTTTCTTGACCTCCTTGTAGGGGCAGGAAGCACACCTAGGGACTTGTCTGTAATGGGACCTCTATGGTAGTGGCTGTATATGAACATAAACAAACCACAACTAGTGTATAAAATAACAGTTCCCTACACATGTATCCATTTTTACATCACTTTCTATGGAAGAGAGAAACATTTTCTAATTTCAAACTGTAGATGGCACTTTAGTACCAACATGCCATGGATCAAATACTGAATGTCAACAGGTCAATCTATTGTTAATGCTCTATTGACACACAAATATACACACAATCTGCACATTACATACAAATATATACACAGTCTGCATGTTATGCATATTACATACAACATACACACAATCTGCACATTACATACAAATATATACACAGTCTGCATGTTATGCATATTACATACAACATACACACAATCTGCAAATTGCAAACAAACATGTGCACAATCATACACACAATCAGCACATTACATACAAATATACAGTCTGCATGTTATGCACATTACATACAACATACACACAATCTTCAAATTGCACACAAACATGCACAAACGTACACACAATCTGCAAATTACACACATTTTCATGTTATATACAAACACAAGCCTGCCAACTTTTGAACCTGATACAGAGGGACAAAGTTTAAAGGGGCAAAATGTGGTGCAGCAAAAAGTGGGTGTGTCCAGTAAAAGGTGGGCGTGTCCATATAGGTGTGGTTTACAGATATTCATGCAGCAGCTTTGATAGGAATTCTATGAACATGACTCATTCCATGTCTCACGCCCATTGTTGTAAATTTCCTGTGCCATACCTTTTTCTCTGATCATATATATCATAGTATATCTTTGTATACGCTGTGATTTATCCCACATGTCCCAAGGATTGCATCATGGTTTGTCCCACTGCACCTATTTATGCTGCCAAGCGATATGTTACTCTTGTGATCTTATCGTTTCAATTTGTTTACCACCAATTTGCTTTTCTTTTTTTTTCACCTGTGTTTCTTTTACCATGTTTCAAAATGATACGTAATGATATGTAATTTGGAATTCTCATATTAATGTACTAGTCCTACATATATTTTTAATTTCCCTCTACTTAGTATTTTTTTTGTATCTATACAAAAATGTTTGCCCTTCATTTCTCTTTTAAACTGAATGGGTTCTTCACATATATTTTAATCAATGTGTATGTCTGGGGAAAGTTAGCTGGGTTTTTTCCTGCAGCATGACTATCCTCCTATAGACTGTGAAGACAAGTAAATGTTTCAGTAATTTAGCTATACTGCCCCACAAAGTAATAACTAATGGATGGTCCATGAATATGTATAAAGTGACTCCTACTAGAACCTGATATGCTATTTCGACAAATTCTGTGCATCAGTGAAAGTTTTATTCTGCATTTAAGTATCACCGCTTTCCAGTTATACTCCACTGTGCTTTCATATTTAATTAAATGTTTGTAGTGATTGCTAGTTATATAATCATAACGAAAAGAGACCAGACTGCCCCCACAGGGAGCGTATCTACAAATGACTGCATAAGCTGTTCCATTAAAATCTGGAGTGCCATTTGGAGAGTGTTTAATCAAGTGTCTGATTTTGTTATACAGCAATAACTCTGCATACAAGCATATCAGATAAACTGTATTTAAGCAGAGGGCAAAACATTTTTTATATCAGATAGAGTAAGGGAGGGTTATAATTCCTGTCAGTTTCTTTTTTTTCATCTGTGTTGACTGGGGATGTTTACCTTCATTTCCAATCCCATAGACAAAACAGGAAATCCCACCAAAGTGAGGGAATCCCTGATTGTCACCGGTGTCACTAGAACTAATGTCTCAATTGGAAGATATCCCTTTTATTCCTGTTCTGTTGGCAACCCAAAATGTGACATTTTAATTCACTTTCAATTTAATTGACAACAGTCATGACAAATAGAGAGGGTGACAGCAGCAAAAACCTGACAGTTATTCTAATCCTTTTCCACTCAAAAACAAAGTAGTTATCCTTTACTTATACAATTGTTTTTGTCTTTAAATGCATCTTTGTGGTTACCATTGAATAAAAGGCTGCCAGACCTTTTCTAAATACTTATCTCTCTCCCTTTGGCCTCTACCTTCCTCCTACTTCTGAATATTAAAGGACCAGATCTGTTTAAAGCATAGGCTCTGATTGGCTGCCTGGATATTATTATTATTATACAGTATTTATAAAGCGCCAATAGTTCACTCAGCGCTGTACATTACAAAGGGGGACAGAACATGTGACAGAACAATACCAATACAATGCAAAACATGAGGGGATCGAGGGCCCTGCTCTTTCGAGCTTACAATCTAGGAGGGAGGGGGTGGTGGCACAGGAGGAGATAGCTGTGGGGGATGGAGTGGTAGAAAGAGTGGAGGAGGTCGGCAAGTTAGCAGGGGGTGGGGTAGGCTTCCCTGAAGAGATGGGTTTTCAGGGTGCGCCTAAAGGAGAGGAGAGTAGGTGATAATCTGATGGGTTGGGGATACAGAAAAAAATTCAGGTGTTGACTTACTAAAACTAGTGCACTCAGAATCTGGTGCAGCAGTGCATGGTAACCAATCAGCTTCTAAATCCAGCTTGTCAATTAAGCTTTCACAATAAAACCTGGAAGCTGATTGGTTTCTTTGCAGAGCTGCACCAGATTTTGTACCATGCAGCTTTAGTAAATAAGCCCCTCAGAGTACCTACACTATACTAGCTAAGCCTTGTGGTGGTAAGACTGGACTCCAGGGGACCTCGTTCCTGAAGAGGGGTACGAATTTGATGAATAAATTGCCAGCCTAAAGTCTGTATTTTACTTTACACATATCAATAGGAATTCCACTTCCATTTTCAAGCCATCTTGAGTCTATGGCAAGCATTGATGCTTAATGGTCAGACATTCCGCTATGCTACAGTCTGAGCAGAACTGCAGGATTTACTTCCACACAGCTCTGCAGGACTCCCACATAGTAGCAGTGTCTGCTACATGTTGTCTCCATCTCAACCAAATTTTCCTGAAAGAGCTGCACCCACTTCAGAGTGAAGGTCAGTCCTCCTTAAGAAGCCTAAAACAACATCTTCTCATTTTGTGCACGTGCTAATATTATGCACAGGGATTTGGGCACTAAATACAAGTAAAAAAAGCATGCCTCCAGTCTCTTTAACAGTACTGCTTGACACCAAACATTCTCTTTTTTTCCCCAACATTTAACCCCCCCCCCAAGCTCCAAAACATAACTAGCCCCCTATGTGTCAATAGGGTCAATGTGATAGCCAAGGAACATGTATTTTTAGAAGGAGAGATCAACAATGCCAGCGTCCTTGTGCTTCTAATGACAGTTTTTTTAATCCCTTGCCTAGCCCTACAATTTAACACTTAATCTAATGTGCTACTTGACTCTTAACTTTAGGCTAAGCTTTTTTTGAAGTTGAGTAGCATGGTCTTTGGAACAGGAGACAAAGGGAAATCTTCAAACAGAATCATTGTTCTGCAAAATGCATAACCCTGTTTACTCCTGCAAAATCTTTTCTTATGTAAATACCCCTATCTCAAAAGTACCCACCCAATGTGTAGTGACAAATATAAATATAAATAAATAAACCACTGCAACGCAAAAATGAATATAAATAAATTATCTCCAAAAAGTCCAAATAGTAAATGTGTCCAAGGATGAAGACTTTCAAACCATATCCAACTTTTTAACTATTTCCACCAATCCAGATCTCGTAGTACCTCAAACAAAATATAAAACTAGCATAGTGTATTGCCTTCAAATATTAAATTTATCAAGTGGCAACTGTGAAAATTTGTTACAAAAATTATAGATAAATCCAACATGAGTGACATGCAAAAACAATCTTTAATCCGTGTACACTCCTGCAACCTTGACACACAAAAATAAATAAATAAATTAAAAAAATGTATTTAAAACAAA
Source organism: Staurois parvus (assembly GCF_062004578.1). NCBI lineage: Eukaryota > Metazoa > Chordata > Amphibia > Anura > Ranidae > Staurois > Staurois parvus. The sequence continues at coordinate 812,455 of NW_028318357.1, forward strand.
TATTTTAGATTAACAAAATCGCTCCGTGAAAAATACAATTATTAAGTGAAGTGAATGATCCTTAACCACTTCACACTAGTAGGATAAAAAACTAATACCCTCTTGCGAAAATAAACTTTCCAGAATATTATCAAAACACTCCGTGACACTCCAATTCACATGTGTAGTGAATACAACCTTAACCTCCTCACACTATTAGGATTCAAGGCAATTACCCGCTTGCAGTGTTATAGTTGGTATTCCTTATAAAGCTTCCATCCACCATCAACTAGTAGACTCATAGCTTTTCAATTTCCTCAGAAGGTAAAGAAGAGACCCATCAGGTATTTGCATAAGTTAAAACAAGAGATTTATTTACTGCTTACATTGGGAATTCTTTCAGACCAGTCCCTGCAGTTCGCATAGCAATACACCACGTTTTCCAATATCAAAGATGGCCGCGCTGCTATTTCCGGTTAGCGTCAAACGTCACGTTTCTGACGCATTTCGTCACTTCCTGACTTCTTCTCGAGGGATTCCGACGTCTGCTCCTCTTATCCTGCTCTATATTACTGGCAGGAAGCTTCAACCGCCATCTTAAGCAGGGGCGACCATCCCAATAGTATATAACCTCACCGCATATGGCTGGCACGATCAATAGCAATAAACATAATAACAATACATATATATTAAATGTACCTTTCACATTACAAGATAAGCACTGAGCCACTCCATCCCTTCTATTACTACCTAATATATCCTCACCAACCAAAGATATATTCCTCTCCTTAAGCGCTCAGTAACATTTCACTTTAGGAGAGGCTTAAGGAGAGGAATATATCCGTGGTTAGTGTGCCAGGTTTTCCATCCTGGCACAATCCTCTGCTCTATTCCAGCACATTTTGAACTTAAGTTTTTTCATAGTGAATGCTTCCAGATTGCTACCTGCTCAATATATTATACAAAATACAAACTTAAAAAAAAACTTGTATATGATAAGTGGGAAAAGATTTAGCCCTGCACCTTATACCCGAGGACTTGTCTGACATTTGGCAGGCAACCCACAAGATATCTCTGAACATATCAGCTCTGGAAACATCCTATAAAGTGGAAGTGGGATAGTACCTATAGCCATATAGGATAGTGAAATATTTCTTGGGTTACTCATCCATCTGTTTCCAGGGTTATGGAGAGCCCAGCACATATATACACATTTAGTTGACTTGCCCACTAATAAAGCCCATTTGAGTGGCAATTTTTTCCTTTCCCTCTCACATATTTTATAACCCCCTGCAAGCAAACCCTCAGATAGCCTTACTGATTGTTGTTCTCTCGGAGCTGACCAGGAACCAATCTTGCCTCCTCTTTTATATCACGAGGGCTGCAAAACAGACTGTCACTAGGTACTGTAAGACGTCATCACTTTGTGCTATTGCTACTACAAATAGAGTTACCCTTGCAATGATACATACTAAGATAGAGGCAACTCTGCAAGACAAGATGAGACAATACTCTAAGGTGTGGCAGCCCTGGATCAATAAATGTTGACCCCAACTTTGATGACTCTCTCTTGGAACCGTGACTCCGCTAATACCTACGTCTTTCACTAACATCCCATCTGAGTGTTGCTGGAGGACCCCCACATCTTTCTCCTTCCTCCTCTCCTCTTTCCCCTGTATTCTTCTTTTCTTTCTTCCTCATTGCATTCTAGACATACTCAGGACATGGATTGGCTCCATATTAATCCCCAAGCTATTGTTGGGGTAAGCAAATGCCACTGAGCCACTTTTCCTTCTTCTCTTACTAAACTCTACAGTTTGCGGGTGTCTTTTACTAGTAGACCATCTATGTTATTTTTACATTGCGTTTTATTTAGCTGATCTAACAGTAATTCTTGTATTTCTAGCTGTCTACATTTTTTGACACTTTATTACTTTACGGCTATGTGTAAAAAGACATGTTTAAAATTATTTTAACTCGAAAAAAAAAACTGTATCTAAGGCTAGGTAGCACAGACATCAGAAGCCTGAAATATCCAAAACAATACCTTTGTAGTGGAGTGTTCTTTTACTCTCCATGCTCAGATTCAGGTAATGGCTTCTTTAACTCCATATCCTGCAACTCTGCAGCCAGGTGAGCTGCCCTCCACTGTCAGAACTGGAGTATGGGCAGCTGGTTCTGACAGCAGAAGCCTAATAGCATGGAGACCCTCTGGAAGATCTAGCCACTGTGAGTTCCAGTGGGGTGGTTCATTGTCCTTGATCTTTGATCCCTCTTGCTGTTTGCTTGTGTTGCTAAAGCTGTCATGAACTTCAATGAGAAGGAAGCTGTTTGTATTCTGAACTGTATTGCTGAAGCAGCAGTTCTCAGCTAGACTCTGTTGTTATGAAGTCTTATAGAGGCTGTGCAATGCAACCATGTTACCCTGATTGTGCAATGCAGTCACTTGTACTGTGATTTAGGCACAAATGCATTTCTGTGAAGGATCCATGTTTGTGCTGCTTTTACAATCTGATTTGTATTCTTCTGCAGCATATGCATGCTCTTTACTATCCTGTACATGTTTTGTATTATTGCTTCTAACTTAGCACTTGTTTAGTAAACTGCAAGTTACATTTACTCCTTGTCTCGTCTTTCGGCCGGCTACTTGTACTGTTAAACCTCCTAAAATTGTATAAAATCATCTTGTTGATTCCCTCAAGAACTGGATTGTAGGGGGCTTTTGCCCTTCCTAGTGGTGACCAGCCCTTAACTGGACCAGACAACTCATCAACACATCATTAGCAATGGCTTTTAGGCAAGAATAAGCCCTGTAAGGGAAGTGCTTAGAGGACAGTTATAAAAATGACTGGGATAACATATACCAAACAAATATCAAATACTGGAGCAATTATAAGTGCAACAAACTAAATATCCTTCATTTACTGCCTGTGAGACAGCCCTGCCAGAAAGCACTACAAGGGAATGACGTCGACAAACAAGTAGCAATTGTAACATTAGTAGGTACCCTTGTACTGTAAGGTAATATAAACGACAGCCCAATAACAGAGTATCCAATACACAAAGGTGACTGAAAGGCCTCTCACCACACAGATGCTATGTAAATGTCCTCTCATTGATGGTCTGTCTTCCAATGGCCGCTCCTGTAGGCAGTATGGAGATGAATAGAAGTAGGCCACAATGCCTCTCTGGCTGGATGATGGAGGATTAGGACTGTAGGCCCCACTATCCTTTTAGGTGGTCTTTCTGATGGCCTTTGCTAGTATGTCCTCAAACATAAAGAAATAGGCAGTCTGAAATGCCCTGGGCCTCCACTCTCAAGCCTGCACCCTCTTTTTTCACATATCTGTACACAGTACATTAATGGCATAAAGGAGAACATACTCACTATATTGTTTTATGAGGCTGAACACAGAAGCAACTTTTTATAATAGTGAGGGTTGGTTTATTTATTAACTTACTTATTTATTTATTTATTTATTTATAATATCTACTAACAAAGCTAGGACACAAATCTACCATATCAAAAATTGAGCCATTTTCTTAAAAGCCTAGAAATTTTGTAGACAGACCCAGATGAAACTGAAATAATAGACTTTTCTTGAATTGGATACCTCTAATGCATTGCCTAGGGTAATTTCCCTATTATAGTTTATGGCACTAAGCTGCATGCCTAGCTTTGTATGATTTTTACACACAAAGAATATATTTGTATCATACTATGACTGAGATGAAAGCTGACCTCCTTCTACCTTCAATTTAGCCAGAAGAGTAAATCTAGAACATTGTATATTGTAATAGAGTATGGCTTTCATTATATTCTACACATTAGTGGAAATAATATGTACAGCATATATGTTATATCCTATGTATATTTCTTATATGTGTTTATCACTAAATGTGGGAAGCCAATGGTGGTTGTTATTAATGTGGGAATCAAAGGGCAGCGTTTATTACTAAATACTGTATGAGAATCAGAGAGCAGCAGAAATATGTTATAAAACCCAATGGAGAACATTGTAAATAAATGCATGCATACATTTGCTAGCTATTATTATGCAAGGTTTACATAGCACCAACAGTTTGCACAGCACTTTACAAGATGAAAGTTTAATTGTTTACAATTTTTTTAATCTTTCCCACCCACAATCTATAGTTTACAGTGTTTAAAAAACATATAAAAGTTGTTTTGATCATCATATAATAATAAATCTGAGAAGGGTATTTATTAACATTTTATGAAATTAAAGCCTCATATGTATAATGTCTTTATAACTAATATATGTCTTTACAACTTGTTCATCTCTGACTACAACTCCTTCCTCATTGGCTTACCATTACACAGGCTATCCCCCCTTCAGTCCATCATGAATGCTGCTGCCAGAGTCATCCACCGTACCAACCCCTCAGTGTCCCAACCCCTCTCCCCGCCGATCCCTCCACTGGCTTCTGCTCACCCAAGAATTAAATTCAAGATACTAACGACTCCACAACAAATCAAAGCCATCCACAACTCTGCCCCCATCTACATCAGAGGTGGTGCAACAAAGTTCTAGTGGTGTACCAGAGTTGTTTTTCATGATTCCATAATATTTTCTTTAGAATTGAGTGATTCCATAGTTTTTCCTCTGCTTGATCTGCAAAAACAGTTGCAACTGGCTACAGTTTTCTTTCCTTTATATTTTCTCAAAGCCAGAAGGTTGGAATGTTAAAAGAAAATAGTTTTGAGGCAGGTCTGAGATATGTCTGTGCAAATTCATCCTTGTTCGCAACTTCTGTCCTGTTTTGCCAACGCAAGATCCTTTGCTACATTTTCTGCACTGGATGTTGGCGAAACAGGACAGAAGTTATGAACAAGGATGAATTTGCACAGACATACCATCAACGAACATAAAGAAGATGACTTCTGCACACCTGTGGGACACCATTTCTCAGAACCGGACCACACTATGGAAGATCTCAATATCTTAGTTCTTAAAGGAAATTTCAAAACTATCCAGGAAAGGAAAACTTTTGAACTAAAAATGATGTTTCTATTTGATACAAAAGATAACGGCCTTAATTTTGACATGGGATTCCTCACTCATTATCCAACAGTTTTACGTCCCCCCCCCCTTGAGTCTTTGCTTTTGCTTTGTCTTATCTCTAATCCTCCCCCATCCTGTGGAACTCTCTTCCCCAATTTATCAGACTATCGCCTACTCTGCTCACTTTTAGGAGATCTCTGAAAACCTATCTCTTCAGGGAAGCCTATCCTGCCCTCAGTTAATAATGGAATCTTCTACTCCTCCTACCAGTCCATCCCCCACAGTTACTACCTTTTGTATTACTAGCCCCTCCCTCTTAGATTGTAAAAAGTATACCCCTTGAGATTTTCCAAATCTTGTCATGTTCTCTTAGATTGTAAGCGCCAAGGAGCAGGGCCCTCCTAACCCTCTTGTATTGAACTGTATTGGTGCTGTATTGTCTCCCGTTATATTGTAAAGTGCTGAGCAAACTGTTGGTACTATATAAATCCTGTATAATAATAATAATCCTGGTTTTATAACCATTGCTGTGTACATTTGTTTGAGTGTGTTTTTTTCTGTTTTTTTTCCCCCTTAGAGATTGTTTCTTTTAACATTCTGCTAAAACTTTGTGAAGTAGTACTGCTTGGACCTTGAAGAAGGGGACACACCCCAAAAGCTTGTCCTGAAAATTGTATGTTAGTGCAAATAAACAAAGTATCACGGACAGTACTCAATTGTTTCTGTCGCAAGTGCACTAATAGGGCTACAATCACCTCGAGGCAGGTCTGTGATTGTTTTTTTGTTCCATAGAATTAAACAATTGAATGAACATTTTCTAAGAGTGGTGATTCACTACTTTTGCCAGGGGATGTATTTTCTTGCATGATATGAGCTTGCTGTAGCTTATTGATAGCATATATGCAAATAAATCTGTCAATTGTTACCTAATAGATGTTCAGACATAATGCTTGCAATATGTCAATGGGTAATCATAATAAAATATTATATTTCCAGGGTATAACCCAGTGGGAACCCATTAACATGACAAGTGGAGAAAACTAATAACCTACTGTACAAAGTTTCCATATCAGTGAATAGGAAAAGTTAAAAATGCTATCATTTTGGAATATTGCACTTGCCTTAGCTAACGTTACAATTGTAACCCCTATATGGGGTAGTAAATATTGCTTATTTATATTCCTGTAAAAGATGGGCAACTGCATCTCTGTAATGTTATTGTTACATGATACTGGAAGTTGAAAAAAATATATCCCTTGTCTGTATGCATATTACCTTTCCTTAAAGCGGTATTAAACCCAAAAGAAAACATTTATTATTTTGCAGCTTAACAATTCCTAGTTGTGATTTTCTGCATAAGTTTCCTTTTAGACATCCTTTCTTCTATTTTCATACGGTGATCCAGCCAGTTAATCTGCTGTTTTTCAACAGAACAAACTCTACTATAGATATATCAGAGACAAACCATTTACCACTAACAGGGGTGCTTACAATGATCAGCTTTTATTTATGTAAAACCTTTTTTCCCAGAAGGAAAAAAATGTATTTGCTCTAACTGATTATAAAACTTAATCTGGAGTTTTAAAGTGGTTGTAAAGGCTGAAGGTTTTTTACCTTCATGCATTCTATGACAGATTTTCCCAGTGATTGTTACCAGTGACTAGCAATAATCACTGTGCTCTCTCAGCAAGGATGGCTCCCCTCTGCACCCCTCTACTGACTGTGTTAATGGGGAAATCAAACAATTTATTTTCTTCCAAGCTGTGGTTGCAGGAAAGAAAACCGCATTGTCTGTGGCCGGCTTTAGACTGCTATTAGCTGTATCAGTCTGCTGTTTTGACGTCTCTTTCTAATCACCGGATGGGGGGCAGGGGTAAGACCTTGTTGTATTCTTTAACTGCAATAGATAAAGATCAGGTCTCCAGACCTGGTATCTGGCAAGGCTGTATAACTCTCAGCAGTGAATGAAAAGAAATACAAATCCTTTGGCAGGCAAACAAGCTCTTATATACAGTATGTGTTTCATTTGTGAATTTTGCAATTTTTCAGGAGTTTAAAATATGTTAAAAGGAAGTGACTACTCCTTTTATAGTTAAGAGAAATGGTAGGTTTCCTCAAAAATATTAGTGATATTATTAATATTAATATCAATACCATCTCTATTTTTATTTATTATTGATAAATAGTCCATCCAAAAATTGATTGTACAATGTTGTTAAAATATACAAAATATAAAGAAAATATAAAATGTATCCTGTGCTAAATAGACATTTTTCCTCCCACGCAGTGTAATCACTGAATGAGCTACATTAGTACACTGTATGTTGGAAATATTACGAATAAGCAACTGCAAGAACATTTAATGACAAGTGACTGATTTCAGGAGGTCATTACAGGACTGCTGCTCTCTTGAAGCTTGCTGCAAGGATCCCTGCTCCATAACTTCAATTTTAACAATTTTCTACATTGCCCTAAGCAGCAAACATAAAAGCGCTTCAGAAAGAGACACGAATTCTCCACAGCTTTAAAATCCCAGCCATCTGACGTAGAAGGATTTATAGGTTTAGTGGAAATTGCTTTCCCCAGCATGCAGATTAAATACTGAGTGGCGTTTCTTTTCTGTATGGGTAAACATCCTTCTAATAATGAGATGACCCACCAATGTCTTAAAGAAAAAACTAAAATTGGTGTTAGTGTTTACAATCTGGATTATTTTTGGGCCATAAACTTCGAGGTAACATGCTGACTATGAGCTTTGTTTGGATGTGTACCCTATTTCTTTTGTGGCCATGGAGTGCGTGTGCTGAGAGCAGAGCCCATCGTCAGACGAGAGGCGTAATACCTGAGTTGTATAAGCAAGGGAGGTAAGTGCTTTATCTTTTTATATGCTTCCTACTGGCAACATAAATATTTAATATGATGTGTATATATATATATATATATATACCTTAATGTACAAAATGTCAATATCTAGTAAACGAATAAAACAGAATATTGCTGATTATATACACATAACAATGTATTGCTAGAAGCAGAAGTATGATACACTGCATACCAACACAAATATACCTCTATATTTTTGAATAACATATGTCCCAAGCAATCTATGGCTGTCTATCACACTATCTAACTAAAAGTTACTGCAAACCTTTTGACTAATGAAGCTGGATGCAATTTTCACAGCTGCATGTACTGCAAGCTGGTGTATCTACCTACCTTTACGTTTTAGACTTTTGGTAATCCCAACATTTACATTAAACACAATGTAACCTTTAAACTTACCCCCTTGTCATTAACTCAACCCTTAACCTACTCCCTAATGCAAGATGCACTCCTAAAGGTTGGTACCTACCTTACAAACACCAAAACATAACAGTCTCACATCTTGATGTACCTGTGCAGAATTGTCGTTGTGGAAAAGTCATGAACCTTGAGAGACAGAGGTTGTCTAAGCCAGAATTACCTCACAACATTAGAACCATTTCATCATTTCCTATATGTGTTATTTTATATTTGCAAAAGCAGTATTAGTGGAACATTTATCATTCTTCCTACTGCTGTTCTATTCATCCATCTATTGATGTAGGTATAACAACAAATTCATATATGAAATGTTGGTTAGCAATAATGGGTTACTTTAGATTGTTACATGTGAAGCAAGATCATAGTGTGCTGCCATTGCCTAGAATTTAGTACTGAAAATCAATGCATTTATTATATGTGACACTTTTGTGGAAATGTGGAAATTGACTGCATATAGCTGGACTTCTCATCACTAGATAAAAGAGATAACATGGCTTTTGCATTCTATCACTAGTAGCATTAATTTAGGCAATGATGAAAGTAGGTTACTTTATCTATTTAGTAACCTTTTTTTCTTTCTGGAGGTAGACGCATGTTAAGCATGGCTGCTTGGTGTATTTATAATTGGTTTAGAGCTTATCCACAATGCCTGGAGCTCAGCCACCTCGGATATGAGGTAAACAATTACTGACTCAGGTTTAGCTACAGTACTCACTGAAACATGAGCTTAATACGAGGCATGCACACTGTCTATTCCAGTGCTGCATTGGTGATGGAAATTCATGTTGAATGTCTTCCTTTGTGTATATCTGTAAGTACATTCAGATTTAGAGAATATTCAGCTGAACAGGATGTTTACAGTTGGATCCGGGAACGTTCGTAGATCTGTAGGCCCCTGCATAGTTCTTGCCAATGCTCATTGGTTGAGCCTACTTGGATCAGTTAACAGGGGTTGATTTTGTCCATCAATGACTATTGGTTGCCCAAATCATATGGTGCCAGCAATGTTAATATTACTATTATACAGGATTTATATAGTGCCCACAGTTTGCTCAGCGCTTTACAATATATAGTTAGTCTGGCTGAAAAAAGACAAAAGTCCATCCAGTTCAACCATAAAAAAAAAGTTATAATCCTATACCCACAGCTGATCCAGAGGAAGGCAAAAAAAAACCCAGCAAAGCATGATCCAATTTGCTACTGCAAGGGAAAAAAATTCCTTCCTGATCCCCCGAAAGGCAATTGAATATTCCCTGGATCAACTTTACCTATAAATGTCAGTATCCAGTTATATTATGTGTATCTAGAAAAGAATCCAGGCCTTTTTTGAAGCAATCCACTGAGCTGGCCAGAACCAACTCCTGAGGGAGTCTATTCCACATTTTTACAGCTCTTACTGTGAAGAAACCTTTCCGTATTTTTGGATATTAAATTTCTTTTCCTCCAGTATAAAGGGAGACAATACAGCAACAATACAGTTCAATACAAGAGGCTTAGGAGGGCCCTGCTCCTTGGAGCTTACAATCTAAGAGATCACTCCAACATAAGCAAAAATATGTACAGCCTTTGCAAAAATATCCTTCATTGGACAAATCGTTCTGTGACAGGGTCATGCATACATGCATGGTCAACATCTAAAGTTCCTAGGCAGATATAGTTTTAGTTGCAATTTTTGTTTTTAATTTAATAGCACTTATGTATATATTTATATGGTAATAGCATTTAACCAGTTCCATGCCACCCTATAGCAAAAATACTGTTACAGGGCGTGCAAAATCACACATATATATGTGATTTTGCAGTTCCTCTCTACCTGTGTCGCCATTCGGGGTCTCAGCTATCAATTACTGTGTCACGACCGGTGATTACTCGTCAGCACCCAGTGATCGCCGGGTATCTCCGACGAGGGAGAGACCTGTGTATAAACAACACAGATCTCTCCCCTGTCAGCTCCTGCACACTGCTTCGTATGGCTCTGCATAGCAGAGCCATACAAATCAGTGTGCTTACAGTGAAGCACACACACAGCCCCCATAGTGAAACAGCACACAGTTAACCCTTTGATCGCCCCAGATGATAACCCTTTCCTGCCCAGTGTCATTAGTACAGTGTCAGCGCTTTTTATTAGCACTGATCACTGTACTGGTGTCACTGGGGATGTCAGTGACACCAAGTCAGTTCCCCCCAGTGTCAGAATGCCCGCCGCAGTCCTGCAGTCCCGCAATAAGTCCCTGATCGAGGCCATTACTAGTAAAAAAGAAAATGAAAAGAAAAATTACAGTATATATACCACCGTTTGTAAACGCCATAACTTTCATGTAAACCACTTAATTTACACATATTGGGATTTTTTTCAGCAAAGACATAGCAGAATACATTTTGGCCTAAATTTATGACGAAATGTGATTTTTTAAATTTTTTTACTGGACATGTTTATTGGCAAAAAGTCAAAAATATTGTTTTTTTCTCAAAATGTTGGTCTTTTTCAAAAATAAAAAACGCACAGGCGATCAAATACCACCGAAATAAAGCTCTATTTGTGGAAAAAAAGGACGTAAATTTAATTTGGGTGCAGCGTTGCATGACTGCGCAATTGTCAGTTAAAATAATGCAGTGCCTTTATCGCAAAAAATGGCCTGGTCAGGAAGGGGGGTAAATCCTCTAGAGGGCAAGTGGTTAATTTAATCAGTTTTCCCATAATATTGATGAATAACTGTGTTCAACTGTGTACTTAAAAAAACCAAACAATAACCCTCACACTTTAAAATTGCATATGAATGTCATCAAACTAATTGCAGAGCTGGAGTTAAAAAAAGAAGCCCTTTTTTAATTTCCTAGGCTCCTTCAGTAGCATCTCTATGCTCAGAAGTGCTAATAATGCTGTATTTTCTAATCAATGATCTTGATTTAGGTATTGAGTGCCTGTATGGCTAAAGAGTTGGCCTACAATCAGACACAAATCATGTAGAAAAGAAGGCCCACCAGCTATGAAATAGCTGTATTTGGTTTCAGACCTGGTTACAAAAACCCATTGGTTTGAAAGAGACCATCATTTATGGTAGCTCAACTGAATTTTTAGTTTACATCCAGAAAATATATTCCAGGTGCATCAAAATAAAAGGTGTGCGCAGTCTTACAGTTCATTCACTTTTAAATACAGCCACAGCCTGAGTAGAAGGCCTATCCCTGCCTGCATGCTGTAGAGAAGAAACCTTGCTCATTGTGTGGAAGCAGTGGACTTTCTGTACAGGTCTGACAAAACCCTTGCTGATTCAGACCTATAGCTCTCCTATCAGCAAACTTTATGCTCCCTGTTGACCAGAGAGTTTCAACTTTTCACCTTTTTCAGATTGGCCAACAGTGTAAAACCATCAATACAGATGCCAAATAGCTGCATACTGTTATTTCCAAGTCCTAACATTCCAAAGCCAGGAACCACTTTGACACCGTTGATTTACCCCAACCTTGGTTAACCACTTGCCTCCTAAGCACTTTTACCCCCTTCCTGCCCAGGCCAATATTCAGCTTTTAGTGCTGTCACACTTTGAATGACAATTGCGCAGTCATGCAATATTGTACCCATATGAAATTTGTATCATTTTTTTTCACACACATAGAGCTTTCTTTTGGTGGTATTTAATCGCCTCTGGGTGTTTTATTTTTTTGCACTATAAACAAAAAATTAGCAAAAAATTTGAAAAGTTCTTCTTTGTTTTTATTATAAAATGTTGCAAACAGGTAATTTTTCTCCTTTACTGATGTGCGTTTATGAGGCTGCAGTGATATGCAGCACTGATGGGCACTGATAGGCAGCACTGATGGGCACTGATGAGGTGGCATGGATAGACAGCACTGATGGGCACTGATAGGTTGCACTAATGAGGTGGCACTGATGAGGCTGCACTGTTGGGCATTGATGAAGAGGCACTGATTATGCTGCACTGATATGCAGCAATGAAGACCACTGACAGGCGGCACTGATGGGCAGTGATAGGTGGCACTGATGGGCACTGATAGGTGGCACTGATGGGCAACACTGATGGAAGGCGCTGACTGGCAGACCTGACAGAACTGACTGGCGACACTGACTGATGGCACTAAATGGCGGCACTGCTGGGCATTGATGGGCGCAACTGTTGGTAGCACTGATCAGTGGCACTGCTGGACACTGATGAGTGGCACTGATGGGCACTAGTGGGAGGCACTGCTGAGCACTGGTGGGAGGCCCTGCTGGGCACTGGTGGGTGGCACTGCTGGGCACTGATGGGCGCAACTGTTGGTAGCACTGATCGGTGGCACTGCTGGGCACTGATGGATGAAACTGCTGGGCACTGATGAGTGGCACTGATGGGCACTAGTGGGAGGCACTGCTGAGCACTGGTGGGAGGCCCTGCTGGGCACTAGTGGGTGGCATTGCTGGGCACTGATCATCAGATGTCCTCTGTGTCATTTACCGGTTATCGGCAGTACTTTCCTCACACTGTGACACTGTGAGGAAAGTGCTGCTGATAACGGGCAACTGTATTTACATTGTTACCTGCTGTGTCATTGGACACAGCTGATCACGTGGTAAAAGCCCACTGTGATTGGCCTTTTACCTTATCACGTGATCAGCTGTGTCCGTAGGACACAGCAATCACTTGAGAGCACCAGGTGCGTGAACCTGGGGTCATGTGGGAGGGTGCGTTCTGGGAGGATGTTATATATACTGTCCCAGAACTCGAAAACCACGCTGTAGACATCATTCGGCTATAGCGTGGTTGGCAACTGGTTAATAAATCACTTACTCCCTTAAAGTGGAACTTTACCTATAACAACTTGATATAAAACAGTGTTCTTTAGCTAGGAACACATTCCACATTACATTTCACATTAACAATTATGGTACCAAAATTAGTGTGTGATGTAAACTGCTTCCATCATTGCTCCCATTACTTCTTGTGGAAGGCTGCCATTTTGTTAAAGCCCAGAGCAGTCACTTCCTTATTCAGAATGCTCCTGCTTCCTTAGATAAAAAAATATATGACACTTCGTGTAATTAACATATGTGCATTTTCAGCCTTGATTGTATGTCTTGCATGAATTAGAAGGGAAGGCTGCAGTAGCTGACAGTGCTCAGGTTCACAGCTGCAAATGTTAATGCCGTTGCTGAGGAACAAAGGAGAGTATATCAGGGAGATAAGACACTATCCTTGTAAATATAACTGTTTTGTGTCTTTCTAGCAGCAGAGTTTGTCCTATCACCTCAACTGCTTTTCTTCCTCCCTAATCTGTCCTCCATCATCACAATCTGTGGTATTCCTGTTGGTTCCTCCCCCTCAGCAGCAGTAAATCTTTAGACTGTCAGCTGATCGGCCTCTAGTGTCTCACTGATTATAGGCACAGTACCGAAAATAAGAGCAACTGAGGCTGTGCAGAGCAGGATGAGAGTGCATTACTGAATTTTAAACAATATAGGCCTTTTTTTAATGTTTTACATAGATATAATAGAAAAAGGGGCCAGCCTGAAGTGACATATCAGGACTTAGTTTAGTGACTATAGTTCCACTTTAACCTGGTCCACAGTGAAACATTTGTTGTGGTCCTGTGGGTGACACCACTGCTCTCGTGAGTACACAATCCCTGAAGAAAGGGGAATTTTAAAGTGATTGCAAAGAGTATTTTTTAAAAATAAAATAATAAACATGGTATACTTATCTGCTCTGTGAAATGGTATTGAACAGAGCAGCCTGGAACCTCCTCTTCTGAGGTACTCCTCCGACGATCTTGGCTCCTCCTCTTTTCTGTGTTCCACCATAGAAAGCCGCTTTCTATGGTGCCATACCTGCGGGCTTGTTCCCGAGCTGGGCTGTGTGCATCCATTGACACATGCAGCACTTACTTCCTCCTCAGGATTTGATTGACAGCAGCATGAGCCAATGGCTCCCATTGCTTTCTCTAAGCCAGAGAGGAGAAAGAGAGAGACCAGCACCACAGCGCTGGATTGAGATGGGACTCAGGTAAGTATAAAGGTTTGTGACTTAATTTAAGCCAGACAAAGTGTATCCAAACACAAGATGTACAGGTTTTAGGGATGGATTTATAAAAACATAGGGAGGGATTTACTAAAACTGGTGCACACAGAGTCAGGTGCAGCTCTACATAGTAACCAATCAGCTTCCAGGTTTTATAGTCAAAGCTTAATTGAACAAACTGAAGTTAGAAGCTGATTACTATGTGCAGCTGCACCGGATTCTGTGTACACCAGTTTTAGTAAATACTCCCCCCCCCCCCCATAGTGTTGATTACAGTGGTAAATAGAAATGCCACTTTTCTTTTGGGCAGCACAGGTAAGAATAAAATCTGATTAGTTGATATAGGATAAAGCACACATTTCCATACACTTCAGTTTATTTTTAAATCAGCCCATAGTATTAGTGCCTGATTTGAAAAGATGCTTTGGAAGACCCTTCCCAGCCAAGTGATCTGCTTAAATATATGGCAGATACAAGAGCCAAAGTTTTGCACAGAAAAGTAAATGAAAAATGCATGAACTTCTTTAGGCTGCATACGGATTTTATACATGACAATAGTAATGTCTGTGAGGCATCAATATTCTGAATACACACAAGGAGCTGTGTGTACTGAAAGCAGTATTAAACCCAATAAAAAATGTAGTGTTGTAGTATATTACAGCTTGCCAATCCTTAAAGTGTTACTAAACCCACAACAGTAAAATCAGTCTGTATATGCAGTAAAGCATGCTTGTTATACTCATGGTGGAACCTAAGGGGTTAATACTCTGCACTGTGTAAAAAGGCTGTTTGATCCTTTCTTTTCTGCCCATCCTCTTGTTGAAATGACCACCTGATACATACTGAATCCATAGTCACATGCACATTCTCAGTTTGGTGTGTATTGCTAGAGAGGTTTTTTTTTCTTGGGAGGGTGCATGTGATCAGCACAGGGCCAATCAGCACTGTCCAGACAGAGGTAAGAGGTTTCACATCCCCTAATACTCATTTAACACCCCTCTCGATTCAGACATGTGCACTGGAATCTCGGCTGTCCTGGGAATCCCTCTCCTCATTGGCTGAGACAGAAATGGAAGCTGTCAATCACAGGCAGTGAGCCAATGAGAATAGAGAGGGGGTGGTGTCGAGCCTGCAGGTCTGTGTGTGACTGGAGCAGAGGGTGCTCCCATAGCAAGATGCTTGCTGTGGGGGCACCCAGTAGGAGGGAGGGGACAGGAACACCAGCAGGGGACCCAAGTAGAAGAGGATCGGGCTGCTCTGTGAAAAACCACTGCACACAGTAGGTCAGTATAGACATGTTTGTTATTAAAAAAAAAAAAACTTTAGAATTATTTTATATTAGGTGGCTGCATACGTTTTCTTTTTCTTCGTCCTTTTTTACCTTTATTTACACCTGGTGATCCAGCCTGTGGCGCTTTTCCAGTCTTAGAGTGTCCCCACTCTGAATCGAGGGACAACAGAAATGGGGAGATTTACTAAAACTGGAGCACTCAGAATGTCGTGCAGCTGTGCATAGCAACCAATCAGTTTCTAACTTCTGCTTGTTCAGTTAAGCTTTGACAATAAAACCTGGAAGCTAATTGGTTTCTATGCAGAGCTGCACCAGAATTTGCACTCTGTAGTTTTAGTAAATCACCCCCACAGCTTTGTCAATCTAGGGAGAGAGTAGAATTAGATGAACTAGCAGGTTTAGATGGACTCAACTAACAATTCAGAACAAAACACTAGCTAACAGTTTTCACGTAGTTACAGCAAAAAGTTTGATTTCTATTTGGGATAAAGATCTTAAATAAATGTAAAAAGATGAGCACTGAAAGCAGCCCTGTCAGTGATAACTTGTTTTTCTCAACCTTCTACAGATGCTTTTGCTGCAAAGCTTGGTCTGACAAAGGAACTTGAAAAATAACAAATTTACTGTAGTGGTTGCATTAACAGACGAAAATAAAGAAAAAAAAACAAAAAAAGAGATAATAAATGCAGCCACCACATCTAATGCCTAGTATGCACGATGAGAAAATCGGCCGAAAAATACTGCTTTCAAAGCGATTGTCCCATAATCTGATGATAAGTACACAGCTTTCGAGGGACGGTCACAACAGTTCATGTGAAATTATACGAAGGGACAAGCATGAAAAATGATCTCGTATGATAAAAGAGTGAACGATTTTTTTTAATTGTATTTGTACGTAAAAAAAATAAAGTGACAAAGACCACACATGCTCAGAAGCGAAAGAATACATTACAATACATTGCATTACTTCCAAAGTTGTGTTCTGTTGTACAAGAATATTTGTAACTTTAGCAATCTCATTTTTGCTATGAGACTAGCATGCAGAACAAAAAATGGGAGATCATTCGTCCAATATTCTCATTGTGTGTGCCAGGCTTTAATTGGTAATATTTTTTTTTTGGGGGGGTTTGGGTTTGATACCATTTGAATGACATTTAAGAGCGTATGTAACATTGATTTGGTGGGTAAATCACTCAAAACTTCCCAATCACTCATTCCAGATTTAATTTTTCACATTTACTCAGTTTTGCACAATGGTTTTTGATAACTTTCAATGAAGATTTGTTCAAAATTTGACAGGCAAAATAGTATTCAATGATGATTGCTCATGTTTCCCCAAATCTGTTGTTCAATAGGAAAAGTGCTTTACTATACTATTCATCCCATGTATCACTCATTGGATGTAGATTAATTTAACAATTCACCCAGTATTCACTAATTTTTCACTGATAAAAAACTGATAAAACAAATATAGAGTAGCCCTTGGTTGCATCTCAGTGCTTCTGATCTCCTGCAATCACTTTCTATCTACATGCATTCATTCCAAGAATATAATCTTGGCATTTCTCAGGACACATTTTCTGGCAGTGACAACAATGGATTATACCTACAGTATATAATGTGTTTTGAAATGGCTCCGCGTAGTCACCATCAGAAGACTGTATGACAGGTGCAGGTACACAATTAGGAGTAGGGACAGAATGTTGTCATCCCATAACAAGAAGTGCCTTAACAAGGACTTTCATGACAGGATAACCCAGTATTATTTCAATAAAAACTTTAAGGGATTCTAAAGGTTGTTATTAAAGCTGAGTTCCACCCAAAAGTGGAAGCTCCGCTTGTTTGCCTCCTCCCCCCTCCACAGCCATATTTGGAACCTTTTGGGGGGAGAGGAGAGCGGATACCTGTTTTGACAGGTACCCGCTCCCACTTCCAGCTCAGTTTGCCGTGGCGATGTGAGACGGAAGTTCGGCCCCCTTCTTTCCTCCCACAGTCTCCTGCGCATCTTCACAGGTCCAAGAATACTGCCGGATCAATTGGAATGCGCAGCGCGACTTGCGCATGCGCAGTGGGCACCTGGCTGTGAAGTTGAGATGCCGGCACCAGGCAGAGTAGAGGGATGAAGGGATGGCGTGGGTGAGTACATCGCTGGACCCTGGGACAGGTGAGTGTGTGTTTATTGAAAGTCAGCAGCTACAGTTTATGTAGCTGCTGACTTTTAATAAACACAAAAATGTCTGGCACTCCGCTTTACAAAAAAAATAACAAATAGGTTATACTTACGTGGTCTGTGCAATGGTTTTGTACAGAACAGTCCCCTTTTTTGGGCCCCCCGCCAGTAGTCCTTGCTCCTCCCCCCTGCCAAGTGACCCATTAGCAAGCCTCTTGCTATGTGGGCACTCAAGCAAGCTCATTCCCAAGATGCACTCCTGGAACATTGTCCATTCACACATAGAGCGTGGCTCAGTCCTCCCCACTCTATTCTCATTGGCTCACTGGCTGTGATTGATAGCAGCAGGACCCAATGGCTCCCACTGTTGTGTGAGCCAATGAGGAGAGAGAGACCTGGGACAGCCTCGGTTCTCATGTACATCGCTGGATCAAGATGTGGCTCAGGTAAGTTTAAGGGGGGGGGGGGGTTGAGGTGGGAGCCAAACCCAGAAGGTTTTTTATACCTTAATGCATTCTGCATTTAGAACTACTATAACTAAAGGGAAAACTTTTTTTTAGTTTTGGATAGAGTGGAGATGGATTAGAACGCTGTCTATGCCCCCGTTAAGGGGATTCCCTCTCACTACCTTTCCTATTTACCATTGGCATTGAAAGTGAAAGTAAAATTCCCAGATGTGGGTTGTCCCCAGAAAAGTAATAGAGGGGAAATCTTCCAATGGGGACACTAGTTCTGGTGACTTGGGGGACCCAAGGAATTCCCTTCAGTTTAGACATACTAATGTTGGAGACTCCGAAAGATGGAAAGCTGTTCTTTGAGGATTTTAGTTTGGAGGCTACCCTAGAAGAGACAGTGTGTGAGTGAGTTGGTCTGTTCCTGTTTTTGACATGTGCAATAAAAGTTTGAATGAGGAATCAGGATGCAGAGCTATGGCAAGTAGTGCTGTGAGAGAGTGGGACACCAGAATAAGAGGAACTCCATTGAAAAGGTTGTGCTCCGGCAGCCATCTGCTCGTTTATATGTACCATCAGACAAATGAGTAGATTAGAGCTCTCTAAGTACACCGTGTTGGATACCCCTGTAGACCAGTTTCTGTACATGTCATGCGTAAAGCTGGACATTCATGGTTTGATTCTTCAGTGGATCTAACAAAGAATTGAAGAGCTCTCAACAAAATGGAATGAATATTGGCCATCCAAATAACATTATGTAGATTAAAGAAAGTAACATAATTTTAAATTATTTTATATGGCACAGAGTGATTGGTCATAAATTATGATACTTTCCTCTGCTACAGCAGACATCCTATAGATATTTATTGTAATTGCTCTGTAACCTAAATGATTGTATGAAGACTATTTCCTTAAAATTATGATCTGCAGTGTTTTTATCCAGTATGTCAGAAAACAAATGTACTATTTTCCATATTTATTAGTTGATCTGCATTGTTTAGAATATTACATTTGTCATTCTGTTCTTTGGTTATTCCCTAAAATTTGTTGTGTTTTTGTTGAGTCTTTGTAAAATCTTCTAAAAAAACTCACCATGTATACACTAAACAAAGCTAATTGGGAAGGATCATCAAAATCTTCCTAGCTGATATTCTCTTCTTGTATATGGCCAGGCCCAGACTGGGACAAAAAATAGGCCAGTTGGGACTGCGCAGCCCAAAGCCTGGTTCGGTCGCAAGAGTGACCTTTGCACCCCTGGTAATTCTGCCACTAGTGTCAGTAGGTTGTTATTTTTATTTACATTTTCACAATTTTATATATATATATATATATATATATATATATATATATATTTTTTTTTTTTTTGTAGGCGAGAAGGAAAGAAAGAGGGAAGGAAGGAGGGAAAAACAGAGAGAAAGAGAGAGGGAGAGAGAAAGAGGGAAGAAAAAAAAGAAAAAAAGAGAGAAAAGAAAGGAGAGAAAAAGGAGACAGAGAGTGAGAAAGAAAGAAAGAAAGAAAGAAAGAGAGGCGTATAGAAAGAAAGAAGGAAGGAGGGAAAGAAAAAAGGAGGGAAAGAAGGAAAGAGGAAAATAAGGAAGGAGGGAAAGAAAGAATGAGGGAAAGAAAGAAGGAAGGAGGGAAACAGGAGACAGAGAGATAGAAAGAAAAAGAGATGTATAGAAGGAGGGAAAGAAAGAAAGAAGGGGGAAAAGAAGGAAGGAGGGAAAGAAGGAAAGAGGAAAAGAAGGAAAGAGAGAAAGATGGAAAGAGTTTCCCTCACAAAGAAGGAGGGAAACAGGAGACAGAGAGAGAGTAAGAAAGAGAGAGAGAGAGAGAAAGAAAGAAGGAGAGAGAAAGAAAAGAGAGAAACAGGAGACAGTGAGAGAGAGAAAGAAAGAAAGAAAGAAAGAAAGAAAGAAAGA
Organism: Staurois parvus; assembly: GCF_062004578.1. Taxonomy (NCBI): domain Eukaryota; kingdom Metazoa; phylum Chordata; class Amphibia; order Anura; family Ranidae; genus Staurois; species Staurois parvus. The sequence continues at coordinate 832,613 of NW_028318357.1, forward strand.
AAGAAAGAAAGAAAGAAAGAGAGAACTATAAAAAAGAAAGAGAGAAAAAAATGAGAGAACGGGAGAAAGAAAGAAAGAAAGAAAGAGAGGAGAGAAAAAAAAAGAGGAGAGAACGGGAGAAAGAAAGAAAGAAAGAAAGAAAGAAAGAAAGGAGAGAAACAGGAGACAGAGAGAGAGTGAGAAAGAAAGAGAGAGAAAGAAAGAAGGAGAGAGAAAGAAAGGAGAGAAACAGGAAACAGCAAGAGAGAGAAAGAAAGAGAGAACTATAAAAAAGAAGGAAAGAGAGAAAGAAAAAAATGAGAGAAACAGGAGATAGAGAGAGAAAGAAAGAAAGGAGAGAGAAAGAAAGGAGAGAAACAGGAGACAGAGAAAGAGGAAGAAAGAAAGAAAGAAAGAAAGAAAGAAAGAAAGAAAGAAAGAAAGAAAGAAAGAAAGGGGAAGAGAAGACATATGCTGACAGAACCCCACACAGCGCTGGATGAGATGAGGGGGGTCCGCTGGAGGAGATGAGGGAGGGGGCCGCTAGAGGAGATAAGGAGGGGGTCTGCTGGAGGAGATGAGAAGGGGTGCCGCTGGAGGAGATGGGGGGGGCGCTGGAGATGAGAGGAGGTCCTTTGGAGGAGATGAGGGAGATGGCCGCTGGAGGAGATGAGGAGGGGGTGCTGGAGGAGATGAGGAGGGGGGCCGCTGGAAGAGATAAAGGGGGTCCGCTGGAGGAGATGAGGGAGGGGGCCACTGGAGGAGATGAGGTAGGGGTCCGCTGGAGGAGTTGAGGAGGGGGCGCTGGAGGAGGTAAGGAGGGGGGCCACTGGAGATGAGGAGGGGGTCCACTGAAGGAGATGAGGGAGGGGTCCGCTGGAGATGAGGAGGGGGCCGCTGGAGGAGATGAGAGGGGGTGCTGCTGGAGGATATAGGGGGGCCGCTGGAGGAGATGAGCAGAGGGTCTACTGGAGGAGATGAGGGAGGGGGCCGCTGGAAGAGATGAGGAGGGGGCTCTGGAGGAGATGAAGAGGGGGGCCGCTGGAGGAGATGAGGGGGGCCACTGGAGGAGATGAGGGGGAGGCACTGGAGGAGATGAGGGGGGGTGCTGCTGGAGGAGATGAGGAGGGGGCCGCTGGAGGAGATGAGGGAGGGGGCTGCTGGAGGATATGAGGGAGGGGGGCCACTGGAGGATATGAGGGAGGGGGCTGCTGGAGGAGATGAGGGGGGGCGCTGGAGGAGATGAGGGAGGGGAGCTGCTGGAGGAGATGAGGAGGGGAGCCGCTGAAGGAGATGAGGAGGGGGGCAACAGGAGGAGATGAGGGGGGGCTGCTGGAGATGGGGGAGGGGGTCGCTGGAGGAGATGAGGGGGGGCGCGGCCATGGGGGAGCATACAGGAGCCGACCGCATTCAGGAGATGGTTAGGAGAGACAGCTGGGCGGCACATAGAGGAATCGTGAACTGCATGGTCTTCTATGTAGCACTACCCACATAGGAGCCACTGGTACTTTGCCCAGGCTTTCCCCCAAATCTTCACCTGCAGCAAAGCACTCAGTAGTTCCTATAGCCAGGTGCACACAACTTCCTCTTGTAACTTCAATGATCAGTCTAGGGGTTATAGTTTTTGTTGTTTTATTTTGTTTTAGATTTGGGTTAGAGAAGGGATATAGTAGGATACTCCAAAATGAACTATTCACAATTGAGGACAGCTTTCTTTAAGTGGACCTGTGAGTTCTAGCATCAGAACTGTGTAGCAGACTGTACAGAAAATGGAGCAAAGTCCTTCTGTGGAAATGCAGAACTAAATGGACAGTTACTCTTCACCAGGCTCCTCTAGCTTACACCCAGCAGCTAACTATGTAGGTCCTGAGGGGGTTAAACAGCATAGGTCCCAGAATCCCTTTTGTATGGTCTGCACTCACAAAGCGATTGCTACAGGTCTTCTTCCTCTGTGATACCAGACAGGATCTGTAGACATCCCCCACAGTCAGCTTTCAGAAGCACCCTGTGTTTCAGTGTTCTTGCCCTCCGGTCGCCTGCCTTAGGCCTCCTGGCAGCATTTGCCAGGGGAGGCAGCCACGTCCCTGGCTGGAACTCCTTTCTCAGGAGAAGAGGAAGAAGAACCCAGATCCCATGTGCTCACTGAATATAAATACCAGCACCCAGTATGCTCAGGGGAACAGCTCCCTGTAATTGGTTGAAGCTGCATCCATTTTCATACTACTCACTTGCATGGCACATACTATCCACCCAACCTTCCTTGGTTATCTGGATACAGATGAACCTTCACCCAGATGCAGCAACACTGTTAGTAACACAGGATGAACTAGCTAACAATTGTAGCTCTTCTGTTAACCCACTGAGGAGAACCATTATCAAATGGCCCCTGTGGGGGTAGCCCCCCCCCCCCACCATATATATCTTAGACATGTGTGATTCGTTAGTTGTGATTCCGAATGGACATAGTAATGACACAAGTGTAATAAAAGCGCCACACCCTTAATACTTTAAAGCAGCAATTCCACCTCAAAGAAACCAAATAAATTTCTTAGTGCTATAACTTAAATAAAGGAATGCGCTAAAACCACAAACTATTCCTAATTTAGTGTAGAAACATTAGTGCAAAAGATATATATATCTATTCTCAATTAATATCAAAAAATATCAAAATTATGTGCAAAAATTGCATAAGTAATTTAAATAATTAAATTTGTGAATATAAAAAAAATGTCCAATTCTGAATTTCTTCAAATGTCCAAACAAATCCTTTTCAAATTCAGGTGCTCTCAAAGAAATTGTGCCAAAATCCACCACCAAAAGTAAAGTTAGGTAACTCACCAGAGCTCCATGCTGATCAATCTCTAGATCAGCAAAAAACGCTTTTTGCTCTGGGAGCAGATGCAATGAATCAACTTCTCAGGTGTGATGATCAATAGCTACACAATCATCCATAAGGTAGGTATCCACCACTCAATATAATGGTTCCAGGAGCATTATATCACTCTCTCTTTTTAGATCTCTCCACCGAGGTCATGTTTGGGAATGAAAAAGAAAATCATGGTGCAGCCAGTTTTTTTATAAAAGTATCCAACAATTTAATAAAGATTTACACTCACAAAAAGGGTGTCTTCACCGACACCAGTATAACAGCATAAAACAGCAAATGGTATAACAGTCTCCTGTTCCCCGTACACTCACTACAGCGCTCGTGACTTAATTTTCTCCACAAACGTCAGCATCCAGCAAGCCCTACTAGTTTCGTCATGAATGACGTCTTCAAGCTTATCCTTTAACTGGTCTAATATGCAATTCATCCAAAAAATAGATACAAATATTTTTTCCAAAGCAATATTAGCAGCTACATTGCCACTATCTCTCTTCTGTTTCTCTGAGCACCAAGGTATGGAGTGGTGCCTAGTAATGAGGATCAGCTTTGCATGAATGCTGCAAAAATATGGCAGCACTGTTCTCAGACAAGGCCACTGTCAGTCATTTGGTAATAACTGCCTTCACATACCCTGCTGTGAAACAGCACAAGGAACCAAGAAAATGCATTGTGTTTAGACACAGCATGCATAACACTGGCCAAATAATGTAGTACACAGGTGCAATAATGCTGGATTGAGGAGCTGTATAAAGGTAGCGTTTTTATGCCCAACCAGAAAGATAATGCAACTGGCAGGATCACCAAGTATTTTCTATGAAATAGTAAGTTATTTATAAAAAAACAAAACTATATATAAATTATCTGTAGATACAGTGATACTGTCTCATGACTTTTGTCTTTATGAAGGCTGTGCTTTCCATAATTCTCTGCACAGCAGAGGTTTAGACAGGCCTAAATGGTTTGTTTGTCAATTGCACATTTAGGATAGTGGTGGTGGTAGGTGGCTGTTATTACTAGGCACTGATAAATGTGAACACAGCTTTATTGTTTTTATGCATTTACAAAGTTTTATTTGAAAACTATCTGCAGGCCTTGTTCTGGATATATGGAACTAAACTGGTCTTACTCCTTTGTAAAATCCTGTGTCAGTATAAGAATATTCAATGTCTCTTACTATAAGAGCATATAACTGAGGGGGATTGTATATTTTCAATTTTAAGTACGGCTTTGTTATAAACACTTTATCAAATAAGTTACCAAGCGTCATTGCAGCCTGGAAACTGAATTCCATGTTTTCTTTTTTATTGTAAGGGACCTGCCATATGCTGTTGTGTTCCTAAATAAATGTAGTTGTGTCAATGGCTATATAGGCTATAACCATCCTAAGCACTTGTCTACATTTTTCTGGGCTCTGTAGGTCTTCTCTAAGCTCAGAGGGTTGATTGGTTTTACCATTTACTGAGAATGAGGCTACAATAAGCAGTGTAGGAAGTTTAATTCTTGATTTATAAATATTTATGTAACCCAACCAATCCCTGATGCTGTTGTTCAGAGGTATGGCTTGGTCACCTAATAAATATTTGGATCAACTTTCCAAAGGGTTCATTCTTCTACTAGGGTCTGCCTGGGCAGGAGGTATATTTGGAGTGTCTCTTCACTTGGGTCTTGCCTCAGCCTGGAGCATGCTCCAGGAGTCCAAGGACTAATGCTAGCTGCTGGAGTGGATAACTGGAGAAAGCTAAGCTGGAAAAAATATTTGCTTTCCCACCAAGCCAACAGGGGAATCACATACATGATTAAGGGGGTGCTACCAAATAAAAGAATACATTGCTCAATGCCTCTGGAATTTAAAAAAGCAGCTTTTACTGCAATGCTCACTCCCTTTCTTATGCTGTCCTCGGAAGGCTCGCTTATCCCAGTTACTGCCTCTCTTCTGTGAGAGTGGGCAGTTAATTACAAGACCACTGAAGGTGCATCATCACACAGCCTAGGCCAGGGGCAGACTGACAACTCATGGGGCCCCCGGGCAATAGGGGATCATGGGGCCCCTGTGTCCTCACCAACACCCAAAAAAGCCTATGAAAAAGCCAATGAAAGGTACCAGAGGCATCTCATGGGGCCCCCTAATGACCTTGGGCCCTCGGGCAGTGCCCAAGTGTTCAAATGGTCAGTCCGCCCCTGGCCTAGGCACTGAGTAAACTGAACTACATGGGGGCTCACATTATAGGAGCACTGCACAATTCGGTAGGAAGGCCTGCCCGTTTCCACTGCTAGGGGAGAAAAGAAGGGATTTAAGACATCACTTAATTCCCCTGAACATGGAAAAAATAAATGTATGTAAAGGGTTTTTTTTCTACAAATACTTATCACTGGGGTGTAAGGGAGGATGGTGGAGAGAGGTTAGTTGTATTACAGTTCTGCTTTAAAGAGTCAATTCACAGTCCTATAATGGTCTTGCAAACCAAACCATGTCAGGAGGAATTGTAATCTGGTATATTGTAAGATGTTTTCACAATTACTTTTATACCAGAAATGCCTCCTCCTTCCCGCCTACCATAGGTGCCTGTGGACAATCAGATCACGCCTGCATGTTCTACTGCCTTCTTATATCTGGGGCAGGCTTTAGGATTTTAGATCTAAACAATGTTAGAACAGATTGCTTACTGACAGACCGTGATAATGATTACATTAATTGGAGCACTGGCATGTTGATGATCCTACTTTATCTGCATGTTTTCCACTTTACCTCTGATACACAAACTAATTGGTATTTGGCTGAAAATCTGCTTGCTCTTTGTACACAAGACTATTATTAGCAGATACACAAGATATCAAGCCTGATGAAGTTGACCAACAGCAATGAGTGCACTCTCAGCGGTTTATGTTCCTGCAGAAGACACCACCCTGCACCCTCTGGGATTTTCTTTAACAGAATAGGTAATCAGCCAAATGATCAGTGAGTAAAGCTGTCCATACACTAGCAGAATTTGTTTGGAAATGTTCATTTTCAGAATGTTCAGTTTTCTAATCATTAATGGGGTCAAACTGCCATTAATTTTTTACTATACTGATGAGAAAATTCATAAGAGCAGGATGGAAATGTCTTTTCAAACAAATTAATTTTTATCATTGTATATAGTTTTCATTTAGTAATATTCATTCATGGCTAAATCAGATGTTAAAAGCAAACAAACTTTTGAAGTACTTTCTAGTGACATTTGTCAAATCTCTGCTGGCATTATCAAATATACTGACAAAATTTTTCATATGAAAAACAAAAAAACTAAGCAAGAGGCTGAAAAGTATAAGTTTCCTTTATCCGTGTTATACAGCGCAGATGGACAAACCTGCAGTGCTGGCTTTTGTATTCTGATAGCCAGCGCCAGCCCCTAGGTCATGAGTACTGGCATTGATTCTTAGCCAAAATGGAGGGAAGGTGAAAGCAAAGGCCAGCCCACTTCTCCTGCCCACTCTTTATTCATTCCTGCTGACCACTGAGTCATATTCACTCCTTATAGCGACACCCATGAAACTCTCAAAGCGATACGTACCCCACATTTGTAACTAGGGCCAGTTACTTCACTGCTGTCCCAGGGAGCAGCTGGAGTAGATAAACCTTTTACTTTGCCAGACCACTGTGGGGGTCCTGGCAACAAATGGAACAACTTTTGAGGGACAAGATCCTCCAAAGACAGTGAAGCCTTGCAAGCCATGGTGAGAGTTGATGTTCATGGGGAATATGAGTTCTTGACTAGGCTGATCATTTTTTTCCAGGTGTCTACGAGCATGCTTCAAGTGCCTTCGCTGCTTTAAAAGTGTACAGCAGTTGCCTGATTCCTTTAGGTGGGTCCAAGTGTTCAGGGATCCCCTTTAGTATCTCAGTTCTCGGCCCCCAGATAAAATGAATGCCTGATTAAACCTGTGGCCGCCCTGTCCGAAGGCACATGTGATCACTTAGCCCGTCTGGCCCAGACCCTGTCCCTACAGCCCCATCTCATCCAGGTATTCCCAGCAGCATCTATGTTGCGTGAATGGCAGCTGTCATCAACATGCATGGCATGTCCGGGTTATTTTTTTTCATACAGGGTATTGAATTGATGTTGAAGCATCCACACACAACAGAACAGTCAACCCCACATCTTCAGTTTTTAAATGGTAATTTATTCCAATTTGCCACCCACTGCTTGCCTCCTGCCAGTGTGGTATTCTAGTTTAATGGCTTCCTCTGTGTATTATTAGGCAAGTCTACCTGGAGATGGCCCAACTCGACAGCCCCAACATGGGGATGGTCTCCTGTGCACCTTGGATGCTTGCAAAGTAGTATTTGCCTTCTTCTCCTTGTTAAACAGTCATCCATCTACATATTGTTCCTTCAGCCATCTGTCTGCATCACCCAAGCTAGGCCATCCTTTCCCTACAGCACATCTCTGCTGCTATGGCTTGCAGTTATAGTGCATATTGTGTAGCAGATTCTTCCGCCCTCTGCTTTCTGCCAATTTTAATGGACCCTATGGTCCCCTATTGTTACTGCTTGGCTATACACCACTCCTAAGCTATTAACTATCTTGTCAAGGGAATCCTGATCTTCCGCTGGGAGGTGCAGGGTTAATCTTCTCCTTTAAAGCACCAATAGACCAGTTCTGCCTGTAGATCTCATATGATCAGATCAGGCTTTGCAATTTCTTGACACAAGTCCTGACTTGGCACTCTCTACTTAGGCTAATGTTGCAGCAGGAATCATGCAAGGAATTGGGGGGGTGGAGGTGTTATCATTGCAATGGCAGTAGGTTGCCTGCTTCCCTCTGGGTGGGTTCTTCTGGGCTACATTCCCATGCACATTACTGGAACACAAGCTACTTGCAATGGTGTGATTCTGTACCATTCATTCTTACTTGCCCACTGAGGTGTACTGCACTAGATGTGGGTTTCATTTCAATTAGTTTATTGGACAAGCATTTCATTTTTGGAGATTCGGATGTATACGAATCTCTGAATGGACATAGTAATTAATGTCAACGAATCTGAAAAAAAGTTATAACAAAATTAATAAATGCATTTGTTTCATTTGGATGATGTCACATGATGCTACAGTAGTTCGGACCCATGGGGAAATTAATTCAATTTTCATATTTGTTCAATGATTCAGATAACAAATGGATCCGAATTTTGTTCCATTTGTTAACCCCCTGGTGGTATTCACGAGTGTAGCTTGGGGTTAACTTTCAGTACCAGAAGCGGTAACCCCTAGCTACACTCGGGATTACCCTGCAGCGTTGCTCAGGGATTCCCTCCAGCACTTACATGCACTCCCGCGATGTCCCCCCTGCAGCGTCCCCGGCCATCTCCTCCGGCCAATGTCGGCATCCGTCTTCCGGGTTCCGTTCCCTGCGAGCGTCGGGATGTACGGGGGATGGAACCGGCGGGAAATTAAAAAAATTTAAAATGTGACATTCACTCAATACACTAAAATCTCATAGTATAACATTACTGTATCAAAGCATTTCACATGCATTTTGTCCCTAGTGCTTTGTCCTGTGCCCTGCCTGCATTTTTACTGTTCTTTCTGCCTGGAAACTGAGAAATGTCCATGGCGTCTAAAAAGCGTCCCTTTATGTCAAAAGCAGTTTTAGACCAGCTAGAGAACAGTAGTAAATTAGAACCACATCCGAGGTATAACTGTTGGGTGCGTTTATTTGGAGCATGTATGATCCTAGTCATAACTGGAGTTTGATCCATATAAGATTTCTTTGATACTTCATGGAGGGGACATCTGAGGATATCATTGCTGAGTATATTCATTTGAAGCGTGTATGACCCTTTATGGGTCAGAGTTGGAGGTGAGCGTGCATGCTAGCTGGTGGAGGAGCTTAAGCGGTGGTCACTGGTGGATTCACAGTATATTGAAGATTTTATTTATGCACTAATTGTGACTTTGCACTATTGATATTATTTCACATATAATTATTTTGTCAATATTAGTTACTTTGCAATTAGTTTGATTAATCCACTGTGTTGCTAAATTTCATTATAATATTACTTATCTGAGTCATATGTATTGTTGGATTTATGGCATCATTTTTAATCTATGCTATTATCACTTATGAATGCATTTAGTGCTCTGTGGGGTGTTTATTTTTAGAAGGTTTGTGAGAAGGTTTTTTTTTTGAGTAGCGCAACATCATGGTTTAATTTACCCCAAGGAATTTGCTGAGAGGCATATTGAGTCCATGGAAGATTTTATTTGTTGCCAAAAATTTTTGGAAAGAAGTTTTTTTTTCTACATCATTGTCATTTAAATGATATATTGCTTACAAATGCTATGAGTATATGTGGAATAACACCCCAAAACACATTCTGCTACTTCTCCTGAGTATGGGGATACCACATGTGAGAGACTTTTTGGCAGCTTAGCTACATACAGGTGCCCAAAATCAAATTACCACCTTCAGGCTTTAAAGCGCATAATTTCCTCATTATCCATCACAGTTTTGGAGGCTAATGACCCCTTTTTGGAAAGTAGACACCCCAGGGAATTTGATAAGAGGCATGTTGAGTATTTTGCAGAAGTGCCTTGGAGTGTCTAATTTCCAAAAAGGGGTCATTTGGGGGATTGCTTCTACTCACCTGGCATTTCAGGGCCAACATTAGAAGCTTATGCCACACATCACTCGCTCTTCTAATAACTTGAAGACCAAGCCTTTTCTGACAATTTTTGTTTACATGAAAAAAAGTTTTTTCCTAGAAAATAACTTTGAACCCCTAAACATTAGGTATTTTTTAAAGCAAAAGCCCTATAGAATAAAACGGTGGGAGTTGCAATTTTTTATGCCACACTACTGTGCACAGCATTTTTACACACTACTTTGCACAGCATTTTTTCAAACGCAGTTTTGGAATAAATACACTTTTTTGAATTTTAATGCACAAAAACAGAATATATTGCCCACCTGTTTGATAGGATATCAAAGATGATGTTATGGCGAGTAAATAGATACCATGCTTTAAAATTGTGCACGCCCGTTCAACGGCAGCAAACTACGTACATTTTTAATATGAATAGGTGACTATTTAAAGACCTTTACAGGTTGCCACTTTAAATTTACACTGGATGTCTAGTGCTCGAATAACTGCCCTCGATCTGACGTTTGCGGTGATACATCATGTACATGGTGCAATCTCTGTTTACATACTGACACAGGACCGATGTTTGCATTCGCCTTTGCACGTGAGCGGGAGGGATTTTCAAAAAATTGTTTATTTTGCTTTTTTTTTATTTTTACACTGTCCCTTACATTTTTTAATCACTTTTATTGTTATCACAGGGAATGTAAATATCTCCTGTGATAGCAATAAGCAGTGACAGGTACTCTTTTCTGAGAAATCTGGTGTCTATTAGATTCTAAATGTCTCCTTTGCCCTTAAAGTATCTGATTACACCAAGATCGGTGTGAACATATGCGTTCCCAATGTAAAAATGGCTCTGTTTTTATCCAGCGAAACAGAACCGATGAAATGCTTGCCGCTTCCAGTTTCTTAGACCATAGAGATGAGTGTGTCCATTCCGGTCTCCAATCAGCTCTATGGTCAGCTCTGTGGTGGGATGGGAGAGCCCGAGAAAGCCATGGAGGACAGCGTAGGGGGCTTCCCTTCTTGTTGCTTGTAAAAGCGATCCAGCGGCTAATTAGCCACTAGGATTGCTTTCACATGTAAGCCAACCACCAGCTGAAAAAAACTATACCAGTATGATGCCTGTAGCTGCAGGCATCATCTCGGTATAACCACTCAAAGTCCAGCAACGTAACAGTACATTGCTGGTCCTTGTTGGTTACATGCAGTATGTAACAGCAGAGATTAAGGGCATATGATGAATAAGGTCTGTGGACCTTTTGTAATGCCTGTGTTGAGGGTTAGGCCCAAAAAAGTTTTACTTTTGGAAACCAATATATGTTTCCATGCAAATTGTATGGCAAGAGCTGAATTTGGGTGGGTGGCGATGTATTGTGTGTATAAATTGTTTTGCCCACAATCAATTGATAAAAATCATCCATGAAAACCAGAGGAGGGGCTAAATGCAAGTGCTGGCACCGAACAGGGCTGATCCTGTTAACACTGCATTTTTGAGGACACTATACTAAGGGGGCACTAGTATAATTCTGTACAAGATCAATATATTGATCCGTACAAACACTATACTAGTAATAGTGGTGATCAGTGACCTATAGCGAGTGCGATAGTGTGTGGGCAATCGCTAGCTGACCCTGGCTGGGAGGGGCGCAAACTGACCCTGACACTATCTGATATCGCTTGTGGCAGTAGTACAGCGATCAGTGAAAAATTCTATAGGCTGACACCGTATTAATGGCACTGGCTGGGTGACAGGGTGATCAAAGGGTTAATAGGGGTGATCAAAATGTAAAAATGTTGTTAAAATGTAGTACTTTTACTCACAGTGTGGTGTTCTTTCTTCTCTACCTGGACCAACGGGGGGGGGGGGGGGCAGCAGGGAGTGTGCATGCGCACTCTCACCCAGAAATAGAAAGCAACGAGTACAACACTTTGCCCAGAGCCGTCGCTCGCCTGCACATTGCAGGTGGGCAGCCGGCAAGTAGTTTTAAAAAATACCTTAAAACTTTTTTTTTGTAATTGTCAATATTTTATTTTATATTTTTACACTTTGTTTTGCAGGAGCAATAAAGATTATTGCTCCTGCAATGCAATGCTTGCTTTGAAATGTCATGAATAGGTTAAGTTCATTACAGTTCAAAATACTAGTGATCTGTGATTGGCTACAGCTAATCATTTGGTACAGGGTACTGTGATTGGCCCATGTACCATGTGAGAGCTATAGGCCATTCACAGCTGCCAAGCAGAGAAGCAAAACTGTTATGAATTAGACTTTGCTAGCATTGTAATTATGTGATCCGATAGCGATCACATGATCACCGGGTCTCGGTCACCAGGATCCGCATTCCGCATTTGGTTTCTGTGCAGAGCTACACCAGATTTTGCACTCTCCAGCTTTAGTAAATCGACCACAAAGTGTCCATTTCAATCTTTCATTGCACTCTTACAACATCAAAAGATTTCCACCCTGTGATAAATGTCCTCCTGTATACCACCCCACAACAGTGATCCCTTTCACAACAATAATCAGGTCCACATTCACCAGACAAAAATGCCTTTCTTTCTCAAGATAAGGCACACAAGCGCAAGATGTTCCACATGGAATACCCCTCTGTCAGCATTTGTTTTTGTATGTAAGCACAGGAAACCAGTGTGATGTCATCTTTATGTCTTCATTGATACTATGTTATTAAAGGTAAATGCTATCACTGGCTACAGTGGAATTTTGTCAGCAGGTGTCAGCCAATTATTTGTGGGTGAGACCTGCTGATTGGTTGTAGCCAATCACAGCACGGAGTCCTGTGTTTCCAAATGCACAGTGCTCTGTACACTGAGCACCGATCTGGCTGTCTCTTCTCCCTGAAAAGCAGGGAGAATAAACAGCCAGATCTGCAAGTAAATGCAGCACATATCACACACATTACAAACAGCTAACCCTTTGATTTCCCTTTGATGTTAACCCCTTCCCTGCCAATGTCATTAGTACAGTGACAGTGTACAGTATTAGTACTGATCACTGTATTAGTGTTACTATTGATGTCGATGTCAGTGTCAGTTAGTTAGTGTACCTTTCAGCCAGGGTCAGCTAGTACCAGATTGCCTACCACACTATCACAGTCTCACTAACCACCACCATTACCGGTATAGTGTCATAGCTGTGGAATTTCCAGTATATATACCATAGTTTGTAGACACTATAACTTTTACAGAAACCAATTTATATACACATATTGTGATTTTTTTAACCAAAGACATAGCAGAATACATTTTGGCTTAAATTTATGAATAATGTGTTTTTTTATTGTGTTATATGTTCATGTTTTATAACAAAAAGTAGAAAATATTGCTTTTTTTTCAAAATGTTCTCATTTCATTTATTTAATATAAACAAAAAACAAGTGGTGATCAAATACCACCAAGAAGGCTCTATTCGTGTGAAAAGAAATTACATAAATTTAATTTAGGGACAGTGTTGCACGACCAAGCTATTGCCAGTTATAGTAGCACAGTGCTGAAAAGCAAAAGAATGCCGTGGTCATGAAGGGGGTAAAACTCTCTGGAAGTCAATTGGTTACCCTTTCCGCTGCCTTTGACACATTTGATCACCAACTTCTCCTCAGTAAACCCCACTCCCTTGCCCTCTGTGACTCTGCTCTTTCCTGGTTCTCCTCTTACCTTTCACAGCGCACTTTTAGCGTCACATACAACTCCTCCTCCTCCAATCTTCTTCCTCTTTCTGTTGAGGTACCCCAGGGCTCTGTCCTTGGGCCCCTTCTTTTCTCTCTCTACACCTCCTCCCTGGGTCAATTGATAACCTCCAATGGCTTCCAATACCACCTCTATGCTGATGACACCCAGATCTTTCTCTCCACTCCCTAGCTCACCCCCTCGATCTCCTCACATATCACGAATCTACTAAGCGACATATCAGTATGGATGTCATACCACTCCCTCAAACGCAATCTTTCCAAAACCGAGCTTGTAATATTTCCTTCTCCCTGATCCCCCATTCATGACATTACCATTAAGATCAACAGCACCATTGGTCTCTCCTCACATGTCAGGATGCTAGGAGTAATCCTAGACTCTGACCTCTCCTTTGGGCCCCAGATCCAATCACTGGCTAAATCCTGTCACCTCAACCTCCACAACATTTCTAGAATTTGCCACTTCCTGACTAACAACACCACAAAACAACTTATTCATGCCTTGGCTATATCCTGCCTTGATTACTGCAACTCCCTCCTCACTGGTGTACCTTTACACAGGTTATCCCCCCTTCCGTCCATTATGAATGCTGCTGCTAGACTTATACACCTTACCAACCGATCAGTGACTGCTGCCCCTCTCTGCTAATCCCTTCACTGGCTTCCACTAGTCCAGCTTATAAAATTCAAAATACTAACCACAATGTACAAAGCCACCCACAACATCCCCCCTAGCTACATCACCGACCTCATCAACAGATATCGTCCAAATCATCCTCTCTGCTCCTCCCAAGTCATCTTGCTCTCTGGATCCCTTGTCATCTCCTTCCAGGCCCACTGGCTGGACTTCTCCAGAACCTCTCCCATCCTCTGAAACTCCCTACCCCAGTATATCCAGTCAGCCTCCACCCTGTCCGCCTTTAGGCGATCTTTGAAAACTTACTTCTTCAGGGAAGCCTACCCCACATCCACCTAAGAACTGTACTTGGATCACCTCCACCAGATCATCCCCCGCAGCTATCACCTTTTGTATCACCTTCCCCTTCCTTTAGATTGTAAGCTCCAGGAGCAGGGCCCTCCTATTTCTTCTGTACTGAAATGTATTGTAAGTGTTCTTTCTCCCTTATATTGTAAAGCGCTGCGCAAACTGTTGGCGCTATAAAAATCCTGTATAATAATAATGATGACAATAATAATATTATTAATATGAGTTATATATCATTGTGCTGTACTATATGAGGTATTATAGTCTTCATTTATTTTATAATTTTTGAAGTTATTAAAGCGGAGTTCCAGTCAAACTGTAAAAAAAAATAAAAGGCAGCAGGTAGAAAAACTGTAGCTGCGGACTTTTAAAAAAAACAGATACTCGCTTGTCCCTCAATCCCGTGGTGTCCTTCCTGGAGCTTGTTTCATCAGCCATCCTGTGTTCCCTGCGCTGGCATCTTCAGTGTGGGCACCAAGCTATGACAGCTTGTGGATTCCCAGCCGGGTGCTCATTGCGCATGCATGACTAGCGCTGCACTTTCTGAAAGGTCCCGTAGCCTATAGGGAGCGAGGGGGGAGGACAACTTCCGCTTCTAAGCGTCTAGGCAATCGCAGTGGAAGAGGGAGCGGGTACCTGTCAGTTTCGGGTACCTGCTCCCCAAAGGTGCCAATCCTTAACAGGGAGCAGGGGACCAGTCCTTAAAATGTAACTTCCCCTTTTGGGTGGAGCTCCACTTTAAGTACAGTACAGCAGTTATTTTTGTCGTTGGTGTTTCACGCATTTTTATTTTTATCATTTGTTTCATAGCATGGAGTGAGTACTGTTGCTTTTTGTTCTGAGCGGTACTCGCATACAGGGTCATATGTGTAAAGAGATATATGCCCCAATGCAGAGTTGTTGTGTTCCAGGCATATGACTCTTTACACATATGACCCTGTATACGAGTATCGCTCATAAAAACTGCATACAGCCACTGTGTATTTCAACCTGTCATTGTTTTTTACAGGCTGCTGACAGTAGGCTGTACACTGCACCTTTGCCTCCTGTACACCCAAAAACGGCTGTTTTTTTACAATGCATGGACCAAACATGCACACATGCATGAGGCTTTAAAGGTGTGCTTTCAAAGAAAATACCAAATTACTAGTAATTACACTATGGGGATTGTTTTGAGAAAAAGTATCTGTGCTAACAAACGGAGAAAAACATTATCTATGTTTGCAAGATGTAAAATTTTTGCTTTGTGTCTTCATTACAGTAGACCACAGAGACAAAGAAGGGAAATACAAGAAGAAACACAAAAGCAAGGCAGGTAAGCTCATTGTTCAAAATTTAAGTATACGTGACTATTTGTTTCCATATTGGCTACCT
The DNA here is from genome assembly GCF_062004578.1 of Staurois parvus. Taxonomy (NCBI): domain Eukaryota; kingdom Metazoa; phylum Chordata; class Amphibia; order Anura; family Ranidae; genus Staurois; species Staurois parvus. The sequence continues at coordinate 848,169 of NW_028318357.1, forward strand.
AGAACAGCACTCTATTGCATTGTCTTCTGCATGGTGGCTATACTATGTGACCAGTGACCCAGTGCAACAAATAATTGATCAGTTTTCAGTTGTTTCATGTGGTCAGAATAATGTTCACAAACTGGTTTATTTAAAGGAGGTATATTATTGTATATAAATAAATAAACTTGCAAAAGATTATTATTCTCTGTTATAACATTCCAACATATTTTGCAATGTGGTACATTAAAAAATAACTATCAGAGCAGAATACATTTAAAATGAGGTGGTATAGTTGGAAATTATATTTTGCAAACAAAAGGCTGATTATCTGTCTGTAATTAGGTCTAAGCCCTTGCATAGGAGGGAACTTCAGTTTAGGTGCTATTAGTTTTTAAACAAATTAAAAAATAAAACAAGTGCTCAGAACCCTATGCTGTTTTTTTTCTTGATTTTTAGTCAATATAGTGAGTGAATGTCATTAGTAGTGTTCATGTACACTTTTATTTTCAGGGTTTCCTTTATCTACAACTATGCCCGTTTCAGAAATGACTTAACAGTACAGTACAGGAGAGAATTTCAGAGGGTATTATGATGGGCAGTACGCAGGAGTACAGAGGGTGTGACAGTATTATGTGAAGGAAAGAACTGCAGATGGTATGACAAGAGGCAATATGTGCAGAAGAATATGGAGGATATAGTAATGGGCAGTATGTGCAAAAAAAAGAAATGCAGAGGGTATGACAGCCAGAATTATGCGCAGAAGAGGCATGCAGAGGGTATGACAGCCTGAATTATGTGCAAAAGAGGCATGCAGAGGGTATGACAGCCAGAATTATGTGCAGAAGAGGCATGCAGAAGGTATGATTTTCAGAATTATGTGCAGAAGAGGCATGCAGAAGGTATGATTCTCAGAATTATGTGCAGAAGAGGCATGCAGAGGGTATGACATCCAGAATTATGTGCAGAAGAGGCATGCAGAGGGTATGACAGCCAGAATTATGTGCAGAAGAGGCATGCAGAGGGTATGACAGCCAGAATTATGTGCAGAAGAGGCATGCCGAGGGTATGACAGCCAGAATAATGTGCAGAAGAGGCATGCAGAGGGTATGACAGCCAGAATTATGTGCAGAAGAGGCATGCAGAGGGTATGACAGCCAGAATTATGTGCAGAAGAGGCATGCAGAGGGTATGACAGCCAGAATTATGTGCAGAAGAGGCATGAAGAGGGTATGACAGCCAGAATTATGTGCAGAAGAGGCATGAAGAGGGTATGACAGCCAGAATTATGTGCAGAAGAGGCATGCAGAGGGTATGACAGCCAGAATTATGTGAAAAAGAGGCATGCAGAGGGTATGACAGCCAGAATTATGTGCAAAAGAGGCATGCAGAGGGTATGACAAGCTGAATTATGTGCAGAAGAGGCATGCAGAAGGTATGACAGCCAGAACTATGTGCAGAAGAGGCATGCAGAGGGTATGACAGAAGGTATTTTATGCAGGAGAGGAGTACAGAGGGTATTATGTGTGAGAGAGGACAGCAGTTAATATGATGGTATAACACCGATTCAGGGGCGGACTGACAACTCATGGGGCCCCCGGGCAATAGGGGATCATGGGGCCCCTGTGTCCTTGCACAAACTCAAAAAAGCCTATAAAAAAGGTACCAGGGGCATCTCATGGGGCCCCCTACTGACCCCGGGCCCTCGGGCAGTGCCCGAGTTTCCAAATAGTCAGTCTGCCCCTGCACCGATTATTTATGTGCAGGAGAGGAATGCAGGAGGTATGATAGGTATGATCTCACTTGGGGCGACATCCATCTAGGGAAAGAGGTTGGATCGCACTGCTAGAGCATGCTTTGTTCAACTAATTTCAAAGCTATAGGCCCTCCAGTAACAAAGTGAAGCTAGACCATAAACATTCTATTATATATAGGCTAGGAATTATATCTGTATAGTGACTTTGTGAAGGGGGATTTCACCGAGTGTGTGAAGACATTGCACCATTCCATTTTCCATAATGGCTGGGGTCTGAAGGAGGTGGATCCTGACCCTAAGCTTATGACTAGCTCTTATGGTGAAAGGTGGTCTGGATTACTTATTTTATTTATTTCAGGAACTTCTATAGTGCCAACAATTTATGCAGCATTTACATATATATTATACTTTCACGTCAGTCCCTGCCCTCAAGAAGCTTACAATCTAAGGTCCCTAGCTCATATACTATGGCCAATTTAGACAGGAGCCAGTCAACCTAACAACATGTCTATGCAATGTGGGAGGAGACCAGACTACCCAAAGAAAACTCACACAGGCAAGGAGAACATGCAAACTCCAGGGAGACATTGCTGTGATTGGGATTTGAACCAACAACCCTAGTGCTGTTCTGCAGAAGTGCTAACCATGTAAATACTATGCTACCCAGGATTATGTGCCAAACCTAGAAATAAAAAATATAACTTCAGTACAGAACAATTGAAAGATTCTACACTGCTTACAGCGAGAAAAAACATAAAAGTGATGGAAGGGAAAACCCATTAATTCTGACATTATGCTTTCTTTCCCATACATATTTCTTTAAAAAAATTGAGTTGTGCCACATAGCAAAGCAAGGGTAGGATGTTGTAGAGCAATTAGTCCTCCCTAAACCTTACCTGACAATGGTATTAGATAAATCTACTATATATAAATAGGTTTACTCCTTCAGTTTGAGAAATATGGAGAAAGGATAACCCCTAGGCTTGTATCCTGGGTTACATGCAGATGTAAATTAATATTGTGTGTCATGTCCACAGTGTCAATATTCTGCACCTATGCCCCATTATCACGGCCAACTTGTACCTTTGCAAATGCAATAAAAATTGCTAAGCTCTGCCCAGTGTGTTTCATCATGTGTGATGTCATTTGGGGTATGAAGGAGCTTAGGAATCCTGGAGAGAACAGGCTGTGTGTGGACTTAAAACTGCTTTGCGGTTTACAGTGTACTTCTCCTGTACAGCCCTCTTCTTATCAGTTGCCTTTCACTATGTTCAGCAGTCTCTTCTTTTTATACATATGAGTGCAATACTTATTAGTTTTATATAAAAAATGTTTTTGTGGTGAGCACTATGTTCTTTTTCTGATTCTTTGAGCCTCATTGCTGGGTGCATTTTCTGAATGGCTGGGTCTGCTGATGAACTTGTGGAGCTGAGCTCTGTGATTCTATTTATGGTACTGGTGATTTATCTGGGCTAGATTATACTGAAGGGTTACCACTGCTGATTCCTGATGCAAATAACCATACATGCATGACATTGGTAGTGAGTGTCAAAGGTGGGCATTTGCCATTAAGGGGATGAAGTGTATATTATCAAACATTTTTGTACATTTTGGACTTATCATGGACTTTGCACTGAGTTTTTGACTTTCACTTCTTTTTTTTTTTTTGCAGCTTATTCATTTTATTTGTTTGATGGATTTATTAGCAGCACCCCTATATACTTTACATTTTATAAGATTATTCTCATCACATTGTGTGTTCAGCTCCCATTAGTGCTGTTGCGAAAACTTACATTGATGAAATTTTTTTTTGATTTATATTCTATTTGTCAGCACCTGTGGTAGTGATCTCTTATTGATCCTCAACTTGGGGTTCCCCAGGGCGCAGAGTCTAAGCCCCAGCCTGCTTCTTCACCACAGCCCCTGATGGTGATGATGGACTTGCAGCAAGCTGGGACCAGGTCGCGGCCCCTAGGAATGCCCAGCTAAGGTTGAGGAGACCACTCGCGAGAGCAGAGTATAATGGGAGGAGACAAACAGAATCCAATAGACTAGGCGAGGTCAGGACAGGCAGAAAACAAGCAAGGTCAGAGAACGAAGCTGGGGTTGGTACACAAGTAGTCAATATAGGATTCAGGCACTAGCAACATACAGGAGCTCAGACAACTAGGAAGTTGCTCAGGCAAAGTGGGCTAGACTGAGCATGTCTTATATAGACAAGCAAACTAGGAGGAGGGCCAGGAAGTGATGGAAGGAAAGAAAATAAAACCCAGAGGATAGTAGACGATGCCCATAGGTGAGCACAGACAAACCACACGTGAAAGGAATCAGGAGCAGCGAGGAGGTAAGAATAAACAAACAAGAGGCTGCAGGCTAACTTGTGACACTATTTGGGTTTTTCATACTTCATTTATTTGTTAAATTTATTGATCAGATCAGCAGAGCCCTTTTTAAACATATTACTAGGGTGATTCTATCGTATTGTGCATGCAGCTTTTGTTTAGGCTGTTTGTAAGCGGGCTGAAATTAGTTAGATAGGTGCTGCCCCAGACAGAAGGGTGATAGTTAATTCTGATCTAGGGGTTTGGGTCCGACTCACTTATACTGTGCAAATAAAAGAGGACAGTGGTCCAGAGCTGGATACTGGAACCATCTTAGATCAAAGTTCATATTTACCAGTACACCACAGATCACCAATGTTGTCCAAAAGACTGTTTTTATTGAAAAATGATCACATCACCAAGAAAGAGAAGGTGCAACATTTCAGAGTCATGCAGGGCCCCTTCGTCAGGTATGTGAGGGTTTCAGAGCCACGCTGGACCCCTTCTTCAGGCATTTGATCACATGCCTGATGCAAAGGAAAAACAGAATGGTTGGCCGCACAAACAGCCATGTGGTGGATGAAATCCTTTATTGGAATCCTTTACATGCAGTATGAGAAAAACATGACAGCTCCAAGACTGAGCAGAGGAGCAGTAGACGCGTTTCACACGAACACGTGCTTAGTCATTACTGATTTTCACTTGTCAGAGGAAGCTTTAAATAGAATATAACAACTGATGACAATTGGCAATTAAACTTGAATCAGGAATAACATAGTATACAAATCACATTACACAACTTTAAAAACATGGCACATATACTGACAGAAATTAAAACACACCTCTGATATATGTCGTACCTGGGACAAATCACAGATACTGTATATGAAATTTGGAACTGGCATAATAGACAGGGATACATAACATCCTTATTGTGTTCGGTGCAAACAGGAAGGAGGAAGGAAAAAAACAGCCCTAAATGTAATAAAGAAAAATATAATAAAGAAAAATAAAAATAAATTCGACCCTACTCATAAAAATGAGTGACATCCCACTCAGCATTCAGCCCTTCAGGGATGCGTGTCTGCAAATGATAAATCCAAAAAACCTCCCGTTTGCACAGAACACGAAAGGTGTCACCCCCTCTAGCAGGAATCCTAACCCTTTCTATCACTTGAATACCAATTATGGAACAATCACCACCATGTAAAGAGTTGAAATGTCTAGATACATTGGTGGAAGGATTGTTTCCCACATCACCCAGATGTTCATGGAACATATCCTTCAGCTTTCTGCTCGCTTGTCCCATATATTGTGCATGACAAGCAAGACAGGTGATGAGATGAATTACGTATTTGGTGTTACAATAAAAAAAAAAATTTTTTTGGTACTGAAGAGATTAATGTGAACCCAAATTTTGAAGATCTTTCAGCATTTGATTTCAATACACATTTATCCTTTCAGGATCATTGTGCGGTTATTGTTTTAGAGGATTTGTTAGATGAGAGTGGTTTTATGGCAAATAATAACAACTTAGGTAATGTTCATAAAGTACCCCTCAAAGTGCGGTCTGACTTTTATCCTGTTGGTTCCCCTTGTGTAGAGATGGATAAATTTCAAAAATTAGTGGAAGAAGATCTTGTGAGACTAGCCACTAGGATCCCCTCTAAATCCTATACAGATAATGATAATCTCACTGTAAGTTAAAGGTCTGCTCTACAAAGTTTGATGTCAGATCCATCTATAGTGATCTGTAATGCTGATAAGGGTGGGATGGTAGTAATAATGGATACTGAGTTCTATAAATAAGAAGCTTTGAGACAATTTGATGTGAAGATATATAGGATACTTAAAAGTGGTCCAACTAAAACATTTAAGATGACTTTGGTAAAGGAGTCTATTTGGGAGTTTTTATGTGGGACGAATGAGCAGAAAGCTGAAAAATAGGTTCCGTGAACATCTGGGTGATGTGGGAAACAATCGTTCCACCAATGTATCTAGACATTTCAACTCTTTACATGGTGGTGATTGTTCCAGAATTGGTGTTCAAGTGATAGAAAAGCTTAGGATTCCTGCTAGAGGGGGTGACACCTTTTGTGTTCTGTGCAAACGGGAGTTTTTTTTTATTTTTCATTTGCAGACACGCATCCCTGAAGGGCTGAATGCTGAGTGGGATGTCAATCATTTTTATGATTAGGGTTGAATTTATTTTTATTTTTCTTTATTACATTTAGGGCTGATTTTTCCTTCCTCCTTCCTGTTTGCACCAAACACAATGATGATGTTATGTATCCCTGCCTATTATGTCTATCATATATCTGTGATTTGTCCCAGGTAGGACGTGTATCAGAGCTGTGTTTTCATTTCTTTCAGTATACAGTATGTCATGTTTTTAAGGTTGTGTCATGTGATTTGTATACTATATTATTCCTGATTCAAATTTAATTGCCTATTGTCATCAGTTGTTATATTCTGTTTAAAGCTTCCTCTGCCAAGTGGAAATCAGTAATGACTAAGCACGTGTTCGTGTGAAATGCATCTACTGCTCCTCTGTCCTGTCTTGGAGCTGTCATGTTCTTATCATATTGCATGTAAAGGATTCCAATAAAGGATTTCATCCACCACAACTCTGTTTCTGCGGCCAATCATTCTGTTTTTCCATTGCATCTGTAATCACGGATCGGGCCAGCACCTACCTGTCTGTGGAGGGGTTATGCAGATTCAGCACTCACATGGAGTGGATCTTTTGCTCCATCACATGCCTGATGAAGGGGTCCTGCGTGGCTCAGAAGTGTTGCACCTTTCTTTTTGTGATGTGATCATTTTTACAAAAAAAAAACTTTTGGACAACATTGGTGATCCATGGTGTGCTGGCAATTATGAACTTTGATATATGTATTACTAATGCACAAAATGCACACAGGTTCACGGAGAAGGGCTCATCACATCTACATAACAGCCTAACACAGCAGCAGTATATAATAATGTCTGTCTCAGGCTCAAACCTGGGACATGTATTCTCTATAAAGAGTTAAAAAGCTGCTGCAGAGCCTACACAATATTTGACACCATCTACTTCTTACTAAAGTTGCCATGTACAGCTGCTCTAGATTCTGCCTGCTCCAGTTTTGATCATTTCCCCCCATTGTATCCACCTTCCGCTGTTATGCTTTCATCCACAGATTAGAAAAACACAAAGTTAAATATCCACTTACACCAATGTGAGGGTTAGACTTCACTGCCACTGCCAACAATGTGGGGGTTAAATTCCTCTGTCACTGACACCAATGTGGGGGTTAGATTTCACTGCCACTGCCAACAATGTGGGGGTTAAATTTCTCTGTCACTGACACTAATGTGGGGGTTAGATTTCACTGCCACTGACATCATTGCGAGGATTAAGTTTCATTGCCACTGACACAAATGTGAAGTTACAAATTTCACTTCCACTGACACAATGTGGAGTTTATTATTGCTCAGTCTGCTTGGCAGAGGTGGCATGATCACGTCACAATTTCCACCACAGTCATTCAGAAGAAGCCTTGTATTAATTGACAAATAAAAATAAAAGGCTTCTCCTGAATGGCAGAGAAGCATTCAGCCCAACTCTATTTAGTTCCTGCAGCAGATGGGAAGTCACTTTACACCCTGTTCCAAATTATTATGCAAATTCTATTTAAGTGTCACAAAGATGAAATATTTTGTTTTTCAGTTGAACTCATGGATGTCATTGTGTGTCAGGGCTCTTTTGATCACTGAAAACAATCTCGGACACCTGTGATAATTAGATTGGCCGGTGAGCCCAATTTAAGGAAAAACTACTAAAGGACGGTGTTCCACATTATTAAGCACAGCACCATTTTCAAGCAATATGGGGAAGAAAAAGGATCTCTCTGCTGCCGAAAAGAGTGAAATAGTTCAATGCCTTGGACGAGGTATGAAAACATTAGATATTTCACGAAAACTTAAGCATGATCATCGCACTATTAAGAGATTTGTGGCTGATTCAGAGCACAGACGGGTTCATGCAAATAAAGGCACATTGAGGAAGATTTCTGCCAGATCCATGCATCGGATCAAGAGAGCAGCTGCTAAAATACCATTACATAGCAGCAAACAGATATTTGAAGCTGCTGGTGCCTCTGGAGTCCCACGGACATCAAGGTGTAGAGTCCTCCAGAGTCTTGCAACTGTGCATAAACCTTCTATTTGGCCACCACTAACCAATGCTCACAAGCAGAAACAGCTGCATTGGGCAGAAAAATACATGAAGACTAATTTTCAAACAGTCCTGTTCACTGATGAGTGCTGTGCAACCCTGGATGGTCCAGATGGACAGAGTAGTGGATGGTCGGTGGACGGCCACCCTGTTCCAACAAGGCTGCGACGTCAGCAAGGCGGTGGTGGAGTCATGTTTTGGGCCGGAATCATGGTAACAGAGCGGGTTGGTCCCTTTAGAGCCCCCGAAGGTGTAAAGATGACCTCTGCAAAGTATGTGGAGTTTATGACTGACCACTTTCTTCCCTGGTACAGAAGGAAGAACTATGCTTTCCGTAATAAAATCATCTTCATGCATGACAATGCACCATCTCATGCTGCAAAGAATACCTCTGCATCAATGGTTGCTATGGGGATAAAAGGAGAGAAAGTCATGGTGTGGCCTCCATCCTCCCCTGACCTCAATCCTATTGAGAACCTTTGGAGCATCCTCAAGCAAAAGATCTATGAGGGTGGGAGGACGTTTACATCCAAACAGCAGCTATGGGAGGCTATTCTGACATCTTGCAAACAAATTCAAGCAGAAACTGTCCAAAAACTCACAAGTTCAATGGATGCAAGACTTGTGAAGCTGCTATCAAATAAGGGGTCCTATGTTAAAATGTAACGTGACCTGTTAAAATGTTTAAAAAGTTAAAATGTTGTTAAAAGTTTGATCGAAATAGCTTTTGATTTCAGTAAATATGCTGCAAACACAACAAATGACAATTTTCAGTTCTTTACAACTTATAAAGTGTTTCGAAACTTACTGTGCGTAATAATTTGGAACAGTGCATTGTAAGTTTTTATGTTTAACAAAAATACTGTTATCATTAGGAGGTTTGTTCAATAAAATTTGAATTGTACTCTTAATAGTTGATAACATGAGAATTATGCTGACTGTTATTTACATCAATTATTTAGGTAAATGAGAAAAATATAATTTGCATAATAATTTAGAACACGGTGTATTAGGCACACCTGTTCAATTGCTTGGTAATACAAATTGCTCAATCAGCCAATCACATGTCAGCAACTCAATGCATCTAGGCATCTAGACGTGGTGAAGACAACTTACTGAAGTTCAAACCGAGCATCAGAATGGGGAAGAAAAGGGATTTAAGTGACTTTGAACATGGCATGGTTGTTGGTGCCAGACGCACTGGTCTGAGAATTTAAAAAACTGTTGATCTACTGGGATTTTCATGCACAACGATCTCTAGGGTTTACAGAGAATAGTCCAGAAAAGAGAAAATATCCAGTGAGCAGCAGTTGCATGGATGAAAATGCCTTGTTGATGTCAGAGGTCAGAGGAGAATGGGCAGACTGCTTCGAGATGATAGAAAGGCAACAGTTACTCACATAACCACTCTTTACAACCAAGGCTTGCAGAATACCATCTCTGAATGCACAACACATCGAATTTTAAAGCAGATGGGCTACAGCAGCAGAAAACCACACCAGGTAGGTAACACTCCTGTCAGCTGAAAACAGGATACGGAGGCTACAATTCGCACAGGCTCACCAAAATTGGACAAAAGAAGATTGGAAAAACATTACTTGGTCTGATGAGTCTCGATTTCAGCTGCAACGTACAGATGGTAGGGTCAGAATTTGGCAAAAACAACATGAAAGCATGGATACATCCTGCCCAATCTAGGAGTAATGTTTCCAACACCTTGCTGAATCTATGCCATGAAGAATTAACACAGTTCTGAAGGCAAAAGGGGGTCCAACTTGGTACTAGCAAGGTGTATCTAATAAAGTGGCCGGTGAGTGTAAGGCTACCACAGTATGTTAAAGGTCACAGACACAGCAGATGTATAAGTACATACCGGAAATAGTTTGTTTGGGCCAGCTTGCCCCAAACAAACTATTTTGAGTTAAATTAAACCCAAAGTTCAACTTACAAGGCATATTAAAATAGGAGCACAGTATTGCGGGTGTGTTTAAAAGTTTGTGTGGACAATAGGGTGTCCCCAGATTTTATTTTGAAAATCTGGTTATCTTACCATTAAAGGCTAAGTTCACCTCTTAGACAAAGATAACAAGTTGTAAATGCATATATTTTTGCAGGAAAAAAAATGTGCATTTATTACTTTTTCCTATAGGAGTGTGCAAAGCATTGCACCCATGATCAGTGGATCACAAGAGCAATGTCAAGCTCCTGCAAACTCTTCCTCCAGCTTTCTGCCTGTACCTCTGTATGGCCTTTCAGTTAGAAAACTGGAGGTAGACAGAATGGACTACAAGGGTGCTGATTAGCAGTGTCCATTGTGAACTACAAGTCTGTCTGCTGCACTGCCAGGGGGAGGCATATCCCTTGTTAAATACTGGCGTTTTATAGTGTGCTATGCTGAAGCACTTTTTGAATGTGAGTGTAAATCCAGAAACTGTTTAAGGATAATACATTGTTTTAAGAATAAAACACTATGTTGAATGATCTCTTTTTATACATGTATGGCTGAGGAGGACTAATAGGAGAAGGTGGAGAGGCAGTGAAGAGATGAGGCATCTGATCCGGTTCGGAAGGCACACATGAGTCCTGAGTAAGGGGATACAAGCACTATATGACCTCACTTAGCGGTTTGGTCATATATTGCAGGTGAGAGCACATCTGGTGGAGGGCTCTCAATGCAGGGCTTAACAAATTCCAGGCGCCAGGTTGTAATGGCGAATAGAAATTGTGTCCTGGCGCCAGGGTTCACCCACACTGCCTCTTATAGACTTCTGTGGGAAGTTGCACCCCATAGACTTCTATGGGAAGTCACACCCCATAGACCTCTATGGGAAGACGCGTCCCATAGACCTCCATGGGAAGTAGTGCCCTATAGACTTCAATGGGAAACCACCTCCCGTAGACTTCTATGGTTATTCACCTTCCATAGATTTCTATGGAAAGTTGCCTTCCATAGACTTCTATGGGAATTTGCCTCCCATAGACTTCTATAGGAAAACGCCTCCCATGGACTTCAATGCAAAAATGCCTCCCATAGACTTCAATGTGAAAGCGTCTCCCATAAACTTTAATGTGAAAATGTCTCCCATAGACTTCAATATGAAAACGCCTCCCATATACTTCAATGCAAAAACTCCTGTCAATAGCAATCCTAACACAATGCGAGTGGATCACATCTATGTGAACCACCTTAATATGAACACAAAATATCTAGCCTGTCATGCAAATCTGTGAGTTGCAAAACAAATCCAGAATCGCATATGTGTGAACCAGGAAAGTTCCATTCACACCTGGGCATTTTGGGATCACAGCAAAATCACTGTGATCACAAAACACAGGTTCAGGTGCCATTATTTTCAGTGGTGCGGTTGTGCTGTGATTGTCGCATGGAAAATCGCATTGCGTGAAGTCCCAGGCACTGATAACCAACGCTACGCTAAAAACACCCACCCTCACTGCTAACTTTTTTTGCTGGCTCCTAGATCCAAAGAAAATTTGTCAAGCCCTGTCTCAGTATATACTGTATATAATATAATATATTCTTGCACATGTGGTGATCAGGTGAATGGAAGAATCACACTGAAAGAGAAATGCACTAAGCGGATGTTGGGACTAAAATTTGGACTGGATTTTTTATATTTTATTTGTATTATTATTTTTTGGATAGATGTTGATTTCACAAGGGTGATTGTATAAGAATATTGGGACTTATTAATTTGTAGTTACACCCTAAATTTGAGAGTAACATGTTCTGGAGGGTTAACCTATCCTTTAAGATTTCCACTCATTTCCTGTTTTGTTTACATAAAATTGACGGAAAATTAAGAAAATTCTTTATATCAGAGCCACAAACAGCAAAAAACTTGACAAAAGTTTAATATTTTCCCTACTCTGTTCATAGCTAAAAAATAAAGGTTTTGACTGCAGTTTGGCTGCTTAAATGTATATACTGTTTTATAGTGTAGCAGTACCCCTGTAGGATTTTGCAATATTAACCTTTTCGATGCCAGGTCTGTATGTCATACGGACATGATAGAGGGGGGTTTTACACACAATCCAGTGGAGCCACCGGGATTGTGTAAAAAACTGACAAGCAGACTCCTTCCTGACAGGTGGAAGCATTTACGTGGCTGCCCGGCCACCCTATTTCTTCCACATACTCCTGGAAATGTCTCGTCATGTAATCCAGGCTTTTCTTGCCCATCTGCAGGTCCAGGACCAACATGGTGGGTGTCAGGGGGTGGAGGGGAGGGAGGAGAGCAGACACACGTCTGCCTGCCACTTCTTGCTGTGACCCGGAAAGCAACGTGTATGACACTTCTGGGTCACCTGTCACTTTCCCCGGCTAGCATAACCGGGAAGGAATGTATTGCAATGTGATCTGCATTGCAATACATTCAGTGGAGTCCAGAGGAGACATGTCTCATTAAAGAGAACCTGTCACCCAAAAATCATCATATAGAGGCAAAAAAAGAAAGTTGCACCAAAGCTTATAAAATCCCCCCCCCCAAAAAAATATGGAGGCCCACCCCCGCTTCACACAAACGTAAATGCATGCATCGGGGGCGCCTACACATGAAAACGTTGATTGCGATTCACTTGTTACATATCACAACGCATCTGAAGTGAGAGTAATAATACTGGCAGAAGACTAGTAAAACACTAAACTGATGACCTATAGGGAGCTTTTGAAGCATCACCTATAGAAAATATGGGGTACTGAAATTTGTCGCCATTTCACAGGCACACAGAAATTTAAGGTTTGACTTGTTGGGTATCTATTTACTCGGAACAACCTTATCTTTTATAATTTACCAAAATATGGGTAATTGAATGCATTTGTTTGCCCTAAAATTCGCTTTAGTGTGTTTTTTTACTAAAATGTGCGCTTCCTAGACCATTGGGGTAATATCAAGTGAAATAAAAAATTGGAACTACCATAACTTTGTTTTCTAGAGGGTCTGCTTTCAGAAAACATAATGTTTGGGGGTTTTGTGCAATCTTCAGGCCTAAAATTATTTTTAAACATGTGGGCAAAAATGCAAAAATGGCTCTGACAGCGAAAAGCTTAAAGGTACCTTGAGTCTTTTCAGGTAGTTGCCCTGCACCCACGCATAGTCACAGTCACTCCTTTGGCTCAATGAACAGTCTAGATGTATGCTTTTCTGATGCTTTATTATAAATCTTGAACTTGGATAGGAATAGAGTAGCTGTGGGATACTCCAGCAACCTTTAGTAGCAGTTTGAGGACACTAAACCTTCTTCTAAATGGTGGACTGAGCCTTGTGGCAGCAACTTGAGGATATTAAACCTCCTCTTAGAGATGTGGACAGAGTCATCACTAGGAATTAAAAAGACGAGCTCCTCAGGACACTAAACACATTGTCCCCTTTAAACACAGCTGACTCTGCAGCACCAGAGGGGTGTCAACAGCACATAGTTTTTAGAATCTCTCACACCAGTCTGTACACACCAATGTCCTTGGATGATTGGTTGCCTCCTTCCAATATCTCCCAGACACTTTCTCCCAATGATACCAGACTAGATTCTCAGATGACAGCCCCTCAGTCAGCTTTAGCAACTTTCAGCAAAGTAGGCCTCCCAATTAGCCCAGCTGGGAACTCCACAAACAGCAGACACCTGGGAGACTTGCCTAGGGGGCAAACAGCCCTCCTAGGCTATGATCTCCTCCTCAGGGACCAGACGAAAAAAAACAGGGTGTTTTGGTGCACTGAGATGGAGCCACCCAGGTATACAATGAATAAAGGCAGGTGTAAGTCCTTAAAGTCCAATGAATCCAAAAGTTTACAAAAAGCTTCACTCAGTGACAGCTGATTCCTCAAGAGCTAGAAGATACTCTTTGTGAATACAAAATGAAAAAAGGGAAACAGAGCCACCTAAATATAGCATAAAAAAACAAACTATTTTATTTCCACAAGTAATAAACTCACAAGACAACAGCAAGGGGTTGCTCATCTAGCTACAAACACACCTATCTGGTTCCAGCCCGATCCTGCTGACTGTAGATCCCTTGAAGGCTGTCAGTGGCAGTGCTGGTGCCACTCCACACTTCCTTCCAGGGACAACCTTCCAGGAATCTACAGTCAGCGGGATCGGACTGGAACCAGACAGTGGTGCTTGTAGCTAGATGAGCACACTTCTCAATGTTTCTTGTGAGTTGCTTACTGGTGGAAATAAAATAGTTTGTTTTTTTATACTGCACTTAGATGGCGCTTTTTCTCTTCTTCCATTTTATCCTCAGGGACAAGACACTACTGTTCCAGGTCTCAAACTATTTATACAACTTGGCAGCTACCATCTGTGCAGTCTTTCACAGTGATTGGCTGAGACAGTATAAATTTTTGTGCTGTCCATTTGCCTTGCTACACACCTATGTTCCAGAACCACTCAAAAAGTTCTGGTCAGTCAAACCTTTAGCCTGTGATACACAAAACAGACCTAAACAATCATACACAGTCACACTTATTTCAGTGAGCTAGAATTAAATTTACCTAACCTAGCACCTATCTAGGAGGTTGCTACATTGGTTATTAATTAACTAAAGTTATAATTATAATAAGGTTAGACCTTATAATCAGCGAAAACCAATGATAACAGATATTGAATATTTTTGGTCAGATTTGGTTAGCTTGTATGATTATTTAGCAGTGGGTTCTGTGATCTATTGTGTTGCTAAGATACAAACAAAATAATTTTTAAAGCCAACCTCCTGATACAAATTAATGCAGTCATGTGTAAATTGTGAACAGAGGGAGCATTAATCACTGTGCTGATGTCAGGCCTTCATTGTCCAGCCACAGGCTACAGACAAAGATTATGGATGAGCTGAATATACCTGGGTTCAGTTTGCGTGACATTCGCCAAACCTCATTGAAGTCAATAGGAATCAAATCTTTCAAATCAGTTCTAGCCATTTTCAAGATTAATAGGCAGGGGACTGTCAAACAAATGGTATGGAAGGTATTGGTACTGCCTTAGGGGATATGTACAATGCAGAAAGATATTAAAAAATACCATTTGGCATTTAAAAATGCTTAAAATGAAACATTAAAAATACCCATATACTTTAAAATGCATGCTCAGGGGATGCCCCCTAAACCTGCCTATTTGATGTATACAATGTACTACAGCAAAAGTGACATTTACAAAGAAAAAAATGCATTTTAAATTGGCAATACATTACATTTCCCTGCCAGCATGGTTTTCTTGTTAAAAAAAAAAAAAAAAAGCCTTAATGGAAATGTAAATTGCTGCAAATGCTTTTTTTTTACTTTCTATAATATCAATTTTTCTGTAGCTAATTCCTTAGCAGGAATGCAAAAAAAATGTGGGATTCTGCCTCTCAAAATTCATGCCAAAAATCTTATACTTGATGAGGTTTGTTATTGATTTTAAGCAGGATCCCCATGCAAAAAAAACAAAAAATAATTACAAATACCCAATCTTCATGCAAGTATGCAGCCTAGCTGGCCACGACAGGGGGGGTGAGCATGTGGCCCCCCTCTCCTGAACCATTTCAGGCCACATGCCTTCAACATGGGGAGGGAACCTTGCTAGGGGGACATGTCTAACAAATCATCTTGTCCTTATGTTATTGAGGACAAGAGCCTCTTCCTGACAACCCTGGCCCAGAGGTTGTGGGGATCTGGAAGCCCCTTTAAAAATAAGAGGACCCCCAGATACCAGATTACCCTTACATGAATGAGTAAGAGGATTCACAAAAAAATATAAATTGTAAATAAACACACCTCACACTTTGACAAGTCCTTTAAAAAAAAAAATGCCCCATGATGCAAATCAATTTTCAATTGTTTCATCCAGCGATGAAGATCCTCCTTAATCAGGATGAATGATGCCTACCAACCCACTGAAAGAAAATACATACAAACTCACAGACACATCCACTCCCTTTGCTACTCTGCACAGAATGACAGATTCTTGAATAACGTAAACAAAGAGGCAAGAATTCTGGCTGATGTCATTGACCTACTATGCACATATCCTTGTTTGGTCAGAGATATCAACCACAGTCCTTGTCCCTATTGTTTATCCCTGACTGACAGCTAAATGAACTAGGTGAGGATGCATCATTGGTTTATAGGAAGCCAACAGACACTGACATCCTAACAACCAGCCTGCATACATTTATGCCACTGCTAAATTTATTATTTTCCAATGCATCTGAAGGTTTGACTTGGCAGGTCAACAAACCCCTCATTTAGTTCACCTATTGGTCAAACACCAAACAAGCAAAGTATGGACTTAATGTATTAAACCTAAAACCAAAAATGTAATATATTACAGCTTACCACTCCTTAGGTGTTGTGTTAGTTTCCTTTTTCCGCTCTGTTTTCACCTGGTGATCTGGCCAGTAACACACCTCCTGTATTAGATTGCTCCCACTCTGGATGAAGGAGAACACAGAGCACCTTTGGAAAGCAGCATTGTCAATCTGGGGGGGAAGGGTAATGCTAAAGAGTTACTAAACCCAGGACCCTGCATTCACTATATCTGTTCTCCCACAGTACACAGAACATGAAAGTTCAATTATTTTAGTAAATATAAACTGCTAAATACCTTTTCTCATCAGCAGTTAGAGCAGTCTTGTGACTCCTATCAGTTTCCAGCAGAGCACATGCTAAATGTTGTAGTTTTCATTTTGCTCTAGGAGAATGCTGAACACCTGACCTCTGTCTGGACTGTGCTGATCACATGCACTCTTCCAAGAAAAAAAAAACAATCTCTCCAGCAATACACACCAGAGTGAGCATGTACGTAGTGACTCCACAAGCTATGTCTTATCAGGAGATGGCAGGGAGACACTGGAAGAAAGGGAGGATCAGAGAAGTCAGATTCAAACAGCATTTTTACACAATGCAGAAGATTAACCCCTTAGGTTTCACAGTGAGTATAACAAGCATACTTCACTGCATATACAGACTGATTTTACTGTTGTGAGTTTAGTAACACTTTAAATGTATTAGCAGATTTAGATACACAAACAAACTGAAGCCAAACTCCAACTCACACTTTATAAACAGTTACTTCAAACAGTTATTTTTCCTTTCGGAATACATTTTTTCATGAATAAATAAAAGCTGACCCTTATAAGCACCCCTGTCAGTGTTAAATAGTTTGTCTCTTCTCTGTAAACTAATATATGCAGATTGTACGAAAAACTGAAAGGTGCTGATACCAAGTTGAAGTCAAATGCTTGCATTTAAAAATAAGTTTAAGGATGTAATAATAATTACAGAGCTCCATTAATGTGATCCCTTTTTACTGGCTGGAGTTCAGCTTTAAATGTATATTCACATGCCCACTAGCAATATCTGGCAAGCAAGAGTCACTTGCAGTAATTTTATCTGATGTCAGTATACAGGTCAGCTGAATGCATGAACCGAGATCGCAGTAAATATTACTTAGCTAGACCGTGTCTGCTGGATGCAATCTTATTTCATCAAATCTAAAATGACACAATTTTCCAAGCCCCTTTAAACTAATAAGTAGTTCAAAGGGCAGTGTTTCACACAAGCGAGGTCTCTGCAGTTGATAATATTTCACTTAGTAAAATAAAGCATCAGCTAAGCAGTTTACTGTGCCAGGGGCATCACGTGTCTTAGCTGTTTCCCTGACCATCTCCATTTATTCTTGGAAAGGAGCCAGTTGGCTTTTATTTGGGATATTTTTAATCTAATGCGTAGCTTAACAACCTGTCATGAAAATATATGTGCATGTGGTTTCTTTAGTTTTCATTTAGCAATTTTCACACTGAATTTCACAATATTGTTTTTCACTTAGGCTATTGTAAATCTTGCCATATGCAGATTTTGTGCTTGCATGACCTTTCTGCAAGCCTTCTGTTTTATTACATTCCTCTGCTGTTATACGATGTAAACAGGCTCCAGTAAAATCATCGTAGTATGGCTCTGTGGTAGCCACTTCGGAATCATTAATTGGGTTTCATTAAATGTTTCTTTTGTGCTGGAAAAAAGAAGAAAGACATTTTTCACGGAATACTAGTCCAAAAATTTATATTAGAAATGAATTAAATCTCCAGCATATTTTTTAGAATCTGGATAGAGTGGGGAAAATTTAGAAATGCTTTCAAGTTTTAATTCATGTCTGCCCCATGTTGGAGAGATTTTCTTCATATTTTATCCGAGGATGGAATGGGGAAATCTCCACAGCAGAAACTCTGATATTATTTAAACCTAAGAGAGGTTCTAACCCAGCAATGGGCAAACTACGGCCCGCGGGCCGAATACGGCCCGGCGGACCTTTTAATCCGGCCCGCGGAGCGTGGCAAACATCGGCTGTCAGAATGTGTGTAGGCGGGGCAGCGTGAGGAACGTGAGGGGAGCTAGGCTCCTCTCACAGTCCGCCCTGAAGACCGGAATGGCGCGGGAACACGGCGAGAGGAACGCGCGGAGCAAAGGTAAGTGAATTGACACAGGGGGGACTTAGGGACTTAATATGGGGGATGAATTAATATGGGGAATGAATTACTATAGGGGGGATGAATTACTATAGGGGGGGTGAATTACTATATGGGAGATGAATTACTAGGGGGGATGAATTACTATGGGGGATGAATTACTATATGGGGGATGAATTACTATGGGGGATGAATTACTATATGGGGGATGAATTACTATGGGGGATGAATTACTATATGGGGGATGAATTACTATGGGGGATGAATTACTATATGGGGGATGAATTACTATGGGGGATGAATTACTATATGGGGGATGAATTACTATATGGGGGATGAATTACTATGGGGGATGAATTACTATATGGGGGATTAATTACTATGCTTACTAAGGGGGAATATTACTATACTTACTATGGATGACACATACACATCATTCATCTACTCTTGGTCCGGCCCCCGGGTCCAATATATGAACCCATTGCGGCCCTCAAGTCAAAAAGTTTGCCCACCCCTGTTCTAACCCCTCCCCATTATATCAAAAACTTACATTTGAGGATATTAGACATGGGAGATATGCCCTAAAAACGTAATGTTTCTAGGGCGCATCTCTTATGTCCTGCTCGTTTTCCTCTTCTACTGCTCCCCTGTCACAATCACAGCTGGGAAAGGCTATGTATTAAATCAGGGGTGTCAAACTGGTGGCCCTCTAGCGGCTGCAAAACCCATCATGCCGCAACCTTTGGGAGTCATGCTTGTAACTGTCAGCTTTGCAATGCCTCATGGGACTTGTACTCTGGCAACAGCTGGAGGGCCGCCAGTTTGACATCCTTGTATTACATAGAAGAAACAGCTGTAAAAATCCATCCTCTATTGTGTAAAATGATACTTGCAGATAGTCTGCAAGTTTCATCGGGTAATACAGTATAGCAATATATTATTACATTGTATTTATTATTTAATTTGTATGTATGTAAATATAACAAGTGTTGCGCTAATTCATAAAAATGCAAATGTGCTAAACATCAAATTCTAAATGTCTAGATCCACAAATGCAATGCAAAATATATAACAAAGTCCCAAAGGCTGGAATAGTGATGGATAGTATACCACTCCAAATGACAGCTGTAGGATGGAAGTATTTCCAAGAAAAACAAGAGGATCCTCCACCAGGTAACACCATGCAAGGCTTACCAGAAATATATGACCCTCTGGTTATGGTCAACATGCTCATTATTCATAGATCTTAATTGTAATCATTAGAGGGTAGAAGGCAACATATTCATCTCAGAAGATGCTTGGGAAAGATTCCTCAATTACTTATCCATCCTGGTACTGACATATCAAAGATAAAACAAAAAGCTCCACATTCACTCAATTAGCCCCGTAATTTATAAAAGCAAACCACTCACATTAAAATGCAGTAAAAGAGCTTATAAAGTGCTTGTAAAACATTGGTCAGTAACAGCAAGATGGCTTCCGCAAACCTGACCCCACAGCAATCCCAACGCGTTTCGTCACACCTTTCATCTGGGGTAAAAAACACCATGCTGGACTACTGTGACTTATATAGGAAGTAGGAAGCCAAGCTTCACTTTGGATTCCATTTTGTTCCACACTTCTTTTCTGCATGACGCTGAAAGGGAACCAAGCCTCATTTCAAGATGACACTGAAAGGGACCCAAGCCTTGAAGGTAATTCGACCCAGAAAGTATCACACCAGGTAGTAAATTGCCACAAAAACATAGAATTTGGGCCTGGTTCACTTGAATTGCCGCATCAATGAAAAATCAGCTTAGATACAATTATGAGATAGCTATTAAGAGTATCAAACAAAAACTACAAAGAAAAATTTAAATTGCTAAAAGTGAATGAAAAATGTATGGGTAACTAAGAGTGTATGTAATATTAGACCAATGGCTGCCCCGGATGCCATGGTCAAAAAAAAAAGGTAATGAAATAATAAAGAGAAAAAAAAGAGAAAAAAATATATATGAAGGAAAAACACTTAAAAATTTGTAAAGAAAAAATTATAAAACAAAAATGTGCTAAAAGCGCATGCAACCAATGCACATTACCCAGCGCATATGTAAGAATGGTGAATACAACTAAGCTTGAGAGCTAGTTACTTTATATTTAAAAGCAACAATTGTCATGAATAGCAATCAATATAACATTAATCACAGCAGCGCTCCACACTTGTAAAAGTTCATAATCTTCCACCAGTCGGTGATGAAAAGTGCAACTAATCCCAAACAGGCAGTGAGATGTTTTCCTCTGGGTCAAATAGCTCACAGCTTCACTCCTCTGCCTTTAATAAGAGTAGCAGATCAATCACTTTTTGCTCAGTGAACCACATCTCCTCAGGTTACAACACTCACCGCAAGCAAATGCCTGTCATATTACCGATAGGCAAAAAGCACTATTATTCGATCATCCATTTAGATGGATCCATCTGAAATCTTCCTTCTCCACAGCTGTACTTTAAAACTATAAAAGAAACATTAAAAAAATGATCGCTTATCACAATCCCAATTCGTTAGACATCAGACCTCAGCCATCACAGTAATGCATGTAGTATCTCACCACCCTGTCAATCCATGGACTGACATTACTTCCTTGACGCCATTTAGCCACATCCCTAATGTTTCGTCCTTACAACTTCTTCTGAGGGAAAAAATTAAATGGAAAAAATATATAAATAATAATAGACAATATCATTAACTCACTGAACAGAAACCCAATAAAAATATTTGATAAAATAAAAAAATTCAATAGGGTAAACAATAATAAAATTATAATGAGAAAAATGTATCTAGGAATCCAAGGAAATCCAAATTGAGTTACAAACTTTCTCTAGTATTATATGACAATATGACAAATATATAAACTGTATAAAAATACATATGTTAAGAATACAGTGGGGAAAATAATTATTTGATCCCCTGCAGATTAAGTAAGTTTGTCCACTTACAAAGAAAAGAAGGGACTATAATTTTTATCATAAGTGTATTTAAAATGATAGAGACAGAATATCAACCACAAATCCAGAAAACACATGATACAAATGTTATAAATTAAGTTGCAGTTCAGTGAGTAAAATAAGTATTTTATCCCCTACCAGCCAACAATAATTCTGGCTCCTACAGACTGGCTATGTGCTCATGTGATACACAGATTCGTCCTGTCAATTTAAGAAGGTGTTCCTAACGACAATTTGTTATGTGTATAAAAGACACCTGTCCACAGAATTTCTTTCTTCCATTCAAACCTCACCACCATGTACAAATGACCAAAGAGCTGACAAAGGACTTCAGTGACAAGATTGTAGACCTGCACAAGGCTGGAATGGGCTACAAAACCATCAGCAAGAGGCTTGGTAAAAAGGAGACAACTGTTGAAGTGATTATTGGCAAATGGAAGAAATACAAAATAACCATCAATTGCCCTCGGTCTGGAGCTCCATGCAATATTTCGCTTCATGGGGTAAGGATGATCATGAGAAAAGTGAGGGATTAGCCCAGAACTACATGGGAGGAGCTTGTGAATGATCTCAAGGCAGTTGGGACCACAGTCACCAAACTATTGGTAACACAATACGCTGCCATGGATTGAAATCCTGCAGCACCCACAAGGTCTGCTTCTCCAAAAAGGCACATGTACATGCCCATCTGAAATTTGCCAATGAACATCTTTATGATTGAGAGAAGGACTGGGAGAAAGTACTGTGGTCAGATAAGACCAAAATTGAGCTCTTTGGCATTAACTTGACTCACCATGTTTGGAGGAAGAAAAATGCTGAATATGACCCTAAGAACACCATCCCTACAGTCAAGCACAGAGGTGGAAACGTTATGCTTTGGGGCTTTTTCTCTGCTAAAGGTATAGGCTGACTTTGCAACACTGAGGAGCCAATGGAAGGGGCCATGTATTGTAAAATCCTGGATGAGAACCTTCGTTCCTCAGCCAGAACACTGAAGATGGGTCATGGATGGGTCTTCCACCATGACAATGACCCACAAAATACCACCAAGGCAAAAAGCAGTGGCTTACGAAGAAGCACATTAAGGTCCTGGAGTGGCCTAGCCAGTCTCTAGACCTTAATCCTACAGAAAATGTATGGAGGGAGCTGAAACTGAGTTGCCAAGGGACAGCCAAGAAACCTTAAGGATTTAGAGAAGATCTGTAAAGAAGAGTGGACCAAAATCCCTCCTGAGATATGTGCAAACCTGGTAACCAACTACAAGAACCGTCTTACCATTGTGCTTGCCAACAAGGGTTCCTCCACCAAGTACTAAGTCATGTTTTGCTTGGGGATCAAATACTTATATTACTCACTGAAACTGCCAGCCAATTTCTAACATTTGTATCGTGTTTTTTCTGGATTTTGGTTGATATTCTGTCTCTATCATTTAAAATACACCTATCACAAAAAATAGACCCTTCATTTCTTTGTAAGAGGGCAAACTAACAAAATCTGCAGGGGATCAAATAATTATTTTCCCTACTGTATGTACAAAAAATGGGGGGTGATCATGCATTATTACTAAAGGTGTTAACATCCCAATTGACATTAAGATCTCGAGGGGTATAGGACCTCAAGTCAAAAATCCATTTAGTTTCAAGCCTGGAGATTTCTCTCCTAATATCACTCCCTCTCCAATGAGTGGAAAACTTGTCTATGGCCACAAACAGAACATCTGAAGGATTTTTATTATGTACTGTGGCAAAAATGGCAGGTTTTTAAAACCTCTTTTGATATTACCTACATGTTCCCCCAATCAGATACTAAATGTGTGCGTAGTTCTGTCAAAATACTGAAGGCCACAGCTACATTGCAGCATGTAACCTACATTAGTTGAGAGCATGTAATGAAAGTCTTAATCTTATAGGTTTTGTGTGGGACTGTAGAGGAGAAGGAATTAATCCTCCTATCTCTACATCTATTAGTTTGACAAATAGAAAATTTCTTGCATGGATAATAACCAATTACATTTTGGAAGAAAGAAGGAGGCCTGGGGGGGTCAAGAACTTTTGGGGCCACACGATCCTTTAGAGAAAGCACAGCTCTGCAAATGATCTGTGTGCGTGATGGTAATCTTGGTCTCAAAATCTTATCAATTTGCAGAATGTGCCAATGATTGGTGATAATTTTATTAACTGCAAAGTGTTGTGACGAGGTAATAAAAGCATATGAAAAATAATCTATCTTTTCTGGGTGGAGCTTATCCATTAATAGAGAGTTGCAACTACTTTGTCCAACTTTCCAGGCTCATACCTGTTTTCTAAAAATCTTTCTTTAAGAATGTCTGCCTGCCTGGAAAAGTCATGTAATGTGGTACAGTTGCACCTGAAGTGCAAAAACTGGCCTTTTGGAACTGAATGTAGCCAAGATCGATGGCAGCAGCTATCAAGTGGGATAAAAGAGTTATGATCTGTGGCTTTAAAATAAGTAGTGGTAATAAATTGGTTCTCATCATGAGTAATTCTCAAATCTAGGAAATGGATATCTGTCTGGCTTTTATTGAGTTTCCATATAGAACTGGATGGATTCATATGTGCCTTCCCAAAGGAGATGGATGGCGTCAATGTATCTGGCCCAAAGGGCCAGTTCATGTTGACAATGTGCAAAGACAATATACTCCTCCCACCTGGCCATAAAAAGAATATCAAGGCTCCCATAGTTACACCCCTGTTTAGTAAAAGATACTTTCCTCCAAACCATAAATAGTTATGTAAAGCAACAAATTTTAACAATACCACAGTTAAATTCTTTTGTTGTGATAAGTTAAAATCATGATCTAAATAATATTCTACAGCATCAAAGCCCAAATGATGGGGTATTATTGTATACAAGGATGTGACATCAGCAGTCACATCCTTTCTTATAGTGTTGATTTTAGCATGTTTTAGCAAATTAATAGCATGTTGTGTATCCTTAAGATAGGACAGCATATTTTTAACTAAAGGCTGGAGGTAAAAATCTATATAATTACCTACTCTGGAAGTCACGGAATCAATTCCACTTATGATAGGTCATTCAGGTGGATGAATATAGGGTCCTTGTGTATTTTTGGCAAATAATACATAATAGGGGTGCACAACGCCAAGGGGACCAAAAAGGCTTTTTCTTTTTTATTTAATATGCCCTGTTTGAAACCTCTATTAATTATCTTTTCCAATTCTTTTTTATAAAGATTGACAGGATTGGTATGAAGGGGAATGTAAGTATCTCTATCAGATAGAATTTTATTCATTTCTTCAAAATGTGCACTTTTGTCTATCCCTCTGCCTTTGTCGGCTGGTCTCACCACCATATCTTTACAACTGCAAAGTTGTTCTACTCCTTTTTCCAGATTTTGTTGCATTCTGGGAGTTGTAACTTTCAAATTCTCCAAATCTCTCAAAACTACATCTCTAAAGCCCTTTCTGGAAGGTGCAGTCCCTCCAGGTGGGTTAATGAGGCATTAGCCAGATTGCATTGCTGATTCTCCATAGTAATTCATTTATTCTCATTTAACGGATTGGCCGTCACATATCTCTTGATATTCAAATTACGGTTGTGACGCACTCAGGTGTGACAAAACGCGTTGAAAAGAGCTTGCTGTGATGTCATTGCACAACCAGAAGTTTGCAGGAAGTTTGATGCTACTGCCCAATGTTTTACAAGCACTTTTACTTCATTTTAAAGTATGTGGTTTACTTTTATAAATAAAGGGGTTTATTGAATGGTACACACTATGTGGAGTTTTTTGTTTTATCTTTGATATGCCAATACTGGGATGGATACACAATCGAGAAATCTTTCCCAAGCATCTTTTGAGATGAATATATTGCCTTCTACCCTCTGATGATTACCATTAAGATCTGTGAATAATGTGCATGTTGACCTTTCTTTAACCAGAAAGTCATATATTTCTGGTAATCCTTGCATGGTGTTACCTGGTGGAGGATATGTTTTTCTGGGAAATACTTCCATCCTACAGCTGTCATTTGGAGTAGCACACTATCCATCACTATTTCAAACTTTGGGAGTTTATTATATATTTTGCATTGCACTTGCAGATTTGGACATTTAGTATTTGATGCACATTTTTGATGTTTTGCACATTTGTATTTTTTATGAGTTAGTGCAACACTTGTTCTATGTATTTTATGATAATATCTCATAGTGTGTATGCAGCTTTTCTAAAGTTTTGTATAAGTTTTCATTTATTCTCATATGTTTGTTTACCTAAGTGCATTTCACACATTTTTCACTACTCATGTATGTAGGCAGGTACAGTCAACTTTCTCCACTGCAGGTGGCGCTCAACCACAATGGCATAGCAGAGGGAGAGGAAGTCAGGAGGAACATTCTCCTCTAAGATTTCCTGGGTCACTGGAAAGCTGTCTGGTTGGATACTTCAGCCCCACGTGACTCTGGCAGCCATCTTGGATCAGGCAGAGTGTATTTAAGACCTTAGCTCCCAGGCATGGTGCGCATTTCTGTGAGTGGGTATAGTAGGGACAGGTCACCTGTCTGACAAGGACAAGGAAAATAGTGGTAGGGAAAGGTTCTGGATGAGTAGGGAAAGGATAGTGACCTGCCATCCTTCCTGGAATCCTCCCATTTGGGTAAAGACTGGCCAGGCTGCATGCTGCCTTCCGAGACAGATGCTATCAGCACATCTGAGACCTGCTCCGTTCTACATTGCTACCCGTTGGGTAGTTGGGAAGTTTGAACTCTGACTTTAATTCAAGTTCTGTTTACTGCAACTGGACTGTGTATTTACTGCCACCGTACCACACTGCACCTCCCCACATATAGATCAAAGATGACCCTTGATCTGCATATGACATCAGTTAGAAAAACCTTACAAGCCAAAAAAATCTATTTTTTTAAATAAAATGCATTCCTTTTTTAACCTCCTTATTAACCTTTAGTTAACCATAATCAGCCCAATTTAACTCCTCGCTCTTCTTAAAGTAGTTGTGAATATACAATGTTGTAGACACTTTCTAATACATGCCATATCTGATTTTGCTTAGTTTCAGAAATGATCTATCTTACCATTTTTTAAAAGGTAAAATGTTCTGTCATGTGACCATAAATCTCTTCTTCCTGATAGTGCAGAGGTGGGGTTAAAGGACACTGTGCAGACACAATGGGTGCCTGTATTCCAGCCTGAGGCAAGATACAGGCTGTGCTTGAGCAGTGGGTGTGTTCAAGAGGAAGGTTGTGACTGGTCAGGGGCTTGGAGCCGAATAATCTACTCCCAATACAAGTTAGCTGTCTATCTGTCCTGTACCTCTGAGTGGCCAGCCAAAGAATAGAAACTGACCATGCTAACATAAATCAGTTTCTGTACTTTGTGTTTAGAACAAGGAAGAAAGGTGACTGGCAGGATTAACCAGTACTTCAGATGGAAGAAGTACATGAAAATGATAATTAATGAAAATAATTTAGAAAACACACACATGTGAACATACACACAGGAAAAAATATTTAATGTAACATACAGTTTAACTTATGTTTCTGCTGTACAGTATATATATATATATATATATATATATATATATATATAATTTTTTTTTCTCATTTGTTATGTTTATTTTTTTATTCATTATCACAAGTAAGTGCACATTTAAAAATGCTTTCATTTGCAAACAGCCTTTCACACTTTCTACCAGAAGCATTGTTTAGTGTAATTTTTAACAGGACAAATTATAGAATAAAATGTATATATTTTATTTACAGCAACTACATATTACACTATTTTAAAACTAAGCCCTGGTTCACACTGGATGAGACTTGGCATGCGATTTGCATGCCCTGCGACTTGCAAAATTGCATGCCAAGTCGCACCTTATTGTCCGCAGTTGGATCGGTCATATCAGTGTGGTTCTGACTTGGTCAGAGCCGCACCGATTTCAAAAGTAGTACATGCACTATGTTTGGTGCGATTTGCTTAGATATCTGAATCCCCCGACTTTGAAATTGTGCGACTTCACTGTAACTCGCACGATTTCAAAGTCGGGCTTGATGTGAATGCAAGGTAACACTGGTTACATTGGATCCATTTTAATAGAATTGGGAAACAAATTGCACTCAATTTATAACTACTTAGCTGTTCTATACCACTATGAGTTTATATCTGTTATTTTTACTGATATTACAAAAAGTTTATGATTGATTTTAGCCCTCTAACTGACTAATTACCAAAAGATAAATCCAGTAATAATTCTAGATAAAAATATATATGATATCTTTACATTTTTAGGTCATAGCAGATCAAAGGTCACTCCTTTGATCAGATATCACTGAATAAGAGAAGTTACAATAAAAGCGGTAAGAAACCCAAAACCCAAAATGAAATATATTGCAGCTTACCAGTTGTGGTAGCTGTATTATTTAAAATTTTTTAGGCTTTTCCTTCTGTTTTCACCTGGGAATCTGGCCAGTAACACACCTCCTGTATTAGAGTGCCCCCATTCAGGATGAAGGAGCGCAGGGGGCATCTTTGGACAGAAGCATTGTCATTCTGGGGGGAGGGAAGTGTTAGATGTGTTAGCAGATTCGGATACACTAACAAATTGAAGCAGACTCCAGCTAACACTGCAGTTAAACAATAAGTTACAGCAACAGTTTTGTTCCTTCTGAGATAAAGGTTTTACATGAATAAATAAAAGCTGACCCTTGTGGGCACTCTTTTCAGTGTTAAATGGTTTGTCTCATAGCTATAAATGATACATTCTGCTGGAGAACCTGTTCTTTTGAAAAACAACGGGCTTACCGGCTGGATCACCAGAAGTAAATAAAGAAAAGACAGCCAGAGTTTTTAAAACCGCTTGAAGGTCTTCTTGACATTGCAGACACTGTGCTGCTAGTGTCAGTTTACAAAGGAGCAAGATCTACTTCTGTGATACGAGCCATGATCCTGGTATACCCACTTATTGGCGAGGACGTATGTATATGTACGTTGGTTGGAAAGTGGTTAATAAAGGATTCTGAGGATTCAATTTCCCCTTACTTCCTACAGTTTTACCCTTCCCCTTTGCCCATATGACCTTAGACATCAACTGAGTAACTGCAGCATATATACAAGATCTCTCAGAAAGGCACCAGGTGAGGTAGCCTTCCCGGGATGCTTCTGTGAGGACCTGGCTTACATAAGCAATGTTTCCAGAGACCAGGAAATACAGTGTAGTTAAATATAAGAAACAGCAAAATGCCTTTATTTTCACCATAGAAACTAAGCTGATTTGATATCAGGGCGTGCACTGTCAGCACAGAAAGTGTTTATATAGGACGGAATATATGTAGCTTCTCTGTGTTAAAGCCCAGCCGTCGAGAGACCGAATATTTGTGTACCATTGGCAGAAATAAAAATAATAATCATCTGTTACCTGTCACCTGTTGGCTGAATAAGAGACTGCACAATATCAATATGCAGTATTTGATATAAATATATACAAAACAACTATACAGTCAATTAACATGATTTTGTATTTTTCCTGGGAACTTTTTTAAAAAAAAACTTGTTTTAATAAAAATAATGTAATATGAAAATTCTTGTTAAGACTTGATCTCTCGTTTATGTGATTTTTTTTTTATTTATTATTTTTATACAGTCCAGTTTTTAAAAGAAGTCCAGATATCACAAAATCGCCTTTAACAAAATCTGAACAGCTTCTCCGAATAGATGACCATGACTTCACCATGAGACCTGGTTTTGGAGGTACGTCAGTTTTGTGTAATCTTCTACATAGCAGTTTGTTGTGAATTATAAAAACACGCACATTCACTTTAAGAGAAGAAGAACTGAGAAGACATCTAGTGATGCATAGAATTATTAGGGCAGGCTACCCAATCAAGTGTGTACTTTAAAATGACACACTGAGAAAATACCCAATCTGGTTAAGGCAGCCCATAGACAAGCCATTTTATTTTGTTTAACCAGTCAAATGGCTTGATTCCCCCATCCACACACTCAGTGTGGATGAGGGAGTCTTCCCTTCTGATTTTTTGAAGTCTGACAGCAAGGAGACTCCCCTGCAGTCATAGTACAATTATCAGCATTGCAGGCTATAGCCAACAGCACTGATCAAGAAGGGAAGATCCAATGGGGCAGTTGTACAGAATTTGATTGGTAAATCAACTTTTGTACAATCTCCCTGCCCATACATGGATCAAAATTTGTCTGGTCCCTGCGAACCAGCTAAATTTCAATCTATGTATGGCCAGAGTTAAGGCAGAGTAAGACACAGTTAAAGCTTTAGCCCATCATTAAACCAATGTGAAAAGTACAGCAGAGCCCTCTTATAACAGAAGGTGTATACATGCATCACTTCCATCATGATCTTCAAAGAAGAAGGAATGTATCCAATTTCAAGATAGTTGGCAGATCCATGCAAATCTTACTAGCCTAATGTTATAGGGCCATTTATTCCAAACTGCACACAGTTGTTTCAGGCTCTGGGTCTATTGGTTTGGGTAGCTATCTTATTAGGATTCCTCTGCATTGCCATATAACACACAATTAATATACAGCTATTATATATAACTATGCCCCCAACAACAACAACTGTTTTTGTGTTCACTGTTGTGATTTTTCTGTATTTTAGAATGAATGTCCCCATACACACTGCCAAGCAAATGTAACTGTGAATTTGTTACCAATGGGATCAAATAGCATGCCTTGAATGACGTCCCAAATTGCCTAATCCAAAAACGATTTCTGGGACATTCTAGAGTGTAGATAGTAAAGCATTTGTCCACCTTCATCCCACTATAAACTGTATGCCCTGCCTTTTTTATTAGGAATGCTGTAGACCCTTTCTACACTCAGGGTTTCAGTTACTAAAAGGGTATAGGCTGCTCAAAGTGAATGGTCACCGAGTTTAGTAAATAAGGTGTAGCTGTGTTCACTTCAACCATCCAATCATGTGCAAGCAGAAATGTTGTAAGTAAAAACAGATTTACCTTATTTACTAAGCCGAGTGAACATTCACATTGCCAAGTGACCATGCTCTCTTCCTTTAGTGAATCAACCCCTCAGATCAGGACCTGTATAAAAGCATTCAAAGAAGCAATGCATCTGTTTGTCAAAACATGTAAACCCTAACAATGAACTTATTTGCTCCCTTTTGGTCTGTTGTTATATTTCTTCAATGCAAAATACCTGTTGATGCTGCCAAAAACCTTGAGAGCTCCAAACTTCCTGTGCTCTCTACCTCTGCAGTATCCTTTTCAGTTGGCATTGTCTCCTGAACGTCTTGTAGACTGCAGAACACCACCTTCTATGTTATGGAAACTAAACCCACTGCAGTAAAATGAGTCTGTATATGCAATAAAGCATGCTTGTTATACTCACTGTGGACTCTAAGGGGTTAATCCTCTGCATTGTTTAAAAAGGCTGTTTGATCCTGTCTTCTCTGCCCCTCCTCTTTTTAAAATGTCCACCTGATATAGACTGAATCCGTGGTCACATGCACATGCTCAGTTTGGTGTGTATTGCTAGAGAGGGTTTTTTTTTCTTGGGAGAGTACATGTGATCAGCACAGGGCCAATTAGTACTGTCCAGACAGAGGGTCAGGGGTTTCACATCCTCCTAGAGCAGAAAGAAAACTCCTCCTACAAGCTTTAACCAGTGCTCTGCTGAAGTCACAAGACTGCTCTAACTGCTGATGAGAAAAGGTATTTAGCAGTTTATATTTACTTAATAATTGCATTTCCATGTTCTTTGTACTGTGGGAGACCAGATATAGTAAATGCAGGGCCCTGGGTTTAGTAACACTTTAAGGGGGGTGTGTGTTCTGTAGTCCCACCTGTGCATGACACTGCTGCTCCTCCACAATTACAGCATAGTGAATGAAAATTGTTATCTTAGAAAAGGTAGTGTGCTACTGGCAGGGTAAAAATAAATTAAGAAATTGCCAAAAAAAAAAAAAATGAATTTAGCCACTAAGCCTAAGGATGGGTAAACTAAAATATATAAGATATTTTTTTCTTAGGTTTTGATACAGTATAAAGCAAAAGGTGGCTCTTGTTTATTACTACTATGTACTCTATACTTGTCTGGGGCCCCTTATTTTTAAAAAGGGCTCCCACCATCCAAATATCTTCAAAACCACCAGGCCAGGGTTTGTGGGGAAGAGTCCCTTGTCCTAATCAACATGGGGACAATGTGCTTTGCCAGGGAGTCCAACGGAAGGTACCCCCTTTATGTTGAGGCTATGTGGCCTGGTAGGGTTCAGAGAGAACACACACACACTATTAGATAGATAGATAGATAGATAGATAGATAGATAGATAGATAGATAGATATGAAGCTTCTGCATACGCTGTACATGCTTAATTTGTTGATACACTGATGAATTGTAGCAGCTGCCTGCTATGTTAAAAATCTGCAGTAATGAAAAAAACCGTATTCACCCATAGTTTATATCTGCAGTCTCCTGCATTTTACTGCTTCAAAGGCATTCCAAATATAACAACTTAATGACTATATTCTTTTCTTGTAACATTTGGGATTAGAAATTGTAATTCATCTTCCTTTCTCGGCTGCCAGATGGTAATATAATTCCAGGCTGGTGTTTTCTGGGCAAGCAAGATGTAGAGAGCTGTGTAATCCATGCACATCAATAGAACAATAACTTGCATCTTCATAAGAAACACATCTTGGAAATACAATATATCTAAATCACTATGCAGCTAAAACTCTATTAAGATTATAAAAATTAAAAAAGATACTATTAACAAAATATGGAAATAATGAAATCACTAAAATCTAATCAACAATTTTACATGTATTAATATAAACTATAAGCATTTGCAACTTCTCAGTATAAACACTCAATCAAAATCAACCTCATTTATAAGGTAAAGTACAAATTCTAAATGCAAAGTGAATTAACCTATATGCTGAAGCCTCATCAGATTAAGTTTCCTCAGTAGAGAAGAGTAAGCTGACATTTTATTGGTTAGTAACAAGTTGCAGATTTTAAAAAGGTCATAGCTACAGTTATGACCTTAGTCATTTTCTAACCCATGTGTTTGAACTCAGAAGAAAAGAAGCAAGTTCATATCCTATCTTAAAGTGAACTGACTTATTTAACCTCCTTGGAGAAACATTTCCCATGGAAAAAACATACAAAAAAAAGTTACATTTATTTCCTCAACACACATGTTAAAATGTGTATTTTAGGCCTGAATATTACTTAACTAGAATTTGTTTACCCACATAAAATAATATATTTTCTGAAGCAGAGATTATGTAGAATTAATTGATGGCAGGTGCAAATTGTATGCTGCATGGTGTTTGCATTACTGTGAAACAATGCGAGCACTTCCCATTCAAGCTGGTTATGTGGTAGCCAGCGGCCTCCAGCATTATAACAACCAATGATTAATTCCTGATGAGGACAAGGGCCTCTTGCACACAACCCTGGTATGGCGGTTGTGGGGGTCTGTGGGTGCAGGGCTTATAAGAATTTAGAAACCCCCTTTAAAAATAATAATCATGATAATTGACTCCTAATGACCTACTGAAAGAATTAACACTCTGACCAGCCTAAACACCCGATCCCCATGGCTGCTCCCCATGAACCAGTGCAAATATTCGCTAGCACACCAGCTGATGGTCGTTGTTTCACCCCATACTTTTGAGAGCTGATTACAGGTTTCACCCGACAGCAAGATAAAGTCTGCTGTCGGCTGACATTACTACAGGGTCTGGATCAATCCAGACTTTAAAGTAGAACTTTAGGCAAAACTTTTTTTTCATTTTGGATAGAGTAAGGGAGGATTATAACCCCTGTCAGTTTATTTTTTTGTGTTCCATTGGGGAGATTTACCTTCACTTCCTGTCCCAAAACAGAAAGCAAGAAAATCTCTGCAAATTAAGTGAATTTCTTGGGGACCCCCAGGTCATCAAAACTAGTGTCCCCATTGGAAAATTTTCCCTTTCTTACTTTTCTGGAGACAGCCCAAAATTTGTGGTTTCATGACAAATAGAAAGGGTGGATCTCCATAACGGGGGCACAGACAGCAATAAAAAAAATCATGATAGATGTTCTAATCCATCTCCACTCTGTACAAAATTAATAAAAAGTTTTGCCTTTAGTTATAATTTATTGTCAGGATCCACCCAGATGCCTGGACCAGCAGCTGGTTCAGCATCTCAGCAACCCGTTAGGAGACTGAGCCAGCCACTCCCTCCCCAGCCTGGCGCTCCAGTGAGTACTGGAAAGGTAGAGTAGAGTGCCGATGACTGACAATCACTGCTCTCTGCTCAGTGAAAAATGAGAACAGAGCAATCAGCAGTGTTTGATTGCTCAGCTCTTGGTGGCAGGGTGACAGATGCAGCACTGAACCAATGCTGCATCCACCTATGTGAGCATAATTGTTTTTGTTCAATTCCCAAGCTTCTATTTTTACTTAGAACTCAGCTTCTAGTAGTTAATGGTTTGATTTATTTATTTCACACATCGTACCTTTTCTATGTGTTTTCCATCCCTTTTCTCTTTTTCGTTCCTTTTTCTCTAATATTTATGGATCTTCTTGAGAGAAATATCAAATATGACAGAGATAATTTTTTAGAGGGTTGTAGGAGGCATAAATATAGAAGCTTTTATTTGTAAAGGGGCAGTAATAGCTGTGATCTCTAGTAGTCTCATGTAATGTGCCTCTAGGTTTTGACTCTCTCCTGAAGCATGTCTCCAGTCCCTAACAACTCCTATAGCATCTTCACAGCCTTTCACCATCTCCTGTTCCATGTGTGTTTGTCTCTCACAGCTTTTTGTAGCATTACATTGATTGAGACCTTTGGTGATGTCAGAAGCAGTATTTGAGTAAGTTGACCACTGCTGATGTAGACACATCAGGAAATGAGATGAAAGCTTTCCAAAAAGAAAATCCCACAATTTGTGTTGTCCCCAGGAAAGTATTAGAGGGGAAATCTTCTAATGGGGTTCACCAGTTCTGGTGACCTGGGGTTCCCCAAGGAATTCCCATAATTTGCAGGGATTTCCTCTCACTTTCTGTTTGCCTAGGGGACAGGAAGTGAAGGGAAATCTCCACAATGGGGCACAGATTGCAAAAAATAATCTGACATGGGTTATAACCCTCCCTTGCTCTGTCTAAAATGAAAAAAAAAGGTTTTGAATATAATTTTACTTCAAACATATATCAGTCATATATCAAATTGCTTGTGTGAAAAGTAAACTCATCACACTATATGATGAGGATTCAAGCTTATACATAATTATTACAAGTAACCTCCACTATTATGGAGAAGAGCAAAGTGAAACATCTTATAGGGTAACCCTACTAAATGGAGTTCAGTAGACAGAAATGTAAATATGCTGCTTAAACATCATTCATATATTTGCTTCAGTTCTATCACTTTAAAGTGGAAGACAAGACACCAGTACAGATCCGCTGCATCTATTTAAACTTTCAGGTATCATTATAGATGGTGAAAGTACCATAATATTGTCTTTTACCAAGCCATACAATCCTGTCAATATGCCTCTGATTTCAAAAGTGTCAGTTAAAGAACAGGAGTCATTGCAGAAGTTCAACCTAGCAACATATGATGTAGTCTCTTGATGTTCAGAGAAATTTGCACTTCAATCCATGGTGGCACAGTTGGGGGTTATTTACAAAAACTAGAGAGTGCAATATCTGGTGCAACTCTGCATAGTAACCAATCAGCTTCCAGGTTTTGTTTCCAAGCTTAACTGAACAAGTTGAAGTTAGAAGCTGACTGGCTACCATGCAAAACTGCACCAGATTCTGAGTGCTCCAGTTTTATTAAATCATCCCCAGTTGTGTCTAGATCCTAGTGGGTTAAAGAACCTAAGGCTCAATTTAATAAGCTTTAAAACATTTTATCTAAATTAACTGCATTATTTTAAGCCACATAGTTATTATTTGTTGTTCTTATTGCATTGCATCTATCTGAAAAGAAAACTAATAATACAACTGTACTGAAGAAAACTAATTCTGCCCTGCATTTATAATAATGAACAATAAAATATTATTAATATATTAATATACAGCACCTTGAAAAAGTATTCATACCCCCTGAAATTTTCCACATTTTGTCATGTTACAAGCAAAAACTTAAATGTATTTTATTGGGATTTTATGTGATAGGCTAACACAAATTGGCACATAATTGTGAAGTGGAAGGAAAATGATAAATATTTTTCAAATTTTTTATAAATAAATATCTGAAAAGTGTGGTGTGCATTTTTATTCAGCCCCCCGGGATCAATACTTTGTAGAACCACTAATGGTTAAAAAAGGGCATGTTTTGGAGATGTTACAGAGGTGAAGTCTACAAAATTTGGACAGTGTTTGGATTTGGGTCTGAAAGGACAGACTGGAGTCCAGGATTACACCTAGTACCATGGCATGAGGGGAGGGACTGATAGTTGAATTATTGATCTTGATGGAGAAGTCAGGGGAGGGGGTTACGGGCTGGAGGGAATATTATGAACTCAGTTTTAGAAAGATTTTGTTTGAGGAAGTGGAGTGACATCCATGTCGATATGTTGCTTAGTAGGTTAGTAATGCGAGAGGAGACTGAAGGAGTGAGGTGAGAAGCAGAGAGATAGATTTGCATGTCATCAGCATAGAGATGGTACTTGAAGCTATGGGAGTGTATCAAGTGACCAAGGGAGGAGGTGTAGAGGGAGAAGAGAAAGGGTCTATAGGCAGAGCCTTGGTTAACCCTTACAACAATAGGAAAGGGAGAGGAGGAGACAGAGTTATAGGTAACACTAAAAGGAGTGCTGTGATAGGTAGGAGGAGAACCAGGAGAGAGTAGAGTCTGGAAGGCCAAGAGAGTGGAGTTTTTTTTTGAGGAGGGGATGGTCTCCAGTATCAAAAGCTGCAGAGAGGTCTAGTAGTAAGAATATGGAGTAGTCGCCATTGGCTTTAGCAGTTAGTAAATCATTAGTGAGTTTTAGTAGGGCAGTTTAATAAGTGAAATCCATATTGTAAGAGGTCAAGAAGGTTGTTGTCAGTGAGGTAGGAGCTCAGACAATTGTAGACTAAGTGTTCTAAGAGTTTAGAGATAAACAGGAGTAGGGAGATGGGTCTTAAGTTGTTTAGGTTGGTGGGGTCCAGTGAGGGCATAGGGGTGATCAGTGCATGTTTTAGAGGGGAGCTTGAAGAAATGAGTGAAGGAGCATAGGATAGAAGAGGGTGACTGAAGTAATTGTGAGGGTACAGGATTCAGGGGAAAGATGGTAATGCGGGCTTCTGAGAAAACTTTAGTGACCTCTTTGATAGTAGCAATACAGGGTATACTATGTGGGATAGATATCTGTGCAGTGGAGATGCCCCAGTGAATTGCATAAATCTTGTTTTTGAAATGATTGGCAATCTCGTGAGCAGTGTGTGATTTACTGGGTGGTGGTGGAGAAAGTAGAGAGTTAAAAGTAGGGAGGAGACGAGGACTGGATGACAAGGTATTAATAAGAGTGACAAAGTAGGTTTGTTTGGTATCATGGAGGGAGGAATCGTGTTTTAAGAAGGCAGATTTATATAGAGTGAATGCTTGTTGGTATTCGGTTTTACGCCACAATCGCTCCAGTGCATGGCTATGTCTCTTAAGATTTCTGGTGTCGTCAGTCTGCCAAAGTTGTGATGCTTGGAGCCTGGTACTTCTTGTAGTTAGAGGAGCAAGTGAGACCTGTGTGGATGAAAGTGAGCTGTGGTAGACAGAAGTGGCCAGATCAGGGCAGGACAGGGGAGAGAGTCTGTCGTAGAGGTGGTCAGTTGCAGAGTAGAAAAGAGAGGGATTAAAGCAGTGAAGGTTTCTGCGGGTAATCGTTTGCTGCTTGGAGGTATACGTGGTTGAAGACAAGAACACTGTTAACATGATGAGGTTGTGATTAGAGAGAGGAAAGGGGGTGTTGGTGAGGTTGTAGGGAGTGCAAAGGTGGGAGAAAACAAGGTCCAGGGTATTCCCATCAGAGTGAGTGGAGGACTGTGTTCATTGGGTGAGGGCAAAAGATGAGATTAAATTGAAAAGTTGGGATGTAACTTGGTTTTTAATATTAATGGGGATGTTAAAATCACCAAGAATGATAGTAGGTCAGAGGAGAGAAAGTAGCATAGCCAGGCAGAGAAGTCAGCAAGAAAGCACAACACCGGTCCAGGAGGCCGATAGATCACTGCAATCCTTAGAGAAATGGGAGAAAACAGCCAAATACAGTGAGTCTGGAATGAAGAGGAGCATAGAGAGGAAGGGGTAGGAAGGACTTGAAAGGTGCTCAGGGTTAAGCAAACCAACTCCACCTCCTTTCCTTTCCTGAGTCCAGTGGAGGCCTCCATGGGAGAGGGCCACTGGAGAAGCAGAATCTGATACTGGAAGCCAGGTTTCTATAATTGTAAGCAGGTTAAGGCAGTGGGAGATAACAATGTCATGGACAGAGGTGAGCTTGTTACAGATAGAGCGGTCAGTTCCAGAGTGCACATGAAAAAAGGGGGGCAGGGGTTGGGAGCAGGTGGTTAGCGATTAAACTGTGTAGATTGCGGCTATTGTTGGAGGAAGGAGAGTGACTGGTGTGTGGGTAAGATACTGGAGGACCAAGGTTTGGGGAGATATCCAGAGAGGTTAGAAGAAGGGGGTTAAGGAAAGTAAGATGGGAGTGGGATGTATATGAGTGCACATGCCTTCCTGTCCTTGTGTTTGGGTCAGTAGGTGGGCTAAATATTAGCAGGAGGTGATGAGAGCAGTAGTAGGGAGATGTAGAAGTGAGGGTGATATGTACAGTGGATATAAAAAGTCTACACACCCCTGTAAAATATCAGGTTTCTGTGATGTAAAAAAATGAGACAAAGATAAATCATTCCAGAGCCTTTAATGTAACATATAAACTGTACAACTCAGTTGAACAACAAACTGAAATATTTTAGGGGGGAAGTAAACATAAAAAACTAAAATAATGTGGTTGCATAAGTGTGCACACCCTCTTATAACTGGGGATGTAGCTGCGTTCAGAATTAAGCAATCACATTCAAAATCATGTTAAATAGGAGTCAGTACACACCTGCCAGCATTTAAAGTGCCTCTGATTAACCCCAAATAAAGTTCAGCTGTTCTCTGGTCCACTGTATAAGATTTGGGGCCATTCTGAAGGCAACAGGGGGTCCAAGCAGGTACTAATAAAGTGGCCAGTGTGTGTGTGTGTGTGTATATATCTATCTATATATATATATAGCTGTCCAAACCTGGCCCTATGTGAAAAAAATTTAATTCCCCCCCATGTGAATGTACTGTGATTAACCACTTTTTTGGAAAGCGGCGTTAAATTTAATTTGCCACACCAAAGCCTGATTACTGCCAGACCTGTTGAATCAAGAAATCAACTAATGTGAAGCTGTCTGACAAAGTGAAGCACTCTAAAAGATCTCAAAAAGCAACAAATCATGCCGCAATCTAAAGAAATCCAAGAACAGTTGAGAAACAAAGTAATTGACACGTATCAGTTTGGTAAGGGTTACAAAGCCATTTCTAAGGCTCACAGTGAACCACAGTGAGAGCCATTATCCACAAATAGAGAAAACTTGGAATAGTGGTGAACCTTCCCAGGAGTGGCTGGCCTACCTAAATTACTCCAAGAGAACAACAATGACTCATCCAGGAGGTCATAAAAGAACCCAGAACAACATCTAAAGAACTGCATGCCTCACTTGCCTCAGTTAAGGTCAGTGTTCATGGTGCAACAACAGGAAAGAGATTGGGCAAAAATGGCATCCATGGGAGAGTTCAAAGGCAAAAGCAACTGCTGAACAAAAAGAACACAAAGGCTTGTTTCCCATTTGCCAAAAGACATCTTGAGTATCCCCAAGACTTTTGGGCAAATATTCTGTGGATTGATGAGACAAAAGTTGAACTTTTTGGAAGGTGTGCGTCCCATTACATTTGGCATAAAACTAACACAGCATTTCATAAAAAGAACATCATACAATCATTCAAACATGGTGGTGGTAGTGTGATGGTCTTTGCAGCTTCAGGACCTGTAAGACTTGCCATAGTGTAATTGATGGAATCATGAATTCTGCACTCTACCAGAAAATCTTGAAGGAGAATGTCGAGCCATCAGTTTGTGACCTCTAGCTCAGCAATCTTTGATTATGCATCAGGACAATGATCAAAAACACACCAGCAAGTCCACCTCTGAATGGTTCAAAAAAGACAAAATTAGGGTTTTAGAGTGTCTTAGGCAAAGTCCGGTCTTAAATCCGATTGAGATGTTGTGACATGACCTTAAACATGCCAATCATACTCAAAAACCCTTCAATGTGCCTGGATTAAAACAATTCTGCAAAGAAGAGTGGGCCAAAATTCCTCCGCAGCGATGTGAAAGACTCATTGCCAGTTATAGCAAATGCTTGATTGCAGTTGTTGCTGCCAAGGGTTGCACAACCTGTTATTAGGTTAAGGGGGCAATTACTTTTTCACATAGGGCCAGGCAGGTTTGGACAGCTTTTTTCCCTTAATAAATAAAATCATTTACAAACTGAATTTTGTACTTACTCGGTTACCTTTGTGTAATATTAAAATTTGCTTGATGATCTGAATTATTTAAGTGTGACAAATATGCATAAAAAGAAAAAATCAGGATGTAGGCAAATACTTTTTCACAGCACTGTACACCATGTAGGCCAAAGTAATATTTACAATTTTGTCATATGCATGTTAATTCACCATACTTTGTCACTGAATTGATAAATATATTGTGTTGGAAGACACTAGTCATTTTTTTGCATCTTCTTAGCAAATAAATTTCATGTATTCTAAAGAAAAAATAAACAACTTTTCCAGTTCATCCAGTGCTAATTTTAACATAAACAGTGCTACTCTAGACAATAGCTACAAACTGCATTCTGTAATTTTACCAATAAGGACTCATTAACACAGGACATTTGCTTTTCTCCTCTGAACACTAGAACTCCTGTCAGAAGAAAAACTGTACCTAATTCTGTGTATTGCAGATGTGTGTAGGTGCATCAAGCATTTGAGCATTAATTGATTCCATTGGCCAGAGCATTAATATATTGTGGCCATGGAATGTATTAATGCTAAAATGCTTCATGCACCAACACGCATGTGCAATACACAGATTTAGGCTGTTTTTCTTCAGAAGGAAGTTCTAGCATTCAGAGGAGAAAAGCAAATGTCCTGTGTGCATGAGGTGTTTTATGCTACCCACAAAGTTAGGAGCATGAAATTGTCCAAAATGTCTTGGTATGCTGGCACCTTAAGAGTTCCCTTCACTGGAACTAAGGGGCCAAGCCCAACCCCTGAAGAACAACCCCACACCATAATCCCCCCTCCACCAAACTTTACACTTGGCACAATGCAATCAGGCAAGTTCTGTTCTCCTGGCAACCGCCTAACCCAGACACGTCCATCAGATTGCCAGACAGAGAAGCAT
The DNA here is from genome assembly GCF_062004578.1 of Staurois parvus. Lineage (NCBI taxonomy): Eukaryota > Metazoa > Chordata > Amphibia > Anura > Ranidae > Staurois > Staurois parvus. The sequence goes on from NW_028318357.1 coordinate 889,343, forward strand.
GATTTGTCAGTCTCCACTCCTCTAGAGTCCAGTGGTGGCATGCTTTACACCACTGCATCCGATGCCTTGCATTGCACTTGGCGATGTAAGGCTTAGATGCAGCTGCTCGGCCATGGAAACCCATTCCATGAAGCTCTCTACGCACTGTTGTTGTACTAATCTGAAGGCTACATGAAGTTTGGAGGTCGTTAGCTATTGACTATGCAAACAGTTGGCGACTTCTGTGTACTGTGCACTGTAGAATGCGCTGATCCCACTCTGTCATTTTACGTGGCCTATCACTTCATGGCTGAGTGGCAGTTGTTCCCAGTTGCTTCCACTTTGTTATAATACCACTAAAAGTTGACCGCAGAACATTTAATAGCAAGGAAATTTCACAGATGGACTTATTGCACAGTTGGCAACCTATCACGGTACCACGTTTGAATTCACTGAGCTCTTGAGAGCGACCCATTCTTTCACAAATGTTTGTAGAAGCAGTCTGCATGTCTAGGTGCTTGATTTTATACACCTGTGGCCATGGAGGTGATTGGAAAACCAGAATCCAATGATTTGGAGGGATGTCCCAATACTTTTGGCAATATAGTGTATGTGAACATGCACCATAGGAAGCCATGTTATTTCATATGTTATGCAGATTGGATGCGGTTCAAACCACATCCAATCAGCATAAACATGAACCGGCACTAAAGTATATGATTTCCCCAGGACTTATAAGTGGTCTATGTGTTCTTTCAAATTAACTTTATTAGGAGTACATGTATAGTGCTACCCCCGAAGAAGCCGCTCGTATGTTTTCCACAGGCTCCCCTTTACTCGCCTCACAGCCAGGCACAGTGTATTTCTTCAGCCAAATACACTCACATACACACTTCAGCCCATTGTCTTCATTGACCAGTCTAGGGGATGTTTTGTTTATGGAGTTTATTGTAGAACTAGGGATAAGGATGGGGAATTGTAGTAGGATACTCCAAATCAGAACTAATCACAATGAGAACATCTACCTGATCTCTTAGGCTCGGTTCACACTGCTGCGACTTGGGACCCAACTTGTGAGACCCCAAGTTGCATGACATGTAAAATCCCATGTTAGTCAATGAGAGCTGTCTTAATTAGCAATACTGAAGTCGCTCCGACTTTAGAAAAGGTTCCTGTACTACTTCAAGGCGACTTATACCCGACTTGTTCCCATAGACTTTAATGGAAGTCACCTCCAAGTCGTATCCTCATCTATATTGATGTGATTTGGATCCAACATTACAGGAAGATTACCCAGGCATTCCCTGAAAGTTGCTTCAGAGATGCTTCAGAGTTGCTTCAAAGTAATACTCAAAGTCGCCAGGCAAAATCGCACTGTAAGCCGCGCAACTTTAAGGTCGCAGTAGTGAGAACCAAGACTATGTTGAACACTGTAGAAGTCTTGACTGACAATAGCTAGCAGACATCCCTTTGTCACATATATCAGCAAGTGATTTAGGAATGAGCAAAGTCTTTTTAACAGTAATAGTAGCTACAGGGCTGAGCTCTTCAACTAATAAGCCAGTTATGACAGACTACGACAGGCCAAAGGTAACATACCTAGGTAAAGTCTTTTGCAGTAATAGCACTTAGACAGTACTCTTCCAAACACTAGCCAGTGTTCCCTTTTTCTAGACTCACGATGACTATCAAGCCCCAGGGGAGGTAGCAAGCACACAGATTCCTCAATGTCAGTACTCACAAGGCTCACGGACAGAATAATTGCCTCCTTCCAATTGTCCAGACGAAACCCTCCAGTGATACCAGACAGAGCTTTGGTGGACAGCTATGGAAAATAAATCTCTCAATTTATGAGACCCCCTTATATAGACAATCCAAGCCACCTACATGTTCTGACATGTCATGGGTATCCCTATCTATCCTCATAAGCTGCCTCATATGCATAATCTCTTTCAGGATGTCCCCCCATTTACTAGTTAAAGGGACTTGTGTTGACGTCCAATGTATAGATATTGACTATGTGGCAGCAAAAAAAAAAAAGCAAATCTTTTTGTCATCAGAAATAGAGGTGTTCGATACCATTTGGTTAGCAGTCTGAAATTATGCTGTTGAATTCTACATGAAATAGAGAGCTTCTGTGTTGATAGGAATGCTTCATCCAATTCATCTGAGATAATGATCAAAAATTGTTTCTTCTCCTATTTCTTCGTGTATGCCAGTTGCTAAGTTGAAGTGTTTTCTGGAGTGGATGAGTCTACACATAAATATTCAAAGGTGTATAAAGAATGTGGAAGCTTGGGGATAGGTTAGTCAAAAATTCTGGAAAGGTAGATGAACATCTTGATTTCACTATAAAAGAAAAAAGAGTGGTTAGTAGGTTAGTACATGTTTAAGCTGGGGCCAAAAAGCTTTCTGCCATTCTGCAGGGTATCCCTAAAGTCTGGACACATAGGCAAAATGCATATTTTCAATAAATTTCAATACATTTTTCAACAACATTTTATTTAATTGGAATAATAATCAATAACATCTTCAATATGTTTTCTACCATTTGCATGTGCTTTGCAAGATTCACATGAACCCGATGCAGTAACTCCACATTTCCGTCAGTTTGAGCACATTAGTTCATGATGCGCTCCTTCAGGTTATTCATATCTGTGATTTTAATTGAGTACACTTTCTCCTTTAGCATATCGCAGAAAAAGAAGTCAGGAGGTTAAGATCTGGTGAGCTTTATAGTGATATATTATACGCATAGTGATATTTACAGACTTTAGGGACACCCTGTAGAATGGAAGGTGCATGAAGGCCAACCAAAAAGGTTGGATTGTCTAGTAAGGGGGCCAGGGGGGCTAGGATGAAGGATAAAGAGAAGGACAGAACATTTTTAATGCATCAGTTAAGACAGAATATAGCAGTTAACAGTGCTGTGTACCAGAGGAGGCCAGTGGAAAGATTTACACAGGTGTGAACAAGTCCATAGACCTGCTTTTGGGTGGATTGAGGAGAGATAAAATGAATTTGAACTTATAGCTTGTCATGCGCAAGATTAATGCAATCTAGTATTAAAGTTAAAATAGAAATTTATAGTAGATCGCCAAATCAAGTAAACGTGCACCTCCATTTTCTTTCTTTACATTCGTTTCCATCTATTTTAACAGATCTGGCACACCAGATTTTTTTAGTTTAAAAAAATATACTGGAATGGACACGGGATTAAATAGATGGTTCATATCCATTGGTCAATAGGAATGCATTGCAGTCTATGTTTCATTCGCCAATGGATGGATGAAAAACGAACAGATGGTCCACTCATGTGAAAGTTCCGTAATGTAGTGTGAATCTGGAAAACAGCCAGGCAAAATTGGATATTAAAGAGGAACTTTTACTTCATCTTATAAATTACAGCAAAAGCATCTTTATAAATGTTTAGTAATGGCCATCTACAAAGAGATATTTTTAAATAATTACAGGCCTTTGATTTTTAGCATATCTTACTTTTCTTTTTTGTCTTTCATGGTAGCCATTTTAATTAAAGGCAGATAAATCCATATCCCCTTTGTTCCAGGAACTCCGTCGGGGACCCTGGTTCTCCTTGGACACAGTGTACATCATCCATGCCGGGGAGGCGGCCTATGCTCTGCCCTCATCCTCATACTGCACTTGGTAGTACACCAGTGGAAACTTTTTACTCCTCTTCACCAGAAAGCCTTTATGCATGTCTGCAGTGGAAGTGGTGTGGGCTTTCTATGGGGCATCAGAGTGGCCCAGGAGGCAATTGCCCCCTGGCCCAGTCTGCGCCTGCCCACCCCCATTCTAGGCCTATTCTATCTACCTTATCTAAAAGAAAAGATGTTTATACTTACCTATTCTGAATTCGCTCCAGTCCGGTCACATAATCTCTCCAGTCGCAGCTTCATTGTAGAGGAGAAAACCATGAAAACAGCTGCAGAGCCCAGGCAATGACATCGACCATAGGCTTATTATGGGGCAGCCTTTATCGGCTGTCCCTCCTCTACACTGAAGTCGGTGATAACAGCTGATCATGTGACTGCCCAGATTATGCACATCTTCTTTTCACACAGTAGATAGAATAGGTTTAGAATGGGGTGGGAGTGGATTTTAGCTTAGTTAGGTTTTGACTGGAATTACACTTTAAACACTGGCCTTATTTGTAGCTTCTATCACAAATACTGGTTCAGGTTAATTGTTTTACACTTCATATCCGAACTTGACCAACTCTGGAGGGAGAAACCATCTACCAGAATGTATTTCAAAAGTTTTATTGTATTCATTGTATTCCTAGAATATTTAATAAAATATTATTTCCCAGGTCCAGCAATCCCCGTTGGTGTGGATGTGCAAGTTGAAAGCCTTGACAGTATTTCTGAAGTAGATATGGTAAGTAAAATCAAATGATGTTGTATGAATCAACGGTTGTGTAGCTTCCTCCTCTCACAACATGCTAACCAACCCCTCCTGCTCAGGGATGATTGATTCCTCATTGATTTTTTAATTACCTACAGATATCAGAGGGTGGCCAAACTGGGTACAATGGGACAACTAAAATAACTTTTTCTGAAGCTCTTTCCATAAACAGATATGTTTGGATTGGCCAAATGTACATGTTTATTGGAATGGGAGGAGGTATAGAAGGACCAATCACTGGAAAATCTCAGGTAAAACAATAGCATTTAGTCAAAAACAAAATTAGCCAGTCCTTATTTGTCCTGAAATGGATGAACAATAGAGTTCCACAGGTGCCCACAGATTTGAGAATTATCTTGTGGAAAATCGAAAGGAAAATACACAACTATTCTTAGGAAACATTATTTTACAAAAGAGTATTAAAATATTTAAAATTAATGGGGCAGACTCAATGGACCACTTGATTTTTTTCTGCCATCACTCTGACATGTATAGTTAATATTTAATACCATTTTCTATCAGTTCCCACACTTACTGCCCACAACATCAGATTTAAAAGGTTGTAAAGGCTGAAGGTTTTTTACCTTTATACATTGTATGCATTAAGGCATACACCTTCAGTGTGCAGTGCCCCCCTAATATGAACCTGAGCCTGATCTCAGTCCACTGATGTACACGGGAATCCTAGCTCTCCTGGGTCTCCCCATCCTCATTGGCTGAGACACAGCAGCAGGAGCCATTGGTTCCTGCTGCTGTCAATCACAGTCAGTGAGGAGGGAGCAGGGGGTGGAGCCGCGTCCGATTCTGCTGTGTCTTGTGGATGCAGAGAGCAGGGCTCAGGAACGAGCATGCACCAGTACCCCTATAGCAAGCGGCTTGCTATGGCGGCACTGCTCAGGGGGGAGGAGCCGAGAACAGGTGGATCAGTGCTGCTCTGTGCAAAACCACTGCACAGAGCAGATAAGTATGACATGTTTGTTATTTTTAAAAAAAATGTTTAAATTGCCTTTAGTATTGCTTTAAGGTCAAGTGATTTGCCACCTGCATTTCTCAACTCATCCATATATAAATAAATTGGTGAGTGGAAATGCCTAGATAATTCAACATATGAAGACAGGATGTTCTTTGACAAAGAGCAAGAAAGTATTTTGTTCAAGGCAGATATGGCAGAGTAATGGAATCTATAAATACTCTGTAATAAATGGCTCTGTTTAAATATATAAAATATACACCAACTGCATGAACTATTGCATTGGGGCTTGGACAGCGTATACCTAAGCTTTTAATTATTTTCTGAGATATGTAGGAACTGTCATTGGGTGAGATTGGCTTTCTGTTATATTTGTATATTCTAGCCAATAAAACCACCTCCATCTGAAGATGTTCTTTGTTCTCTTGATGGTGAAAGTAAAGTCTCTCATGTGTTTAATATCTTTAATTCTGGAAAACCAATGGATTGCTGTTGAGTGGTCTGGCTGATACCACAGAACAAGGATGCTAGCCTTTTCAGCATTAATCAGATGAATAAGTATGGAGCATTTGTGTGACGTCTTTGGAAGGTCATTAGAATGACTGAGGAAAATGGCAGGTTGATGGGGTATCTGGTAGTCTGTGAATTTCTGGGTTATAATGACCACTTGCCTCCTGAAGGTCTGAAGTTTAGAATAGTCTCATAAGCTTTGAAGAAGTGATCCTTCACCCTCACCACAACAACAACATATTTTCAGGACTGGAGGGGAGAATGCATTGAGGGCAGTTGGGACTCTGTACCGACATGTGAACAGTTTGCAACCAGCCTAGTGATGAGTTGCTAACAGGGGCGGACTGGCCATTTGGAAACTCGGGCACTGCCCGAGGGCGTGGGGTCAGTAGGGGGCCCCATGAGATGCCCCTGGTACCTTTTTGATAGGCTTTTTTGAGTTTGGGCAAGGACACAGGGGCCTCATGATCCCCTATTGCCCGGGGGCCCCATGAGTTGTCAGTTCGCCCCTGGTTGCTAATTGATGCTTTCTGGGTGAGACAGATCAAGTTGTCTATTTGTACCTGAGAAAAACTGACATCATGGTCTTCCTCCCATTTCTTAATAAATGGGTGCACACAGTCTGCATATGGTGTAATTAAGAGTTCATGGCGGACAGCGAGGGGTTTATTTACTAAAGCTGGAGAGTCCAAAATCAGACTCCCTTCTGCATAGAAACCAATCAGCTTCTAACCTCAGCTTGTTCAATGAAGCTTTGGCAATGAAACCTGGAAGCTGATTGGTTTCTATGCAGAAGGGAGTCTGATTTTGGACTCTCCAGCTTTAGTAAATAAACCCCCATGTGTCTAACAGAGCCCCTCTCAGAGCTTAATGTTTTGAAAGGTGTCACAAGCATAGTTCTCAGGTGGTGGTAATGATAATAGAAAGTGGTAGAGTTGTAATGTTATCCAGAAGCCACGTTGTATGTGGGATACTTTGTCATTTCTTGCCCTCCTCCCCTGGAGGGCATGGTTTTGTAGTGCAATGCCTTAGATAGCCTAGTTTGTGCCAAGAGTAAAAAGCTTGTGTCTGTCAGGCTTGGTTGAAATCTAACATTTCCAATGATAAAATATAATAGGGATGAAGAAGGTGAGAAATTGTAAATTATCCATTATGAGTTCATTATCCATATGTAAAAGTATCCATTTAAGTATAATCTGCTGAAGAGACACCCCAAGTATGGGAGGGAAAATTATTACATTGATTGGCTCAAATGTGTACTCAGTGGAAGGGATAGCAAATGCAAATCAGTTGGTTTTAGTACTAAGAACTGATTTTTTGTCACAGATACTGGAAGTATTCAGTACCATCTTAGTATGGGATATCCCAAAAAATCTCAGCAATGACAAGGCGTTGATCTGAAGAGGTTAGCTTTGTGTTGTTAGAGGTTAAGTTTAGAGATAGGGTTAAGGTTTGGACCAGGGGTAAGAGTAATAGATAGGGTTAGGTATTCCGAGGATAACTATAAAATCTTAATTGTTCATTATAACAATTAGATTAGGAGAAAAACTTAATGTGTGGGTAGGATTACGTTTGAGGATTGGGTAAGGTTAGATGTTGGTGGGAAATTAATTATTAAGTGTTAATTCAGGAGTTGGCTTAGGTTTTAAGGTTCCTGTTGGGGGATGGATAAGTGTGATGAGTAGCCTAAAGGTCAGGTTAAGGTTCAGGTTGTGTGATACTCTTTGTATACACTTGGTGCCAAAATCCAGATGCTGTGTATTAGCATGTTGGCTACATTTGTCAGACTATTTAGCTCTGGTTGAGATTTATTGGACTTAGCCTGAAGAGTTTGCTATATCATTCAATTATTCCCAGATCCCTGAGTCTGTACAATTACATTGTCCAATTCCACTGATATAATAAAATATACATTTTTCATAGTTTCATCTAAGGTGATAAAACAAAGGTAATAATGACACCTCTTAAGATGCTTCTCAAGCCAAAACTTTTTTTCTAGTTTTGGATAGAGTGGGGATGGTTAGGAACCCCTATTGGGTTTTGCTGTCATCTTGGGGTCCTTTGGACTCTTACTTGCTGACAATGGCTTAGTTAGACAGGAAGTAAGGGTAAATATGCAACAGGGATACCAAGAGAAATAAACATCTGACTCTGGGAGCTACCATCACTTTCTGTCTAACGAAACATCATCAGAACAGGAAAGTAAAAATCTTTAATGTAGCCCCAGATTGTATTATAAAACTGACAGGGGTTTTAACCTATCTCCAGTCTATCCAAAATGAAAATATACATGGTTTGGGCAAACACACATTTTATAATGTTCTTTCCATAGGTCAATGCCTACATAGCTTTTTTTTCAAATTTACCTTTGCACAAAGGTAGCCATGCCTCTACCCAAATGTTGGACTGAATGGTTAGCTCTGTTGATGAAAGTAGATGTATATTTTGCAACCTATGTATGAGCGAGTTTATCTAACAACATTTATCTAATCAATTGTTCTCAGTCAAATCTATTTGCTCATTTCAAATGTATTCATAGCCATATCAGAAATCAGAAGTACATTACAATATCATAAATATTAATAATTGAAACATTGCTTCTACTGCATACATACACTGTTAGTTGTAAAGTATTTTTAAACTCAGATTTCATTTTCATTTTGCAGGATTTTACCATGACTCTGTATCTTAGACACTACTGGAAAGATGAGAGATTATCTTTTCCCAGCACAAACAACCAAAGTATGACCTTTGATGGAAGATTAGTGAAAAAGATATGGGTACCAGACATGTTCTTTGTCCATTCAAAAAGATCTTTTATTCATGACACGACCACAGACAATATCATGCTGCGGGTACAGCCTGATGGGAAGGTACTTTACAGTTTAAGGTAATGTCACAATGCATCAATGGTTGGCTTTCTCTTTATGTCACCATGCATTGAATTTACAGCACTCTAGTGACATCCAGTGGTGGCATGGCTATCACTGTTTGTTAGAGAACAAAAGGTTTCAATTTATCATTTAAACTATTTTACATGTTTACAGTGTACTTATATATTTAATTGTTGGTGGCTTGCTTGTTTTTTACATCGACAATATATAATAGTACATTCATCATTTTGATGGTAAGGTAAGTTTGTAATTTGATTGAGTCTATTAAATACCATTGTGCATCAATCCGATTTCTGCTTTGTCAGTTTCTAAAGCTTGAAGAATTATTTCTTATTTTTTTTAAAAACAACTAGACTATTTGCTTTAACTAAAAGGAAAAACGTGTTACGAAAACATGGTTATGGTTTGGCAAACCTACAAAAATAGCACAGACCAGACAGCACAGTCAAGTCTGTGGCCAGACTTTTCTCTACTACAGTTAAAGTGGTTGTAAACATCAGACATAAAGTATGATCAAAGCATTTCCTTCTATAGTGTATACTTATCTCAATCCAGAGCACTAAGTGTCATTTCTATCTGCTGCCTCATTCCTCTGTTTTCCTGACTCCAAGAAAAAAAAGGTGATAAGGGAGGGATCTCCTGCCTACAACCTGTGATTGACAGCCTCAGCTCTGTTCCTGTGTGTAATGTGGGTGTGTTCCTTCCCTCCAATCAGCTCTCAGAGCTCTCTTTACTGAGCTCTGCAGTGTGTAATTTCAGCTCCCCCTGTAGAGAAGAGAAGACTGCAGATAAACAGGTACAACCTATGTAGGAGGATTTGTTTCATCTTTGTGTATCACCTAAGGCCAGTCACTTCACTGGGCATATGTAAGAGTCTACAACCACTTTAAGCAATACAGGTAGGTGATCACCTGGCCTTGTCATGTGCTGCATGTACACCTGATTTCATCATGATGCTTCCTCTCCTTCCTCTTGTTTAAATACTGATATATAGGGCTTTACAAGAGACTAGCTCAAATTCAATGTAGGTGCTTACACTAATTGCATTTTATATTATATTTTATCTGTCTGGAATTCATTTTAATAATGGGATACAAAAGTCAGTAAAATACAGTTACAAGACTTTAGCCTGGGTTCACACTGATGCAGTGCGGAATTCGCAGCATTTTCTGTGCAATTTCCGCACCACATCACAATCGCACCCCGTTCATGCGAACTGCTGTGGGTGTGTATGTTAACAACTCCCCAAAATTGGTCCGTAAAACACGTTGCGATGTGCATACCCATGCGATCTGATTCTATTGCGGACCAAAAAAGGGCCCTGCACCTTTTTGGTGCGGATGCGGTCCGATTTGAGCCATACAAAATGTATGACTCCAATCACACCGCACACAAATCGCATGTTATTTGCACAGGAATGAGGTGAAATTCCTGTGCGAATCACATGCGATATACCGCACAAGTGTGAACCCGGGCTCAAAAAGGGATTAGGAATATGGATTTTGTAGTGATAATAATGTGATAATAAAGAGCAGTGAAATGCTGGAGAAATTGAACAGACATGGACTTTTATGAATAGATGGAAATAGGTTAATGCAACAAGTCAGTGAGAAAGCTGGGAAAATGTCTGTTTCACCCCTGTGTTAATACCTTTCCTATGATTTCTAAATTAACAAATAATTATTTATTTAATCTTACACAACAGAGTTACAGTAACAGCTATGTGTAACATGGACTTCAGCCGATTTCCCCTGGACACGCAATCCTGTTCTTTGGAAATTGAAAGTTGTAAGTATAAGTCCTATCCATATTAAGTTAGTGCCTACGTAAGGAAAATATTATGTTTTTGATGAGTTTTATTTAGAATTTAATTTTTTTACAAGTTTGTAAACTGATCTTTATAAAATTTTTGATTGTTTGTATGAAGTTTATTAGTACAAACATATGCAGGGGACACCCATTACAGTGATTTCACAGGGCATTCTGGGCTTTCTAAAGAGAAAGCCTACCACTTGCTGTCCGCTTTCTGACAATATCAAATACATATAGAACTGCATACAGAGAGAAGAGAGGGAGAAAGTGATACCGATTTACTAAAGTAGTGCAGAATCTGCACATAATACATTTTGTAATTATTCGCTTAAATTAACCAGTCATGTGAAGATAAACTAAATTAACTGGAATTTACATTTCAAGTGATTGGATAAGAAGTGGACTTATTCTGTAATGTTGAAGATATTTCATAGTTTACCAAACCACTACATCAGTTGTGATGAATGTCAGGAAGCTGCAGAACCACCTTGTTCTAGTTACAATCCCATTCTTGGTGTCAGAAAGCCTGCATAGGTGTTAGTGCCTTGATTTATATGGCTAAAGGTGTGAATTGTTATCATATTCTCTGACCAGGCTATGGACATTAAGGAATTCATATATTCTTAGCAATAAATAAACTTAAAACAAGTCCTCACTGATCTCTGCAGCTGCAGGCACTACAGAGAAATTCATCACAAGTCAAAACAGAAGCACTGCAGTTGTTGAGGTTATTCTCTCAGCCGCTCAGCTCTCACCTCAGCGCTCCTGCTCTGTGTTTACATTAGAGATTATAAGGCTGCCATGTCACTGCTTGGAGGAGGGAACATGGTAAAGCGAACTGGCTTAGACTTGAATTTTGGTGCTTCTGCCAGAAACATTGAGTATTAATTGCTCCACATTGCCTGAAGTTATGGAGATCAATGAGGACTTGTTTTAGCCTGGCTTTACACCCACACGCTCATTAATGCAGTGCACAGTACTGCACTAAACACATGCATTAGTGTGTTGCAGAGCCTTTTATCTTGAATGACACCTCAACACACTAAAGCTGCATTCAGTATCGCACTTCCATGTACTGTTGTGCACTGCATAGGGAAAATTGTGGAGGTGTGGTTTCAAATGTCAAATGAATGGGCTGCTTTAATGCAAGACATAATGGGGTTGATTTACTAAAACTGGAGAGTGCAAAATCTGGTGCACATTATCTAACTTCAGCTTGTTCAATTAAGCTTTGACAAAAAAACAGTCTGGAAGGTGTGTGGTTTTTATGCAGAGCTGCAGCAGATTTTGCACTCTCCAGTTTTAGTGAATCAACCCCAATGTGTTTTAACAGACTGCAAAGATGGAAACCTCATAAATAGCTTGTGTGCATATGTAAATTTGTGACTGCCTATACTCTGGCCACAGGGTCATATTGACCAGTTCTAACTTCAGCAAGTACCCCCTAAAATTCTGCACACAAGCCAAACCACAACTTCCAAAATAAACATTTTATTTTTCTTCTCCTGAGTATTGTTTGCTCAAATAATATATTTAGTTCTAGATTTCTACTTGTCGGGATAAAGGTCCCTGCTGTACAGAATGACTGCAGATTTGCTTAGCTTAATTACAGTTTTGATGCTCTTACTTCTACAGATGCCTACACAGAGGACGACCTCATGCTATACTGGAAGAATGGCAATGAATCTTTAAAAACAGATGAAAGAATTTCTCTCTCACAGTTTTTAATCCAGGAATTTCACACCACTACAAGACTTGCTTTCTATAGTAGCACTGGTAAGTCTACTGAGAAATGCAGTAATGCTTGATGAATACTAGTGGATTATGGAAGGAAGTGACCGATACAATTTGTGATGAAATCTCCACAGATATCCCCACATTTAACACCCCATGTCCACAGGTACACTCAACACGTCCCTTATTCAACCCTGCTACTATAGACAAGGTTGCTAAACTTATTTCTAATGCCCACCTAATCAACCTATCCCCTGGAACCTATTGCCTCTCTAATACTGCGGTCAACCTCTGAGTCGATCCTACACTCTCTAACTCACATCTTCAATCTCTCCCTCTCTTCTGGCATCTCATAACTCATTCACTCCCTTATCATATCACGACTTGACTACTGTAACTCCCTCCTCACCGGCCTACCTCACCACAGGCTATCCCCGCTTCAGTCTATCCTGAATACTGCGGCCAGACTCATCCACTTTACTAACCGCTCCGTATCCGCCATCCCCCTCTGCCACTCCCTCCACTGGCTTCCGATTGCCCAACAGATAAAATTCAAAATGCTAACACTGACATACAAAGCTGTCCATAACACTGCCCCAAACTACATCACCGACCTGATATCCAAATACCACCCAAAACGTACTCTCCGCTCCTCACAAGACCTCCTACTCTCTAGTTCCCTGGTCTCCTCCTCCCATGCCCGTCTCCAGGACTTCTCAGGGCTTCCCCCATCCTCTGGAACTCCCTACCCCAATCCATCAGACTATCACCTACTCTCTTCTCCTTTAGGTGCACCCTGAAAACCCACCTCTTCAGGGAAGCCTACCCTGCCCTCAGCTAATTGCCGATCTCCTCCACTCTTCCTACCACTCCATCCCCCACAGCTATTTCCTCCTGTACCACTATCCCCTCCCTCCTAGATTGTAAGCTCCAAGGAGCAGGGCCCTCGAACCCCTCGTTTATCGCATTGTATTGTTATTGTACTGTCTCGTGTATTGTCTCCCATTGTAATGTACAGCGCTGAGCAAACTGTTGGCGCTATATAAATACTGTATAATAATAATAATAATCTTCCCCAACATTCTAAAACATGCACTAGTCACCCCCATACTTAAAAAACCTTCCTTGGACCCCACGAATCTTAACAACCTATGCCCCGTATCCTTGCTCCCCTTTTCCTTCAAACTCCTTGAAATCCTGGTCTACAACCAACTGAGTAACCTCCTCATTAAGAATGACCTTCTTGATCCCCTTCAATCTGGATTTTGCCCTCAACACTCTACAGAAGCTGCTCTCCTAAAACTCACAAATTATTTACTAACAGCTAAAACCAATGGATACTATTCTGTACTCCTACTTCTGGACCTTTCAGCTGCCTTTGATATGATTGACCAGTCGCTCCTCAAAAGAAAACTTTACTCCTTTGGTCTCTGTGACTGTGATCTTTATTGGTTCTCATCCTACCTACCGCACCGCACCGTCAGTGTCACTTACAATTCTACTTCCTCCTCTCCTCTTCCTTTCTCCATTGGAGTCCTCCAAGGTTTTGTTCTTGGACTTCTCCTATTCTCAATCTACACCTCCTTGGGCCAGGTGATAGCCTCCTATGGCTTTCAATATCATTTGTACACTGACGATACCCAAATCTATCTCTTTACCCCTCAGCTCACATCAGCTTCCTTCTGCATCACTAACTTACTGACTGACATATCAGACTAGATGTCACACCACTTCACAAAACTCAATCTATCCAAAGTCAAGCTCTTAATATTTCCTCCCCACGTGCCCCTTCCCCTTACTTCTCTGTCAGGATCTATGGCACAATCATCAACACGTCCGCGCATGCCATGGTGTTAGATGTAATCCTGGACTCCGAACTCTCCTTTCGGCCCCATATCCAATCATATTTCCAAAGCTGGCTGTCTCAATCTCTGCAACATCTCCAAAATACGCCCCTTCCTAACCAATGACACCACAAAGCTCCTATTTCACTCCCAGGTTATCTTTCGCCTTAACTACTGCAACTTCCTCTTCATTGGTTTAGGTTTACATAGGCTATCCCCCCTCCAGTCCATCATGAATGCTACTGCCAGGCTCATCCACCTTACCAGCCATTCAGTATCTGCCACCCCTCTCTGACAACCCCTGCATTGGCTGCCATTCACCCAATGAATTAAATTCAAAATACTAACAACTTACAAAGCCATCCAAAACGTGGCCCCCAGCTACATCAATAACCTATTTTCAAAATACCAACTAAAATGCTCTCTTTGTTCCTTCCAAGACCTTCTGTGTCTTTAGTTCCCTTGTCATCTCCTCCCATGCTTGCCTCCAGGACTTCACCTGAGCCTCTCCCATCCTATGGAATTCCCTACCTCAATCTGTCTGACTATCCCCTACTCTGTCCACTTTTAGGCAATTCCTGAAAACTTTTTTCTTCAGAGAAGCCTATCCTGCCTCCACCTAACAACTGTACATGTATTTTCTCCATCAGCTCATCCCCCGCAATTATTAGCTTTTGTATCACCTGACCCTTCCCCTTTTAGATTGCAAGCTCTAACGAGCAGGCCCCTCTGATTCCTCCTGTACTCAATTGTATTGTAACTGTACTGTTTGCCCTCACGCTGTAAAGCACTGCCCAAACTGTTGCCACTATATAAATCCTTAATAATAATAATAATTATAATTTTAAAAAAGTGTGTCAAACACATAGGACATTTTTTTGGTAGTTTGGCATCATGGTAGACCTAAAATCATTTTTTGACTCAAGCTCCATTTTTACCTAAACTTGTCACAAACATGGGCAAATCAAACAGAGTATATGATAAAAAAAAACTATGTAAGAAGAGGATACTAAGGTAAAAGCACATATTAAACAATGAGTATATCAAGATACATAGGCAGTTAAAAACTTAAGCTGGCCATAGATGGATCAAATCTTAGCCAGTTCAGCAGGGAACGGCCAAAATTGAATGCAGCAATGGGCAGTCTGGTTGTACTGATCCATTGATTGACTTCAGTGCAACCAGCCTGTCGGATATTTTACATGGCATCACTGCTGGTGGCTATAGCCACTAGCAGTGATCATTGTGTTCTGCCAGCATGGAAGGCTACCTGCCAGCAGAACACAATAGCGATTCTCCATCAACACAGTCACAGGGAATCAAGCAATTTTCTTTCCTTCAACCTGCGGTGGAAGGAAAGAAAATGTTATATTCCATGGCTTGCCTTATTCTAATTTCCTGTAGACATCCAGCTTGCTCCCATCACTCTTGTCTACCAAGTCTACCAGCTAAAACAAAATTATTACATAATTCAGTAAATATATTTCATGATTATACAGATACAAGATGAACTCCTGCCTGTTCTCAGGAGAGCTATGCACTTCAGTATTTGTTATCTCTGGATTGCATTTAACTCCTCAGACCCAGTTGTATGAATACCACATTGATATTAAACATATATAATACTAAAGAAACAATGCTAAACCCCACAAATTATATATAAAAATCCCAATAAGAGTTCATAGACAATATATACCCAAACCCTTCTAATAAATTGCTTATGTGAAACTGATGTTTTTGCTCTTTGGTTTTTACATCAGTTTCACCTAAGTGATTTATTAGAAGGGTTTGGGTATATATAGATCCAAAAGCTGATTGGGATTTTTATATACATATATATGTATTTTTAGGAGGGAATCATGCTGTTTTTTAGTATTATTTCCAATTACTACCCTCTAGTACACCAATCCATCTAATAATTTATTTTTTGCCTAGTCTCCTTTTTTTATTATTATTATTTAGGATTTATATAGCGCCAACAGTTTTCTCAGTGCTTTACAATATAACTGGAGATAATACAGTAACAATACAGTTCAATACAAGAGGGATTTGAGGGCCCTGCTCCTTGGAGCTTACAATCTAGGAGGGAGGGGCTAGTGGTACAAAAGGTAGTACCTGTGGGGGATGGACTGGTTGGAAGAATAGAAGATTCCAGTATTAGCTGAGGGCAGGATAGGCTTCCCTGAAGAGATAGGTTATTGTTTGTGTCAGATATTCAGATTTATTAAATTCCGTGTGCAATGTGTACAGATTTTGTCAATTTACAGCTAAAATGGTGACGTGTGTTTTTTTTCACATATTGAAATAATATTTTTGTTTTCACACAGGATGGTACAATCGGCTGTATATTAATTTCACACTGAGACGTCACATCTTTTTCTTCCTGCTGCAAACATACTTTCCTGCAACTTTAATGGTCATGCTGTCCTGGGTCTCATTCTGGATAGATCGCAGAGCTGTTCCTGCCAGAGTTCCTCTAGGTAAAATAATATTGTATGCTTACAAAAGCACTTTTCAAAGGTATGTGCATTGTGGCTATGAAGGTGTTATTTTTGTCCTTATGGTAATAGCCATCTTTCATTAAAATCATTCAAGAGTATGAGTTGAAGCATTAAATAATTCTATGAAAAATCTCTTAAACCAGACAGCCAGAACTGTTTTTGTCTGTGCCTATTCTACTTTGAGATCCTTATAATTACCGTGGGGACAATGCTGTGTTTGCGTCCTTACCCACTACCTTCAGCTATGGTATGTTCAGAAGAGAACAGCATATAAAATGTCCTTTTTGTTTGCTTACACATGTGTATGACTTTTATAATAACTATGGTGGCTACATACACACATCACAGTGGGTTGGGCTATGTAGCCTGTTTCTATGCAAATAGTGTTTACTGAACCTGCTTTTAAAAAGTAGGTCGTATTTAAGTATAACTAATGGCAAAAGTTTTTTTTTTAGTTTTGGATAAAGTGCATAAAGTGCAAATTAAATAAGTTTTGTATGTGCGTAAAATACCTGTCTGTGCCCACCTTAGGGAGATTCACCCTCTCTGTTTGTCCTGTTGACCATTATCATTGAAAGTGAAAGTAAAAGAAAATCCAGAATTTTGGATTGTTTCCAGAAAAGTAATAGAGGGGAAATCTTCCAAAGGGGACACTAGTTCTGGTGAGCTGGAGGGCCCAAGAGATTCCCTTAACCACTTAGGCTGCAGAAAACTGTACCCCCTTCATGATCAGACCATTTTTTACTGTTTGACACTGTGTTACTTTAACTGGAGAGTGTGCAAACATGCAATGCTGTACCCAGATGAAATTTATATAATTTTTTTTACACAAATAGAGCTTTATTTAGGTGGTATTTGATTACCACTGAGTTTTTATATTTTATTATATAAACGAAAAAGACCAAAAATTTGGGAAAAAAACAATTTTTACTTTCTGCTATAAAACATATCCAAAAAAATAAAAAAAATTAAATGTCTTCATAAATTTAGGTTAAAATGTATTCTGCGAAATAATATTAAAAAAATAGAAATCCCAATAAGTTTATATTACATGATTTGCGTGAAAGTTATAGCGTCTTCAAACTATGGGAATTTTTATTTATTTATTTAATTTTTTACTAGTAATGACGGTGATGAGTGACTTATAGTTACATAGTTACATAGCTACATAGTCTGGCTGAAAAAAGATAAAAGTCCATCTAGTTCAACCATAAAAAACAAAAAAAAAAGTTATAATCCTATGCCCACAGTTGATCCAGAGGAAGGCAAAAAAAACCCCCAGCAAAGCATGATCCAACTTACTCCTGCCGGGGGAAAAAAATCCTTTCTGATCCCCCGAGAGGCAATCTGATATTCCCTGGATCTTTTAAAGCAACCCACTGAGCTGGCCAGAACCAACTCTTGAGGAAGTCTATTCCACATTTTCACAGCTCTTACTGTGGAGACACCTTTCCATATTTGGAGATTACATTTCTTTTCCTCCAGATGTAAAGAGTGCCCCTCAGGGTGCCCCTGATGACCTCAGGGTGAATAACTCTACACCGAGTTCACTATATGAACCACTGATGTATTTATACATGTTGATCATATCCCCCCTTAATCTCCTCTTCTCAGGAGAGAATAAATTCAGTTCCTCTAATCTTTCCTCATAGCTGATCTCCTCCATGCCTCTTATCAGTTTGGTTGCCCTTCTCTGTACTTTCTCCAGTTCCCCAATGTTCTTTTTGTGAATTGGTGCCCAAAACTAAACTGCATATTCCAGATGAGGTTTGCTAATGATTTGTACAGGGGTAATATGATATCTCTCTTTCTGGAGTCTATACCTCTTTAATACAAGAGAGGATTTTGCTAACTTTACAAACCGCAGCTTGGCATTGCATGCCATTATTAAGCTTGTGATCTACCAGAACTCCCAGATCCTTCTCCACCATTGATTCCCCCAATTGTACTCCCCCTAGTATGTATGATGCATGCATATTCTTATCTCCCAAGTGCATAAGCCTACATTTATCAACATTAAACCTCATTTGCCACATAGGTGCCCAATTAAACAGTGCATTTAGGTCGGCTTGTAAGTTGGAGACATCCTGTAAGGACGTTATTCCACTGCACAGCTTGGTGTCATCTGCAAAGACTGAAATTGTATTTTTAATCTCAGACCCTATATCGTTTATAAATATATTAAAAAGTAAGGGCTTCAATACTGAACCTTGGGGTACACCACTGACAACCCTAGAACATTCAGAGTATGAGTCATTAACCACTACTCTCTGAATTCGGTATTTTAGCCAGTTTTCTATCCATTTACTACTGATTTTTCCAAGCCTGTAGAATTTACCTTACACATTAGCTGTGTGTGGGGAACTGTGTCAAACGCTTTTGCAAAATCCAAGTAAACCATGTCCACAGCCACCCCACCCCACCCCTTATAGTGGGACTGTGATAGTGTGGATGGGAATCTGACACCAACTGACACTTTGTGTAAATTGATTAACTGACACTGACATCACCAGTGAGTGATTGGTGCTAATACTATACTGTCACTGTGCTAATGACACTGGCTGGTAAGGGGATAACATCTAGGGGCAATCAAAGGGATAACTGTGTGCCTAGCAATTGTACTACGTGTAGTATTTGCTGCTTTTGCTAAACAATGACCCTTTTTTACTCCTTGCTTTGCAGGCAGAAAAAAATAGACACATCACCGCTCTCTGTACAGAGCTCCATGTTCATAAAGTGCATCTCACTTGTGGGGTGATGCACTTTTGTAAGAGCTCTGCATCTTGTGTGATATGATTATTTTATTAAAATTTGATGGTAGATTGCACAATTCAAGTAAGGGCTCTGCTTTAAATTCATTTTTCAACTGTACAGACAACCAAAGAAAAGAAATAATAGATGGTTGTGTGTTTCCTAAACTATAGACTATAACTATATACATTCTGAGTTCTCGCATCATCCCTGCACACCCATTCCCTTACAGTTCATTTGCTTAATTTAGCCACTAATGTCCAGAGGGGGAGGGAAACAAAACAAAGAAATTGCAGTTAGTAAGCTCCGAGGCATTGTGTGGCCCCTATAACCTTGCTGCCCTGGGGACTAGCTCACTAATGGCATTATGGTAAATATAGCTGTGGTCAAATACATTGTAAAAGGACAATTGCCTTTTCTACAACCAAAGGCATCTTTTGATGGACTGTGACACCATGGAAAATTCTGTGCTTAATAACAAGCTCTTTTATTTCACTAATATCCTTTGAAAGTAACAAAAACATGGCATGGCTTGCAGTACTGAGCTCCTTTATTAACCCCTTCACACAAATCTGCGGCCTCACAGAACTGGGCCACACAGCGCACTGCCAGCACAATGACCGGGGTGTCACTGAGAGCCCCGGGTCCCGTTTTAACGATCGGGAGTTGGGACTCCCGATTCCAGGTCACATGATTGCTGTGATAGCCTCTGATTGGCTATCACAGTGATCAGTCACTGTGAAGTTCGCCCCGCTTGGTTTTTTTTCTCTCTGAATGTATCTCTCTCTCTCCTTGCAGAGAGAAAAAAAACAACTGTTTGTAAAACAAACAAACAAAAAGTTAAATAAATAAATACTAAAGAATAAAATAAAAAAATAAAGAAAAATACCTAGATCAAAGTTTGATCTAGGTCAGTGCCAGGGTTAGTGTTTGGGTTAAGGTCAGGGTCAAAGGTCAGGATTTTTTTTTTTGTTAATTAGTATCAGTGTCAGTTAGTGTTAGTGCGTTTTAGGTTAAAAAAACAAAACAAAAAATAAAATGTGCACTATTGTTTCTGGGCTGTAGTACAGGTACAAACAACAAATAACATACACATATATGGTATCGCTGCGATCGGTAAGAGCTGGAAAATACATTTTGGGTTGTTCTTTGGTGGTAGGTTATGGTAATAACAAGAGACACACAGCTAAATTTTAAAAAAATATTTTTTTTTACTATTTTGGGCCAGTTTTCCTTTTATTAATAAAAAAAATCAGGAGATATCCATTACCATTTACCACCAAATTATTATTATTATTATACAGGATTTATATAGCGCCAACAGTTTGCGCAGCACTTTACAAAATAAGAGCCCAATTTGCCCTGAAAAAAACAAGGTATAATTCACCTGGATGTACAAAGTAGTTATGATATGTACGGTTTTACTAACACATGTCAAAGTTCTAAAATTTTACTTAGGCTTTAAGATTTGTTTTACCCTTAGGTGTGAAGGGGTTACATTCCCAAAAGTGTTCATTACTGCTACATGATACCATAATGATGGTTTAAGAGGGTAAGCCACCATACTAAGGAAAGAGTTAAGAAATGCCAATGGTCCTTTTACTTTCAATGAAGTGTGATCCTGTAGGAGAGAAGCAGAAATATTAATGTCTTATCTATTATATTTGATGTTTTTAATGTTCTGTACTGCTGTTTACAAAAATTGATTTACACCTGATTTTCTATATTCATATATTTGATCTTTTCCTAGGTATAACAACAGTGCTGACCATGTCAACCATCATTACTGGAGTGAATGCCTCCATGCCCCGAGTATCATACATTAAAGCTGTTGACATTTACCTGTGGGTTAGTTTTGTGTTTGTGTTTCTATCGGTGTTGGAATATGCTGCTGTCAATTACCTGACGACAGTGCAAGAGAGAAAAGAGAGGAAGCTAAGAGAAAAGGTAATTATCTCATTGGCACTGTAAAAATGTATGTAGTCCTTGGAATTTAGAGGACAGTCAGAAAAAAAATAACATGAGTTCATAAAAGAGTTTCAAACAGAGGCAGTTTCCTAGACAACAAAGACTAGCCAGCACACCATACGTTCATTCAAGGAAACCAAGCTGGGTACAAGATCAGCGAGGACCTAGGCACGTACAAAACCGATTTAGTATGGGATGATCAGCACACCATGAATAAATAAAAACTAAGTCTTTATTCCATCTTTTTTAAAACAGCATGCCAATTTTAGAAGACTGCATTGCTATGGTTAATGTGTTTTGACCTTAAAGGAAGTCCAGTTACTCCAACCCACCACCGTCAAAGACTCCTGTAGTGGAGGGCCCAAGCCTAAATAACATATATCATGATAACACAATCATTAAAACACAGCATAACAAGACTATACATTCAGTCATCAGTCATTTGGAATAGGGACAACAGATTGTTGACAGTTGTTTGAGTTTGTCAATGATAATGATCTTAATTTACAGTTCACCATTGGAAGTGATAAATGCAAAATGATTTTAGATATAATGTTGCAGGGAGAAAAAAGAGGTGGTTAGGGTTAACACTATGGCATTTTGCAAACCCTCTGTAAGTAATATACCTCCTTAAGGGCTAATTCATGTCACCCCAAACGCATTAAAAAGGTCACCCGTGTAGGTGAATTTATGAGATTAAAAATAAATTGTCCCATTTTGGAATCAAAATGATCTTATTGGTACTGTATAAAGTGTAAGTACTTCTATATAAACATGGCTGTCCTAATGGGATGGTAGAGAGGGCTGTGAAAATTATACATGAAAAAGACATACAAATTATGTTACCAAAATCGTCTTGATTGGTAAATATGTTCGTAATAGGTCTTTGCTTACTTTTTCAACTAAGATCAGTAGTGAATACAATTAGATTGACAAGGCTGTTAAGAATAACATAGAAATTCTGTATATGAATACCCAGTACAGTAAAGCTGGCAGTAGAATGTTTTTTTTTTTGACCAGCTAGCCAGCTAATTGGAAAACCTGAACTAATTCCCCCATTTGCACATTTTAAGATGGGCGGGGTAATCCCCCTCTGCACTATTGTATTCTAGTAGTGGAATTTCTCCGCTGACAGAATATACTGATCAGCACTGCAGCCAATTGGTCGCAAGTGCTGATCAAGCAAAAATATATTGACAGTCCCATTCAGGAGGGGTGAAACACTAGATCTACTCCTCCCGAATGGAGACAGCCATGCATGGATTGAACTTCAACCAGTCCTGCTGAACTAGCTAAATTTCGAATCATGTATGGCCATCTTTAGGTCTTTTCCCATGGAGTAAGATTTTCACATTGCAAAGGGGTTTTCTCTTAGCTTAGTTATTTAGGTGACGCTATGCTGTCTTCCATCATTAAATCATGTGCAAGCAAAAATGCAATTTTTTTTTGCATTTGACTTGCATGTGAATAGCTGTTATTTGAAAATTCAATTTTTACCATATTCACTAAGCTAAGGGAAATTCCCTCTTAAAGTGAACAGCATATTTGCATTAAACTCTTCCTGTCCACCCATAGACTATAGATGGCAAATGGGAAGCTTTGCTGATGCAGGCTAACATACCTGTACGTCAGCCCACATTGGCGGCTCCCGCGCAGCTCACAGAGCACGCACCTGGAAGCCTGACTATCAGTATATCGCCTGGACACAGCAGATCACATTACCACTGTCTAATCACAGCAATCACATAATAAACAATGCAAAGTGAAACTAAAGATTGTGAGAGCAGAGAGAAGTGATGCTGCAGTCTGTGAGTGTACATCAGCCTGTCGGGCTGCTTGTACACTCACAGACTGCAGTGCAAGCCACACCAGTGTCCCTGATCACTGCCCCAGTGTAGGGACAATAAACAATGCAGCTGGCCATGCACCTGTCCCAGTACGCAAAAAAACCCACCATACATAGCAATGTCCTGATCACCACAATACCAATGTCCTGATCACGGCCATACCCCATACCAACACCCTGACCACTGCCATTTGCCATACCACCACATGCCATACCTGATTACCACCTTACACCATATCACCGCCATACCCCATAGCAGCACCTTGATCACCACCATACCCTATACAAGCATCCTGATCACCCCATATACCACACTAGCATCCTGATTCCTTCGATTCACCATACCAGCGCCCTGATCACAGCTATACACCATACCAGCGCCCTGATCACCTCCATACCCCATACCAGCATCCTGATCACCCCATATACCATACCAGCATCCTGATCACACCATACCAGTATCCTGACCACTGCCATATCCTGTACTAGCATTCTGATCACCGCCATATCCCATACCAGCGTCCTGATCACTGCCATGCTCTGTACCAGCATCCTGATTACCCTCATACTCCATATCAGCGTCCTGATCTCCACCATACTAGCATCCTGATCACTGCCCTACCCCATACCACCGTCCTGATCACTGCCATATATCATTGTTATTATTATTATACAGGATTTATATAGCGCCAACAGTTTGCTCAGCGCTTTACAATATAACAGGAGACAATACAGCAACAATACAGTTCAATACAAGAGGGTTAGGAGGGCCCTGCTCCTTGGAGCTTACAATCTAGGAGGGAGGGGCTAGTGGTACAAAAGGTAATAACTGTGGGGGATGAACTGGTAGGAGGAATAGAAGATTCCATTATTAGCTGAGGGAAGGGTAGGCTTCCCTGAAGAGATAGGTTTTCAGAGATCGCCTAAAAGTGAGCAGAGTAGGCGATAGTCTGGTAAATTGGGGTAGAGAGTTCCAGAGGATGGGGGAAGCTCTGGAGAAGTCTTGGAGATGAGCATGAGAGGACGAGATAAGGGAGCTAGAGAGCAGGAGGTCCTGCGAGGAGTGGAGAGTACGGTTTGGGTGATATTTGGAGACAAGATTGGTGATGTAATTTGGGGCAGAGTTTTAAATGGCTTTATATGTTACTGTTAATGTTTTGAATTTTATCCGTTGGGCAATGGGAAGCAAGTGGAGGGATTGGCAGAGAGGGGTGGCAGATATGGAACGGTTAGTACGATGGATGAGTCTGGCAGCAGCATTCATGATAGACTGAAGAGGGGATAGCCTGCAATGTGGTATGCCAATGAGGAGGGAGTTACAATAGTCAAGGAGAGAGATAACCAGGGAGTGAATAAGTTGCTTAGTAGTTTCAGAGGTTAAGAATGGGCGTATCTGTTGAGGAGGTGAAGGCTACAAGATTTGGACAGCGAGTTGATTTGGGGCTGAAAGGACAGATGGGAGTCTAGGATTATACCTAGTACCCTGGTATGAGGGGAGGGACTGATGGTTGTGTTATTGATCTTGATGGAAAAGTCAGGGGAGGGGGCACAGGCTGGAGGGAATCCATGCCGATATGTCACTTAGTAGGTTGGTAATGCAAGAGGAGACTGAAGGGGTGAGGTGAGGAATAGAAAGATAGATTTGTGTGTCATCAGCATAGAGATGGTACTTAAAGCCATGGAGTTTATCAAGTGAGGAGGTGTAGATGGAGAAGAGTAGGGGTCCAAGGACAGAACCTTGAGGGACCCCTACAGAAAGAGAAAGTGGAGTGGAGGAGACAGAGTTATAGGTAACGCTGAAGGAGCGCTGCGATAGGTAGGAGGAAAACCAGGAGAGAGCAGAGTCTCAGAGGCCAAGAGAGTGGAGTTTTTTGAGGAGGAGGGGATGGTCAACAGTATCAAAAGCCGCAGAGAGGTCAAGTAGTAAGAGTACAGAGTAGTGGTCATTGATTTTAGCAGTTAGTAAATCATTAGTGAGTTTTAGTAGGGCAGTTTCAGTGGAGTGTAGTGAGTGAAAGCCAGGCTGTAAAGGGTCAAGAAGGTTGTTGTCAGTGAGGTAGGAGCTCAGGCGATTGTAGACTAAGCGTTTTTAAAAGTTTCGAGGTAAATGGGAGCAGGGAGATGGGTCTTAAGTTGTTCAGGTTGGTGGGGTCCAAGGAGGGCTTTTTAAGTATGGGAGTGATGTGTGCATGCTTTAGAGGGGTGGGGAAGGCACCATTAGAGAGGGAGAAATTGAAGATGTTAGTGAGGGAGCATAGGATAGAAGAAGAGGGTGACCGTAGTAGTTGTGAGGGGACAGGATCCAGGGGGCAGGTAGTGAGACGGGCTTCTGAGAAAACCTTAGTGACCTCTTCAGTAGTAGCGAGGTTAAAAGAGGAAAGTGTTAAGGGAGGTTTAGTATAAGGTATGCTAAGTGGGATGGATGTCTGTGCAGTGGAGATGCCCCTACGAATTGCATCAATCTTGTTTTTGAAATGATCTGCAATCTTGTAAGCAGTGAGTGAGTTACTGGGTGGAGGTGGAGAAAGTAGACAGTTAAAAGTAGAGAAGAGACGACGAGGACTGGATGACAAGCTAATGATGAGAGTGACAAAGTAGGCTTGTTTGGCAGCATGGAGGGATGAATTGTAGGTTAAGAAAGCAGATTTATAAAGGGTGAAAGCTTGCTGAGATTTGGTTTTACGCCACAATCGCTCCAGCGCACAACTATATCGCTTAAGATTTCTGGTGTCGTCAGTTTGCCACAGTTGTAATGGTCGGAGCCTGATACTTTGTGTAGTTAGAGGAGCAAGTGAATCTAATGTGGATGAAAGTGAACTGTTGTGAAAAGCAGTGGCCAGGTCAAGGCAGGACAGGGGAGAAATTCTGTCATAGAGTTGGTCAGTTGCAGAGTAGAAAAGAGAAGGGCTAAAGTTGTGAAGGTTTCTGCGGGTAATTGTTTGCTGCTTGGAGGGATATGTGTTTGAAAACGACGACACTGTGAAGGTGATGAGATCGTGATCAGAGAGAGGAAAGGGGGTGTTTGTGTGATTGTACTGTAGAGAGTGCAAACATGGGAGAATACAAGGTCTAATGTATTCCCATCAGAATGAGTGGAGGACTGTGTCCATTGTATTAAGGCAAAAGATGAGGTTAGGTTGAAGAGTTGGTATGTAGCTGGGTTGTTTACAATAATGGGGATGTTAACATCTCCAAGAATGATAGTGGGTATTTCAGAGGAGAGAACGTAGGGTAGCCAGGCAGAGAAGTCATCAAGAAAGCAAGACACCAGTCCAGGAGGCTGATAGATCACTGCAATCCTCAGAGAAATGGGAGAAAACAGCCGGATGCAGTGAGTCTCGAAAGAAGAGAAGGATAGAGAGGGAGGGTTAGGGGAGGACTTGAAAGGTGCTGAGTGGGGATAGAAGCAAACCAACTCCACCACCTTTCCGACCGCTGGGTCTGGGTGAGTGGGTCCAGAGAAGGCCTCCATAGGAAAGTGCTGCAGGAAAAGAAGAATCTGAAGCTTGAAGCCAGGTTTCTGTAACTGCTAGTAGGTTAAGGGAGTGGGAGAAAAAAAGGTCATGGACAGAGGTGAGCTTATTACAGACAGAGCGGGCATTCCAGAGTGCACATGAAAAAGGGAGGGTGGTTTTTAGGAGCACGGGGATAGAGGTTAAATTGAGCGGATTGCGGCTATTCCCGGAGGAAGGAGGGTGCCTGGTGTGGGGTGAGATAGTGGAGGACCAGGGTTTGGGGAGATATCCCCAGAGGTTAGGAGAAGGAGGAAGAGGAACGTAAGGTGGGAGCGAGATGTATATGAGTGCACATGCCTTCCAGTCCAGGTATTTGGGTCAGCAGGAGAGTGAAGTATCAGCAGGAGGTGATGAGAGCAGTAGTAGGGAGATGGTACAAGTGAGGGTGAGATGTATAAGCTTTGTGGTGGAGCAGAGGGGTAAAGAAAGGAGATTTTGGGAACACAGGATAGTAATATGAAAAGGCGGAGTAGAGGGGGCATATTAAAAGGTACATGGAGTGGGAATCAGACTTGTAGGAGATGTTTCCCAGGGTGTTTGCAGTCCATCCAGCGTGCAGTAGAGTTCTCTGTTGTATCATCCTGCTGCTTGAGTTATTCTGCTTTAGTTAAACTGCTGTATTCAACTGCAGCTTCACACTCCAGCATAAAACACACTGCTGTGTTCTACTGCTGTTTCACACTCCAGCATAAAACTCACGCAGAAAACTGCACCCCCGTCTGGAACTGTGCCCCCCGTCTGGGACCTCCCCCACCATGAGCTCGTCTAAATTTATAGGGAGTTGATCAAATGAGCAACTCTTCTCTGCCCGTTAGGAACTGATAAGGATCACATGAATTGGGGGGATGTTGCTCAAAACCAGCATTCGGCATTTTAGGGTCTCAACTGATCAATTTTCAGATAAATATCCCATAGCTGATGGACTCCATAGCTTTTACACAGACTAAATAATATACATTGTTTTGGGTTATTTTTACTCCAAAAATGTAGCAGAATACATTTTGGCCCAAATTTATGAAGAAAAAGTATTTATTTGCAAAATGTTATAACAAAAACTAAGCAAAAATTATTTTTTTTCAAAATTTTCTTTTATATAGCAAAAATAAAAAAATCCAGTGGTGATCGAATACCACCAAAAGAAAGCTCTATCTGTCTCAAAAAAAATTATTGCTTTTACAGCCTTTATGGGTGTAAAAGCAATCAGTGTAAAAAAAGAAAATAAAATCTTCATCCCCCCCCCCCACAAGTAGTATAGTGTCACCATGGTGACACTGTACTGCTAGGGTGACAGTATGTTAAAAAAAAAAATGTGAAAAATTATAATTTTTGGTTATAAACTAATTTGGTTTATTTTTTTTTTACTAAAAAGATAACTGAATACATTTTGGCAAAGATTTATGAGGAAAGATTATTTATTAGCAAACTTTATAAGAAAAACACTTTTGTTCAAATTTTTGGTCTTTTTCATTTATATAGCAAAAAATAAAAATCCCAGTAGTGAATAAATACCACCAAAATAAAGTTTGCTAAAATTCATATGGGTACAGTGTTGCATGACTGCGCAATTGTCATTCAAAGTGTGATAGTGCTGAAAGCTGAAAATTGGCCTGGACTGGAAGGTGGAGAAAGTGTCCAGACTTGAAGTGGTTAAATGAAAGCCATACGGTGTGCTAATTGGCCTTTTTTTTCAGCCAAAAACAGGTAGTACACAATTAGAGGTTAGCTCCTGCTAAACATTCAAATGTTGCATCTAAAATGACAGGGGATGCAGCCTTCCTTACAGACTCTTTTTTTTTAGCCTGGCATTCATTTTCTGCACATGGCTGCTCCATATTTCATTCCAGATTATTTCTGATATCCTCATCTTTGCAAAGGTCAAGAACTCCAGCCTGCAGAAAAGCAAGTTAATATACTCACTGGTTCACACAAAATACACTCACTGCAGTTTTGCCTATACAAACATTACATATAAGCACTTTTCTTTTTTATAGTTTTAGATAGAGTGGGTGAGGGTAAAACCCCTATCAGTCTGTATTCTGCTAAGGAGATTTCCTTTCATGTTCTGTCTTGGAGATGTAACAGGAAGTAAAAGGAAATCTTTCTCCAAATTAAGGGGAATTCCCATCTTAGACAAGGATCATCAAGGCATGTATCCTCATTGGAAGATTTCCGTTCACCTCTTGCTTTAAACTTAGAGTGTTCCATTACTTTATGTCTCCTTATGGCATGGTGGTAACCCACTATATCTAAACCTAAAAAAAGTTTTGCCTGTACATATACTGTACTTTAGGATTGAAAATAAGGTCGCCCAGTACAGGGTCATGTGAAAAGAAGATAAAGCCTCTCTAGAAGAAATGTGAACTAACTGTAAGATAAATGTCTTCACTGAATTATACACCAATCAGCCATAACAATATGACCACCCACCATAACCAGTCGAGACATGGACTTCACTAGACCTCTGAAAGTATGCTGTGGTATCTGGTACCAAGCTATCAGTAGCAGATCCTTTAAGTCCTGTAAGTTGTGAGGTGGGGGCTCCATGAATCAGATTTGTTTTCCCAGCACAACCCACAGATGCTCAATTGAATTGAGATCTGGAGAATTGGAAGGCCAAGCCAACTCCTCAAACACACTGTTGTGTTCCTCAAACCATTCTTGAAGTAATAAGACCAGGCCACCTTCTTCCATGACTTCATTGTCCAATTCTGATGCTCATGTGTCCATTGCAGGCTGTGGAAACAGGTCAGAATGGGCACCTCGATGGGTCTGCAGCTACGCAGCCTCACATGCAACAAACTGCTATGCACTGTGACACCTTTCTATCGGAACCAACATTATCTTTTTCAACACTTTGAACTATAGTAGCTCTTCTATTGGATTAGACTACATGGGCCAGCTTTTGCTCCCCACGTGCAAAATGAGCCTTGGTCACCCATGACCCTGTCACTGGTCATTGCTTTTCCTTCCTTGGACCACTCTTGGTAGGCCTTGATCATTGTAGACCAGAAATGATCCCACAAGAGCTGCAGTTTTGAAGATGCTCTGACCTAGTTGTCTAGGCATTACAATTTGACCCTTGTCAAAGGTAACTCAAATCCTTACGCTTGCCCGTTTTTTATACTTTCTTGTTATCTTTAGGAAACAACATCATTGTTCACTTTACCTATCAGTGGTCACAATGTTATGACTGACTTGTATATATATAAAAAAGAAAACTGAGGGAACATTACCAATTTTAATGTTTCTAGGATAGCATGAGCAATTCAATGATTAATTTACTTGCTTAATTTAGTTACTTTAAGCTTCAGTTACTAAAGCAATTAGATGTGGTTGGAAATGTGCACAATAAACATTTGAGCTGCTTACCAACCGGCAGAATAGGTAGAGATCCATGGATTCTAACACTAGCTTCTACCTGACACCAGGGGATATATTAACAGAGAAGCTTGCCCATGTAAAATTTGTTGCTGATTATGCAGTTTAAACAATGTATTTGTCATTCTAAATTATATTTATATATGAGAAAATGTTACATTTTCCACCAGTTTGCCTTAGGAAAAAAATGCTAAATCAATTTTTAAATTTCTTCCACTAAGTTTTAGTCTTTGGTTGGCTTGGCCCTCAAGTTTTCTTGTACTTTCAGACTGATCCGCATTTCTCTTTCTTTAAGCTTCCTTGTACATGTGGTGTTCCGCAGCCGCGGTCAATGATGGATAGCAGTTACAGTGATGGAGAGGTAAACAATTTGGGTGGTTTTGTTTCTGAAAATGGTGAAAAAGATGACCGTATTATGGTACAGCTAGCACTCAGCACAGAGAGGAACTCGAACAGAAGAAAGAGCCAGCGTGCTTATGTCAGCATGCGTATTGACACCCATGCTATTGACAAGTATTCAAGAATAATATTCCCTGCAGCATATATTCTGTTTAATCTCATCTACTGGTCAATTTTCTCCTAGAGACACCTAACTTGCCAACAGACTATAATCCAGGGTTCTGACCAGACTGTATTTTAAAAAATACTTTGAGGTTTACCAGAAGACATGTTAATTTTTATACGTTTTCATTCATTACTTCCATTGTTTTATTTTATTAAACATCTGTACTGTGACTGTACCTGATTTTTTTATGTAATTTTTCCATTTTGTTGTTTTTATAATTGATTTTTGTGTTTTTATTTTATAAAAGGTAGGGAACAAACCAAAATACAAGCGTGTATGCATTTACAGTAGGTTGTGATAGGTTGGCTTACAAACCTGCTCACTGTCAGGATCCAGCTGTTTCTGCTTCTGATAAAAAAAACTCATGTTTACCGGTTTGACTTGGATGTAAATAAATTAAAAGAAAATCTTACAGCTGAGCAACAAAAATTTGTTCTTTTGTAAATGAAATAATTATACTACTTGTGGGGTTTGTGACATCAAAATAATAAAGAGGGGACCAGACTGCAAAAACCTTTTATTTTATTGGTAAGCAATTGTCTATGTGGTGGTTTTGATTTCACCCAGCTTATTAAAGCTGAGCTCCACACAAACATTTAAATATGCAAATTGAATACATGTAACTGAGCTGCCAATGGATTTGTACTTCTCTTCATTCAATCCTGATGTTTAACCACTTATGCACAACAATCCTGGGTGGATGTCATAATGTCCTCCAGGTGCTGGCCTCCACCGGACACAGCGGAAAACCGAATGTTGTACCGGGCTGGCCCCAGTACTATGTGATTACTCTAACCAATCGCAGCGATCACATTTCAATAGTACACAATGGATGCCATTCATTGTGTACTATTGTGATCTCTTGATTGGTCACAGAAATCACATGATACAGGGTCCAATTACGGCAGACCAGTACCATGTGATAGCTGTGGCCAATCATAACTTTCACAATAGTACACAATGACACAAGTGGATGCCATACACAAAAACAAATGCTTATAAAAGTAATCAGATCATCACTGTATTAGGAAATCATAATGAAAAAAATCCTGATCACCTCCTCAAAGCACTGGTCGATATCAAGTCAGGTTCAATTACACTAATTACATTACAAAAAAATACAATTAATGATTTAAAACTTAATGCACAGCTGTACTCATTTGTTTCTTTTTTGCCTGGAGCTCAGGTTTAATTTGTAGAGAATTACAATCTATTATAACTTAAGTATGTATTATTTAATTTGATTCCTTAGTTCATAAGCACATTCCTCTGCTGTACCAATTGTCTTTGTTTTAAACCAACAAATAACACAGACAGCATATACCTTTATTACATCACTGGTTAACTGTCCAAATTGTGAACATCAGTACATTGAATGACGTTTAGCCTCACATATAGGGACAAATTGGGTAACTGACTGTACATCATTTTATATCTAATATCTGGTGATCTGATATTGATCTGCATCATAAATTACCTCTTTACAGGGCATGTCTGCTGCCCCAAGCAATGACACCTTCAAGATCATAAAGTATATACTGATATTTTCTTTGGTTGTTCAGCACTTCTGCTATAATTTCTCTATGTAGCAGATTGGTCACAGTAACTGAATAACCTTTTCAATAAGCCTCACCTAGTAGATTGGACTTGCATACACAAACATTGCTTTAATGCATGACCGCTATCAACCTCAGTATTTATATGACAATCACATATGGTAAGATTGTAAAACCGAAAACTGATCCTGTCAATTAGACACAAGGACAAGAATGGTATGCGTTGGTCAGAATATCAAGGTTTAGAGCTTTGCAAATGTGTCTCTCAGCCAAATGTGTAGGCAATTCAACGACATGTAAAGAAATGTGATTGAATTATGATTTGATTTCATAAATAAAAACTGACCATATTTGGAAAAGGTCAAAAGTTGTTGTCCTTCAATTTATTCCTGAGTCTTTATCATTACAGAGCAAAGATTACACTTAAAGGGGATGTAAACCTCAGACATGAAATATAAACAAAGCATATCCTAGTGTGTACTTGTCTCAGTTAAGGGCACTAAGTAACAATTCTCTCTGCTGGATCATTCCTCTGCTACCATCATAAATCACTTCTGACAAGTTTTCTGGACACCAAGAAAAAAAAAAGTGACAGGGGAGAGACCTCCAGCACACAGCCTATGTTTGAAAGCCTCAACTCTGTTCCTGTGTGCTTTGTGAAGGGGGGTGTCCCTTCCCTCCAATCAGCTTTAAGAGCTCTCTTCTCTGAGCTCTGCCAAGTGTAATTTTTGCTCTCCGCCCCTTTTTTTCTGACACCTTAGAAAATCTGTATAAATATTTTACATTGAACAGATATAGAGAAGAGAATACCGCAGATAAACAGGTACAACCTATGTGGGAAGATTAGTTTCATCTCATCATCTGAAGCCTGTCACTTCACTGGGTATATGTGAGGGTTTACAAGCACTTATTATCAAGTGGTGTTAATAAAATCTGGCCATGTTAAGATAATTAAAAATGCAACATGTGCATAATTTTAGCGTGGCAGCACTCTTCTTCAGAGTAAAAGGTGTAGTGATCCCAAGGATGGACCAGCTCAGGTATTATTTCATTTCTGTTGAGAACAGCAGCTTTTTTTTTTTCTTACTCAGGAATCCTATTATATACAACAAAAAATTAAAAGCTAAATTCAAGCACATATAAAAGACTACCATTTAAACCAGTGTGCAAACTGGTTGCACAGCAGGGCTCAGACTGGAAGAGGGAAGCATAGTACTCTGAGCCAATAAAGGACTAATGCATTGCGTAGTGGTAGCAACCTAACAATGCAAGCGACTGACAGAAAGAGTGAGTAGAAGAAGCTCACTGATTACCTAATCAATGTCCTGCTGCTCTTTAATGATCTAATGACTGTGGTGGGTCCTAATAAATTGTGGGTCTAAACTGCTGGCTTCAGGGGAGAGGAGGGACAGCAGACAACGGATGCCCCATAGTAAGCCTATAGTGGTGTCACTGCAGATGTTGTTTCTGCCTCCCATTCTCCCTGAAGCTGGCTGTTGGGGAGATCATGTGACTGGAACAGAGCGCCTTTAGATTACGTAATTAAACACGTTTCCTTTAGAGGCTAGTTAGTATAGGGCAGTGGTGGGCAACCTTTTTTTTCAACTGAGCCAAATCTCGCCAAAACCACGATTGAAATTTATTTTGAGAGCCACATTTTTAAAACTGAAAATACATAGGATGGTACACTGTTTTTAGTTTTAATAAGTTTTTATAGTAATTCATCCCCCATAGTAATTCATCCCCCCTATAGTAATTCATCCCCCATATAGTAATTCATCCCCCATATAGTAATTCATCCCCCATAGTAATTCATCCCCCATAGTAATTCATCCCCCCTATAGTAATTCATCCCCCATATAGTAATTCATCCCCCATAGTAATTCATCCCCCCTATAGTAATTCATCCCCCCTATAGTAATTCATCCCCCATATTAATTCATCCCTCATATAGTAATTCATCCCCCCTATAGTAATTCATCCCCCCTATAGTAATTCATCCCCCATATTAATTCATCCCTCATATAGTAGTAGTAAGTAAGTAGCAAGTAGTAAGCCAAGTCCCCCCTGTGTCAATTCACTTACCTTTGCTCCGCGCGTTCCTCTCGCCGTGTTCCCGCACCGTTCCGGTCTTCAGGGCGGACTGTGAGAGGAGCCTAGCTCCTCTCACGTTCGTCACGCTGCCCCGCCTACACACATCCTGACAGCCAATCACTGGCTATCAGGATGTGAGTGGCAGCGAGACTGGCCAATCATTGCATTTGAGCGCGCTGCCCTGGCTGTTTTTTTTTTGGATCACGCTGCAGAGTCCCTGCCGCCCGAGAGGAGGGAGGGGAGCGGGCGCCCGGCACACAAGAGCCGCATTAAAGCGTGTAAAGAGCCGCATGTGGCTCGCGAGCCGCGGCTTGCCGACCACTGGTATAGGGTTTACAAAGGGGATAGGGGCGGGTTTAAGCTTAGATAGGTTTATACCAGACGTCTACTTTAAAGCAGAACCTTACTCATTTTTGTAAGCCCCTCTGTCCTGCCTCTTCCCCCTCCCTCTTACAGATTTGTTAAAAATATATTTTAAAACATTTTTTTTCCCTACGGTCTGGGTCTGGGCTTTGGGGAATGCATGTCAGAGTATTACATTTTCTCTTTTTCAACATTTTTTATTGATTTTCAGGGAATAATATTCAAATAAAATCAATGACAGCAAAGTATCAAGTGCTAAGCTTTTTAATTGTAAAAAAAGACATTCATATTTCATTTTGACATTTCACAAATATTATAAAATGCAATAGCTGAAAACATAAGAAGAATAGAATAAATGCAGTTCTTTAGATTATATGTATGCCTGTGGATAATATAAAAGAACTTACATCTCAACAAATTAATAAAGAAATTGGAAGATTTTGATAATCAAAAGTGTAGTCTTCAATAAAAATAACAGCAGATCCAGCAGATAACCTAGTATAAAATGAATGCAAACCCCAACCTGGGTAAAACAGCAATTTAAACCTCTGGATAGGTGATAATCTACTTAATGTAATCTTTTATGTTACATACAGCTATATTTCAAAGCGAAGACAACAAATTAATTGGTGGAAAAAACTGTAAATGCCTTCATCATGTGTTCTTCTTTTAGGATGCATGAGGTAGGACCTCTTTTTACTTGATAGCATACATCAAAAGCCAGTTAGGATAAGGCAATTTGTACATTAAAGTAAACCCTTCACATATAATGGATATTAAAACTGATATATTAAATTTTTAAAAGCAAGCCTGAGGAGGTGCCTGCAAATTCCTTTAGAGCTTGTTCACACTATCTGGGGAACTCAAAACCTTTAAAACTACCCATGCTTAATTCAGGAAAGAATTTGCACCACTTTTGGTACAAGTGGCAACACATGCGATAAATTCAGGTAGTTCTTACTACTGCCACTTTAAGAACCTATTCCTTAGAGAATTACCACCAGTTCGCACCTTACGAAACTGCCAGTATCTAAGACCAGCTCAGATCTAATGTACAGAGAGATGCCAGGGCTCAGAGCTGGAAATGTCTGTGTTGGGAAGCTGTCATGAATGTGACAGCTTCCTGCACAGGGATCTATCCCCATTCAGCTGTCAGCCTGGAGATTCCCCCAGCCCATAGCTTATTGTTAGCAAAGGGGTTGGGGATACTGGTAATGCCAGTGAAGCTCACAGTGGAGGCAGATATGAAAGGGAAATAGTCCCCGTGGCCACAGCACCTGCTGGATGGACAGAGCCTAATGGAGAACTGAGACACTAACTCCCCATCAGATCTGTCTTGCTTTTGAGTGACAGTGGATGACAGCGGGCGGATTTGGAAGCCACAATGTGTCTGAATGGCAGTTATGGATCTGTCCAACGTCAGGCTCTAAAAACAAAAGCTGGACCTGATGATGAACTAGCCTATCAATTTCTTAATAAACTCTGCCTACTCCACTACAAAACTCCTTGGCCATGCTCCTGTCTGTCTGTGTGATGGGCGCAGTGGCCAGAAAGGGAGGGCACCGAGTAAGAATATTCCAGTATGGACACTCCAACCTTTGTGTCGGCCTCCGACAGACTTACTCAACTGTTTCTGACAAGTACATGAATCTTGCACAAGCCCAACGGAGTTCTAAAGAGTGTCTAAGTTACCCTTTATGACTCTCCAACTATGTGTGATAACTGGCATTTTTTCACTGGATAAACGCCAGTCACTGCATGGGCACACGGAACACAACTGTTTTCTATGTGACCAGTTCATACCACAATGCTGGTGTGATGGTGGTTCAGTTCACTGCAGGCATGTTGCATTTTTGCACAGCACACTGGATGGCACCACATGCCACTGCACAACAGCCCAACGCACTGCACAACACTATGGAGACATGAATGAAGTTTCACTTTGTGCACTTCAAATAAACTTAAGATAAAGAAATAGTGCAATGCGCTGAAACATGCATTATAATGTTTCTTCACTGCAGGCAAAAATGTACTGAACATGCAGGCAGTGTGAACAAGTCATTAATCATCTTCTAAAAAACCCTGGAGGTGCGATATGCAAATATTATATTCCAGTTCTGAAATCGTGGATCTGCCTGCCCCGTCTTCCAGCTTTTTTCATCATTTGTACCTGTCAAATAAGACAGGATTGCTTAATATATAAAGAGCTGGCAGCTAGAGCCAGACTCTCCTTATTGAAGAATCTGGCTGAGAGTGATACCACTGCTGTGCCTAAAGCTAAACTAAAACTGATAGGACTACAGGGAGGAGTGGAGTCATGAATCCAGCTATATATAAATCTAAAGATCCAAGTCATCAGAATCCCCCCAAATGAATATAAAAAAGACTTAAAAAAAAAGTAATTTAATGCCTTACAAATTTTAGCACACTGATTAGTGACAATGGTTACTGTCACAAGTTTCTTCAACTCACAGAACTATTCACAGCAAAAGTTGTTTCAAAAACATCTTGAGACCCAGTTTGCAATAGTATCACAGGAGAACACAAGTGGTGCATTTTGACTGCCCCTTCATCTGCATGCCATCGAAAGAGGCTTGTGCTACTTTTAAAAATGCACTGCACCAAATCGCAAGATACTGCGTTTTAGGTGCCATTAAAAATACACTGACAGTTCCATACAATGGTAGTGCCATCTAACGCAGTGAAGGAAAGGTGCATTGAATGCACCTTTCCCACACTGCGCTTTGGTGTGAACAGGCCCTTAAAAAGAAAAAATGTAAACATTAGAACAACTGAGAGACATTTTATATTTCTGTAAGTGGATTCCTATTTTCCAACAAATTATCAACATTAGGGGCTGACTTTGAAAGAAAAAAAAAACAATATATTTGTTGATTGAACTTCACATTGCTTTAAAGAGCAAATCTATAGCACATTCCTATGCATAATTCTAAAAAATATTCCTTTTTTATTTACACCTATCCCTGCCATGGAGTTTACGATCTACAGAAACACAGACAGTCAAGAGGAGAACATATAAATTCCACGTGGATACTGCTTCTGCTGGAAATGGAACCCAGAACCCAAGAGCAGCAAGACAATATTTCCAACCACACAGAATTGATGTGCCCAATATATTATTATTATTTCCTCTTTAACAAGTTTGTATTTAAAGCAAGCACAGATTTGCTGTGCCAGAGAAAAATGACGCATTTGGAAAATTGAGATTGTGATACTTCATGGCTGCATATAGGCTTCTCTTCACATTTCAATCTTATTCTTTTTCAGTGCTTCCTATAGAGATTTTTGTCTGTACAGGTCTGTATGAACTAGTCTCAGCACCTAACCCAGCTTCTCTGAAACAAATGTTCAGCACGAGGCGCAAGCTGCTCCACCACTAGACTCTCTGGACTTGTCAGGTGAAACAGAATTGCTCTTTTCCTCAGTTTGTTTCACTCTTTTCCACTCTTCCCGAACACTCTCCAGCAAGTCTGGCTTGAAGATGACATCTAAGGCTGTCATGGCTAATGATTTGGCTGTTCGAAGGGTATAAAACTGAGCTTCTTTTGAGCCTATAAAAAAAATACGGAGGTTATTAAAGGATTACATAACAGTAGGAAAGATCTATGGTATAATTTTAGGAAAAAGCAGGTGAGGTATACTCACTTCTCTGCTGAATTCATTATATGAACAAATTTATACTTTGGGGCAGATAAAAGTTAGTCCACCCAAAAGGACTGGTGGACTACGGTGACCTAGTACACTAAAGTGGGACACATATTATGAGAAAATGGGACGAAGGATAACCCAATTTTCCACATAGTTGCATTTCCGTGATGTCCTGTAACCGACAATAGTATTAACTTGTACAAAAATCCTCAAAAGACAATGGTAAACGTTCTTTATTGTGTAGGATTTCTACGTTTGTTGCCACCTTCTTCCGGGTTGTTCTTTGCTTCTAATCATGTGTGGGTTTTTTTTATTCTGTTATTTCTGCATGATTACTGTACGCATTGAGCGAAAATTGAACACTGTGTTCACATACAATAAAAATTTCCTAGTTTGCACCTTCGGTTTTTGTCATCTGAATAGTCGGAATAAGCTGTAGAAAGCAGTACTATCAGAAAATGGATCGATTGTGCCTTGTACTGAATTTTTCTTCCAATTCTCTTATAGTGTGTATCAAGCTTAATTCAACCCCTGGGTTCTTAGTCCAACCCATGAGTTCTCCCTGCCATATTTAAAAAATTTGTTCCTGTCTACTTGGGAGTTTTGTAACTAAAATGGAAATAGAATTGACACTGCACTTTTAATGTCATTTCTTCCAGTATGATTACTCATGCAGGCTGGCAGCCCAACTGCTGATAAGGCCCCTTACAGTGACACCCCCCCCCACACCCCATCTGGAAATGCATAGGTTAAATTGTAACTCCATGAAAATGGAAAAAAAAAAACTTGCTCTTTTAGTGCCCCCCACCACCTACACACACACTACAAGGGTTAATTGTCTGTCTAGAGGCAGAAGGTTAAGGAGAAAATACCTTTTTCAACCATTCCATGTTTCAGTCCACCACATCCCCTCTGTGAGCTTAAACCAGCTCATGTCACACTCCAGGCTCCAAAATGTACAATACAGGGTTAAGGTTCCTGTATTTTCCTTGATAATGCTTCCTTTGCATTAAAAAATGCCCCAAATCTCCTCTGTCTTATAGCCCCGCTAAACAATCAATTGTTATGATTTGTATGCTTTTCAAACAGCCAATGAATTTGAAGGCACTATTCTGTGTATTTATAGCAATGTTCACCAGTCAGTACATACGGGCCCTTTATAATCCAAACATGAAGTTATCATACTTTAAGAAAGCTGGAGATCACAGAAATGCTTTACAGGGCTAAATCTGGTCTGTGGGCTGTCAGTTGAAAACTCTTGGTACCTGATTTACTAAATGTGGGATGAAGGGATATGAAAAGTGATCTCAATTTAGGCCCCATTCACACCTGAGTGTGCTGGAATTGCGGGCAGAATTTGCTCGATTCTGCCTGCGAATCCAAAATCGTAGCAAAATGTGCAATGCGCTCACGGTGCCATTATTTCTTAATGGCACCCTAAACGTGGTGCGATTTTGCCGCAATTGTCATACGACAGGCTCAGTGCCAAATTGTGTTACATGAGCTTCTTTTGTGTATTTCTGGAGTGGAGGGAGGCTCATTCAAAATGAATGATGCCATTCCAAAAACGAGGCCACAAAAAAGCATCGCACAATTGTGAACAGGGCCTAAAATCAGAAGAACAAGCTTATTTTTTTCAAGTTTGCCTCCAATTGATTAGATTTTTATAATGCACATAGATGCACTTCATTTCATTCTGGTAATAAATCATGTGCTTTACAAGATCATTGCTGGAGACTTACAACACAGCCATTTATTTGAATGTTATTCAAGCAGAAAATTTGGAACTGGTTGCCTCAAGCCTTTAGACAATTTTTGTATAGCTGGCAGATTTTTTTGTGATTTTCTCCTGTAGCTGTGACAAAGAGGTTTGCATCTGGATTACACTACCCTATGAAATACAAATAACATCCTTACAAAACACTTACAATAAAGAGATTGGCTTTTAACATATGGAGCTTTGATTTTTAAAATGGTTGTAAAGGCCCACTGTCAAGAAAGTATAATGTATGTAAAAGAAAAACTATTCACCTATCCGTTTCATATACATACCAACAGCCTTTGTGTACTCTTCAGTGTGATTGAGAGCATCCGAGCCAATAAAAAAATAAGGATGAATTCCAGGGACTTCAAAAGTAACATTTCCAAAATCTGTAGAGCCTGTAAACAAACAACAAATTGAAATTGCTCTACTCTTTTTTTATTCTTTCCTTTTTTAAGAAGTTGGTAAATTACTTAGAAAGGCCATTATTTTTTTAAAAGTTCACCTGAAGAGTTCACTGGTATTATTAACCACTTCCCGTCCGGCCCATGTACGCAAACGGCAGGAGCAGTGACAAAGCGGGTCGCTGTTTATAAACAGCCCCCGCATTCAGTGCCTGTGCACGCACGGCACCCCGAACCGGTGCCCACTGTGTCCTCCAGACACAGCAAAACACTGATCACTGTACGGGACCTCTGTGTGAGGTCCCGATTCATGTGATCACCGATTGGCCAATCAGGAACTGACATCTTGTTTACTACTATTCATGTGATCACTGACATCATTGCTTACTATGTGTGAAATCTGTGAATGATCAGATGATCAGAGGTGACATGGTACAGGGCTATTCACAACAGCCTTGTACCATGTGACAAGCTTTGAACAATCACAGCTCACACAGTATTTCTCAATGGCTGCAAGAATTCAGCCAGAGAGAAGGAGAAATGATTGCTTTTAAAGCCTTTATGGGTGTAAAAGCAATACGTGTAAAAAAAGAAAAAAAAAATACTTCATCACCCTCCACAAGTAGTACAGTGTCACTATGGTGATACTGAACTGCTAGGTTGAAGGTATGTTAAAAAAAAAAAAACAGAAGTAATAATATAAAAAATAAAATTGTAAGCTATAATTTTTGGTTATAAAACTAAATTGGGTTATTTTTTTTTACTAAAAAGATACTGAATAAGTTTTGGCTAAGATTTATGAAGAAAGATTATTTATTTGCAAAATTTTTATAAGAAAACACTTTTGTTTGGACTTTTTCATTTATATAGCAAAAAAATAAAAATCCCAGTGGTGAATAAATACCACCAAAATAAAGTTTTATCTGTCTCAAACAAATGCTAAAACATTCATATGGGTACACTGTTGCATGACCGCGCAATTGTCATTCAAACTGTGACAGCGCTGAAAGCTGAAAATTGGCGTGGACAGGAAGGGAGTGAAAGTGTCTGGACTTGAAGTGGTTAATCAAAGAAATCCTCAAATCTATATGGAAGGTTAACCCCTTCAAGATAGAGGGTAAAACAAATCTTAATGCTTGGACACATGGAGCAGCGGGTGACCCAGCTTCAACAGATGGACTTCCCTGGCAGAAGCAACAGGTATTTGTACTTTGCAGGGGAACTACGAGAAAATTGCAGGTGCAGATGCACTTATAATTAAAATAATATTACACCCTCAGCTTTTTTAGCTTAAAATCTAGAATGGAATAAAATAAATATTTCTATGAAAACTATTTGTTAAATTTCCTATGAACCTCTTGCAGTTTACAAAGTTCAATGCTGCTGGCTCTTGCTTTGTCACTATTGCTTCTCTGAACTTCCAGTCTTCAAAAGAAAGAATTAATAATGGACAGTGCAGTCTCCAGTCAGTGTTTTAGCTTGGATAAGGGTTGGGGAGAAAGGAGGAGCAGGGAATGCCATGCCATCCTAGACTAAGGGGCTGTGTTTTTCCAGTGTAGAGAGAGAGAACTCTAGTTCCTGCATACAAGGGTGACTCCAGAGAACTATGCAACAGAAAGAAGCCACGCTAAAATAGGAGACCTGGGGCAGCAGTCACGGCACTAGCTTAAACTGAAACTTAGGCGCCACTTAACCTCCTCCTTTGCACTTGCACAGTGCATACAATCCACCACCCATTCCAACGGTAATATCCTTGATCTCGTCTTCTCCAACCGCTGCGCTCCCCACAACCTCACTAACACCCCCTTCCCTCTCTCTGACCACAACCTGATTACCTTCTCTATCTCCTCGTCCTCCAACGCCTACCCCTCCAAATGTCACACTACTACCAGCCGTAACCTCCGCAACCTTAACCCTGCCCCTCTCCACTCTGCAGCTGATCAACTCCACGACAGCATCCTCCCCCTGTCCTGCCCCGACTTGGCTATGACTGCCTACAACAACGCGCTGTCAACAGCCCTTAACTCACTAGCGCCTTTAACCACACGCAACATCAGACCCCGACCGCTCCAGCCCTGGCAGACTGATCACACCAAAACCCTCAAACAACACAGTCGTGCCATGGAGCGACTATGGCGCAAAACCAAATCCCAACAAGCCTTCACCTGCTACAAATCTGCCTTCCACACCTACACCTCCTCCCTCCACGCAGCCAAACAAGCCTACTTCCTGACCCTCATCAAGGCCCTCTCCTCCAATCCTCGCCGACTCTTCTCCACCTTCAACTCTCTACTCTCGCCACCCCCACCTCCCTCACTGCCCTTGAGATTGCCAATCACTTCAAAAACAAGATTGACACAATTCGCAAGGACATCGCCGCAACTCACACGCCCTCTCAACCCGTCCCCTCTCACACAGCTACCTCCACATCCCCCCTCTCCCTCGACATAACCTGCAGGGACTTCGTCGCTGCTCAAACTCTCTCCAACCCCGTTCCCCCTCACTCAACTACCCCCTCAACACCCCTCTCCCACGGCCCCACCACTGCTCTGACCCCCACTTCCACCCCACCCTACATTCCTCATACCGAAGCCCCCCCAACACTCCGCATCTTTAACCTTACTACCATCGAGGAAGTCTCCAAGATCCTCTCTGATGCCCGCCTCACCACCTGCCCCCTCGACCCTATCCCCTCACAACTCCTACGACCTCCCTCCCCCTCCATCCTACGCTCCCTCACCCACATCTTTAACCTCTCCCTCTCCTCCGGCACTTTCCCCTCCCCTCTGAAACATGCACACATCACCCCCATACTTAAAAAGCCCTCCCTGGACCCCAATGACCCGAACAACCTCAGACCCATATCCCTGCTTCCATTTACATCTAAACTCCTTGAGCGCCTAGTCTACACCCGCCTAAGCTCTCACCTCAACGACAATAACCTCCTCGATCCCCTACAGTCCGGCTTCCATCCCCTACACTCCACCGAAACTGCCTTACTCAAACTCTCCAACGACCTGCTAACCGCCAAAGCTAATGGCCACT
The DNA here is from genome assembly GCF_062004578.1 of Staurois parvus. NCBI lineage: Eukaryota > Metazoa > Chordata > Amphibia > Anura > Ranidae > Staurois > Staurois parvus. The sequence goes on from NW_028318357.1 coordinate 932,931, forward strand.
ATTCAGTGCTCCTACTCCTTGACCTCTCTGCGGCCTTCGACACAGTCGACCACCCTCTCCTCCTCAAAAAACTACACTCCCTCGGCCTCAGAGATTCTGCTCTCTCCTGGCTCTCATCCTACCTGTCACAACGCTCTGTCAGCGTTACCTATAATGCTACCACCTCCCCCTCACTCCCCCTCTCTGTTGGGGTCCCTCAAGGCTCTGTCCTCGGGCCCCTTCTCTTCTCCATCTACACCTCCTCCCTTGGCCAACTCATACACTCTCACGGCTTCAACTACCACTTCTATGCCGACGACACACAAATCTATCTCTCAACCCCCCACCTCACCCCCTCGGTCTCCGTCCGAATCACACACCTACTGAGCGACATATCAGACTGGATGTCGCTCCACTTCCTTAAACTGAACCTCTCCAAAACCGAGTTTCTTGCCTTCCCCCCATCCCGGACACCACCCTCCATTGACTTCTCCGTCACATCCAACAACGCCACCATCAAACCCGCCCTGCAGGCCAGAGTACTTGGTGTCATTCTGGACTCCAACCTATCCTTCCAGCCCCAAGTCCAATATTTAACAAACTCGTGCAGACTCCGCCTCCGCAACATCTCCAAAATCCGCACGTTCCTAACCCCAAAAACCACTAAACAGCTCATCCACTCCCTCATCATATCACGACTCAACTACTGCAACTCCCTCCTCACTGGCCTGCCTCGCCGCTGGCTATCCCCGCTTCAGTCGATCCTGAATACGGCTGCCAGACTCATTCACCTTTCCAACCGCTCCATCTCCGCCACCCCCCTCTGCCAATCCCTCCACTGGCTTCCAATTGCGCAACGGATCAAATTTAAAATCCTAACACTGACGTACAAAGCTGTCCACCATACTGCCCCGTACTACATCACTGACCTAATATCCAAGTACCGCCCAGCACGCAAACTCCGCTCCTCACAAGACCTCCTTCTCTCTAGTTCCCTGGTCTCCTCCTCCCATGCCCGCCTCCAGGACTTCTCCAGGGTGTCGCCCATCCTCTGGAACTCCCTGCCCGAACCCATCAGATTATCACCTACTCTCCTCTCCTTTAGGCGCACCCTGAAAACCCACCTCTTCAGGGAAGCCTACCCCACCCCCTGCTAACCTGCCAACCTCCTCCACTCTTCCTACCACTCCATCCCCCACAGCTATCTCCTCCTGTACCACTATTCCCTCCCTCCTAGATTGTAAGCTCGAAAGAGCAGGGCCCTCGATCCCCTCATGTTTTGCATTGTATTGGTATTGTTCTGTCACATGTTCTGTCCCCCTTTGTAATGTACAGTGCTGAGCGAACCATTGGCGCTTTATAAATACTGTATAATAATAATAATAATAGATCTAAAAGATAAAGAAGCTGCATATAGTATTAAATCAGCTACTGAAAATACTTAAAACTGAGTATTTAATATCACTAATTGCTGTATCGCATATTTTCTATTGGAAGGCCAGTTTTATTTTAACTGTATTTGCATGGGTATCCTTCAGCTGCTTGCATTATTTAAAAGCAAACAGCTGTATGACTTCAGAAGGCATATTAGATAATAAGCCCCACTATGGTCCAGTGCCTTATGTATACTATGGAATACAGTAGGTCTTTCACATATAAAGCAGTTTATAAAATGAATAAAACCAAGCCCAACAGCAGCCATTTTTAAAATATCACACTTCAGAAATATGCAGTATATGAATAAATGTTTCTGCCAAGTTTGTTTGCTGTCTGTGTCACATTGAACAGATATAACGTCACTCCCTGAAATAGCAGGAGAAAAAAATGAGGGCAGCAGTTGTCAATATTGTCAATAGGACAGAAAGCCAGAGATAATAATAACACCATGACAGAGGTTCTGTTCCTTCCCCATTTTACTGGAAACAGTATTTTGCTGCAGTCTGTGTACCACTGTGGAGACTTCATATTACTTTCTACCCCAACAAAATGTGCCAGAAAATCCCCCTTATGGCCATGTGGACCACAGTAAAACCTGTTTTTCCTTTCTCCATTCTGTCTAAAAAAAAAAAAAAAAGAAAAAAAAAAGGCTTTAGCTTGAGCTAGGCTTTATTCAAGAATTAACACTCGCATTCAAATACTACATAACTTATTTTACTTAATAAGAATATAAAAAAGCATGTACATATGTATTACCTGATAACGCATTTAATACTAGGTCATCTGTTGTAAATTGCATTCCCAATTTTTTGCCATTCTCCATATAAGCTTTTGCCAGAGTCTTATTTGGAAGCACGTTGTAATAATCATTACCATATGGGCATAGCTCCACCTATAATGAAAAAACACCAATATGAAGCTGGTCATCGATTTAAGTAGGGGTGAGATGTGTAGGCTTGATTTTACGAATTAATTTTTTCACTGCATAAAATACGCATTTGAAACTTACAATGAAATCTCTTTTTTGAAATTCATTGAGGGACACAGTAATTCAAGAATCCTAAAATAGGGATTATACTGTCACCTACAGGAGTGACACTGGCAAACATAAAAAAATTGAAGCCAGACCCTCTATGACCTTTATAGAAAAGCAGTAACCAGTAGCAATAACACAACAGAGCTGGCCCTGTGCCCCTCAATGGACTTCAAGAAAAAAGATTTTACAGTAAGTACAAATATCTTATTTATTTTATCAGCCATTTAGAGCCAAAAGAATTCTGAAATTCTTAAACATTTAGGATGTCCAAATAAGCATGGGTAACAACCACAGAGATGTCCAAAAAATATAGGTATCAATATGTGAGGGGTCTTCAAAAAGTTTCCGCACTTTTATATTTTCGTTGGAAACGGTGAGCACTTGCTCTTGTCTGAGAGCATTACTTTCTTAAAGGGGAGAAAAAAGTGCTCAAGTGCTGAATTCTCATTCTTCAAGCACTTGGTCGTGTCTGAGAGCATTATGTGACTAGTCTGTCTGGAAAACCGGCTGACCCTGCAGTTTAGTATAAAAGTTGCCATTAAATTCTTAATAAATAGAGTTAAAAAAAGTGCAGAAACTTTTTGATGAGACCTCGTACAATACTACCTGAGGGATCCAACGCCTGACTCAAGGCTAGGTGAACAAAGGTCCAAGCAAATTGCCAAGACTGAGGGGAGGACATGGAGGATCAACCTTGTGCTCCAGACCAGGACTGATAAGCACTGCTAAAGGGGAAAATGATACCTAAAGTTTCAATCAGCAAAAGTGAAGGACCAACTCTCCATCGAAAAACACAAACAGGAGACCAGGCCACCAACTAATGTGATCAACAAGAAATGTTCAATAGGCCAAGTCCCAGAAGGCCAAGTCCCAGGAGGCCAAGTCAAAGCTTAATTGAACAAGCTGATTTTCTACCATTCACAGATGCACCAGATTTTACACTCTACATGCTTAGTAAATGAACCCCAATATGTCAAGAACTATTCAGTGAACTGTAGAAAAAGGCTTATGACTATTGTGAGTCAGAAGTCACTTTGGGTGAGGGGCCCTTGGAACCCAGCTCATTTTGGAGAGGTGGGGAGACCCTGTCTCAGTTCCTCATATCCCTCTTACAGTTGCAGGAAAAAGTATGTGAACCCCTTGGGATTACGTGCAGTTTTGCATGAATTGGACATAAAATGTGCTCTGAATGTCATCTAAGTCACAACAATAGAAGAACACAGTCTGCTGAACATAATACTACACAAACATTAGATGTTGCCATGGTTTAATTGCACATAACATGTAAACATTCACAGTGCAGGGAGGAAAAAGTATGTGAACCTCTGGACTTAATAACTGGTTGACCCTCCTTTGGCAGCAATAACCTCAACCAAACGTTTCCTGTAGTTGCAGATCAGACCTGCACAATGATCTGGAGTAATTTTGGACCACTCCTCTTCACAAAACTGTTTCAGTGTAGCAATATTCTTGGGATGTCTGGTGTGAATCACTCTCTTAAGGTCATGCCACAGCATTTCAATCGGGTTGAGGTCAGGACTCTGACTGGGCCACTCCAGAAGGCGTATTCTGTGCTGTTGCAGCCATTGTTTTGTTGAATTACTTGTATGCTTTGGGTCATTGTCCTGTTGCATCACCCATCCTCTGCGGAGCTTCAGTTGGCGGACAGATGGTCGTACGTTTTCCTGCAAAATGTCTTGATAAACTCTGGAATTTATTTTCCCATCAATGACAACAATCCGTCCAGGCCCTGAGGCAGCAAAGCAGCCCCAAACCATGATGCTCCCTCCGCCATGTTTTACAGTGGGGATGAGGTTTTGATGTTGGTGTGCTGTGCCTTTTTTTCTCCACACATAGTGTTGTGTGTTCTTCCCAAACAACGCAATCTTGGTTTCATCTGTTCACAGTATATTTTGCCAGTAGTGCTGTGGAATATCCAGGTGCTCTTTTGCAAACTTCAAATGTGCTGCAATATTCTTTTTGGACAGCAATGGCTTCCTCCGCGGTGTCCTCCCATGTACTCCATTCTTGTTTAATGTTTTCCTTATTGTAGATGTGTCAACAAAAATGTTAGCATGTGCCAGAGATTTCTGTAGGTCTTTAGCTGACACTCTGGGATTCTTCTTTACCTCATGCAGCATTCTGCGCTGTGCTCTTGCAGTCATTTTTACAGGACGACCATGCCTAGGGAGAGTAGCAACAGTGCTAAACTTTCTCCATTTGTAGACAGTCTGTCTTACTGTGGACACATTAACATCAAGGCTTTTGGAGATACTTTTGTAACCCTTTCCAGCTTCATGCAAGTCAACAATTCTTGATCGTAGGTCTTCTGAGAGCTCTTTTCTGCGAGGCATGGTTCACATCAGACAGTGCTTCTTGAAACCAGTAAACCCAAAACAGGTGTGTGTTTTTTAAGGGCAGGACAGCTGTCAGCAACACATCCAATATCATCACACTGATTGGAGTCAAGGTTGGCTCACTCCTGGCTCCAATTAGCTCTGGGAGAAGTCATTAAGCTAGGGCCTCACATACTTTTTCCTCCCTGCACTGTGAATTTTTACATGTTATGTGCAATTAAACCATGGCAACATCTAATGTTTGTGTAGTATTATGTTCAGCAGACTGTGTTCTTCTATTGTTGTGACTTAGATGACGTTCAGAGCACATTTTATGCCCAATTCATGCAAAACTCCACGTAATCTCAAGGGGTTCACATACTTTTTCTTGCAACTGTAGTTCCCCACCAAAGTAGGAATCAGAGATCCCAGGATGCTGGAACACAAACAAACCTTGGGAAAGATGCACGACAGCATACGGCAATACCAAAAGGGTGAAGAGGGTCAGCTGACAGAGATGCCTGAAACAAGGGTGTAAATTGGAGGATACAGGAGGAGACTTGAGCATCCAAACACCTGGGAGGTAAACTAGGATGAACAAATTATCCTCTGGCTTCAAGTCCTAAGGCTTGAGTGGATGGTAGGTTCTGATTGCCTACGAGGTACTACTTCCATGGTAAGTGAAGGAGAAAGGAGTTCCTTCGCCCCATCCACAGATATCCTGTGTTGAGCTAGGAAGACGCTCCAACCACCAGTGGTATTGCTTATGACAGTGTCATAAGCAGGTCTGAAAGGATGACTTCCCTTGAAATGGAAGTCCAATGATCCTTGACGTATCATCAGCTTCCCAGGCATGTAGCCAAATTTCCGTATTCATATGAATGGACATAATCCATATGCAGGACACAAGCTTAGATGTAAGCTCCTGTAAAGCAAGGAGCTTCAGAAATTTGCTCCAGATTTTCAGTTACACAAGGGTCTTCCTCTGTGATTAAGCCTATTATAACAGAGTTTGGCAAATCATCACCAGTACAGGACAGTGCAACCCTCCCATTAGTTCAAACTGGAATCTATGTAAGGAATATAACTGCCTGCCAGTATACTCCCTAAATGTTAAAACAATATCAACCTGATTGGTTGTATGCTTATTAAGGTGCAGCACTAACTAGGTTAGAGACAACTCTTTGTAAATTTGAGTCAGCCATAGGTAGCTCAAAAATAGCCTCTCCGGAAGCAGACTGTGAGGACTCTGAATTAGAAAAAAAGAGTTGATAAAGGCCCCAGCACACTTTGAGATGGAAGCCTAGAAGGCTCAGAGCATGGTATTTTAGAAGCAGGTGGTATGCTTCTGCTGAATGGCAGAAGAAAGCCTAAGCCTTAACACTTACCAAGGTGGGAAATTTAAAAAGTGCACAACTGTACAACAATGAAGTAGCTCCCTGTGCTTCAGTCTGACCGGACTTACTCCCGAAAGAAGTCTTAAGAGATTGGTCAGACCAGAGACTGTGCCACAGTTGTGGACTAATATAGCACTCTGTGGCTAACACAGTACACATAGGTCTTGAAAATACCACAATGCAGATCCCAGTGCCTGATCATACCAGTCATGCCATACCAGGCTAGGTCTGCAATCTAGCCTAGTAGGATCTGTGTACAACCTTCAAAGATGTTGCTGAGGATATGCAGAATGCTGGATAGCTGCTGTTCAGAGACTAGCTCAAGCAGGTATTGAGTCAGAAAAAATATGTAGGTTGTACTGAGTATCTTGACTGAACAAAGAAAAAAATGAAAAGAAAAAATAAGAATAATGAGGCTTGTCAAATTGTAGTTAGTCTTTTTCAACAGAGCAGCAGGAAAGGCAATCGACTTTTTTGGACACTAGAAAAAGAGGATGCAAGGTTAGACTGGGGTTGGCTTTATTGCTCTTTTGGTTTGCCTCAGGGGAAAAAAAAAAAAAAAAAAAAAAAGAGTGTAGGGTTGTTTGCAGAGTACCTAATTAGCTCTGGGAGAAGTCATTAAGCTAGGGCCTCACATACTTTTTCCTCCCTGCACTGTGAATTTTTACATGTTATGTGCAATTAAACCATGGCAACATCTAATGTTTGTGTAGTATTATGTTCAGCAGACTGTGTTCTTCTATTGTTGTGACTTAGATGACGTTCAGAGCACATTTTATGCCCAATTCATGCAAAACTCCACGTAATCTCAAGGGGTTCACATACTTTTTCTTGCAACTGTAGTTCCCCACCAAAGTAGGAATCAGAGATCCCAGGATGCTGGAACACAAACAAACCTTGGGAAAGATGCACGACAGCATACGGCAATACCAAAAGGGTGAAGAGGGTCAGCTGACAGAGATGCCTGAAACAAGGGTGTAAATTGGAGGATACAGGAGGAGACTTGAGCATCCAAACACCTGGGAGGTAAACTAGGATGAACAAATTATCCTCTGGCTTCAAGTCCTAAGGCTTGAGTGGATGGTAGGTTCTGATTGCCTACGAGGTACTACTTCCATGGTAAGTGAAGGAGAAAGGAGTTCCTTCGCCCCATCCACAGATATCCTGTGTTGAGCTAGGAAGACGCTCCAACCACCAGTGGTATTGCTTATGACAGTGTCATAAGCAGGTCTGAAAGGATGACTTCCCTTGAAATGGAAGTCCAATGATCCTTGACGTATCATCAGCTTCCCAGGCATGTAGCCAAATTTCCGTATTCATATGAATGGACATAATCCATATGCAGGACACAAGCTTAGATGCTTGTAGGAGACCCTCACAGCTCCTGTAAAGCAAGGAGCTTCAGAAATTTGCTCCAGATTTTCAGTTACACAAGGGTCTTCCTCTGTGATTAAGCCTATTATAACAGAGTTTGGCAAATCATCACCAGTACAGGACAGTGCAACCCTCCCATTAGTTCAAACTGGAATCTATGTAAGGAATATAACTGCCTGCCAGTATACTCCCTAAATGTTAAAACAATATCAACCTGATTGGTTGTATGCTTATTAAGGTGCAGCACTAACTAGGTTAGAGACAACTCTTTGTAAATTTGAGTCAGCCATAGGTAGCTCAAAAATAGCCTCTCCGGAAGCAGACTGTGAGGACTCTGAATTAGAAAAAAAGAGTTGATAAAGGCCCCAGCACACTTTGAGATGGAAGCCTAGAAGGCTCAGAGCATGGTATTTTAGAAGCAGGTGGTATGCTTCTGCTGAATGGCAGAAGAAAGCCTAAGCCTTAACACTTACCAAGGTGGGAAATTTAAAAAGTGCACAACTGTACAACAATGAAGTAGCTCCCTGTGCTTCAGTCTGACCGGACTTACTCCCGAAAGAAGTCTTAAGAGATTGGTCAGACCAGAGACTGTGCCACAGTTGTGGACTAATATAGCACTCTGTGGCTAACACAGTACACATAGGTCTTGAAAATACCACAATGCAGATCCCAGTGCCTGATCATACCAGTCATGCCATACCAGGCTAGGTCTGCAATCTAGCCTAGTAGGATCTGTGTACAACCTTCAAAGATGTTGCTGAGGATATGCAGAATGCTGGATAGCTGCTGTTCAGAGACTAGCTCAAGCAGGTATTGAGTCAGAAAAAATATGTAGGTTGTACTGAGTATCTTGACTGAACAAAGAAAAAAATGAAAAGAAAAAATAAGAATAATGAGGCTTGTCAAATTGTAGTTAGTCTTTTTCAACAGAGCAGCAGAAAAGGCAATCGACTTTTTTGGACACTAGAAAAAGAGGATGCAAGGTTAGACTGGGGTTGGCTTTATTGCTCTTTTGGTTTGCCTCAGAGGAAAAAAAAAAAAAAAAAAGAGTGTAGGGTTGTTTGCAGAGTACCTATAGACATTCACCAATTTGGTGGAGTTTAACAACTTCAATACCAGGCACTTTTATCCATTCCTGTCCAGGCCAATTTTCAGCTTTCAGTGCTGTTGCACTTTGAATGAAAATTGTGCATCTTTTCACACAAATAGAGCTTTCTTTTGGTGGTATTTTATTTTTTGCTAATCGAAAATGTTGAAAATAAATAATTGTTCTTCATAAATTTATGTCAAATGTGTTCTGCTACATTACTTTGGTGAAAATAACCCAAATTAGTATCTATTATTTAGTCTGTAAGAAAGAGTCCACAAATTATAGCATACAGGTGAAACTCGAAAAATTAGAATATCGTGCAAATGTTCATTTATTTCAGTGATGCAACTTAAAAGGTGTAACTAATATATGAGACTCATTACATGCAAAGCAAGATAGTTCAAGCCGTGATTTGTCATAATTGTGATGATTATGGCTTACAGCTCATGAATACCCCAAATCCACAATCTCAGAAAATTAGAATATTACATACAATCAATAAAACAAGGATTGTACATAGAACAATATCGGACCTCTGAAAAGTATAAGCATGCATATGTACTCAGTACTTGGTTTGAGCCCCTTTTGCAGCAATTACTGCCTTAATGCGGCATGGCATGGAAGCTGTCAGCCTGTGGCACTGCTGAGGTGTTATGGAAGACCAGGATGCTTCAATAGCGGCCTTCAGCTCTACTGCATTGTTCGGTCTCAGGTCTCTCATCTTTCTCTTGGCAATGCCCCATAGATTCTCTATGGGGTTCAGGTCAAGCGAGTTTGCTGGCCAATCAAGCACAGTAATCCCACGGTCATTGAACCAGGTTTTGGTGCTTTTGGCAGTGTGGGCAGGTGCCAAGTCCTGCTGGAAAATGAAGTCAGCATCCCCATAAAGCTCGTCTACGTAAGGAAGCATAAAGTGCTCCAAAATCTCCTGGTAGATGGCTGCGTTGACCCTGGACTTAATGAAGCACAGTGGACAAACACCAGCAGATGACATGGCTCCCCAAATCAACACAGACTGGAAATTTCACACTGGACTTCAAGCATCTTGCAGTGTGTGCCTCTCCATTCTTCCTCCATACTCTGGGTCCTTGGTTTCCAAATGAGATGCAAAAGTTGCTCTCCTCAGAAAAGAGGACTTTGGACCACTGAGCAACAGACCAGGTCTGTTTTTCTTTAGCCCAGGTAAGACGCTTCTGACGTTGTTTGTTGTTCAGGAGCGGCTTGACAAGAGGAATACAACATTTGAAGCCCATGTCCAGGATCTGTCTGTGTGTAGTGGCTCTTGATGCACTGACTCCAGCCTCAGTCCACTCCTTGTGAAAGTCCCCAAACTTTTGAATGGCCTTTTCTTGACAATCCTCTCCAGGCTGCGGTCATCCCTGCTGATTGTGCACCTTTTTCTTCCACACTTTTCCCTTCCACATAACTTTCTATTAATGTGCTTTGATACAGCACTTTGGGAACATCCAACTTCTTTTGCAATTACCTTTTGAGGCTTTCCCTTCTTATGGAGGGTGTCAATGATGGTTTTCTGCACACCTGTCAGGTCAGCAGTCTTTCCCATGATTGTGATTCCTACTGAACCAGACTAAGAGACCATTTAAAGGCTCAGGAACCCTTTGCAGGTGTTATGGCTTAATTAGCTGTTTAGAGTGGGACACTTTGAGCCTAGAATATTGCACCTTTTCACAATATTCTAATTTTCTGAGATTGTGGATTTGGGGTTTTCATGAGCTGTAAGCCATAATCATCACAATTATGACAAATCACGGCTTGAACTATCTTGCTTTGCATGTAATGAGTCTATCTCATATATTAGTTTAAGTTGCATTACTGAAATAAATGAACATTTGCACGATATTCTAATTTTTCGAGTTTCACCTGTGTATCTGCAAAGCGATAAATCCTGAAGTACTGATGGCTCATTTCTCATTTGAGGCCCAGAAATGTCAGGACAGTACAAATATCCCCCAAATGACCATTTTGGAAAGTAGACAGTCCAAGGTATTTAGTAAGAGGCATGGTGAGTTGTTTGAAGTTAAGAAAAATTAAGAAATTTAAAAAAAAAAGAATTATTTTATTATTGATTTATTTTTTTACATACTGTCACCAGTGTAGTACAGCATCATCATATAATTGGTGTAGCGGTGATCAGGGACACTAGTGACGAAAAAAATGAAAATGATTACTATTTTTCTAAAATTTGTTTCTTTTTTATTACATTTTTTTTTAACACACTGTGACCAGAACAAAATCATGTTTCCATAGTAACATTGTACTTCTCTGGGGAAGTAATCAGGATTTTTTTTTACAAATTATGACTGCTTACAGCAGTGAACTTCACTGCTATAAGCAAGCATTTTACTAAATGAAATCGATTTATTCAGTTTGTTTTGTTGTGATTAGCTGTGATTGGCTACAGCTAAACACATGGTTCTCTGATTGGACCATCTGTACCATGTGATCACTGTGAACAATAGCAGCTAACAACATAATTGTAACAATGAATGGAATGAATCAAAGCCATTCATTGTTTACAATTGTCATGTGATCTGCTGTGATTGGTCACAGCAATCACATGGTACCGGAAGTGGGCCAGTACACTGATCAGTCATTGATTGTGTTTCGTGGACACAGCTGGTGCCAGATCACGCTTGCACAGCCACATGTGAGGCTCATTCATATATCCACACAGAACGACGAAGGTGGTTAAGTATCTTATGCATTGGACCACCATAAATAGATCAATGGAACTTCTTTGAAGAGTAGGGCAGCTGTTGGTTGCATAATTCTTTAGAATTCTCTAGTTTAGAATTTCCCTTGGATCTAAAAGCCAAACTTTATAATCCTTTTGATACTAATATTACTAGCACAAATAATCAGATTTCCATTGACTGCAATTATTAAATTCCATAACCATAGTGTATATTTAAAAATTATGATCATGATCTACATACATTCCTAGAGTTATTTAAAAAAAACTGCACCAAAAAGATGTCAAATATGCATCTACCCCAGGTGTACTATATACATAATGTTGTTACTTTCTGAATAGTAGGCTATGTGTGTCTAAAGGAAATTCTTTAGTTGCAATCACAGCATGACCATGGCTTGGACAATGCTGCACGGTGGCTACGCTACTCTATCACTGCTGTGTCAGCTGTTTGTTTTCCAATAAGTAACTATGTTAGTTAGGCTGGCCATACATTATACAATTATCTGCAGATTTTTGGTTTAGATTTACCAAAAACCATATAATAGGAGGACAAACCTAAACAACACTTTCAGTTGTATCCAATTAGGCAGGCCCTTGCACTACATAGTTGAAGGTAAATCTAAAGGAAATTGGGCAGAAAATCTGCAGATAATTGTATAATGTATGGCCAGCCTAAGACTGTCAGGAAAGGGCTCACCTGCTCTATGGGCTGCAGTACCGGGACTTATCAGCGAGTGTCTTTCAGCAGCCAGGATCTCACCTCCTGCAATCAAGCCATCACCTGAGGCTGATTGCAGGAGGTATATTTAAACAGCAATTATACCTGTAATCAGTGCCTTGGTGTTGTTCCCATGTGCCTGTGATATCATGTTATGCTGAACCTGCTACCTAGTCCTGTGATCCGCTCCTTGTCCTGTATGCCTCCCTGCGCCCCATGCTTGATCTCCTGTGTATGACCCCGGATAGCCCTGACTACGCTTTTATTCTGCACATGTATATATTGGGTGGGCGTTTTGGTTATTTGGTTTTTGCTTGCACTGTGCATTTGCATACTGGTGTGTCTCACCAATAAATTATATTATTTACATTACTCCTGAAGTCTGATATTCCGTGTCAGTCCACACATCTCTGGTCATATCTGGATTCCTGACATAACACCAATACCAGTTCTGATCAGAAGTGGCTGCACAGGGAAGCCATCTTGGCTTGTTGTTTGTGAAGGATGCATCCTGAGGAGGTTGTGTACTTGTCTCTGCTAGCAATAGAAGACAGAGAATACTGCTATAAGATTCTGAAGGAGTATGCCAGGGATCAGCTGCTAGAGTGCATGCGGGTTGCTCATTTTCTAGTAGATCAGGGCAGGGTGTTTTCTGAGGTGCAGCCATTGATTCAGGCTTGTGCTGAATTGGCTCTGTCCAGTACCCCTGAAAGCAGGGATGACTTTTCTCCTCCATTCAGTACAGAACAAGTAGAATCACTGGTATGGTTGTTGGAGGATGATCCGGATTGCCGCTTGGAGCATTATTCAGCACGTTCACAACATGTGCTTGTTGATTGTATAAACGCAGTGCAGTCTTTGGTCAGACAAGCTATGTGTAAGCTGAGCTTTGTTCAACCGGTACTACAGACATGGTCAGATTTGTTACACCCAGCCTCAGTCAGCTTGCAACAACCCAGTCCTGCTTCTAATCACTCATTTTCTCAAAGCTCTCTTCCTCCATTCCCCACAGCACGCACAGTTACAGCCCAGTATGCGCTGCTATCAACCACATGTCAGTACCCTGTTCCCACTCTCTGCACCTACCCTGCCTTTAACCGCGTCAGGAAGTCCTGTGTAGCAACTGCTCCCTTTTCTGTTCCATCCTTCAGCTTTTCTCTGTCATCAGCTGCTCCCTCCGTTTACAGCCCTGCATTCACTTGCAGTGCTTCAGTAACTAAACCCAAGAAGAAGCGAAAATTCTTTCCTACCAGTACCATCCTGCCAACCTGCTGTCTGAGAACCCGCCTTCTGTTATCCAGCCTGATGACCTGATGCCTGCCGTCCAGCCTGTTGACCCAATGCCTGCCGTCCAGCCTGATGACCCGATGCCCATTATCCAGCCTGATGATCTGGTACCCGCTACTCCGCCTGATAACCCAATGCCAGTTATTCAGCCTGATGACCCGATGCCCGCTATCCAGCCTGATGACCCAGTGCCCGCTATCCAGCCTGATGACCCAGTGCCCGCTATCCAGCCTGATGACCCAGTGCCCGCTATCCAGCCTGATGACTCTATGTCTGGCGTCCAGCCTGATGAACCGGTGCCCGTTATCCAGCCTGATGACCCGATGCCCGCTATCCAGCCTGATGACCCGATGCCCGTTATTCAGCCTGATGAACTGATGCCTGCCATTCAGCCTGATGAACTGATGCCTGCCATTCAGCCTGATGACCCACTGCCCGTTATCGAGCCTAATGATCCAGTGCCCGCTACATCGCCTGATGACCCGATGCCAGTTATTCAGACTGATGACCCGATGCCCGTTGTCCAGCCTGATGACCCAGTGCCCGCTATCCAGCCTGATGACCCAGTGCCCGCTATCCAGCCTGATGACCCGATGCCTGCCATTCAGCCTGATGACCCACTGCCCGTTATCGAGCCTAATGATCCGGTGCCCGCTACTCCGCCTGATGACCCAATGCCAGTTATTCAGACTGATGACCCGGTGCCCGCTGTCCAGCCTGGTGACCCGGTGCCTGCTAACCAGCCTGATGAACCGGTGCCGCCGTTCGGCTTGATGACCAGGTGCTCGCCGCCCGGCCTGCTGACCCAGTGCCCGCGGTTTGTCCTGCCGACCCGGTATTGAATGTCTGGCTTGATGTGCCTGTATCTGTTGCCCAGCATGATATTCCGGTGCCCGCTGTCTGGCCTGCTGTGCCCAGCCTGATGTGCCTCTGCCCGCTGCCCAGCTTGATGTGCCGCTGCCTGCTGCCCAGTTTAATGTTCCGCTGCCCAACTTGATGACCTGGTGCTTGCTGCCCAGCCTGATTTGCCAGCCCCTGATGTCCAGCTAAACTGGCCAATACCCAATTCCCAGCCTGCCTCTGGAGGTCCTGTGCCCAGCAACCTGCCTTCCTGTATTCTGCTGCATAAAGATACGTCTACCAGCAGGAAACCCAGCCAGTCGCTTGACTCCGGCAGTGGGATATCCAGCCAGTTACCTGACCCGGGTGGTGGAACATTTTGACCATTAAGGACTGTTTGGCGCGTCCTGAGGCCGCTCCTTAAAAGGGGGCGTACTGTCAGGAAAGGGCTCACCACTGGTGGTGCTGTGGCTCACCTGCTCTATGGGCTGCAGTACCGGGACTTATCAGCAAGTGCCTTTCAGCAGCCAGGATCTCACCTCCTGCAAACAAGCCATCACCTGGGGCTGATTGCAGGAGGTGTATTTAAACAGCAATTATGCCTGTAATCAGTGCCTTGGTGTTGTTCCCATGTGCCTGTGATATCCTGTTTTCCTGAACCTGCTACCTACTCCTCTGATCCAATCCTTGTCCTGTCTGTCTTCCTGCGCCCCGTGCTTGATCTCCAATGAATTACCCCGGCTAGCCCTGACTATGCTTTTATTCTGCACATGTATATATTGGGTGGACGTTTTGGTTATTTGGTTTTTGCTTGCACTGGGCGTTTGTATACTGGTGTGTCTCACAAGTAAATATTATTTACATCACTCCTGAAGCCTGATATTCCCTGTGTCAGTCCACACATCTCTGGTCATATTTGGATTACTGACAAAGACTAAAAATTTTAGGTTTAAAGAGACCATGTCATCACCTTAAAACATTGCTTGTAAAATCAACTATTTTAAATGCTTACAGGCAGTATTTTGCTATCTTGTAGCAACACCAAGCCCACATGGTGTGGCCCCCTGCCCTCTACCTTTTGATCTGTGCAGTGAGAGAAAAGAGTGAGGCACAATAGCAAAGCTGTGCACGATCTGCCATGTGAGGATGTAACATTATGTCACTCATTGATAAGTGATTAAAATTAAACTAGCATGATCTTAGAGCCTATTACTCTGCTATCATACCAAGAATGTATTTCCTAACTTACCGTACATCCAGTTGAAGCAGCTGCAGCTTTAAAACAAGCGTTGGCCTTCTCTTCTAAATCAGCAAGGTCTTTGCGTGATGGGGCACGCAAATAAAATTCTAGCTCAGTGTATGATGGAATGATGTTTGGTTTCACACCACCATGTTTTATTATTCCTGAAAGAAGAAAGAGTAAGAAAATTGAAGCCGCATGCCAGTATGTCATTTCACTTGAATTATTGGAAATATTGTATTTTACAAAGCAATCTACTGTAATTTAGCAATATAGATATCTCTGTATCTGCAGCAACTGAACCTCTGTGTTACAGGACTAGACTAGGCAAAACACACTCACTGGCCACTTTATTAGGTACACCTGTTCAATTGCTAGGTAATGCATATTGCTAATCAGCCAATCACATGATAGAAACTCAATGCATTTAGGCATCTAGACGTGGTGAAGAACGCTTGCTGAAGTTCAAACTGAGCATCAGAAAGGGGACTTAAATTACATTGAAAGTGGCATGGTTGTTGGTGCCACACAGGCTGGTCTGGTATTTCAAAAACTGCTGATCTACTGGGATTTTCATGCACAACCATCTCTAGGGTTTACAGAGAATGGTCCGAAAAATAGAAAATATCCAGTGATCGGCAGCTGTGTGGATGAAATTGCCTTGTTGATGTCAGAGGTCAGAGGAGAATGGGTAGACTGGCTTGAGATGATAGAAAGGCAACAGAAACTCAATGTCAAAATGGACCAAAATCTCTGAAGAATTTTTCCAACACCTTGCTGAATATATGCCATGAAGAATTAAGGCAGTTCTGAAGGCCAAAGGTGGGTCCAAACTGGTACTAGCGAGGTGTACCTAATAACGAGGCCGGTGAGTGTTCATTTGGCAGTACTTTATACTGACTTATGAACATTTCATTTAACCTAGAGCAATGCAAAAATGCTAAACAATGTTAACTCCTTACTAAGGTTCTTCTATGATAGTCTAAACAGGTCCCAATGTAGTTACTATGTGTTCTTTCTTTACTTGTGCCTCACACAATGAAACCCCCTTCTTCCCCTCCAGACACTGCAGCTCACAGTGAGAGGGTTTAGTAGCAATAGCAGTGCTGTCAATCCAGAAAACAGTATGCAGGACTAGGTGTGGCCAGGTGCTGATTGACAAGCTAAAGCAGGGATGTGCTTTTAATTTTACCAAGGGGCCACATGAGAAACTGGAACTGTTGCAGAGGGCCAAACTTAATTCTGCTCAATGTTAATTTTGGACTTTGGAAGGTCCATAACTACATAAACTTATAGAAAACAAAATTATGGCACTAGGATCTATAGGTACAACTGCTAATGAAATAGATCATTTATTTATTTCAGGTACTTTTATAGCACCGTCAATTTATGCAGCGCTTTACATGTACTATACATTCACATCTCTTCCAGATAGGTGGCTGGGGGGTGGAAGGAGGTGACTGAGCCATGGTTCTACTTCCTCCTGGCTACCCACCCAGACTGTAAAATAAGAGTGAGATGGGGCTGTCCTTATGCTGCGGCATTTTTAACTCGGGGTCCAGAGTTTAACAAGGAGCACCACTTCTGTTAAATGGGGCTGCACTGCAGCTATGTACACTCAATTTTGACACAGTAATATGGCATTATAGGGATAAATCAGGTAGTGAGGAGGCAATATAAACATAGGAAGAACTTGGGGTAACAGAGTGGTGGGAAACTGTTAGGACATCTCCTAAGCAACGCTCTCCTGCCAGAGCCAAGCCTCCCCTATTTACCAATCAGCTCCTGGGGCCCTCTCCTTCCAGTTCTTGCAGCTCTCCACATGCACATCTACCAGCATGTGAAGAAGCAAAGAAGCTGACAGGCTCAGGGAGGCAAACTAACAGTTGAGGCATCAAGGGCTGAATAGGAACAGCCAAAGTGCCAGATGTGGCCCTAGGATTGCAATTTACCCATATCTGAGCTAAAGGCTTATGAATCGACAGTAGTAATGCTGATATCCACACCATGTGCAACATCTTCTGATCCCACTGTAGTGCAAACAAAGCCTACATGCTGGTGACAGCACTGCTTAATTCAGAAACAGCACAAGGAGCATTGTCACCCCATTACAAGAAGCTGCATGAGGTGGACTTCACTGCTAGGATCAACAAGTACTTGTGAAATCTTGCAGGTGACTAGGGGAAAACTTCAAGTGCAGGCGTACTTACAATTAAGCGGAGTTCCACCCAAAAGGGGAAGTACCGCTTTAAAGATTGGTCCCCCGCTCCCCATTAAGGATTGGCACCATTGGGGAGCGGAGGGGAGGGAACTGGTACCCGAATTGGACAGGTATCTGCTCCCACTTCCGCTGCGATCGTCTCGACGATCGGAAACGGAAGTTGTCCTCCTACCCTCCATCCCCAAAGTCTTGTCGGACACGTGACAGGTCCCAGAAGACGAAGGGGCCATTCAGGAAGCGCATGCGCAGTGGGCACCCAGCTGTGAAGCAGCAAGCTGTCACAGCCGGGTGCCCACACTGTAGATACCAGAGCCTGGAATACAGGACGGCCGGTGAAATGGACTGCGGCGGGGGCAATGCGGGATCGTGGGACAGGTGAGTGGCTGTTTGTTAAAAGTCAGCAGCTACAGTTTTTGTAGCTGCTGACTTATTTTTTTTACAGAGTGAGTGGGATTCCGCTTTAAGTGCTGCAGCACATGTTTTCTAATAGTAGGTTATAGTTTTAAACAACAATTTTACTATATCTTAGGCAATCCTGTTAACCTGATATGCATACCAACTATTTAGTGCATATAACGCGATTCCCCCATTACTGCCTACATCAGTAGGGACTAATAAATGCTGGCCAAAGAAATCTCAAATAGCTCAAATCTCTCACAAGCGAAGCTCCAGTCAAACCAAAAATAAAATAAAAGTCAGCAGCTACAAAAACTGTAGCTGCTGACTTTTAAAAAAGAGCCACTCAACTGTCCTATAATCCAGCATACTCACCGCAGCCGGTTTCACTAGCCATCCTTGCTCCCCAGTGCCAACATCTTAAGTGTGGGCGTCCGGCTGTGACAGTTTGCGGCTTCACAGCCGGGTTCCCACTGACTGAGCATGTGCGAGTAGAACTGCGCCTTGTGTATGGTCCCGTAGTCTTCTGGGACCTGTCAAGTGTCCCAGAAGACTACAGGTGGGGGAAGGGAGGACAACTTCTGCGATAGGCGATTGCTACGGAAGTGGGAGCAGGTACCTGTCAAAATCAGGTACCCGCTTCCCCCACTCCAATCCTCAAAAGGTGCCAATTCCTCACAGGAAGTGGGGGACTAGTAATTAAAGCTCCGCTTTGAGGCAAGCAATATGGCTGCTTACACTAGGCGCAAGTTACCACGCAAGAAAATATGTTTCAGACTCAACCTGGGCATGGCCAGCTTTAGACAAATTCTTTGAATCCAAATATTCTTGTTCAAAAGCTACTAAAATTAACATTGAAGACGAACATTGAAATAGATGCAGAGAAAGCTTGCAGTCAAATCAGTGGTTAAATCTGGTTACATAACATTGAAATCATTTGTATTCATATTTTAGGGACATTTAACATTTGTGTTAGCAGCTTGGAAATGTATAATATGCAATCCCCATTTCCTGTGGAGTGAAAACAAATCAGAACATAGCTCTTAAACAGTTCTCACCGTGAACTCTCCAGGTTGGTTTCATTTGCTGTCTTAAGACAGACAGATTGTTGTATGCAAGAATAGCAGCATCTAAAGCATTAATTCCTTCCCATGGGTATGCAGCAGCATGAGAAGCTTTTCCATAATATTTCACAGTCACACTAGGAAATAAAAGCCAGCTCTTAGCAATTATTTCTCTTTTTTAATTCCTTTCTATTGTGATTTAAGCTGAGCAGTACAGACATGGAAATGGAAAAAATTAACATAAAACAAAACTGTGAAGTTGTGGTATTGTTATACTGCAGGATAGGCAATATTTCTGTATACATGTTATTGACATGCTTACCTACCCAAGACTGAAAAATCTGTTTGCCTTTGGAATAACCTTCCACAAGTCTTAAATGCAGTTTAAAATTTAAACAAGTAGCAACCCGTAGAGGAAGAATAATACTTTTATATCTCTGCAGTGGGCAGATAGGCCAGCCTTCACTCTATCGCAATAGCCACCACTGATATCTCACTCTATGGTGACACAGTGGAACATCAGCACAAAACAGGGGCCCAAGCATGTGAGAACACCAGAAATGATGGATACCAGTGGCAATAATAGCACTGTAAGAGACTAAAGATAAGGCTCGCCACCTACAGGACAGGCAAGTATTATGTTTCTTACTTCATTTTATAAGAGAAGATGTAGGCAATGTTGAAACAAAATGGTTGGGACTTGTGCCTAGGTCTATGGCTGACCATACATTAATCTTTTTTTTTTTGTTCAACCAAAAATTTATCTGATTCCCCCATTGATACATTTGATGTAGATTGGGGGAATCACTCCTGCTGTGCTATTGTATTCTGCCGGCAGGAGCCTTTCCGCCGTCAAAATACATTGATCAGTGCTGCCAGTTCTAGCCAGTGGCAATGTTTGGAAAAAAACTGACAGGGTGGTTGTACAGAAATTGATCCCTGCTGAACCAGCCAAATTTTGATTCATGTGTGGTTGGTTTATGACCCTCAGAATTGGTGGAATCAGATAGCAGTAAGTCGTAATAAGGCTCAGATAACATTATTTGCACTTACCAATCAATACTGGTAAGCAAAGATGCATTTGTTGGAAATGTTTAACCCAAATGAGTCTAAAATTATTAGTATGCATCCAAACTTTACTATGGTGTTTTACTAGATCTTTAAACTGCATCCAAACCCAAAAAACTATTTTTATTTTTTTTTTAAATTTGCAGCTTCCTGGTCTCTAGATGTGGTAGATGCATTGTTTTTTTTTTATCAGGCTTCATTTCTACAATTTTCACCTGCTAATCCTACAGATAACAGGATTTGTACTCACTCCATTATATCAAAAGGGAACGTTACTTGCAACCAGGCTGGATTTCAAACATGTTTTCCTCTCTTACATGGGTGATGGGGGGGATTAGTAGTTTACGAAGGGAAGATAATATACTTTGTGCTTATAGTTCTGTCCACAAGAAGTGAAAAGAACACTGCATTTCTGGCAAGATCAAACAGCAATTTTCTGTACTTGCAGAAAAAGTTCTTAACTTGAATGTTTAAAACCAATGCAGTCACCATTTCTAAGGAAGGGTAAGCTAAAATATATTACATTTTTGTTCTTGGGTTTAGATATTTGACCATACGTCTGAAAACAGTAATGTCTATTCAAATCAAAGTGAAAAGATAAAAAGGAACATTTTTTTTCCTTTGCTTGCATTATAAAAATGTAATCTGAGTTCAGAAGTATAAGTCATAATTTGCTTGCTAGCATTGAGATCGTCATCTGAACTGGCAGATTTAGATCTGCTCTGGAAACTGATCAGCAATCTGACCTCTGTGTGGCCAGCTTTGAAAATCCATTTATAATCTTTCCTGAGAATAAATTCCATCTACCAGAAATTAACTGAATTCATTCGCAGGAAATGGTTCAGGAAATGTTTGCTTTCTCAGTTCATAAAACTGGAGAAATTGGAAATACTTGTTTTTCTATAAAGGATGCTGAATGTGTTTCTGCATACAGAATGAAGAAGGAAAATCCAAAAGTTCAAAAACTTGTGTAGTATACTTAACAATACCACAATGAATGAGCAATATTTCCTCAAAATGATTACAAGATATAAACATGCACTTTCAAATCACTTATAGGCAAAAGGCCTACTTTTATTTATGCCTTACTCACTCATGTACGGCAACATCAGGCAGATAGGCTGCATCATCCTGGGCAGGGTGTGCCATGAACACTATATCTATATCTTCAAAGGCACCAGCCTTTATAAGGTCAATTTTACCTCCACCTTCTTCCTCCGCTGGAGTTCCCAATACTGTAATCTAGGGAAAAAGGTGAAACACATTTGGTTTTATATATCAATGACTCCAGTCAAGTCTAGATAAAAGTAGCCCTGACATTCATTTATAGCATACTTGTCCAGGACTATGACTAAAACATACTGAAGTCAGACACAGCCATTCATCTAACATTTTCAGGAGACCTGCAATGGCAGCCCCCATACTTCTCCAATAACAGTCACTTTAAATGCTCTCTCTTCTCCCAGCAACCTTCTCAATTCACCTCCCCCTGTTCCTCTGAAAGCTTTGTGGTCCTGCTAGTCTCCTGGCCAGGTTCTTCTTCTGTGCACACCCAAAGGAATCTCTATTCATTCCTAAAAAGGTTGATGACCTTTGGAACACAAAATAGGCTGCTTTTCTGTAGGTTTGAATGGAAACCAACAACAGCCTGCCTATGAGACTTCAGGAACAGCAGTTTTGTGGCATCTAGCAGGCACAAGTAAGTAGGACACTTGGGAGAGTTGCTGAGGAAGAGAGAGCATTTGAAAGCTAATAGTACTAAAAGGACTACAATCTTTTAAGGATACATTCTGTACAAAACTATATTAATAGATACAGTTGATGATGCACCTCTTATTCAGGAGGGGGTGTGCGCTATTCAGTGCTAAATTATATGTGAGAATCCATATTCTCTCTCTCTCTGTGTAATAGCCTGATGTGCCTTGGTGACAAAGGTGCAACAGCACTTTTTTCACATTCTATGCTTCCTTGCCAGACTTGGATAAACAGTATATTTGCATCAAATTTGATGTCTCTTCAATGTGCATACCTAGTTCTCAGTGTGGATTCTCCTGGTAATTTTTGGAAGCTGTCAGGATCCTGAATTAGATTGGACATGTGATTCCTTCTCTACAAACACGCATGCTTTATGCTAATGAAGGCTTCATATTGGCAGACTGTACTCTAAACCAGTGTTTGTCAATCACTGCGACTATTACACCCAAATAGATGAATTTTTCTCCTGATTGAGGCGGACAACCCTACCCTTGAATTGGTGCAATCGATGGCTCCTGCTTGCAATTGTACCTTGTCAAACCATGGATAGCTGGTTAACTTCCCTTTAAAGAGATCTCTCCAAAACTGTGAATGATCCTTCCCTTGCTTATAGTACGCATGGAAAATGTCTGTAATTTATCATTTCAACTGATCCTGTCAACTAAAGCTTTCCAGATTTGCTATCATGGCTCTCGTTAGTATTCATGTGTACGCACCTCTGTTAATTCCTGTAATTCTAGCATGAGAAAGATTTGATCCCCATGGCCCTTGAGGAACTATGTCTCTTCACATCGATTCTAGATATTTAGGACGCTACTGATGGTAAGAGCACCCATCTTCCTCAGCAGACTAAGGGATAGACTGCTAAGACTGAGTTTCCCCCTCTCTGAGTGTTTAGAAATATTATTTTTGTTTCTCTACTAGCCTGGTTCCGAGTCTACTCACAAGGTCTGGTGCTCAGAGTCTTCCAAATCCTTAAGCAGACCATGTCAACTCCAAGCCTCATTAATAAACCTGACTACCTAAATACATTATATTACCTAAAACTAATAAAGTTACCAGTATTTACCGGCTTCCAGTTTCCCCAGTTGAGTGCCGTGTGAATTTTAGTGAAGACAAACATTCCTTAGCTTGCAGGTGTGGCCCCAATTTCCACAGTGGAGGAACGCTCAGACAACTTACATTTCATTTGGATACAGGAGGTGGTATCCAAGGGCTAAAGACTGGAGTTTTGCTTTCGGTCTCTTCTTTGATTTTCTTTTCTCCATACCGATTAGTCGATCCCCATCAAGCTTTGTCAGGGCTTCTGGGTCTGGATGTCATTGCTTGAGTTCCCGTGGTGGAAAGGTTTTAGGGGTTTGCCTCATTTTGGATCTAAGTTTGGACTATCTTCTTTTTGAATTCAGAAATTAGACATGGAATTCACCACATCTGACTTCTGTGGACATCAAGGACATGTACTTTCATGTCCACATCTTTCCAGCACATCTATTATTGCTACATTTTGTTGTGGGGCCCACACTACCAGTTAGTGGCCTTGCCCTTAGGCATTTGGTTTGCACCTTAAGTGTTCACCAAAGTGCTAGTCCTAGTATTATCCCTCTTTTGCTACTGTCGCATCACCAATGTGGGATACTTAGACAACCCACTGTTGAAAGAACAGCCAGGGGGATCTTCGTCGGTGGCTTTTTAACTTTGAGAAATTGTTGCTGGACTTGACTCATCATTTGGAGTCTAGTCTTGGACTCAGCTCAGCCCAGGGCTTTACTTCCAAAAGGAGAAACTTCAGACTCTAAGGTCTTAGGATCTGGCTTCAAAGATTGTTGATCTTTCACTCCTTGTCTAGGACCTTTGTACAGGAGTCTTCCTTGTAGTTCCCCTGTTCATTCACCTGTGACTCGGAGATATAAATTTGATTTTCTCTGTGCTTCAAAGACCACCCTTTGAACCCATTACTCTTTCTCTACTCTCACCCACAAGGTGATGTTTTTCTTAGTCATCCTCTCTGCAAGGGGAGGTTCTAAATCGGTGGACATTCTGTATCCTGTAAGGAACCCTTTCTGGTTTTGCACATAGACAAGTTGGTGTTAAGGCCCAAGACTGCCTTTTTATATAAGGTGGTTCTATCTTTCACCTAAGCCTGGAAATTGTTCTCCCATCCCTCTTTCTGACTGCGGTTTATCAAACAGAATATACCTTCCATTGTCTGGATGTGTGTGTCTTTAGGAAGAGTAATTATTTTGTATTCCAGACAGACCCTGTAAGGATACATCAACTTTTTGTTCCACCATCTCTAAGTGACTCAGGTCAACCATCATCCAAAATGTACGGTTTTCAGAATCCTGTTATAGTGAACTCTTCTAGATCTGTGAGTGCTTTCTTAGTCTTTTTTTGGCATAAAGCATTCTTTCCAAGACTACCAACTGGTCTTCTGTCCTTTCTTCAGTTCTACCAGGTGGATATCCTGGCCTCATTGGATAACAAATTTGGGAATTAGGCCCTTGAGGTGGCCTTTTGAGCTGCAGACAGTCCCCAGTTTTCTTTTTTTTCTTGGGTCTGTTAGCCTTTGTTGCTACGTTGCTCACACTTCTGTTGGACTGCTTTTGGATATACCAACTGTCTAAGAGTTCCTGTTCTCCTCAAAGGACGACAAAGAAAATAGGATTTTTGTACTCATTGTAAAATCCTTTTTTTGGTGTCTAATAAAGGACACAGGTTCCTCCCCTCTGTGTTTATTTTCATGTTCTTAGTGCCACTTTGCTACAAAGATGAGGCATGATGGTTGTGGGCCAGGTTATCCTATGCTGGCCCATGTTTTTCCTCCATTTCCTCTGTAGGTGGCAGTATAGCCCATAATCTAAGAATTCCTTTGTCCCTCAAAAGGACTCCAAAAAAGGGCTGCACACGGAGTACAAAAGTCCTATTTTTCTAGCGATTTCATGAGACGACACAAGTGACCAAAGTCACCCTCTTACATGACGTAAAAGTACTCTTGCTCCAGTATTAACTGGATATTACTCTGGACCAGCTTTGAGAATGACAACAGTGGACCATGCATGCATAATGTACACTATATTGCCAAAAGTATTGGGACACCCCTCCAAATCATTGGATTCAGGGTCTACATCTACAATAAAGCCATTTATCTACAATAAAGCCATTTGAATATACTACACTATGGGCACCTTTTCTATGGCTTCTCTATGGAGCTATTAAGTTACAGAGTCAGTGGAGTTTTGCTGAATCACACAGTATCCAGAGGAAGGGAATCCCTGTAAGCAGGTTGCAGACTCAGTCTAACCTAAAAGGAGACCTCTGGATTTACAGCCTTCACCCACTTACCGTTGTGCTGCCCATTCTTTGAAGGAGGACCCCTACCTACCATACCTCTTCCCGAGGCGGATATATTAATGCACATATCCTATGCACATCTGGGAAGTGCGCAATTTTACCACTTCTCCCGAGCACTACCACCTCTGATATTCTGGCTCACTCGGATGTTATTACCACATATGTCCACGGACTTACGTACACTAAAGACCTCATTTGTGACTATACTATTGATTATTTAGCGCTGCACTTTACTATATTTTATTGTATTTTTGGGTTTTATTTGGTTACCTTGATATGCCAGCTGATATATTAGGAAGCGCTCACTCTGTTCTATTTTATGACTTTTAATAGGATGCATCTGCACATGCTCCCATATGCAGTGGTCAGAGACTCAGCAGATGTCCCCTGGCCTAAACACTGTAACATGGGGGTGGGCAGCGCTATGCAGCAACTTTACAGAGGACTTGAACTATGGAAGCTGTGCCCAAAAAAGCAAACAAGAGTACAAAGGACTAGTCACCAATGTTGCCTGTGGTCTCCAAGGTAAGCTTGAATTTGTCTGGAAGTAGATCTAGGTTCTTTATCCACCATTTGAACAATCCTTTGTTGCAATCTTTTCTGGAGTTTTGCATTAAATGTGTCAGATTTGGCTTTTTGCTTCTCCACTTTTTTTTGTATCATACCAATACAAACAAAAAATATAAACAATGGAAAGACTAAAGATTTGTAATTGCAGCAATTTTCTGGGCGAATTGGTGCATTATCTGGCAGAAATGCAGGGGTGCCAATATGTTTAGCCAGGAGTGTATGTTTTTCACCTTTGTTACCTTCAATAAATCTTATTGGCTTGTCACTTAGTTTTGAATCCACTCTCCTCTGTGAAGCTCCACATATCTGGTCACACCAGCTCTGCAGGATACCAGCCTACGGTATAGTAACCTAATGCTAAGGCCAGTAATGGCCAAATTGGGCTGCACAGAGGACCAGTTTGTAATCCACTTGCTATATTCTTGTGGGAGGCTGTAACAAGATGATTTCAGACAAAATCTCCAATACCATGTATTGTTAGCAACAGATATGGAGAAATGTTGCCAGACATTACAGAGACAGACCAGTAAACAGTTTGTATTGAAATTGTGTCTCAATCTTTTGATGGCCAGGGCAATTTTACATTTGGTGAAATTCAATCATTGGTTCAGATCTACTCTGAGCTGGCTTTACCTGTTAACTCTTGCTGTGATGGTTTTTCTACAACTTTCAGAATGTCTCAGGTTGTGGCTCTGGTGTGGCTGTTAGAGGATGATAGCTGACTCTGGTTTTATGAACATAATTCACCAGACCCCTTGTGTTCCAGCCACAGGCCAGCCTGCTAACGCCAGCCTCTGGTCAACTTGTTTCTGTCCAGCATAATTCTGTGGCAGCCATTCTGATCCATCCTGACTCCTGAGACCTGGTGAAGGGGCAATCCCAAAATGTCACAACCTGGTATTGGCTTGCAAAAAAGTAGCCAAGGGGACACTTAGACCTCCAGCCCATCACTTCTTGAGGGGTGATGGGAAATTGCATATTACATACTTCCCTATTCTAGTTATTTCACAATAATAAGAAAGAAAGCCTCCAATATCCTGGATACATTAACTGACCTCATACCAAAGGGATCTCATTACAAACTTAAAAGGTCATGTTTCTCCAATGGGGGTGGGCTGACCATCTCTTTACATTCAAGTCCTATATATAATACAGCAAAAACATGGAGTAACGGTCTCACCTCAGAACGGCCATCATGCATGCGTCTGATTCTGGTCATCTGCACCATACCATATAATGCAGGGACCCATCGTGCAAACAGCATCTCTAGTTAAGTATTTTTGTTATATTTTCTAATGTTATTACATTTGTTATCTGTAGGAGTCATTACTTAAGTAAATGTTATACTTACAAGTATATGTGTGATCTCTCTTTGCACATATCAAATACAACCCCCAAAACATAAACTATCACATATTCATGATAAAGGTGTTCTTTTATCATGCAGGGGTAAATGACCAGTGCTAAGTTCTCTGGCATTCTTGGAGGAGACAGTTCTCCTCTGAATGCCTGTTCATGAAGTGGTGTGGATCGCTTCTCCTAATGAGGAGAGAAGTGATCTACAAACACTTTGAACGCTGGAAAACGGCTCCTGTTACTGTAATCTCATGAGATTACAGTAAGAGATCAGTCAAACACCTAGTTTACTAAGCAGCAGTAAATTATCTCTGCTTCGTTTGCTGCTCCACCGATTCTCCACCTCTGGGCTGGAGAATCTGGAGGGAGAACACAGATCACCAGTGAAGGGCTGACATTGTTCCTTCATATACTGGCCATCTGTGTGCTGAGATGATCAGCGGAGAACATGTTCTCCACTGATCATGTTTCCTAAACCGCTAATGATCTGAGATCAGCAACGATCCTCAGGATTGCCGCTCATCTGTTTCATAAAGGGACACCAAAATAAGAGGTGATCTGGTGAAGACCAGTCATCACTAAGACTCAAGAAAGCCTATCTGCTAGAGGTGTCACTTGTAGCAGTAAGACACTGCCTGTCCATGTGTCAGCGGCTCCAGTCTAGTCTATTCCTGTGCCTGCCACTCCAGTGCAGTCTGTTCCTGTGCCAGCTGCTCCAGTCCTGTTTGTTTTTAATTGGTGCTCTGCACCATGACCTTGCTTCAGCTGTCTTGCACTCTGAACTGTGTTTCAAACACTTTACATCCTGTTTCTACTTCAGACATTATGAACCTCAAGCTTTTTTCAAGGACCTTGCATCCTAAACTAGTTTTTAAGGACCCGCACCTTGCATCCTAAACAAGTTTTTAAGGACCCGCACGCTGATTCTGCTTCTGAGACTCTGTACCTGGGTTTGGTCCCCAAGGTTCTGGAGCCTGACTCTACAGACTTTCTGCCTGCTTCCCAGTCTGACTCTGCACACTCTACGCCTGCTGCCCAGCATTACGCTGCACACTCTCGGTCTGCTGCACAGCCTTTTCCAGTTCCATCTGCTCCAGTCCTGAATGTCTTCATACCAGCTGTTCCAGTTCTGACTGTCACTGTATCAGACCTCTGGCAATCTGCTCCTGTGTCAGCTCCTGCCATGCCTCTCCACCTTTTGGAGCTCAACACTCCAGTCTTCTTCTGCTGCAATAATACCTCGCTATGTTTTTATAAAAAGTTCTATCCATCCCTGGAACAGACTTGCTTATTCAGCGAAGTGGGGTCCTTGACCAATTCTCAAAGCAGCTCTGCACCCTGAGCTTGCTTCAGCAGCCTTGCACCCCCAACTTTGTTTCAAACACTTTGCACCCTGTTTCTACTTCATAAGTTATTAACTCCAACCCTCAAGGACTTTGCATCCTGAATTGTTTTTTTAAGGACCCAAACCCTGATTTGGCTTCTGAGGTACCAGAGTTTGGTCCCCAAGGTTCAGCACCTAGACTTTGAAAACTCTCCTCCTGCTGCCCAGTCTGACTTTGCACACTCACCACCTGCTGCTCAGCCTGATTCCACACACTCTCTACCTACAGTTTATCATGACTCTGCAAACTCTCTGCCTGAGCCCAGCCTGAATCTGCTAGAGTTGCATGGACTTGGACAATTAATTTGTCTGATAAACTGTTAGGAACTATTCAATTTGTTCAATTTTGGCAATAAAACCTGTAAGCAGTTGTATTTATGTAAGGGCTTGACAAATCCTACGCACCAGGTCGCCATGGTGACCTGAAACTGTATCCTGGCACCTGGGCCCCCACTGCTCCGTGCTCACCCACCCTGTGTCCCTGGTCGGCTCCCCTCCCCTGCCCCACAGAGTGGAGCCCAGTCCAGTGTCCCAGGTCCCCCGAAGAACCCCCCCCCATCCCTCCCTGTGCATAGAGCCAAGGTGGAGCTCCCTGATGAACACCTCTCCAGGGCAAAGAACCCCTCCAAACTCCTTGCACAGCCTCACAAAAGCTGCCCCCCCTGGAGGCACCGCAGGCCTCCCCCACCCAGAGAGCCCATGGAGCAGAGAATGTGGCTCCTCACAGCAATTGCCCCATTCACACCACTGATGCGTCCATGGACAACTCATATATCTCAGGAAGCTGCAGGATCATTCACAAAGTGCCATGTGAGCACCCACATGCTCAGTGGGGAGGCAGTTGTGGTTCTTCAGAAAGACAAAGCTGTCTCCCATATCCAAGATGGTGGCGTTGCGGACCCACAGTGGTAAGAATAACTTATTGTGGGAAAACAGCATTAGACCTCAGGCACTGGTAAGTACTAAGTACCTGATTTGTAAAACGTAGCAGCTACAGTATTTGTGGTTACTGACTTTAAAAAAGAAAAACAAACTGAAATTTGTCTTTTAGCAAGAAACGTTTTTATTGTCAGGATAAAAAAATGTGCACTATTGTTTATGGGCCCTACTACGGGTATAAACTACAAAGAATATACACATACGTGGTATCACTGCGATCATCAGGAGCAGGGAAATTTATTTTGAAAACTATTTTGAGTTGCGCTTTTGTGGTGGGTTAGCAAGCAAGAAATATATAGAGTTACATTTAAAATAATTTTTTTTTTTTACTATTTTAAGTGTTTTTCCATGATAAATAAAAAAAAAAAAATCAGGAGATATCCATTACCACTAAATGGGTTAGTTATCCATTTTCCACTAAAGGAAAGCCCAATTTGTTCTGAAAAAAGAAGATATAATCCACCTGGATAAATTAAGACGTTGAAAAGACACATGTCAAAGTTGCAAAACTGCACTCAGGTGTTATAGAGGAACTGAAGTCATTTTAAGAAAAATTGTGAGCAAGCAGGCTATTTACTGCACAAAAACATACAATGTCTCTTCTGCAATAAAACACACATACCTGCCTGCTCACAGTCTTCTGCAGAATGTAAACTGAGCTGTGTATGCACAGCTCAACTTTCACTGCCGGTATAATCCCTATGTGCCAGGTTGACTGATGTGTATGCACAGAACTCATCCCACACTGGCCAATGAAAATGCCTGTAGACTGGCACTCAGAGAAGATGCAGGCGTCAGTCAGGGAACCCTCCTGGACTTTAGGCTGTTAGAGAAGAGATACAGTTGTGCTAAGAAATGTGCATACCCTGGCAAAAATCATGGAATTTTGGCATTGATATTGAAAATATGACAGATCATGCCAGAAAACTCTCTTTTATTTAAGGATTGTGATCATATGAAGCCATTTATTATCACATTGTTAGTTGGCTCATTTTTAAATTATAATAATAAAAGAAATCACACAAATAGCCCTGATCAAAAGTTTACATACCCTGCAATGTTTGGCCTTGGTACAGACACACAAGGTGACAGGTGAGTTCAAATGACAATTAAAAGTTAATTTTCCACATCTGTGGCTTTTTAAATTGCAAATAGTGTCTGTGTATAAATAGTCAATGAGTTTGTTAGCTGTACTGAGCAGGCTAGGTAATGACCCATGAGAAGCAGAAAAGACCTGCATAACAAGATAATGGAACTTTATAAAAATGGAAAATAATATAAAAAGATATCTAAAGCTTTGAATATGCCAATCAGTACTGTTCAATCACTTATTAAGAAGTGGCAAATTCGGTATCAAGCCAAGGTCAGATAGACCAAAAAAGATTGCAGCCACAAATGTCACAAGAATTATTCGGGATACAAAGAAAAACCCGTAGGTAACTTAAGAGAAATACAGGCTGCTCTGGAAAAAGATGGTGTGGTTGTTTCAAGGAGCACAATACGACGCTACTTGAACAAAAATGAGCTGCATAGTTGAGTTGCCAGAAAGAAGCCTTTACTGCGCCAATGTCACAAAAAAGCTCGGTTACAATATGCCTGACTATCCTTGACACAGCTTCTGTAATCTGGAGTGACGAGACCAAAATAGAGCTTTATGGTCACAACCATAAGAACTATGTTTGGAAAGAGGTCAACAAGGCCTATAGCGACAAGAATACCATCCCCACTGTGAAGCATGGTGGTGGCTCACTGATTTTTTGGGCTGGCATGTGAGCTCTAAGGGCACAGGGAATCTTGTGAAAATTGATGGCAAGATAAATGCAGCATGTTTTCAGAAAATACTGACAGACAATTTGCATTCTTCTGCACAAAAGCTGCAAACGGGACGCTCTTGGACTTTCCAGCACGCTATTGACCCAGGTCCGAACAAGCGGTCCGTTTCCATCCAACTGCCCCATAGAAAACAGCAGGCTGTGTCTGTGTCCGCTCTGCATAGTGGAGCAGACATGGATCTGTCTTCCACCTGCTCAGCGGGGATCAGCAGAGATATCCCCCCCTGAGCAGGTGGATCCACTTGATGGAGCCCACCCCGTTTGAAAGGGGCCTAAGAAATAAAAGAAATGTGTTTTGCCTGCTCACTCATGTTTTTTTAAAAAATGGTACATACGGTATATTACCAGTTCTCCAACGGCATGCAAACATTTGAGCACAACTGTAAGTATACAGACTTTAGTTCTGCTTTATGATTAGTTTGGACCTTCACTATGAAGGGCTTAAAGTGATTCTAAAGGTTTTTTTTTTCAAGAAAAAATAACAAACATGTCTATACTTACCTGCTGTGTGCAGTGGTTTGCACACAGCAGCCGGGATCCTCCTTTTCTCGGGTCCCCGGCAGGCTCTCCTGGCCCCTCCCTTTTGTCGGGTGCCATCAGCAAGCAGCTTGCTGAGGGGGCACCTGCTGCTCCGTGTGTCCATTCACACATGGAGCTGTGGCTTGGCCCCACCCCCTCTCTCTTCTCACTGGCTGTGATTGACAACAGTGGGAGCCAATGGATCCCACTTCTGTTTCGGCCAATGAGAAGAGGGAGTCCCGGGATAAACGAGATGCCAGTGCGCGCTGGATCGAGAGGGGGCCTAGGTGAGCATTAGGGGGGCTGAGGGGAACGAGGCGCACCTTCATGCATAGAATGCATGAAGGTAAAAAAGCCTTAAGCCATTAGAGCCACTTTAAGAATCGAGTGAAATGTGCAGAGTATACAGCCAGCTTCAGATACAACCCCTCTAGATCATATAATGTACACTGTAGGTTGGATCATTTTCTATTATCTAAGTTTCCTATATATCTGTATCATTACAATTGTGACAATGAGTTTTGCTTACTGTATTTTTAAAATACTTTTTCAATAAAACTTTACTGAAAGAGAGAAACGCTGGCATGTCCTGGTCCTTTTTATTCCTTCAGCTGTCAACTGATTTTTGGCAAGCATTATTTCCTAGATTGCACTTTAAGGGCTCTTTCACACTGGTGACCAGAAGCCAGTAAAATCAGGCAGCTGAGCTGCAGTTTTATTGCCTCCCAGCTGCTCACAGGAATTCCAACCTTACTGCCTGAGGAGGCAATACATATACCAAACTTTTGGCTCGCACTTGTGATACAGTCCTGCAAAGTAAAATTTCCATTCTGGAATTAAATTTTAAAAAAAAGTCTGCTGTTGCTAGATCACTTGTCTTTTTGAGCCCTCCACAGATCACTTTTCAGAGGGCAGTAAGCATCATTGACTGTCTGATTGAGCTCTAAAACTGCCCACACTAGTGGAATTTAGTTTGAAATTCACAGTGATGAGAAAATTTGAAGGAGCAGGATGTAAAATTTTTCCTCAAACGAACAAATTTCTAACAGAGCATGTGACTTTCATTAAGCCATCGAATGTACTGAGAATTTTCGTATGAATGTTTTTTGAAAAATCTGCTAGTGTAAGGCCAGCTTAACGCATACCAAAGTGGCAGAACTGCGTTCAGCTGTTAAGATTTCTTTTAAGGGGTTAAGAACCAACTGAAATTCCCAGTTTATGACCGGTTTCAGATACAACACATCTACATCGTATCATGTACACTGTAAGTTGGATCTTTCTGCAACATAATTTTATATTATCGAATTTTCAAACGTATCTGTACCAATGCACTTGTAACAATGTATTAATTAAGCCCTGATTCACACTGAATGCAACTTTGAAATCGCACTACTTTATTTAAAGTAGCGTGATTTCAGAGCTGCAGATCACTGCGATTTGTGCCTCGGATTTCACTGTGGTTTGCAACTTCATTTAACAGAAGTCAATGTCAGTTGAAACAGAAAAGTAGTGCAGGAACTCTTTTTAAAATTGTACTAGTTCAAATCGTACTGATTTACCCTAGGTTCATACCTACCGTATTTTCTGGCGTATAAGACGACTTTTTACACCTTGAAAATCTTTTCAAAAGTCGGGGGTCGTCTTATACGCCGGTAACGGCATGCTGACACTTTTTAGGGGGGCGGCACGGTCCCGCCGCCGCCCCCCTTCCAACAGAAGGGAAACTAAGTACAGGGGTGGGCAGGGGCTGCTGTCTCTTACCTGGCTCCGGTCCCACGAAGATCCGGTCCAGGAAGCGCGGCTGCTCCTTCCTTCGGTTCGTCCACTGGATGTTCGCGCGGCTGCTTGGCTCCGCCTCCTCACCGGTGATTGGCCGCCAGAACTGTAGCTCAGGAAAGGCACACAGGCGGCCAATCACCGGCGAGGAGGTGGAGCTGAGCGGCCCCGCGAAAATCGAGTGGAGATGCAGGTAAGTGTGCCGTGCTTAGGTGCTGCTGCAACCACATATGCTGGCTGCAGCAGCACCGTACTGGAACAGGGGTCAGCAAGTGTCAGTAGGAGGAATAGTGCCCCATCGTTGGTGTCACTGATACCAATGATGGGGCATTATTCCTCCCACTAACACCAACGATGGGGCACTTTTCCTCCCCCCCACTGACACCAACGATTGGGCACTATTCCCCCCCCCCCACTGACACCAATGATGGGGCACTATTCCAACCCCCACTGACACCAATGATGGGGCACTATTCCACCCCCCACTGACACCAATGATGGGATTCTATTCCTCCCCCCCCCACTGACACCAACGATGGGGCACTATTCCCCCCCCCCCACTGACACCAATGATGGGATACTATTCCTCCCACTGACACCAAAGATGGGGCACTATTCCACTGACACCAATGATGGGATACTATTCCTCCCACTGACACCAAAGATGGGGCACTATTCCACTGACACCAATGATGGGGTGCTATTCCCCCCAATGATACTAATGATGGGGCACTATTCCTGCCACTGATACCAATGATGGGGCACTATTCCTCCCACTGACACCAATGATAGGGCACTATTCCTCCCACTGACACCAATGATGTGGCACTATTCCTCCCACTGATACTAATGATGGGGCACTATTCCTCCCAGACACCAATGATGGGACACTATTCCTCCCACTGACACCAATGATGGGGCACTATTCCTCCCACTGATACCAATGATGGGACACTATTCCTTCCACTGACACCAATGATGGGGCACTATTCCTGCCACTGATACTAATGATGGGGTGCTATTCCTCCCACTGACACCAATGATGGGGCACTATTCCTGCCACTGATACCAATGATGGGGCACTATTCCTCCCACTGACACCAATGATGGGGCACGATTCTTCCCACTGGTGTGCACTGGAAGAGGTGTAGTCTTATATGGCGAGAATAGCCCAAACACTACATTTTAAACAGGAAAAGTAGGGGGTCGTCTTATATGCCCAGTCGTCTTATACGCCGGAAAATACAGTAAGCGTTTTCTGCAGCGTATTGCAGAAACACAGTACAGTCCATTTAACATGATTTCCTATGGGACAGGTTCACATCTCTGCCTTTTTACCCGGAGCGTTTTTTGGCAAGGGTCAAGGACTGTTTTGAACGGAAAACGTTGCATATTTGGTTCTATAGACTTCAATGGGAATGCTGCCGAAAAGCATGTATTGCGTTTTTGCTGCGTTTTGTGTTTAAACTCTGCCTAGCAACAAGAAAAATGAAAATAAAAAAAAAAAAAAAAAAAAAAAAATGCAAAACACATCAAAAACACGAACTGCATATTTGTGAACCTAGACTAAGACAGTGCCATAGAAATACATTAGATGCGACTTCAGGTGAGATTTGTAAATTGCATGTTGCACTGGAAGTCGCGCCGGTGTGAACCAGAGCTTACTGTATTTTTTACATATTTTTTTCAGTAAAAATGTATTTAAATAGAGAAAAGCTGGCATGATCTGCTCTGTTTATTTCTTCAGCTATCAAATGGCTTTTGGTAATCATTAATTGCTAGATTGCACTTTAAACCTGGTCATATACAGCATTTTTTTGTTTTACGAATGTTTGTTCAATTCTCAATCGTCATTGGAGTCAAATAAACATTAGTTTTTGACCTCAGTAACGAAAAAATTTGATGGAGCAGGACGGATAATTTTTCTTGAGCAAAATGTTAAAAAATAAAAACTGGCTTTACGCTAGTAGATTTTTTAACAAACATTTGTACAAATATTCGTACATTTAATGACTGGATGAATGTCTTTCAAAAGTACTTTTTACCCACTTGTCTACCGGGCACTTTCACCCCCTTCCTGCCCAGGCCAATTTTCAGCTTTCAGTGCTGTTGCACTTTGAATGACAATTGCGCAGTCATGCAACAATGTACCCATATGACATTTTTATCATTCTTTTGAGACAGAGCTTTATTTTGGTGGTTTTTATTTTTTGCTAAACAAACCAAAAACACCTGAAAATTAAAAAAAAAAAAAAAGTTTTTTTCTTAGTTTTCTGTTATAAAATTTTGTAAATGAGTAATTTTTCTCCTTCACTGATGTGCGCTAATGAGGCTGCAGTGATGGGCACTGATGAGGAGGCATTTGTAGGTGGCACTGATGGGCATTGATAGACATCACTGATGGGCACTGAAAGGCAGTACTCATATGTCACTGATAGGCGGCACTGACTGGCACTGTAAGGCATCACTGATGGGCACTGTTAGGCAGCACTGATAGGTGGCACTGATTGGCAGGACGCATAGGTGGCACTGAAAGACAATTCAGATGGGCACTGATTTGTGGCATTGATGTGCACTGGTAGGCACTGATATGTGGCATTGATGTGCACTGATGGGCACCGACAGAAGGTACTGATGGGGCTACACTGATCATCAGGGCACTGATCATCAGTGCCCTGATGATCAGTGTACATGTCCCTTTTGAGTAATGTCGATTACTGGCTATCCTCTCCTCACGAGCTGTCAGCGTGACAGCTTGTGAGGAGAGAAATGCAGATAATCGGCATTTTCTTATTTACATGCGATCAACTGTGATTGGACACAGCTGATCACATGACAGAGCCAGCGTCATCGGCTCTTTCCGCTGATCGGTGATCCGCTATGTCCCTGGGACACATGCATGGTTAGAGTGGGATGACGTCCTCCCAGAACGAGAGAACCACCACCCATCCGTCATTTGCTTATATGGCGGGATAGAGGCGGTTAACTAGAATTTCGCTTGATTGATTTGAACATTTTATTTGAAAAGAATGGACTTTCCCAAACCAAAACCACAGACAGCATTAAAAAATTTGCTAGAGAAAAAAACTTTCCATTCTGATCCTTTGAATTTTTTCGTCTCTGTGGTCGAAAGCGAATGCTGATTTGACCTTACTTATGATTGGAAAATCCAATGAATGTTCTTGAAATTAAACATTTCATACTAATTTCTATTAGTGTATAACCAACTTAACTTAAAAAAACTTATTTTTGCCTTCCTCTGGATCAACTGTGGGTGTAGGATTATAACTTTTTTTTTTTTTTTTTTTTTTATGGTTGAACTGGATGGACTTTTTCAGCCAGACTAACTATGTAACTATGTAACAGATGTGGGTTTCGTTTGTTAAAAACTTCATGCATGCCATGCCAAAATAAAATACCAAGGTCGATTCACACTATAGAAACGCAGTCCAGATGCGTTCCGGATGCATTTCTAGATGCGCATTTTTTATGCTTTTTTTGTGCGTTCCAGTGCTTCTTTGATGCTTTCCAGTTTATTTTTTCCCCTCCTTTTCTTTAATTTAAATAGGGATGTGTGTTCCAGTGCGGTTTTGGTGCATTCAAATGCGTATTTGATGTTTTTTATTACGTTCCAGTACAGTTCTCTGCAGAAAAAATGCAGCATGTTGTACTTTTTTTTCTGCAACCAGAACACACTGGAACTGCAAGCACTGGTGTAAACAATGACATTGACAACCATATAACCTACTTTCTGTGCGTTTCGGATGCAGAAAAAGAAGCAACTGAAAATTGTTGTGTGAACTGGCCCTAAAAGCTGACAAAATATTTTCGAACATTCATGCAGTCATCGAAAGTAGTGAGAAAAATCTACTAGTGTGTATTGGCCTAACCCTGGTCTCTTGGAGTGGCATGGCTGGGTTATTTGTACAGTGCATGTGGGAATGTCATCAGGGTGATCAGAGGTGATGACAAGGAATCAGGATGATGATAAGTAATTGGGGTGATGACAGATAATTGGGGTAATGACAGGCAATCTGGGTGATAACAGGTGATCAGGGTGAAGACAGGCGATCGGGGTGGTGACAGGCAATTGGTGTAATGACAGGTGATCTAGGTGATAACAGGTTATCAGGGTTATGACAGGTAATGGGGTGATGACAGGCGATCAGGGTGATAACAGGTGATTGGGGTGATGACAGGCAATCTGTGTGATGACAGGTGATCGGGGTGATAACAGGTGATCAGGGTTATGACAGGTAATGGGGTGATGACAGGCGATCTGGGTGATAACAGGTGATTGGGGTGATGACAGGCAATCTGTGTTATGACAGGTAATGGGGTGATGACAGGCGATCGGGGTGATGACAGGCAATCTGTGTGATGACAGGTGATCGGGGTGATGATAGGTAAGAGCTCACCTTGACCTGGACCGTGGGTGCCACACTCTCCACAGCAGCCCTGAGCCCCAGCGCAGCAGCTGCCCCGACTTCAGCGATGAGATTGTGCCCACAGGCATGGCCCAGCTCGGGCAGGGCGTCATACTCACACAGGAATGCCACATGCAGGCAGGCAGAAGGCGCGGAGCTCCAGTGTGCCCGGAAGGCCGTGTCCAGCTGGTAATGTTCCTGCACCTGCCATGCTCTGCTGGAGAAGAAGCGGGTGAGGAGCCGGTGAGCGCTGTGCTCCTTATAGGCCAGCTCGGGCTCCCTCCATATGTCCTGGCTCAGTCCGTACAGATGCTCGGACTCCTGCTCTATGGTGTCGCTCGCCTGCTGCTTGCACTTCTCCAGCATGTGCATGGTGTCCGCACTACACAGCTCCCTGACAGGTCCCATGTCACACACACGTCCTCCGTCAGGTCCAACTTCCACTATGACACTGGCTGCAGGCTGCCGACAGTTATGTGTGAGCTATCAGCCTGACATCATCATAACTGGAACTCGGCTCAAGAACGTCGCCTGCGGGAATCTGCCCCGGGGAACAATGGGAGGTGTAGTCTACAGGATGGATACAGGCGGGAGAAGTCCACTCTGAGCCAGGAGCCTGGAGACTACACTTCCCACGCTGCCCCGCGGCTTGTTTTCCAAAGCCCGTGGAAGGGGGACATGTGAGGGGCTCAGAATAGAGATGGGATCCTCTGCTATTTATACTCAGGACACTGAGCTGTGGATGTCGAGGGAAACTGGTACAAAGATTTGTAAAGTGATTGCATTGCAGGTGCTCCATATTACCTATTCTCTCAAAAAATATATATATATATTTCCAATTCCAGTCAATTCTGACATTCCTGTCCTACGTGTAAAAAATAGTAATTTTTTTATGTTTTGCAAGAAAGAACCCCCAAACATATATCTATCTATCTATATATATGAGCAGAGGCCCCAGAGAATAAAATGGTGGCTGTTGCATATTTGTATGAAACAATATGGTTTCTCCAAAATGTTTTGGCAAATATAATGCACAAAAACAAAATATAATATCCAATTGTATGGTAGCATATAGAAGACTGTGTTACTCTGAGTAAACGGATACCAAACATGTCACACTATAAAAATTGCGTACACCCATGGAGCACTGCCAAACTACACTACCTAAAAATCTCCATAGGCAATGCTTTAAAAGTCCTATTCACACCTTGGCAATTTGTAGCTAGAAGCTCCAAAACACTTGAGGAAAAAAAAATCAATCATCATTTTCAATGGAGTTGGTTCACAGCTCAACTCCAAGTTACCTGAAGCTCAAAAAAGTTCTGGAGCTTTTTTGTCGCTCAAATCGGGCAGATTTGCTCATTTTTGAGTGTTTTTAATTCAATAAAAATGAATGGAATCATGCATTTTCACACGTTTTGTCATGCGTTTTTTGGAGCGTTTTTCTGCTCAAATGAAAAAACAAAAATAAGTAAGTACATAAATGTTAAATAAATAAAATAAATACACAAATAAAAATAACCACAAAATAGATAATAAATAAATAAAATAAATATGTAATGATAAATAAATATATAGTAATTAACCCCCAACTTTAACCCCCTAATCCTAAAAACAGAAATAATTACAATTATTAATAATACTAAACACCCTAAAATAAATCCAAATAAACAATATTAAATAAATTAACACCTTATTTTAGTCAAAGCATCCATTTAAATCCTGCACAATCTTGGGGCACCCTTTAAAATCTTGCACAATCTTGGGGCATCCTTTAAAATCCTGCACAATCTTAAGGCACCCATTACAAAATGTAAAAAACTAAACTAATAGTTTTACAGAACGCAGAAACGTGGGAAACCCAATGTCAGAGTTGATTTATACAGTATTTCCAAAGCAAATACATTTTTGCATACTGGTACTGACTAGTATTCCATTGTTTTTCTTCTCCCGCAGTTTCTCTCTTTCACTCAGCTAATGTGACCCTAGTGCTTATGGAGTGGGGCAAAACCTGAAGGCACCCCAAGGTGCATGGGCACCGTGGTTGAAAAAGGTTGCCCTAATCCTAACAAAAAATAAACAATAAGAAGACAATAACTAAAATATTAACCTCTCACCCCAACACCTAACCACCAACTCTAACTCCCTACCCTTCCCCCTAACCCTAAAAATAATAAATGATTATTAATAAAAAAAATGAAATAAAAGGTGATGGAAAAGCTAAAAAAGCTGAAAAACAGGGAAAAATATAATTTGTTTTAATTTTTGTTGCTATTTGCTATATTAAAAAAAACACCAAATCTCAAAAACGCTTTAAAAACGCTGGACAAAAACGCATATAAAAACATGCAACAAAATGCCTGAAAAAACACTTAAAAAAGTGATGCTCCGGTGTGAATGCAGCCTAACAGGTCAGCAATTTAGAATTGCACAGGAGGTCTGGTGCTAAAATAATTGCTGTCACTTTAATATTCGTGGCAATAGCTCACATGTGTGGTGTGATCGTGTTTACATTTGCGTCTGAGACCGACGCATGCATTCGCCTTTTCACGTGACCATGAGGACAATTTTTAAAATGTAATTTATTTTTAACACGGTACTTTTTCTACCAACTTTATTGCTATCACAAGGGATGAACAACATCCCTTTTGATAGCATGGGCCATGACATGTCCTTTTTATGGAGAGATCTGGAGTCTATTAGACCCCATATCTCTCCTCTGGCCTCAAAAGCATCAGATCAAACCAAGATCGGTTTGATCTGATGCTTTTACAAGCCAGTAATGGCTTGTTTGCATGAGACCAAAATCCTTGACGTTTAGTTTCTGATGTCACGCAGTGGGAGGAACATCAGTTTCTCTTACTGTGTGCCCAGAACCAGATGCCACCAGTCACATCCTTACTGGGCTCTTCATTCAAACAGGAGAGCCCAGTAAAGGCAGCAGCGACCGGAGGAGGGGGGGACCCCCTTTTGCCACCTGTAAAAGTAATCCAGTGGCTTTATAGCAGCTCAGATTACTTTTACTAAAAAAATAAATGGCCAGCAGAACAAAATGATACCAGGATCATAGCAGTAGCTGCAGTCATAATCCCATTTCAACCTGAGCTCAAGGATGGGACGTGGGTAATGCTCAACTCCAGGCACAAGAAAAATAAATGTCCCTTGCACTGGTCCCAAACACACGGCAAAGGTTAATGTGACAATGGCTGATATTCTTAGTCTCCAAAAATAATACATACACATCCACTACCTAAAGTTATCCACTTGCCTTCCAGAGGATTTACTCCCCTTAATGACCAGGCCTCTTTTTGCTACTCGGCGCTGCACTAATTCAACTGATAATTGCGCGGTCATGCAATGCTGCACCCAAATGAAATTTACGTCCTTTTTGTCACACAAATAGAGCTTTCTTTCGGTGGTATTTGATCACCTGTGCGCTTTTTATTTTTCATGCTATAAACCAAAAAAGACTGAAAATTTTGAACAAAATGATATTTTTTACTTTCGGCTATAAAAAATATATAGTAAACTTAAAGTTAGTTATAAATTTAGACCAAAATGTATTCTGCTACATGGTTTTAGCAAAAAAAAATCCCAATAAGTGTATATTGATTAATTTGTGTGAAAGTTATAGCATCTACAAACTATGGTATAGATCAGCAATGGGCAAACTACGGCCCGGCGGACCTTTTAATCCGGCCCGCGGAGTGATACTGTCAGGATGGCTGTCAGGATGTGTGTAGGCGGGGCAGCGTGACGAACGTGAGGGGAGCTAGGCTCCTCTTACAGTCCACCCTGAAAACCGGAACGGCGCGGGAACACGGCGAGAGGAACGCGCGGAGCAAAGGTAAGCGAATTGAATTACTATAGGGGGGATGAATAACTATAGGGGGGATGAATTACTATAGGGGGGATGAATTACTATAGGGGGGAAGAATTACTATAGGGGGGATTAATTACTACATGGGGGATGAATTACTATAGGGGGGATGAATTACTATAGGGGGGATGAATTACTATATGGGGGATGAATTACTATATGGGGGATTAATTACTATGCTTACTATGGGGGAATATTACTATACTTACTATGGATGACACATACACATCATTCATCTACTCTTGGTCCGGCCCCCGGGTCCAATATATGAACCCATTGCGGCCCTCAAGTCAAAAAGTTTGCCCACCCCTGGTATAGATACTGCAATTTACGCCATTTTTTTGCTATATAGCGCTGCGCTAGTTTAACTGACAATTGCGCGGTCATGCAACAAGGTACATAAATGAAATTTATGTCCTTTTTTCCCCCACACAAATAGAGCTTTATTTTGGTGGTATTTGATCACCTGTGCGCTTATTTTGGGCACTATAAGCAAAAGAATTTTGAGAAAATTTTTTTTTTTTAAAAAAAACAATATTTTCTCATTTCTGTCATAAAAAATATCCAAAAAAACTAAAATTTCGTCATAAATTTAAGCCATGTATTCTGCTACATGTTTTTGGTTAAAAAAAATCACAATAAGTGTATATTTATTGCTTTGTGTGAAAGTTATAGCATCTACAAACAATGTTATAGATAATGGAATTTACACAGCTTTTACTTTCTGACTGCTCATCACATTTCTTGAGGTGCTAAAATACCAGGATAGTACAAATATCCCAAAATTACGCCTTTTCGGAAAGTAGACACCCTAAGCTATCTGCTGAGAGGCATATTGAGACCATGGAAGATTTATTTTTTTTCCACAAGTTTGTGGAAAATGACAAAAACATTTTTTTTTTATACACAAAGTTGTCATTTAAATTATATATTTCTCGCACATGCCATGGGTATATGTGGAATTACACCCCAAAATACATTCTGCTACTTCTACCGAGTATGGGGATACCACATGTGTGAGATTTATTGGGAGCCTAGCCATATACAGGAGCCTGAAAACTTGTGGCAACAAATGAGATCTGCAAAATACTCACCATGTTTCTTATCAAATTCCTTGGGGTGTCTACTTTCCAAAAAGTGGTCATTTGGGGGGGTTTAGCCTGTGTGCGAATTCTTGGTGGTTGCGGGACAATACTTGTGCTCGCCACCGCACCAGCTTGTACTGCACTTATGGGACTCACCATGTCGCCAAGTCATGCTGCAGTGCTGGTATTATTATTATACAGGAATTATATGGCGCCGACAGTTTGCTCAGTGCTTTACAATATAACGGGAGACAATACAGAACAATACAGTTTAATACAAGAGGGTTAGGAGGGCCCTGATTCTGGGAGCTTACAATCTAAGAGGTATGTGAAAGACCAGGATGTACTAGACCGCTGGTGCTCGCCAGTTCACCAAAAGGTAGCGTGGCACTAGTACTGGAACTCTGCTGCATAGGAGAGTCATGAAAATTTACGACAAATGCTAACAGAGATCAGGCCTGATTCTGCCAACACTGCGGTTTTGTGTGGAATGTATCAAGTGACAGTGACCTACTGACACTGCACTTGCTGGGGGGGGGGTGGTAAGCGTAGGGGCTAAACACAGGTGCTGGGGCTGATCCCGCTAATGCTGCGTTTTTGGGGGCGCTATACTAATGTGAACGCTGGTATAGTGCTGATCTGATCAAAGATATTGCTCCGTTCAGACACTATACTAGCAATGGATGTTTATTGTGTATGAGCGTGTTCCTGGTAATCAAGGGGTTAAATGTGATCACTGGTGTACTGATGGGCAATCTGACGCTATCTGGGAGGGGCGTGAAAACCACGGAAGCGCAAATCACGTATATATATGTGATTTTGTGCACCTGTGCCACCCTGTAACAGTATTTCTGCAATAGGGCGGTCAGGAAGCGGATACATAAGCAGTTTGTGTTACGGCGCTGTTATTTTAGCTGACAATTGCGTAGTCATGCAAGGCTGCACAAAAATGAAATTTACATCCTTTTTTTCCCCACGAATTGAGCTTTCTTTTGGTGGTCTTTTGATCGCCTGTGCGTTTTTTATAAAAAAAAAAGAAAAAACAATATTTTGGACTTTTTGCTATAAAACATGTCCAGTAAAAAAATTTAAAAATCAAATTTCGTTATGAATTTCGACCAAAATGTTGTCTGCGGCATGTCTTTGCTAAAAAAAAAATCTCAAAGTTATAGCGTTTACAAATGGCAGTATAGATACTGAATTTTTTTTTTATACTAATAATAGTGGCGATCAGCGACTTATTGCGGCAATCAGCGACTTATGGCGGGACTGCGGCGGACATTCTGACACTGGGGGGGAACTGACTTGGGGTCACTGACATCCCCAGTGACACCAATACAGTGATCAGTGCAAAAAAAAAAAA
This sequence comes from Staurois parvus, assembly GCF_062004578.1. Lineage (NCBI taxonomy): Eukaryota > Metazoa > Chordata > Amphibia > Anura > Ranidae > Staurois > Staurois parvus. Next base: position 977,367 of record NW_028318357.1, read on the forward strand.
AAAACACCGACACTGTACTAATGGCACTAGGGAGGAAGGGGTTAACATTAGGAGGCAATGAAAGGGTTAACTGTGCAAACACTGCAGCTGTGCTTTGTGTCACTGTTTGCTGGCAATCGCCGGGACCTGGCGGGTAATCACCGGCCGGAACCCGGTGACTGACACCCATGGCTGCAATCGGTGGCGCGGGTACAGCGGTCACACGCCTCGCGCGTGCCCCCTACCCCGGAATGCAGGATCACGTATACAGTATATACGTGATCCTGCGCACAGTGGCCGCCTTGTAGCAGTATGTGTACTGCGGGTGGTTCCCTAGTAGTTATACTAAAGTTTTGGTTTTTATTTTTTTTTAAATAAACATGTCATACTTACCAGCTCTGTGTAGTGGTTTTGCACAGAGCTGCCTGGATCCTCCTCTTCTTGGGTCCTCCGTCGGCGATCCTGGGCCTTCCCTCCTGTCGGGTGCCTTATGGGTGCTCCTGAGCCACGGTTCTGTGTGTCCATTCACACACAGAGCCACAGTTCGGCCCTGCCCTTCCCCCTCCTGATTGGCTTACTGGTTGTGATTGACAGCAGCTGGAGCCAATGGTTCCCACTGCTGTCTCAGCCAATCAAGAGTGAGAGTCTCTGGAGAACTGAGGCTCTGGTGGACATCGCTGGATCAGGTCTGGGATCTGGTAAGTGTTAGGGGGGCTGCTACACACAGTAGGTTTTTTACTTTCATGCACAGAATTAATCTTAAGTCTTTAGAACCACTTTAACAACCCTTTAACCCAGTGGTTCTCAACCTTTCTAATGCCGCGACCCCTTAATACAGTTCCTCATGTTGTGGTGACCCCCAACCATAAAATTATTTTCGTTGCTACTTCATAACTGTAATTTTGCAGTGGGAGGACTAGTGCCACATCATTGGTGTCAGTGGAAGGAGTAGTGCCCCATCACTGATGTCAGTGGGATGAATAGTGCCCCATCGTTGGTGTCAGTGGGAGGAATAGTGCCCCATCGTTGGTGTCAGTGGGGGGAATAGTGCCCCATCGTTGGTGTCAGTGGGGGGAATAGTGCCCCATCGTTGGTGTCAGTGGGGGGAATAGTGCCCCATCGTTGGTGTCAGTGGGGGGAATAGTGCCCCATCGTTGGTGTCAGTGGGGGGAATAGTGCCCCATCGTTGGTGTCATTGGGGGGAATAGTGCCCCATCGTTGGTGTCAGTGGGGGGAATAGTGCCCCATCGTTGGTGTCAGTGGGGGGAATAGTGCCCCATCGTTGGTGTCAGTGGGAGGAATAGAGCCCCAACATTGGTGTCAGTGGGGGGAATAGAGCCCCAACATTGGTGTCAGTGGGGGAAATAGTGCCCCAACATTGGTGTCAGTGGGGGGAATAGTGCCCCATCATTGGTGTCAGTGGGGGAATAGTGCCCCATCATTGGTGTCAGTGGGGGGAATAGTGCCCCATCATTGGTGTCAGTGGGGGGAATAGAGCCCCATCATTGGTGTCAGTGGGGGGAATAGTGCCCCATCATTGGTGTCAGTGGGGGAATAGTGCCCCATCATTGGTGTCAGTGGGGGGAATAGTGCCCCATCATTGGTGTCAGTGGGGGGAATAGTGCCCCATCATTGGTGTCAGTGGGGGGAATAGTGCCCCATCATTGGTGTCAGTGGGGGGAATAGTGCCCCATCATTGGTGTCAGTGGGGGGAATAGTGCCCCATCATTGGTGTCAGTGGGGGGAATAGTGCCCCATCATTGGTGTCAGTGGGGGGAATAGTGCCCCATCATTGGTGTCAGTGGGAGGAATAGTGCCCCATCATTGGTGTCAGTGGGAGGAATAGTGCCCCATCATTGATGTCAGTGTGGTGGAGGGGGAAATAGTGCCCCATCTTTGGGGTCAGGGGGGGGAATAGTGCCCCATCATTGGTGTCGGTGGGGGGAGGAATAGTGCCCCATTCTTGGTGTCAGTGGGGGGAGGAATAGTGCCCCATCGTTGGTGTCAGTGGGGGGGAGGAATAGTGCCCCATCGTTGGTGTCAGTGGGGGGGAGGAATAGTGCCCCATCGTTGGTGTCAGTGGGGGGGAGGAATAGTGCCCCATCATTGGTGTCAGTGCGGGGGGGGGGGAGGAAATAGTGCCCCATCATTGGTGTCAGTGGGAGAAATAGTGCCCCATTGTTGGTATTAGTCACACAAATGATGGGGCACTATTCCTCCCACTGACACCAATGATACTTACCTTGCTGACCCCTGCTCCAGCCTGGGCTCGCTCTCTCACTTACCTGTCAGCTGTCTTCCTTCTCTGGCCGCTCTCCTCTTCACTTACTCCGGCAGTTCCCTCGATCTTCTTAGATCTACGCGCGCTGCCGCTCGGCTCCTCCTCTCCAAGCTCCACCTCCTCGCCGGTGATTGGCCGCCTGTGTGCCTCTCCTGAGCTACAGTTCCGGTGGCCAATCAGCGGCGAGGAGGCGGAGTTGTTGAGGGATCCCGGAGGTGTGGCCAGGTGACAGGGCAGCGTGTCATCCCGCCCACACATCGACTGAGTCAGAGGAGCGGTGTCTCGGTTCCTAAGACCATTGGAAATATGTGTTTTCCGATGGTCTTAGGTGACCCCTGGGAAATGGTCGTTCGACCCCCAGGTTGAGAACCGCTGCTTTAACCTATTTTTCATGAAATCATGAACCTCTTCGTTTTCGCCTCATTTCTGTTTGTTTGGAATGAGCAGTGCACATCAGTTGCAGTACACAGCTCTATGCACACTCAAATCCCATAGTCCATTTCAGGAGTGAGCAAGATAGGGTGGCTACATTCCTACACACAGAGGGACTACAGAAAACAAACATAACCACTTTCTGACAGGAAGTCAGATCACAGGAGGGAAAAAAAAAGGAATTTGGAGGAGGCTGAGAGCAATAGAAGGTGCTTATTTGAGTTAAAGTGGTTGAAAACCTCAGACATGAAATATGAACAAAGCATATCCCTGTATAGTGTGTATTTGTCTCAGTCCAGAGCACTATGCCTAACACCATTAATTCGATATGAATTGCACAGGAACTGCACTACATTTCTGTACCATTCACATGAAATACAGTGTGGTGCAATTTCAGTGTGGTTCAAATCACACCACATACGCACCAAAGTCACGCATGTAGTGATTTTGGGAACGTACTGCAAACAGATCACTTGGTTGTTTTGTACCATGCAATCTGGTGCAGGCAAATGCATTGAATTTGTGATCTGCATTTGAGGTGCCATTAAAATTGCACTGTCACCTGCTGCAGATCACAAGGACAGTGTGGTTACATATTCTAGTGTGAACTGAGGCTAAGGGTCATTTCTCTCTGCTGCCTCGTTCCCCTGCTATCTGCATGAGTCACTTCTGATAAGTTTTCCTGATTCCAACTGAAAAATGGTGACAGGGGAGGGCACAGTCTGTGAATGACAGCCTCAGCTCTTCCCGTGAGCTGTGGGGGGGGGGGGGGGGAGTGTGTCCCTTCCCTCCAATCTGCTCAGAGCTCTCCTCACTGAGTGTAACTTCAGCTCCCCGCCCCCTGCTTTTCACAGCTGAGAGATCCTATGTAAATTCTGCACTTTGAATGGATGTAGAAAGGAGAACACTGTAGATAAACCGGTACAACTTATGTAGCAGTGTGGGCAGGACCTAGGCGACCTAGTGGGGGACAGTAAAAAGTACACTAATTGCCTAGGTTCTAAGCATTAGTTTGCAGTCAGGCAAAATCAGCATTAAGGCACAATTCAAGACTTAGAAGTGAGCTGCATTGAACACCGTTAACAGGGCCGTGGATAAGGGGGTACCCCCAGTCCTCCTGTACGGGGCCCAGACTGGTGGGTGAATCAGATTTGGGCAGGGAGGGTTATGGGACATCAATTACTGGAACCAATCCCCTGAGCGACTCACTATGCAGCAGCTGAAAGTTGGCTTCTTCTCCTTTCCCTTCCACTGGATTTAAGCTGCTGCAGAAAGAGCCATACAGAAGATCGATTCCAGTAATTGCCTCTCCCTGTGCACCCCTATATTTCCCTCTGCTGCCCAGGCCCCCGTGTGCGCCCCCCCCACCCACCAGTGCTGCTGGCTTCCCTTCTCTCCTTCCCACTGGCAGCTGTAAGCACACAGTAGGGACCTTCATGGTGGAGAAGGGTCCATAAAACATGTCACATTTACCAGCCCCTCTCTTTCCTGAATGAACACAATGAGTGATCAGTACTGATCACTCACTGTGCTCATTCATAACTGAAGCATAGTAAACAGTTTTTTTTTTGGGGGGGGGGGGGAGGCTGTCAGGTTGGTCGTATGGGGCCCCGTTGTTTCTAACAGCAGCCCTGGCCGTTAACTCTCTAGCAACCCAAGGCTAACTGAGTGTACTGTTAACACTAAGCACTGCAGACACTACTACAGTTAGAGAACACCAACTCCCAGGTGCGAGGCATTTAGGAGCCTGCACTCGCACCCAGCAACCTAGCAATACCTGTCACCTCACTCCCAGTGACATGTCCATGTCACTAATGGATACAGGAAGTGAACCTCACTCTTTAACTATGTGCTTGCTCTCACTCTCTCACACTGGGGCCTCTCTATATCTCTCCAATGACTCCCAGGCTAGGTCCCTAGGTACTTTGGGTTGCATGTCTGGTCCCAGTATAATGGGAACTGGGCACAGTGTAGGTGCCAAGCACTTAACCCCCTTCACTACCAGAGTTACCATCACCCTAGGCCAATCACCCATTCCCTGGTTGGTTGGCTGCCTTAAGCAATGATACATGTATGCTTGTCCCTAGCAAGGACAATATAAACTACATGTTGGACAAAAATGTACTGTATCTACTCTAACCTACAGTCCTCTGGTAACAAGCCCTGTTTGTATACACCGCACAATGTGCCACTTAGAAAGAGACGTCAGAGCAGGTATTTAACAGTAACTTTACTAAAGGCAAACTTACAGGGACAGTTTTGTAAAGCAAAGTCTCACATGAATTCCTGTACAAAGATGCTCTAGTGCCCATAGGGTTGTCATACCTGAAGAGCAGCTTCAGCATAGCTGAAGAGTGCTCAGAGTCCATTAAAGACAGAGTCCATGATTGGCAAACAATCCAAAGTGGCAGCACAGAGTTCATATAGTCCATGATTGGCAGTGACCTTTAAAAAGGTGCATATATTGACCGGTGTGTTTCGGTCAGAACGTCCGGTAAGGGGCTTATTCATTCGGGTGCCTTGGTGATGATGGGCAGTGCCGAACTCCTTTTCGTGCAATTTATCTAAATCTATTTGAGTATTTGGAGTTTATGATTATATATTGTGTTATAGATTAGCGCTGCGTTTTTTGTTTTTAATTTGTATTTTGCCTTTTGCTGCATGAACGCAGCCATCAGCTGTACTATACTGATGGTTGATGGCTTTTCAGAGGGAGGTAAACACTGCTGTCTGTATGAAAGAGACCTTACTGTTTGCTTGGTGTCAAGCTTCTGTTTTCCTGTTTATCTACAGTAAAACATTAGGAAAGATTATGTGCCCTGTATGGGGTTTCTATTGCTGTGAGTTACAATGGTTCATAGCTGAAAGTAAATGAAATTCACACAAAACAACCAGTAAGCCTGTATAGGATTCATGCATACATTCCATAGTTGTCATTTTATTATTGTAGGTTGAAGGCCAGAGAACATAAAGAATGAGATTTCATGCTTTAAATTTATCTGCTAATAAGGTAAAGTTTCATTCCCATGCCTCCCTTCTATTCAGAAAATAACCTGTCGCAAAGAAATGTCCTGCTTCCCAAAGAAACACTAGCAAAATGCATTAGAGCTCATTCACACGGGTGTTAAATATACAGCGAAAGAGGCATACAGCCTAAAGTTTTGTACACAGACCACAAAGCTGCACCTGGAAGCAAAAAGTAGTGCTGCATTCAGCAGCAAAAAAAACCAACACATGGACAGCATCGATGAACTTTTTGGTGGTCGCCACTTCTGAATGACTAAAGGCCCTGGTCATTCTGTGCCCACGCTGCCGCACGAATAACTCATTCAGGTCCAGGCTATAAACACTATTAGCGTGTAATCTGACATGTCGGCCCGGAGCAGCAGTGCCAATCAGTAGGGTACATTATGGTGTACACTGTATGCATGTAATTGTTACACAGATCCTAAATGTGTACAGACAACATGCATGTGTGATTGAGGCCTTGGATTTTTTTTGTGTTCTGTTACATCACAGTCAATGTAGTCAATCCATGAGGCTGTTTTGTTGTTTTTTTAAGCACACCTCAGTTGCCTGTAAAAACCCGGCAATTGCCCCAGCTGGTTCCATCCACATTGTCGCAGCTGTGAGTCTATACTTTGTGGCATGGTGAAAAAAGTAGGACATGTTGTGTTTGGCAAGCAATTCTGTCTTCCATTGCATTCCAGAGATGTGGGACTGCACCATAATCAGGTCCAATGGATGTTGTTGCGGTGCAGTGAAACGGGTTTTCAGTATCAAACAGGCTATTGGGAGGTGGCATATTGCCTCTTGATTGCCTGCTAACGTGGGCCAGCCAGAGCTGACAAAGAGATCCAGCTCAGATCCCATGTAAACAGCTATGCCCATGTGAAGGTAGCCTCAGGGTTTTTCACCGGTAAAAAGGCAAGATTGTTTATTGAAACAGCTATAAATAATAAACCTTGTCCAGGATTTCACAACATGGTGCAGGAGGAAGCCTGATACCCAAAATACCAGGAACAGAAGGGTATTATAAGGAAGTAAACAAGACCTGCATAAGTCAGATGGATTTCAAAATGTGTGTACTGATATACAATCCAGCAAGTAAAAATAACATTAAGCTCATAACTGCACACATGCAAGTAGAATCATCAGATGTCTGCGTGGATAACTAAACTGCCCCCTTCTGGCTTCTGTAACCTCCTAGAAAACGATTTACATGACTATTATCACTGGGTCAGCAACCTAGTCCATCAGCAGTTGCTGACCTTGATTACACTGAGCCTGTCTTTGTCATTCCAAGAAAGCCAGATGGAGTGTTGTCTTCTATGGATGAGGAAATACCTCCAAGTGTTACACTATACACTACCCACTTAAAGTATATGTGAACACTCACCTTAAAACAACCCATTTAGTTTAAAATAGAAATCAAAGCAGAGTTAGGGGAGGAAAAACAGCAGTGCGCTGATCTTCCCAGTGAATGGCTGTGCAGGGGCATGAGTGTCAGAACAAGTCTGATCATTGGAGGACAGGGAGACTCAGCACAGCAAGAAAACTGGCCACGGTGTGTTCTCATGCCTAGTGTGGTCAGTTTATGATAGGAAAGCAGAGGTACTGACAGGAACACCAGGGATTTCACACAAAGGATGCAATGAAAACAGAACAGGATACTTTTTCATACAAGTATATACAGCAGGCGCATTTCAGGAATAGGAAATGTTGGGCTTACATATTCTTTAAACCCAAGCTAAACTCCACAATACTTACCTCCCTTTACCAGTCTGAGGTCCCTCGCTGACATCTTCTACTAAGCGTCTTCCAAGTGCCGGACTGTGGATGTTCTCAGTGGCCAGCGCAAAATGATGTCACTCCTCACATGCACAAGAGTGCATTCATCCTGGTACAAAGGAGCAATGCCTGAATGTAGATTGCGCACATACAGCTCAGTGTGCATTCCACAGAAAACAGAGTAGGCGGGTAGGTTGTAGGTTTTTTTGAGGACTGGTTCACACCAGATGCAGTACAGTGGGGTTTTTTTCTGCATTAGAAAAGCATGGACAGTAGGTTATATGAGTTCCAATGGCCTAGTTCACACCAATGCGGTCAGTTCTAGTGTGTTCCAGTGGAGAAAAAAAACTAGAACATGCTGCATTTTTTCTGCACTGAACTGCGCTGGAAAGTGGCAAAATGCATAAAAAAATCTACTGGAATGCACCTAAAACACACCGGAGCTCATATGTTTCTATTTAAGATGAAGATAAAAAGAGGGTGAAAAACTCACTGAAATGCATTAAAAATGCACTGGAACACATCGAAAATGTGCATGCAGAAATGCACCCAGACTGCGTTTCTATGATGTGAGCCGGCCCTTATTGCTGAAGGGACATTGCACAGCTTGCCTACTCGCAGTTTTCAAAAGCAGAACTTTAGTTCCATTTTAACCTGAAAAACATAACTGTTGTTACAACTGTATTACAAGGTCCTCAGTGCTCAAAATAATATTGGACCAGATTAAATATAATCCTTCAAAGGTCAAATGGGTCAATTCACTAACAATTAAATAATGACTGAAAAAATGTGGTAAAATAACACGTGCGGTAAATTATTTGCAAATGTGCAATTCATTAAGAATTTGGTGGTAAATAACTCTTGCGGTAAAATATCTGTATTGTGGTAATTACTGCATATTTTCATGCGGTAATTTATTGCACAGGAGCTGGTTATTAACCTCTTGGCACCGGTCGAATGCAAATGTGCGGCCTCCTGGCATCTGGGCCTAGATGCCGAGCTGCCGCACATTTGTGTTCCATTAAAAAAAGACATATGTGCTGAGAGCGCGCGCCCGGTGCGCTCCCAGCACACAAGTCCGGTACTCACGGAAAGGTCCCGATCTCCTCTTTCGATTGGGACCTTTCCCGATCATGTGACCACCGTGACGTCGTGTCACGGCGGTCATATGACTCAAACTCCACCCCGCCTCCCGGCTTCTGAAACCCTTAACAGGCCGGGAGGCGCAAGCACCAAGGGGTTGACCATTTGCTAACTGTGCTATAGCTGAATGATGGCTACAGCACAATTTTCCAGTTCTGGGAGTGTGTCATATGCAGGGGCGGACTGACAACTCATGGGGCCCCCAGGCAATAGGGGATCATGGAGCCCATGTGTCCTTGCCCAAACTCAAAAAAGCCTATGAAAAAGGTACCAGGGACATCTCATGGAGCCCCCTACTGACCCGGGCCGTCAGGCAGTGCCCGAGTTTCCAAATGGTCAGTCCGCCCCTGGTCATATGAAGTCCACCCAGAACACGCCCTCCAGCTTTCCCCCAGCAGTGTGCACCCGCCGATCTCTGTGTCCTACGGACACAGCTGATCATGTGATGAGGTAAAAGGCCAGTCACAGCGGCCAAATGACACAACAGAAGTAAATACAGTTGCTATTTATTTGGCAGCACTTTCCAAATGCTGTCACTGAGATCAACTGTCACAGAGCAGATCAGCACTGATGATCAGTGCCCTGATGATCAGTGACCTACAGTGCCACCCAGCAGTACCACCCATCAGTGTCCAGCAGGGCCAGATATAGCCAAGTCATAACCCGGAAGTAATATGTGACAGGTAGTGCAGAGGTGGTACAGGAGTGAACTGGTAATGCTGTCATTAGTTTATGATGATTAAACAGAACCTGCGCCCTCTTATATCAGGTATTCCTAACAGAGTCCTTCCTTATATCAGGATTTCTTCTCAGAGTTCCTCCTTACATCAAGGCTCCTATAAGAGTCCCTCCTTACATCAGGTGTCCTCACCAGAGTGCCCCCTACATAAAATGTCCACATCAGAGTGCCATCAATTGCCTCATCAGAGTGCCCCTTTACATCAACTGTCCTCATTAGAGTTTCCCCTTACATCAACTGTCTCCCATCAGGTTTCATGGATTTGTGGAAGCGCTCTCAGATGTCTGACACAACTAAAATCAAAAAAATAAAATTTCAAATTTTGTGCTTTTTTTTGTATATAGTGCAAAAAATAAAACACCCAGCAGGGATTAAATACCACCAAAAGAAAGCTCTATTTGTGTGAAAAAATTATAAAAATTTCATATGGGTACAGTGTTGCATGACTGCGCAATTGTCAGAGTGAGACAGCACTGAAAGCTAAAAATTGGCCTGGGCACGAATGGGTTAAAAGTGCCCAGTAGGAAAGTGGTGAAGGAAGCCAGCTGCGGTGTCCTTAACAACGGATAACTCATCAGCTGCGGATGTCCCAATGACAGCTGAATGAAAACAAAACATGCCAGCAATTACATATGATGAAAAAAAACAGTGTGAGGGTTCCTCCCCATCCACACCAGGCCCTTTGGGTCTGGTATGGATTTTAGGGAAAACCCTACACCAAAATTAAAAGAAAAAAAAATGCCCTTAGGTCTGATATGGATTTTGGGAGAATCCCACACCAAAAGAAAAAGAAAAAAAAATGGATTGCGTGGTTCCCTTCACAATCCTAAGGGATTGGGTCTGGTATGGATCTCGGGGGGACCCCCACACCATTTTTAAAAAAAAGTGGCATGGGGTTCCCCTTAATATCCATACCAGACCCCTAGGGGTTGGGGGTGACCCCCTCGCTGCATCTGCAAAAGTACCGCATGTGATACCATTAGGAAAACTCTGGTGATATATTGCATCTTTTTTTACTTTCTGTTGTGTTTGTGAATTAGACTTAGCAGCTTATCACATGTTCTTTTCAGGTATTTACTGACACATTTTTATTTTTGTGTTAAACACCGCAGAGTCTTTTTTTTTTTTTAGTGAATTGGACATTTTGTTACTGCATGCGATAATTTATGCAAATGACTCATGTGACAGTGTTATCGCATGCGGTAACCTTTAGTGAATTGACCCCAAAGTCTTCAGTCTCTGGGTAAACATTTTCATCAGTGCTGACTGTACCTGCACTAAAAGCCCTCACAGACTCAAATACAGTCATAATTCATGGGGTGTATAAAAAAATTGCAGAGCTATTTGATCTATGAAACTGCAAGCTCATTTGTTCTGTGCAAATGGGAGAGGCAAAAAACGAAGGTTTTTTGGTAGTTTCTCTCCAGTTTAAATGTCATTTATTCATAAAGAAAGGTGAATCAGGAAAATGCAGCCTTTGTGACCACTAGATTGTGCTTAAAATCATTGTAAATAAGTATTTATTTCTTATGATCATCAGCTCCATGTGGTTATAATAATTAAGTATTTTTCTAGTTCACTATTTGTTGTGAATACAGTAAATTAAATTCAACTTGGAGAAAGAATTGTCTAGTTACATCCTGTTCAGCTCCCTTTGGGCCCAGAATGAATGTACAAGCAATTTTTCACGATGAAAATATTTTTTTTTTTTTAAATTGCACCTCAAGTCTCCATTCAAGTCTATGAGGGCACCATGCGTGCCTGACCAGGGTTGGAGAAGATATCTGCCTGTGGTATGTAATCAACAGTTTAGGTTAGGGACTTAGAGCTGGACTAAATCACTTTATTAAAAGTGTACTTTTCCTTTAAAAAGACATAGATTAGCATTTAAAGTGTTACTAAAGACTAATTTTTTTTAACATAACAAACATGTTATACTCACCTGCTCTGTGCAATGTTATTGCACTGAGCAGTCCTGAGCCTCTTTCTTGGGTCCCCCACTGGCAATTTTGGCCTCTTCTTGGTGTGTCCCCATAGCGAGCTCCCCTCTACTTAGTGTGTCCCCATAGAAAGCTGTTTGCTATGCAGGCACACAGTGTCTGCTCACTCCTGAGCTGTGTGCCTATGGAGCTGTGCTCCATAGACTCACACAGTGGGGCTTAGCCCTGTCCCCACTTCCTCCTGCAGTTGATTCCTGATTGAAAAGGAAGAGAGGGGAGAAGTGATACAGCCATGCACAGTGCTGGATCTTTTCTCCCCTCTCTTTCCCTTCATACATGGAAGGGGGAGGACAGAGAAATATCAAAATTTTTTACCTTAATGCAAACAATGCATTAAGATAAAAAAACATTTTTGCTTTATTATCACTTTAAATCCATTTAAAGACCACACTTTAGAAAACATATGGCAGCCCATTTAAAATCAAGTTAGTATAAGTAGAAAACAGAAACAGCCTAGGGATGTGCACAAATTTTTGCTGGATTGTGTAAACAGCTGTGTACATCAAAGTTCAAATAAGGAAACCTGTCATAAAAGACATATGTAGGATGCCCTTTGTGACCTCACTGCTATCCTAATGTTTTGAATTCAGTACATTCTGAGCCACATACACAGACCAAGAGTTAAGCAATTCTGCCTTTACATTCATTTGATGCATGCTTGCTCTGAGGCTGTGACAAATCCAGGCCACTGTAATTCACAGGGGACAGCTAGTAATGTCTGTCCACATATTTCTCCAATGAAAGTTGAGCTGCAAAGAGAACACCACTCATGAAAATGCTCAGTTCTATACACGCTCTCAAGTAAAGTGGGCTGATAATGAGGAGGTCGCTATTTATCTACAGCAGTGGTTCTCAACCTTCCTAATGCCGTGACCCCTTAATACAGTTCCTCATGTTGTGGTGACCCCCAACCATAAAATTATTTTCGTTGCTACTTCATAACTGTAATTTTGCACTGGGAGGAGTAGTGCCACGTCATTGGTGTCAGTGGGAGGAATAGTGCCCCATCATTGGTGTCAGTGGGGGGAATAGTGCCCCATCATTGGTGTCAGTGGGGGGAATAGTGCCCCATCATTGGTGTCAGTGGGGGGAATAGTGCCCCATCATTGGTGTCAGTGGGGGGAATAGTGCCCCATCATTGGTGTCAGTGGGGGGAATAGTGCCCCATCATTGGTGTCAGTGGGAGGAATAGTGCCCCGTCATTGGTGCCAGTGGGGGGAATAGTGCCCCGTCATAGGTGCCAGTGGGGGGAATAGTGCCCCGTCATAGGTGCCAGTGGGGGGAATAGTGCCCCGTCATAGGTGCCAGTGGGGGGAATAGTGCCCCGTCATAGGTGCCAGTGGGGGGAATAGTGCCCCGTCATTGGTATCAGTGGGAGGAGTAGTGCCACGTCATTGGTGTCAGTGGGAGGAATAGTGCCCCATCATTGGTGTCAGTGGGGGGAATAGTGCCCCATCATTGGTGTCAGTGGGGGGAATAGTGCCCCATCATTGGTGTCAGTGGGGGGAATAGTGCCCCATCATTGGTGTCAGTGGGGGGAATAGTGCCCCATCATTGGTGTCAGTGGGGGGAATAGTGCCCCATCATTGGTGTCAGTGGGGGGAATAGTGCCCCATCATTGGTGTCAGTGGGGGGAATAGTGCCCCATCATTGGTGTCAGTGGGGGGAATAGTGCCCCATCATTGGTGCCAGTGGGGGGAATAGTGCCCCATCATTGGTGCCAGTGGGGGGAATAGTGCCCCATCATAGGTGCCAGTGGGGGGAATAGTGCCCCATCATAGGTGCCAGTGGGGGGAATAGTGCCCCATCATAGGTGCCAGTGGGGGGAATAGTGCCCCATCATTGGTGCCAGTGGGGGGGAATAGTGCCCCATCATAGGTGCCAGTGGGGGGAATAGTGCCCCAACATTGGTGTCAGGGGGAGGAATAGTGCCCCAACATTGGTGTCAGTGGGAGGAATAGTGCCCCATCATTGGGAGGAATAGTGCCCCATCATTGGTGTCAGTGGGAGGAATAGTGCCCCATCATTGGTGTCAGTGGGAGGAATAGTGCCCCATCATTGGTGTCAGTGGGGGGAATAGTGCCCCATCATAGGTGTCAGTGGGGGGAATAGTGCCCCATCATTGGTGCCAGTGGGGGTAATAGTGCCCCATCATTGGTGCCAGTGGGAGGAATAGTGCCCCTTCATTGGTGTCAGTGGGAGGAATAGTGCCCCAACATTGGTGTCAGTGGGAGGAATAGTGCCCCATCATTGGTGTCAGTGGGGGGAATAGTGCCCCATCATAGGTGTCAGTGGGGGGAATAGTGCCCCATCATAGGTGTCAGTGGGGGGAATAGTGCCCCATCATTGGTGTCAGTGGGAGTAATAGTGCCCCATCATTGGTGTCAGTGGGAGGAATAGGGTCCCATCACTGGTGTCAGTGGGAGGAAAAGTGTCCCATCACTGGTGTCAGTGGGAGGAATAGTGCCCCAACACTGGTGTCAGTGGGAGGAATAGTGCCTCATCATTGGTATCAGTGGGAGGAGTAGTGCCCCATCATTGGTATCAGTGGGAGGAATAGTGCCCCATCATTGGTGTCAGTGGGAGGAATAGTGCCCCAACATTGATATCAGGGGGAGGAATAGTGCCCCAACACTGGTGTCAGTGGGAGGAATAGTGCCTCATCATTGGTATCAGTGGGAGGAGTAGTGCCTCATCATAGGTGTCAGTGGGAGGAATAGTGCCCCAACATTGGTATCAGGGGGAGGAATAGTGCCCCATCATTGGTGTCAGTGGGGGGAGGAATAGTGCCCCATCATTGGTGTCAGTGGGGGGAGGAATAGTGACCCATTGTTGGTGTCAGTGGGGGGAGGAATAGTGCTCCATCGTTGGTGTCAGTGGGGGGAGGAATAGTGCCCCATTGTTGGTGTCAGTGGGGGGAGGAATAGTGCCCCATTGTTGGTATTAGTGACACCAATGATTGGGCACTATTCCTCCCACTGACAACAATGATACTTACCTTGCTGACCCCTGCTCCAGCCTGGGCTCGCTCGCTCCCTCCCTCTCCCATGGTACAGACACTTACCGGTCAGCTGTCTTCCTTCACCGGCCGCTCTGCTCCTCTTCACTCGCTCTTCGCGGTGCCGCTCGGCTCCTCCTCTCCAAGCTCCACCTCCTCGCCGGTGATTGGCCGCCTGTGTGCCTCTCCTGAGCTACAGTTCCGGCGGCCAATCACCGGCAAGGATTGATCCCGGGGGTGTGTCCAGATGACAGGGGCAGCATGTCATCCCGCCCACACCTGGAGACAGATAGAGGAGCGGTGTCTCGGTTCCTAAGACCATCGGAAATATGTGTTTTCCGATGGTCTTAGGTGACCCCTGTGAAAGGGTCGTTCGACCCCCAAAGGGGTCGCGACCCACAGGTTGAGAACCGCTGATCTAGAGGTTATCCAAATTCCTAATCATAATCTGAACACTTTGGCGCCAAGCGCATGCAAAAATTCGGCCTCTCACTGGCTGGGCCTTGGCTCCGAGGGGCCGCATATTTGCGTACCCAATGTAAACAAAGGATGTGCCGAGAGCGTGCGCCCTGCATGCTCCCGGCACATTTACTGGTGCCTCACGGAAAGGTTCTGATTGCTACTTGCGGCTTTCCGATCATGTGACTGCATTAACAGCCAATCACAGCAGTCACATGACCCTAAACCTCACCCCACCTCCCGGTGTCACAAACCCCCTAAAGGGCCGGCGGTGCCAGTACCAAGGGGTTTATATTTAAAACATAAAAGTTGAGAATAACATAAAAATTTGCATGATTTTGGAGCATTGAACTCAATGCTGATAACCGGTATTTCATTTGCTATTTTATCTTCTGTTGTACAAACTGGAGGAACTATTGTTATGATGTCCTACTAATGGTTAGCTTACAGCTAGCTAACAAAACTGACAGAAACAATGTTGTGCTTCATTCCAAAACTGAATGTACTTCTGTGAATAGTTCTGTAAAACTGCAATACAATTACATAAACTGAAGTTACAAAAGGCTTGTACATATTTGTTTTGTATATTATATATCATCATTGTGTTTAGTAGGGAGCCATCTATTAGGCATTCACTGCAACTGCACCTGTTTTTATCATTGCACCCTTATCAATAAAGAACAGGAAGTGTTCGTTAGAAATAAAGATTTTCCATAAATCACTGCAGCCATTCAGCTTCTAGAAGAACACCAGTGAAGGTCTCCTCCCTTCTCCCTTTGATACACATATGCCTTTAGGTTCTTTCATTGTGTTTGTCAAAGTCACATACATAGCTAGGTCACATTCAAATGTATGCAATGTGATTGTAGATACTGGTTTGCAAGAAATGGATGCATTTATAAGAGACTTGTACAAACATATAGTCATTTCAATTTATGTGATTGTATGGCAATTTTACAGAACTAATAAAAGTAAATTCAGTTTTGGAATGAAACGCAACCCTGCTTCTGTCAGTTTTGTTAGCTAGCTGATGGCTACCCATTAGTAGGACAGCATAGAAAAAAGGAATACTGTATGCAGGCGAAGACAGAGGAGTTTCAGAGTAAAAAGGCATCTGTATAAAAGGCGAAAATTAGGAGCTTCATTTGAAAGTGAAAGTATCGACACGGAAACTGTACAACACTTTAATTCATACTCCATGGATCCAGTTAGGAGTGTGGACCTTCCGCATCAAACTTCAGAAACCAGGTCTCATATGTCTGCCTCCATATATTCAGTGCATTCCAGCAGATCATCAGTCAGTTCTGCAGGTCTCAGAGCAGAAGCAAAGGCGGAAGCAGTGTGTGCAGAGGCATTACACACTCAAAAAGAAGCTGACTTGATGAGGCAGAAAGCAAAGTTAGAAGCCAACTCCTTGAAACAGGAAGCCAACTCCATGAAGCAGAAAGCAGAGCTAGCAGCTAGTATGCATGTGTTACAGACTCAAAGGGTGGCAGCAGTATTAACAGGAGCCGTGGTATATGAAACTACAGTTGGTTCGGAAAGGGGATATGCTCCAAGATCTTGAGGAAATAGTAAATCATGATTCATTGCAAAGAACTCAGAAATATGTACAGAATTATGATCCAGACCAAGTTACAACAGAGTATACTTCTATCAAGCCTATCTCCAACACATTACCACAGTTTCCTGATTTGACATACCAGCAGCCCTCTGCAGATATGCATGCACTGTCCCCCATTTTCCACATTAACTCTGAAGCTGTCCCAGCACCAAGGGTACACATTCAAGAAAGCAAAGATAATGTTAACCTTCAGCATCCCCCACGCAATACGAGTTATCATGTATCTTCCTTCAGATACGGCCTGTTAGGATCCTCAGGGACAACTGATCTAGCAAAGCAACTAATTCAGCGAGAATGAGCAAGCACTGGGCTACTAATATTTGATGATCGCCCCAAAAACTATTGGGCATGAAAGACATCTTTCCAAGGCATCATCAGAGATCTCAGTCTTACAGCTAGAGAGGAGTAAGATCTGATAAAGTGGCTAGGACTACAGTCATCTTGACAGGCCAACAGAATCAGGTCTGTACACATTCATAATCCAGCTGCTGGGGTTAAAATGGTATGGCAGAGATTAGGGGACTGTTATGGCAGCCCTGAAGCTATTGAGAACACTCTGTTGACTAAACTGGAAGACTTAACTGGAAGACCCTAAAATCTCTAACAAAGACAACCTACAGGTAAGAGAATTTGGTGACATGATAGAGGTCAATGCAGCCAAGACTGAAGGCCACTTACCAGGACTGGGATACCTAGACACAGCACATGAGATTAAACCAATAATTGAAAAGCTCCCATACAGTCTGCAAGATAAGTGGATTTCTCAAGGCTCTAAGTACAAGGAAGATCATTATGTTTCCTTCTCACCATTCAGTTCCTTCACCAAGTTTATCATCAACCAAGAAAAGATTAGAAATGACCCAGCCTTCATATTCTTCATGTATAGTAACCAGATGTCAGCAAACACAGAGAAGATAAGAGCAATGCATGATAACAGACCATCAGTGTCAGTCAGAAAAACAGAGGTGTCAGCCACTGATGCAGCTTTACACCTTAACAACTCTGAAAAAAAGTCCATGGATCCAGAGTTCATGCCCAATCCAAAAAAATCCACACCCACTATTAAAGTGTCATAGGTTCAGAAGCAAGCACATTGATGAATGTAAAGTCTACCTGAAGGGAAATACTATCTGCTTCAGATGTGCATTCACCAAACACATTGCTAAAGACTGCAAGGTCAATAAAACATGCAGAGAGTGCAGTAGTGACCATCACTGCATCTAGATCCAGCCCCTTTGACAACACAGACTCTGGTAACCAACAAATAGCAAGGCCGGGAGAAGGATGAACCTACCCCATCAACTGTTGCATCCAAGTGTACAGAATTATGTGCAGAAGAGACGAGGCCCAGATCACGTTCCAAGATTTGTTTAGTGACTGTATACTCCTCTAACAAACCTAACTGTTCTGTGAAAATGTATGCAATATTAGGTGATCGAAGTAGTCACTCATTATCCAAGCCAGAGTTCTTTAATGTGTTTAACATTAGTAATGAAACGTTTTCTTACACACTAAAAACATGTACTATGTACTATGGAGAAAGCAGGGCGTAGGGCATCTAACTTCACTGTTGAGTCTATCGGTGGGAAAACACACATAAGCCTTCCCACTCTCATTGAATGTGGCATGATGCCAGATAACAGGTCAGAAATACCAACCCCTGAGATTAGGCAGCATTTCCTTCATTTGAATTACTTAACATGAGCACAATAATGGACCCCATAAGGCTCCTTATGCACAGCATTTAGATTTAGGTTGGGTCATAGTTTGAGAAGTACGCTTAGGTGGGGCTCACACATCAGCAGACGTGAACTCATTTAAGGTGCCTAATGGGCACCTTTCCCTATTCAGCCCATGCACCAGCTATATTTGAGTAAAAGAGACCTTTAATGCTTGTGAACTATAGCTATGCACTCCCTCGTTATGCCATTCAGGGACAACAGTTCATATAGTGGACAGTTAAGGTGACAATGTGTTCACTAGAACTCCAAACAATGAAAAACCTGCTATGTCCATTGAAGATCGTATGTTCCTTGATGTAGTTGAAAAGGAGATGTTTGTGAATAAAGCAAACCACTGAGTAGCACCTCTACCATTTTGCTCACCACACCCTAGACTGCCAAACAGGGAGCAAGCACAGAATAATCTCCTTGTGCCACAGTGCTCCTTTGCAAGAAAACCTGAAATGAAAGAACATTTTGTTAAATTGATGCAAAAGATCTTTAACCATGACCAAGCAGAACCTGCCCCACTATTGAAACCAGGTGAAGAGGGTTGGTACCGACCAATCTTTGATGTCTATCACCCTCAAAAACCAGGGCAGATCAGAGTAGTTTTCATTCTAGCACTCAGTATGACGGCATCTCAGTGAATGACGTACTTGTTAGCAGCCCTGATTTGAATATTATGCCGCCAGGTGTCCTTATACGTTTCTGCACAGATCAAGTTGTAGTTACTACTGATGTGCAGCAAATGTTTTACTGTTTCATGGTTATAGATCACTGCAACTACTTGAAGTTCCTTTAGTTTCAAGATAATGACCTCAACAAAGAAATTGCAGAATTCAGGATGAATGTACATGTCTTTGGAAATAGTCCTTCGCCTTCTATAGCCCTTTATGGTCTAAGACAAATAGCGAAGCAGGAAGCGAGTAAGTATGGAGAATATGTAAAACAGTTCATCTTAAGAAATTTCTAAGTAGATGATGGACTTACAGTCAGGTCCATAAATATTGGGACATCGACACAATTCTAACATTTTTGGCTCTATACACCACCACAATCGATTTGAAATGAAACGAACAAGACGTGCTTTAACTGCAGACTGTCAGCTTTAATTTGAGGGTATTTACATCCAAATCAGGTGAACGGTGTAGGAATTGCAACAGTTTGCATATGTGCCTCCCACTTCTTAAGGGACCAAAAGTAAAGGGACAATTGGCTTCTCAGCTGTTCCATGGCCAGGTGTGTGTTATTCCCTCATTATCCCAATTACAATGAGCAGATAAAAGGTCCAGAGTTCATTTCAAGTGTGCTATTTGCATTTGGAATCTGTTTCTGTCAACTCTCAAGATGAGATCCAAAGAGTTGTCACTATCAGTGAAGCAAGCCATCATTAGGCTAAAAAAACAAAACAAACCCATCAGAGAGATAGCAAAAACATTAAGCGTGGCCAAAACAACTGTTTGGAACATTCTTAAAAAGAAGGAACGCACCGGTGAGCTCAGCAACACCAAAAGACCAGGAAGACCACGAAAAACAACTGTGGTGGATGACCGAAGAATTCTTTCCCTGGTAAAGAAAACACCCTTCACAACAGTTGGCCGGATCAAGAACACTCTCCAGGAGGTAGGTGTATGTGTGTCAAAGTCAACAATCAAGAGAAGACTTCACCAGAGTGAATACAGAGGGTTCACCACAAGATGGAAACCATTGGTGAGCCTCAAAAACAGGAAGGCCAGATTAGAGTTTGCCAAACAACATCTAAAAAAACCTTCACAGTTCTGGAACAACATCCTATGGACAGATGAGACCAAGATCAACTTGTACCAGAGTGATGGGAAGAGAAGAGTATGGAGAAGGAAAGGAACTGCTCATGATCCTAAGCATACCACCTCATCAGTGAAGCATGGTGGTGGTAGTGTCATGGCGTGGGCATGTATGGCTGCCAATGGAACTGGTTCTCTTGTATTTATTGATGATGTGACTGCTGACAAAAGCAGCAGGATGAATTCTGAAGTGTTTCGAGCAATATTATCTTCTCATATTCAGCCAAATGCTTCACAACTCATTGGACGCCGCTTCACAGTGCAGATGGACAATGACCCAAAGCATACTGCAAAAGCAACCAAAGAGTTTAAGGGAAAGAAGTGGAATGTTATGCAATGGCCAAGTCAATCACCTGACCTGAATCCGATTGAGCATGCATTTCACTTGTTGAAGACAAAACTGAAGGGAAAATGCCCCAAGAACAAGCAGGAACTGAAGACAGTTGCAGTTGAGGCCTGGCAGAGCATCGCCAGGGATGAAACCCAGCGTCTGGTGATGTCTATGCGTTCCAGACTTCAGGCTGTAATTGACTGCAAAGGATTTGCAACCAAGTATTAAAAAGTGAAAGTTTGATTTATGATTCTTATTCTGTCCCATTACTTTTGGTCCCTTAACAAGTGGGAGGCACATATGCAAACTGTTGTAATTCCTACACCGTTCACCTGATTTGGATGTAAATACCCTCAAATTAAAGCTGACAGTCTGCAGTTAAAGCACATCTTGTTCGTTTCATTTCAAATCCATTGTGGTGGTGTATAGAGCCAAAAATGTTAGAATTGTGTCCATGTCCCAATATTTATGGACCTGACTGTATATCTGTGCCTACTGAAGCCGAGGCAGTCAGCCTCCTGCAGAGAGCTAGGGAGATGCTTGCAGGATCTAATTATAAGCTACACAAAGTGGTGTCCAATAGAAACTCAGTAATGGAAGTGTTTCCTGCAGATGAAAGTTAAAAGACCTTGTTCTAAGTGTCGATCCTCTGCCCCTTCAACAGAGTTTAGTAGTAAGTCGGAATCTCCAGACTGACAGTTTTACTTTTCAAGTGTCCAGACAGAGAGGTGAAGACATACACGCGGCAAAGTCTCCTAGCCACATTAAACACTCTTTACATCCCACTCGAGTTTGCAGCCCTGATCACTATGTAAGGCAAAGCCTTATTCAGAGAGCTTCCTATAGATCAATGTGATTGGGACTCCCCACTTTCTCCAGAGAGAGAAACTCTATGGAGAACATGGACAGAAGACTTGATTCATCTTTCAGATTTTATGTGTATGTCTCAAACAAGATAATCCGCATTAGAAAATCCACTAATCCAGCTCAGTGGCATTATGTTTCCACTAGTCAGAACCCAGCAGATCACGGTACCACACTAATTCAAGCAGCTCACCTTAAACATTGCAATTGGTTCTCAGGCCCAGATTTCTTTACGGCATGCAGTTACAAGTGAGCCACTGAAAGCTGAGGTATTTGACTTTATTGAACCAAATTCTGATAGTGAGAACATGCCTGGAGTTACAGCCTTGGCAAATAAAGTGCATGAACATCAGTTAGGCTCACACAGATTTCTCAGATAGTCAAGTTGGAAGTCTTTGGTGAAAGGTATAACAACACTTACTCACATCAATAAATCCTTTTCCAGCAGCACTGTTAAAGTATACCTCCGACCTGTCCCAGATTCAGTAGTCCTTTTCCTGAATAGAGCGCTACCTAGTTAAACATTACAGTAATTCAAAAAGATATATAGTAGTGGTATATACTTATACTAGGCTGGGAGTGTTCTGTACATTGTATATCATCATTGCGTTGAGTAGGGAACCATCTGTTGGGCATTCACTGCAATTGCACCTATTTTTATTATTGCACCCATATATATACATAAATGTATATAAATAACAGAAAGTGTTCATTAAAAATAAAGATTTCCCATCTTCCACCTAGCAGCACTAGGGTCATCGGTTCGAATCCCAACCACGGCACTACCTGCCTTATTCTCCCTGTGTCTGCGTGGGTTTCCTCCGGTAGCTCCGGTCTCCTCTCACCCTCCGTAGACATGCTGTTAGGTTAACTGGGTAATTTCTAAATTGGCCCTAGTATGAATGTAAGTTAGGGACCTAAGCGCCTTGAGGGCAGGGACTGATGTGAATGTACAAATATACGAATGTATATACAGTATATCTGTGCCTACTGAAGCCGAGGCAGTCAGCCTCCTGCAGAGAGCTAGGGAGATGCTTGCAGGATCTAATTATAAGCTACACAAGGTGGTGTCCAATAGAAACTCAGTAATGGAAGTGTTTCCTGCAGATGAAAGTTAAAAGACCTTGTTCTAAGTGTCGATCCTCGATCCATCTTGTTTGTTTCATTTCAAATCCATTGTGGTGGTGTATAGAGCCAAAAATGTTAGAATTGTGTCGATGTCCCAATATTTATGGACCTGACTGTATTTAAAGCGATGCATAAACTGACAGCGCTATATAAGTATCTGTAATAAATAATAAACCACTGCAGCTATTCAGCTTCTAGAAGAACACCAGTGAAGGTCTACTCCATTCTCCATTGATACACATATGCCTGTAAATTCTTTCATTGTGTTTGTCAAAGTCACATACATAGTTTGATCACATTTAAATGTATTCAATGTGATTGTAGATAGCTGTTTGCAAGAAATGTATTCATTGTAAGCATTTGTGAGAGACATGCATACAAACATATTGTAAGTTCAGTTTATGTGATTGTATTGCAGTTTTACAGAATTATTCACAGGAGTAAATTTAATTTTGGACTGAATCACAACGCTGCTTCTGTCAGTTTTGTTTGCTAGTTAGCTGTCAGCTGTTAGTAGGACAGCATAACATGTACTGTATCTCACAAATGCTTACAATGAACTCATTTCTTGCAAACAGCGACCTACAAATCACATTAAATACATTTATATGTGGTCTAGAGATATACATGACTTTAACAAACACAATGAATTACCTTACAGGCATATGTGTATCAAATGGAGAAAGGTAGGCTTCCCTAGTGGAAGCTAGAGTGGAAGCTATTCCTGGAAGCTAGAGTGGAAATGCAGTGGTGGATGGAAAATCATTATTTTTAACAAACATTAAAACACCTACTGTTCTTTATTGATAAAAATACAGAAAGGGTGCAAGAATGCCCGATAGATGGCTCCCTACTCAACACAATGATGTGAATACAGAACAATTGTGATCATCTATTATAAATTTATATCCATCAGTTTTAAATTGGGGGGGGGGATGGATCAGGGGAGAGGAGAGACATGTATCCATGGACCCACCCCACCCATTTTATATTATCTTATACCCATAATAATGTCCTAGGACTTATTCCTACAAACAACCCCCCCTCCCCTCTCCCATCCCAATTTGTAATAATTCCTCAATTGTTTTGGCAATTCTAAAATATATTCTACCAATTAAGCTTACTGGAAATTTAAGAGGAGAGAGAAAGACATTGAAAGGAGAGAGACAGAGGGACATTGAGAGGAGAGAGTGAGAAGAGAAAAAGGGAAGGCAGATATAAAGGAGAAGATGGGAGGAATAAAGATGGGAGAGAGGAGAGAAAGAAGTTGGGGGGAAGAGATGGAGGTGAGCGGAGAAACAGATAAAATAAGAGAGGAGAGATTAGAAGGGGAGAAGAGGGAGAAAGAGAAGATGGAGAAGAGGGATGTGACAGAGAATGGAGAGAGGAGACAGAAAGGCAGGAGAGGTGAGAGAAAGAAAAGGGGAAGATGAAAGAGAAGAGGGAATGGATAGAGAAGGGACAGAGAGGAGAGAAGTGGGAAAGGAGGGAGAAAGAGAAGATGGAGATGTAGGAGAAAATGGGAAATAGATAAGGAAAAGGGATGGATAGAAGTGGGAGAGGAGGGAGAAGAGGAAAGGAACAGAAAACAGAAGAGAGAAAGGGGAGAGGAGGGAAAAGGGAAGGTGGAGAGGAGGGAAGGAACAGAGGACGGATAGAAGAAAGAGAAGGGGGAAAGAGAAGGTGAAGGTGAGGGAGAAGAGGGAAGGGTAAAAGAAGGAAGAGAGGAGAGAGAGAGAAGGCATAGAAGAGGAAGAAAGAGTAGGTGGAGATGAGGGAGGAGATGGGAAAGAAAGAGAGAATGGAGAGAGGAGGTAGATAAAGAAGGTGGAGATGAGGGAGAAGAGGGGAGGCATAGAAAAGATTCAGTGTGGCACTCAGGCCTGTTCCTCATAAAGGTAAAGGTGAATTGGAAAAGAACAGAGCACTTCCGACAGTCCTGTGGAGTCAGACAGGACTTCACCCAAAGTCCAACCCTCTTCAACATCTACATCAATGAACTGGCTGCAGCTCTAGAATCATTCCTAGAACCTGGGCTAACTATACATGACACCGAGGTGAAGTTCCTGCTTTATGTTGGTGACCTACTACTGTCAACAACAGAGAAAGGCCTACAAGATAGCCTGGAAGTGCTGGAGAAATACAGTGCCATATTGGGCACTACCTATCAAGTAAAACAAAAACCATGGCGTTTCAAAGGCAGAACACAAAACAAACAAAGAGCCCTTCCTTTACATTAAACAACTGCACTATTGGTAAATCCAACAGCTACACATACCTTGGCCTAGAAATTACCAAATCAGGAAGTTTCAAGCCAGCCACAGAGGCCCTAAGACTAGGCATGCAGAGCCTTCCATGCCATCAGGAGACAACTGTACTACCTAATACCACCAGTAAGAGTCTGGCTTCAAACCTTTGATAGCGTCATCACCCCAATCCTTCTTTATGGCAGTGAAATTTGCGGTCCTGTCACCTACCCAGACCAACCCAAATGGGACTCCAGCTCAACAGAAATATTTCATCTGGGATTCTGAAAGCACCTCCTCCAATTTCCCTTACCTACTGCTGTATGCATCTCAAAAATACAATAAAGCTAAAAATGAGACAAAGAGAGAAAGGGAAGGGGAAGAGGCAGGGGGGGAAAAAGTGTGTATTTAGGGTGAGAGTACCCTTTAACCAAGAGTTTTTTTTTCCTTTTTATACTATATATATATTTCTGTTATCAAGACAGACAAACAATTGCATCAATTTAAATGCTGGAAGAGAGGTTTAGAGCTTGTTCACACAATCCTGCATTCAGTGTGCAGTTCCACATGCATATTTACAGTACAAGCATTTTTTAAGCCAATATTTATAATTTTGTTTTCTTACTGAGTTGTATTTGTGGTGCATTTACATTTGTTTGTGTGCATTTACATGTGCTCTGGTATGTTTACGTGTGAAAAAAATGCAGCAGTGTTCCTAACTGCAACCACAAGTCCCAGTGTCACCAGATCAGAGTAAGCCAGTGACAGCATTCCTAATTGCTGCAACCACAACTCCCAGTTTAATCAGACCAGTGTAAGCCAGTAACAATGTTACGGATCGCTGCCACCCCAGTCCCAGTGTCACCAGACCTGTGCAACTAGCAACTGTGTGCCTGATCGCTACCACACCAGTTGCAGTGTCACCTGACCAGTATAAACCAGCAACAGTGTTCCTGACTGCCACTGCACCCATCCCAGTGTCACCAGAATAGTATAAGAAAGCAACAGTGTTCTTAATTACTGCCACACTAGTGCCAGTGTCACCGGGGCCAGTGCAGCCATCAACAGTGTCCCTGAGTGCCACCACAGTCCTGGCATTCCAGGGCCTCCAAGCATGTGATATGTAGTCAGGAAATGAAATGCCTACTTTATGTTCCTCCATGCAGCTGCAAAAAAAAAATGCCTCACACGTTGTATAGCCATACTCAGAAGTATTAGGCTGGCCATACATGATACAATCTTCTGTACAATTTCCTTAAGATTTAACTTCAAATATGTAGTGCAAGGGCCTGCTTAACTGGATAGTAAAATCAATGTTCCTTTCTTCAACATCACATCATATCTAAAAAGTATCTGATAAGATATTATTGTACAATTCACCCACAGTGAATATCCCAAAACCCACCAAACAGTCGTAATGATGGCAATCAATGGTTACAGTGTAAAGAATACCAACAGAATAATCCTATAGAGGGGTAAGGGACATTCAGATAATGTAGGTAATGCCCGACATGTTTCGCGACACATATGTTAAAAAAAATTTGAAGAATATATTTAAAATAAATATATTTTTCATATATTTTGTAATATATAAAGAATGCATTTCAACATGCAGTATATATATATATATATATATATATATATATATATTATTATACAGGATTTATATAGCGCCAATGGTTTGCTCAGTGCATATATATATATATATATATATATATATTGAAATATATTTTTAAATATATTGAATATGGCCAAAATTGTAGTATTTCAAATATGTCAATATATTTGGGAAGAATATTTTTAAAATATATTTTTCTTCCATGTGGGGTTTTTATGCTTCATAACTTGAAGCTGTGAGATTCTTTTCGATCCTTGGAAAATCCAATGTTCCCTTTCTTACCCCTTTTGCCGATCACTCATAACCCCCTTTTTCTTCCAGGGTTGGAACAAGCTCGCTCTTTCTCCTGGTGGACCTCCCATGGCTTTACTAGGGTGCAACACTTTTTATCCATGCACTAATTTCCGTCGTGGGAGACCCACGAGATTCCATGACAGGAACATTTTCATTATCTACAATTGCGCAATTGGGTCCTGTCCCTCCATCATAGCTTCAGGAGACGCACGAGATTCCATGACAGGACCATTTTCATTATCTACAATTGCGCGATTGGGTCCTGTCCCTCCATCATACTTCCATCTTACCTTTTCACAAGACATCTTTTGAGCATGCTTGTTTGTACTTCCTGGGGTCTCCTGGTCTTATCTCGATGCTTTACTCCTCCCTTAATGTTAGTTTGTCTCTGTCGTCCCTTTCTTATGTGACCCAATGGGAGCAGGATCTTGAATCTGGTATTGAGGGGGAATATTGGAGTAAGGCCTGGACGAGGATAGCAAAGTGCTCATTCAACACGGCCACCCTCAAGGCCGCTTATAAAGTGCGCCTGCGGTGGTACTGGGTCCCAACTAGGCTTCCCCATGCTTATCCTGACAACAGTGATATATGTTTTCTGAATTGTGGTCAGCGTGGGGATATCCTACACACATGGAAGTCGTGCCCGCTATTGATTGACTTCTAGTCCAGAGTCTTTGGCCTGCTGCACTCGTTATTTCATGTGACGATTTGTAAAGATGCCCAGCTGGCTCTTTTACATTAACCTATACTGGGCCTCCTTGTGCAGCAGCAGAAACTGGCCTCATACTTCTTTATTTCTGCCAAACGAACCATTACTCAGGCCTGGAAGACCCCGTCTGTTACCGTTCAAGGGGTGAAAACCAGGATGACCGCTATGATGTTTAATGAGCAGATGTCCAGTATTCTGATGGATTCACATGGGAAATCTTTTAAAGTCTGCTAACCGTGGATACCTTATGCTTTCCCATCCCTGCCCCTGACTAGCTATGGTCGACTATAAACATAATTTGTTTAGGTTCCATGTACGTGGTGCTTGCCCTCTAATAGGGCCTCTTTCTTCTCTCTCCTCCATTTTCTTTTTTTCCTCCCTCTCCTCTTCATTCCTAATATGAAGGCTATTAATGAAGACAGATGACCCCTGTGGGAAAATGCAGTATTGTCTGGGATGTTTCCCTAATCTTTAACCTGGTCCCGGAAACAATTTACAGTTATGTCAATTGTTATGCTTACTTATGCTGGTTTATTTACATGCCTGTCTGATGTCGCCCCATGTGGGCAAACCATGGCTTGTCATAATCTTTTGAAAATTTTTATTAAAATATTGAAACAGAAAAAATTGCAACACCCAGCATTTCAATCTCTAGGACCTCCGCTTAAACATTATATAATGTTTGGGGGTTCTAAGTAATTTTCTAGCAAATAAAAATCTGATTTTTACATGTAGACCTGCCTCACCACCTGCCCCCTTGACCCTGTCCCCTCACAACTCCTATGATCACTCTCTTCCTCCATCCTACGCTCCCTCACACACATCTTTAATCTTTCCCTTTCTACTGGCACATTCCCCTCCCCTCTAAAACACGCGTACATCACTCCCTTACTTAAAAAACCCTCCCTGGATCCCACCGACCTGAACAACCTTAGACCCATCTCCCTGCTCCCATTTACATCCAAACTCCTAGAGCGCTTAGTCTATAATCGCTTGAGTTCCCACCTCACCGACAACAACCTCCATGATCTCCTACAGTCTGGCTTCCGCCCCCTACACTCCACCGAAACTACCCTTCTCAAACTCACCAACGACCTGCTAACCGCCAAAGCTAATGGCCACTATTCAGTGCTCCTACTCCTTGACCTCTCTGCGGCTTTCGACATGGTTGACCACCCCCTCCTCCTCAAAAAAAACTACACTCTCTTGGCCTCAGAGACTCTGCTCTCTCCTGGCTCTCTTCCTATCTATCACAGCGCTCCTTCAGTGTTACCTATAACGCTACCACCTCCTCTTCACTCCCCCTCTCTGTTGGGGTCCCTCAAGGTTCTGTCCTCGGGCCCCTTTTCTTCTCCATCTACACCTCCTCCCTTGGCCAATTGATACACTCTCACAGCTTCAACTACCATCTCTATGCCGAAGACACGCAAATCTATCTCTCTACCCCTCACCTCTTCAGTCTCTGCCCGTATCACAAGCCTACTGAGCGACATAACGGATTGGATGTCACTCCAGTTCCTCAAACTT
This sequence comes from Staurois parvus, assembly GCF_062004578.1. NCBI lineage: Eukaryota > Metazoa > Chordata > Amphibia > Anura > Ranidae > Staurois > Staurois parvus. The sequence continues at coordinate 1,006,077 of NW_028318357.1, forward strand.
AATCTTTCCAAAACTGAGCTCCTAGTTTTCCCCGCAGCCCGCACCCCCCCCCTCCCCCACCCCCCGACTTCTCCATCAAGACCAACAACACCACCATCAGTCCCTCCCCTCAAGCCAGAGTACTAGGTGTCATCCTAGACTCCAATCTGTCCTTCCAGCCCCAGGTCCATTCGCTGACAAACTCATGTAGACTTAACCTGCGCACCATCTCCAAAATACGTCCGTTCCTAACCCCGGAAACCACTAAGCAACTCATTCACTCCCTCATATCACGCCTCGACTACTGTAACTCCCTCCTCATCGGCTTACCTCACCACAGGCTATCCCCGCTTCAGTCTACCTTGAATGCTGCGGCCAGACTCATCCACTTTACTAACCGCTCCGTATATGCCCACCCCCCTCTGCCAATCCCTCCACTGGCTTACGATTGCCCAACGGATAAAATTCAAAATACTAACATTGACGTATAAAGCTGTTCATAATACTGCCCAAAACTACATCACCGATCTGGTATCCCTATACCACCCAAAACGTACTCTCTGCTCCTCACAAGACCTCCTACTCTCTAGTTCCCTGGTCTCCTCCTCCCATGCCCGTCTTCAGGACTTCTCCAGGGTTTCCCCCATACTCTAGAACTCCCTACCCCAATCCATCAGACTATCACCTACTCTCCTCACTTTTAGGCGCACTCTGAAAACCTATCTCTTCAGGGAAGCCTACCCCGCCCTCAGCTAATTACTGAACTCCTCAACTCTTCCTACCACTCCATCCCCCACAGCTATTTCCTCCTGTACCACTATCCCCTCCCTCCTAGATAGTCAGGGCCCTCGAACCCCTTGTGTATTGACTCGTATTGTTACTGTACTGTCTCCCATTATAATGTACAGCGCTGTGCAAACTGTTGGCGCTATATAAATCCTGTATAATAATAATAATGTAGGAGAGAAGTGTCAGAATAGGCTTGGGACTGAAGTGGTTCATTGACACATTTGTGTAAAACAACACATTTTCACATTCTCTTTCACCATTTGGTTGTGAAGGAGGGCCATTTGGGAGCTATGCAAGTATTAGGCCTTATGCACACTGGACATTTTTACAGCTGCTCCTATGGGTGTCAGGCATTTTTTTATTGGCTCTAAAGACCCCTACATATTATCCTATGTGTGCTTGCACACATTTGATTTTAGCAGCATTTTGTGGCAGGAGAAGTTAAAAAAAACATGCCAGGGCATCCTGGAGCAGCAGAGTTTTGGCATGTTTAGCACTTGAGCATTAGTTTATTTCAATGTCCAGAATAAAATATTTATTCTGGCTAATAAAATTAATTAATGATCAAACGCCTGATGCAGGTCAACGTGGTACACAATTTTAGTATCTAGCGTTTTTATTGACCAAAATACTGCTGGCTTCTTGAAGAGTTAGGCCAGGTTCAAACTGGCATTGAATGCAGGCATTTGAATGGTGTTTTTAGAGCGGTTCTAAAGGCTCAAGGTTTTTTACCTTCATGCATTATATGTGTGTTGTGTGCAGTAGCCCCCCCCCCCAATCCTTACCTGAGTCCCCTCCAATCTAGCGATGTTCTCGACAGCCTCTGCTGTCTGGGCACTCTTCCTCCTCATTGGCTGAGACAGAAACAGGAGCCTATTGCCAATTAAAGCCAGTGAGCCAATGAGGAGAAAGCGGGGGCAGGGCCTAGCTGCAGCTCAATGTGTCTAACCCTAGGTTCACACCTAAGTGTTTTCCACAACGTTTTGCAGAAACGCACTACAGTCCATTTAACATGATTTCCTATGGGACAAATTCACATCTCCGCGTTTTCACACGATGCGTTTTTTGGAAAGGGTCAGTGACTTTTTTGAATGCAAAAAGTTGCGTTTTTGGTTCTATAGACTTCAATGGAAATACTGCAGAAAAGCATGTAGTGCATTTTTGCTGCGTTTTAAATCTGCCTAGCAACAAGAAAAAAACGCAAAATGCAACACAAAACGCAATGCAGAAATGGGTCAAGCACAAACTGCATAGGTGTGAACCTAGCCTTATGGACACATAGAGAAGCAGCTCAGGGGAAAGCACATAGAGGTATCCCCAGGGTGAGCGGCTTTCCCTGGGGGCACTGCTCAAGGAGGAGCCAAGAGCGCCGGAGGGGATCCAAAAAGAAGAGGATCGGGGCTGTTCTGTGCAAAATCACTGCATAGAGCAGGCAAGTATAGACATGTTTGTTAGTTTAGAAAAAAAAAACAAGCTTTAGTGTCACTTCAATGCTCCTCAAATGCCTATGCAAATGATACTATGGACAACACACAGTGCTGTTCACATTTTCAAAACATGAAGCATTAGCGTCGCTTCAAAACTGAAGCCTCATGTTGAGTCTGGAGGAGTTTGAAGCCTTTCACCGCCTCCCATTCAAGTCTATGGAGAAAACATGCTTGCAGGCGTTTTTGGTGCGTTAACAACATTACAGTTTACTATAAGCAGTTGTGGTGCGGTTTTAACACTTATAAAAAAACACCTAAAAAAGGTGTCAATACCATGCATAGGGCATTTGGGGAGCGTTTTAAACGCTTGTAAAATGCCAATCTGAAATGTAACTACTTTCCTACCAAGCTATAGCTGAATGACGGCTACAGCACGGTCGTCCAGTTCTGGGAAGGTGTGAGGGTGTCATATGACATCCTCCCAGAACACGCCCCCTCCCCGTGGAGAGAACCTGGCGCTGTCTGTGATAGCTGTGTCCTTTGGACATTGTCACAGCATGAGGAAAAAAGTGTCGATAACTGTCAACTGTCAAAGGAGACATCAGTGCCCATCAATGCTGCCTAACAGTAACGCCATATCAGTGTAGCCTCATCAATGCACATCAGTGAAGGAAAAAAATTACCTTTTTGCATAATTTTATCATAGAAATTAAGAAAACCTTTTTTATTCAAAATTTTCGGTCTTTTTCTGTTTATAGTGCAAAAAATAAAAAAACCTAGTGGTGATTAAATATAGCAAAAGAAAGCTCTATTTGCCTGAAACAAATAATAAAAAGTTCATGTGGGCAGTGTTGCATGACTGTGCAACTGTCAAAGTGTGAATGGCAATTCCTTCACTGATGAGTTGCACATCAGTGAAGGAGAAAAATTACCTGTTTGCAAAATGTTATAATAGAAACAAAAAAAACTTTTTTTTCAAATATTTCGGTCTTTTTTTTGTTTGTAGTGTAAAAAATAAAACACCCAGTGGTGATTAAATACCACCAAAATAAAGCTGTATTTGTGTGAAAAAACCTTCATATGGGTACAGTGTTGCATGACCACACAATTGTCATTCAGAGTGACAGCACTGAAAGCTGGAACATGGCCTGGGCAGGAAGGAAGTAAAAGTGCACGGTAGCCGAGTGGTTAATATTAAAGCTCATTATCGCCTAACACCCATACTAACGCTATTGGTGCATTTGTTAACCACTTTACAACCGCGCTATAGTAAAATGACAGCTACAGAGCGGTTGTCCCAGAACACACCCCCAGTGGCGTGTACCCCTCACTGTCTGTGATCTCTGTGTCCTGTGGACACAGCTGATCACATGACAAGGTAAAAGGTCAATCACAGCGGCCTTTTACAATGTGATCAGCTGTGTCTAATGACACAGCTGATCACAAAATAAATACAGTTGCCAGTTATTGGCAGCACTTTCCTCATGTTGTCTCAGTGTAAGGAAAGTACTGCTGATAACCGGCAAGTGTCACAGAGGGCATCTGCACTGATAATCAGGTCAGTGCCCTGATTATCAGTGCAGCCCCCAAAGTGCCCATCAATGTTCAACAGTGCCAACCATCAGTGCCTCCTGATCAATTCCCACCAGAGCCACCCCATCAGTGCAGCATCATCAGTGCCTCCTCATTAATTCCCACCAGAGCCACCCTATCAGTGCCTCCTCATCAATTCCCACCAGAGCCACCCCATCAGTGCCTCCTCATCAATTCCCACCAGAGCCACCCCATCAGTGCCTCCTCATAAATTCCCACCAGAGCCACCCCATCAATACTGCTTATCAGTGCCTCCTCATCGATTCCCACCAGAGCCACCCTATCAGTACCACTTATCAGTGCCTCCTCATCAATTCCCACCAGAGCCACCTTATCAATACCGCTTATCAGTGCCTCCTCATCAATTCCCACCAGAGCCACCCCATCAGTGCCTCCTCATCAATTCCCACCAGAGCCACCCCATCAGTGCCTCCTCATCAATTCCCACCAGAGCCACCCCATCAGTGCCTCCTCATCAATTCCCACCAGAGCCACTCCATCAGTGTCTCCTCATTAATTCCCACCAAAGCCACCCCATCAGTGCCTCCTCATCAATTCCCACCAGAGCCACCCCATCAGTGCCTCCTCATCAATTCCCACCAGAGCCACTCCATCAGTGTCTCCTCATTAATTCCCACCAAAGCCACCCCATCAGTGCCTCCTCATCAATTCCCACCAAAGCCACCCCATCAGTGCCTCCTCATCAATTCCCACCAGAGCCACCCCATCAGTGCCTCCTCATCAATTCCCACCAAAGCCACCCAATCAGTGCCTCCTCATCAATTCCCACCAGAGCCACCCCATCAGTGCCTCCTCATAAATTCCCACCAGAGCCACCCCATCAATACTGCTTATCAGTGCCTCCTCATAGATTCCCACCAGAGCCACCCTATCAGTACCACTTATCAGTGCCTCCTCATCAATTCCCACCAGAGCCACCTTATCAATACCGCTTATCAGTGCCTCCTCATCAATTCCCACCAGAGCCACCCCATCAGTGCCTCCTCATCAATTCCCACCAGAGCCACCCCATCAGTGCCTCCTCATCAATTCCCACCAGAGCCACTCCATCAGTGTCTCCTCATTAATTCCCACCAAAGCCACCCCATCAGTGCCTCCTCATCAATTCCAACCAGAGCCACCCCATCAGTGCCTCCTCATCAATTCCCACCAGAGCCACCCCATCAGTGCCTCCTCATTAATTCCCACCAGAGCCACCCCATCAGTGCCTCCTCATTAATTCCCACCAGAGCCACCCCATCAGTGCCTCCTCATTAATTCCCACCAGAACCACCCCATCAGTGCCTCATTAATTCCCTGCTGTTTTTGGTGTTCTTCTCTACAGCCAGTAACCCCCCCCCCCCCCCCCCAGTATGTTATCCTATGTGTCCATGCACACATAGACTGTAATCAGCATTTTTTGGCTGGAAAAGACCCAGAACTAGTGGGTTTCTAGTTTTTTAGCTGTAAAAATGCTCTAACGCTGTAAAACGGCATTTGTGGATGTTGTTTTGAGTAAATAAATTCTTTTTGGTAAAAAAAACCACTAAAAACGGCAAACGCAGAAAAACACTAATGTAAGGCAAGTGGTTAAGTTAGAAATGTAGACAAGTATGAGCAAGCCCTAAAATAATTGTCAGCGTGCCTGAGGCCTTCATTCCCACTCTTCTGTGTCTCCAGAAGTGAACCCACAAACAAGAAGACAGCATGTTGTCCCAGAGGTCGCCAGCAATGGCAGCCCCTATATTCCCTCAGTACTGAGGTCAGACACTAATCCTCCCGAACAGCATGGCTCCTACTATATTAGCACACACTAAGCGCGCATTCCAAACCTCAAGATGGACACAAAGCCACTTCCGATCCCGCCCCTCCAGCGGAACACCTTCCTATCACCATCGTCCCGCTGGACACACCCCCTGACAACGAGCTGGAGCCCTCCGCCAGGCCGCCTAATAAGGACGTTAGACGACGCTACTTGTCTGAAGAGGCCGGGGATATCGCCACTTGTTATCCGTTGCCAGTCGCAGCTCCTCAGCACCATGTCCCGATACTCTAGGCCGCCCAACACCTCTCTGTTCGTCAGGAACGTGGCCGATGCCACTAGGTAAGGACAGCCCCTTGTGTGGTGTGGGGGGTGTAGGACCCCCTCCCTTCCCGCGAACATTCACCATTCCGGGCCTACACGTTCCTAGCCGCGTGTAGAGGGAGCCGCATGACGATTGTAGGCCTTTCATACGTCTGTGCGGCTCCTTACACCTGAGGCTGGACGTGCAGCACAACTTAGCCCTCCATTGAAAATAATAGGAGCGGGAAGGACTTTTGTTGTAGAAAAGGCACACTGGGCGGTTCAGTACAGCATTGGTGACACGTTGGTGGTGGAGGGGCCCTTTCAATGAGCCTGGGCCGAATTCACATAAGAGACTTTCCATGAGAGCTCAACACGTGTGACTGATTATTATACAGGATTTATATTATATAGGACTGATACGTCTCAATTATTTCACTTTACACTGATTGGAAATGTACTTTTTTTTTTTTTTAATAACGAAAATGTCATAGTAACCTGTTTTGTGTAATGGTTTACATAGAGCAATCCCAAACCTACACTGCTGGGGTCTCCTGTTGGTGCTCCTGGTTCCCCCCCCCCCCCCCGTTGAATGTCCCCATAGAAAGCCACTTGTTGTAGGGGCTCGTTCCCAAGTTGGGTTGTGTGTGTCCATAGACACACACTGTCCTCAAACTTGGTAGTAAAAGTGGAGTTCCACCCAAATGTGGAAGTTGCTGTTAATCTGCCGCCTACCCCCCTTCACGGCCACATTTGGTACCTTGGGGGGGGAAGCAGGTGCCTGATATTATTTCAGCAAACTAAGCTGAAAGTTCAGACCTCCTTCCCCCGCAGCCCCCTGGGACATGTCGTAGGTGCCAAGACTGCAGCCCATTCACAAAGCACAGTAGGAAACTGACAGAAGCTGCAACACCTCACTACTGGTTTCTCTTAGTCAAGATGGTGGCACCAGCACCCAATAGGTGATTTAAGAATTTGCTGGGGGTGAGGACACCGCTGGATCCCTGGACAGATGCCCTAATATTAAAAGTCAGCAGCTACAGTATTTGTAGGTGCTGACTTTTTTTATTTATTTTTGGGGGGGGGCACGCTCTACTTTAAAGTGGGTGTACACTTAGTGCTGTTCACATATATATGGTTTGAACTTCCATCTGATCCGCATGACGTGAAATAACAATGCTTCCTATGGTGCCTGTTTACATATGTCTGGTGCAGATTCAGCCCTGGTTCACACTGATGTGGTGTGGAATTTGCAGCGATTTCAGTGTAAATTCCACACACCATCAGAATTGCACCCAGTCCATGCAAACCGCTGCAGGTGTGTTAACAACATCCTGAAAACGGTCCACGAAACGTGGTGCGATGTGAAGTATCGGATCGTATAGGTGTGAATACCTGTGCGATCCTATTCTAGTGCGGACCCAAAAAAGGGTCCTGCACATTTTGGGCACCAGTGCGGTGCGAATAGAGCCATACAAAAAGTATGGCTCCAATCGCAGTACACATAAATCGTATGTGATTTGCACAGGAATGCGGTGTGGTTCCTGTACGAATCACGTGTACGTATATGAACCAAGGCTCTGTGGTTTTAAAAAGAGTAGTGTCCGATTTCTGAGCAGTGTGGTACGGTTCAGATTATATGCTGTTGACTTCTATGGGAATTTTTTTCTAGACCGTATATGAGCTAATCCTGTCCCGAACCTGTGAATAGCTACTGTATCAATTAGCTGGGAAATCTGAGCTTCAGTCCGCACCATACATGTGAGAATCAGCTCTAACTTATACCGAGTGACTGGCCTCGGGTGATGCACAGAGATGAGTTCTACTTAGTGAGGAGTGCTCTGAGAGCTAATTGGAGGGAACAGAGCTGAAACTGTCAATCACAGGCTGTGTGCTAGAGGTCCCTCCCCTGTCACCATTTTCTCTTGGTGTCAGGAAAACCTGTCAGAAGTGATTCTTCTTCCCCTCCCTGCCTTGTCTCCAGCACTGCACCCGGGGACGAGCAGGGAGGGGAGGGACCTTGCAGTGTAATGAGCACCTATTGGCTGCTCCTCAGGAAAGGGGAGTGTCCGGCTTATCTTTTATCCATTTCACTGCAAGGGCCATTTTTGCGTTTTTTTTGCACACATTTAAAATAATCATTTAAGGCCTGAAGATTACATGAAACTTCAAAACATATATTTTCTGAAAGCAGAGACCCTAGAGAATAAAATAGCGGTAGTTCCGAATTATTATTATTTTTTTTTTTTTTGTCACACGATACCACAAAATTTTAGTAAAAAATACACTTGAGTTAATTTTAGGGCACAAACGGCAATAATTGATCAAATTTTTTTTGTAAAATGTAAAAGACTGGGTTGCATCGAGTAAATAGATATCAAACATGTCAAACCTTAAATATGTGTGTACTCGTGAAATGGAACAAACTTTAGTACTCTATTTTCTATAGGTGACACTTTTAAAGCCCTTTCTAGGTAGTCAGTTTAGCATTACGGAGGAGGTCTGGTGCTAGAATTATTGCTCTCATTCTGGCATGCACGGCAAAATGTAACCTGTGTATTGTAATCGTCGTTTTCATGTGTGAGCGTCCCAGCGAGTGCTTTTACATTTTGTCCGTGTGTACATATGTGGGGGGACCTTGAAAAATCTGGGGGGTTCATATGCTTGGCTGTAACTTACATTTTTTTTAAATAAAAATTTTTTTTTTTTTTCTACTTGGACGATTTTTTTATTTTTTTGACAGGTTCTAACTTTTTTTTTTTATTTTTTATTTTTTTTTGAGACCTGCAGGGTCTAAAAGACCCTGCATGTCTCCCCTGTTCTCCGCTGAATGTAATGCAGTGCACATCGCCCTGCATTACATTCTTTTCCGGCCTCAATGGCCGGGAACCTGTTAACTGGGACCTGGAAGTGATGTCACAACACTTCCAAGCCAGGACAAGAAGGGGAAGGTAGCGGATATGTCCACTCTCCTCCCTCCTCTCTACCTGCATCCCAACATTCCACTGACACCCACTGACTGGTCCCGGGTCCGCAGATGGGCAAGCGGAGACCGGTACATATAGCGGGCAGGGAGGCGGCGGCACTGTGGGCTTTGTGGAAGCAATCTGAATGCTTCCACCTAACAGATGAGCCCTGCTGCTTGCCCGCAGCAGGGCTAAAGGCAAAAAAATCCTACCTGCCTGGCGCCTAAAACTACATGTGTCGGGCGTTGTGAATTGCACATCCCTGAACTATAGAGGGATATGCTTTGTTCTTATTTCATGTCTGAGGTTTACAACCACTTAGAGGCCTCATTCACACCATATGTGCAGAAAAACTGAAGGAAACTGACACAAATTTCAGTTGCAGAGACATCAGTTTTCATGCAGCCTTCAATGAGTTTTATACACTTTGCAGATTTGCACAGAAGAAATCTGTACATGATACTAGTGTTGTGAACAGGGCACACAGAGAACAGTGGTTTTCTTTGTGCCCTTACATAATGCATGCAGAAAACCGATGTAAACTCATGTCTCTGTAAGTGAAATCTGCACATCAGGGCAAGGTTTTAGTAAAGATCGATTTCTTCTCACTTCCTGTTTGTTTTTTGATTTTCTTCTATGGGTCAAGAAGTGAAGGGAAATATCTCTAATGGGACACAGATGGTGAAAAAAGAATCTGATGGGTTATAACCCTCTTTTACTCTCTCCAAAATGAAAGGGGGGGGGTTGATGCCTTTTATTTCTACTTTTAAAAAGCTTTTTTTTTTTTTTTTGGTACATTATGCATTTGTAAAAAAAAGTATAAACAAGCTTAGTACATATTCAGGGCCTGGGGCTCCAACATGTTAATAAAATCGAGATTGTCTACTGTCATGTGGTTGCCTTAGAGGCAGTCTGGCTTGTGTTGGCAACGATGCATGTAAACTGAGAGCTCTTGATGTGTGACTGCACTTGTAGAATGTTTATGATCATTGTTATAAATGATTATGCAGGTCCATGTCACAGAGAACAACTCCATAAGGACTGCATCATTTTGTTTTTTTTCTGTGCAGCAGTCTTCTGGTGTATGCATAAAAGTGATCTAAGCTGTGCTCGTGGGTGTCCTGTCCCTGTTCATCCTCCATGCTGTACCTTGTGCACCCCTGGTGGCAAGCAGGAGGCGCTCAGCAATATCCATTCCCCAATTTCCTCTGTGCAATGTGAATCCAGAAGTGCTCAGGTCTGAGTGTTTCTGGTTTTACAGCTGTCGGACTACAAGCTAGTAATCCATATACACACATACTATGCATGCATAGATCACACACATGAAGGTGAACGATTGCACCATACATGTGATATTTCTGCACACACCAGAGTGAGAGCGATAATTCTATGTCCCTAATTTATGGTTAATTCTAAACTGATGAGTTGTAAAGGCATTTAAACTATCATGGACTGCAGTACCGCAATTGTTTGGCAATAACATGGGCATGTGCTGGTTTGAGACCTGACATATTTGGTACCTCAGTGTTTCTCAACCCTTTTTCAGCTGGGGGAACCCTTTAAAATGATGTGCATATTTAGTTTTACAAAACGCAGCAACATGCACACACGTAGACCACTCAGCATTAGAGTTGATTTATTCCTCCAAAGTAAACACACACTGTACACTGGTGCTGATTAGTATTCCAGCTGTTCTCTTCCTCACTTTCTCTCCCTCACGCATGTGACACCAGTGCTGATGGAGAGGGTAAGGGGGAGGCGCAAATTGGATGCTCTGTATCTTTTGGCAATCAGTGACATTATTGGTTGTTAGGACGCCGGCAGCTGAAAGGTTATAATGATGCACAATGAAAACCTGAAGCTTTGTGTAACTAAAAGGCAGGCTTGGCCTACTGCTGGCTTTTACCATGGCACACCTGAAGGTACCCTGCTTGAAAAAGGCTGTTGCCTGTTTAATTGACACTACTTAATCTTTTCTATGTTTAAAAAGAAAAGGGAAAAAAAAGGGGGGGGGTTTATATGCAGTAAAATTGGTTTATTTTTTTCCTGAATATATAGATTTGGTTTATAGTTGAGCAAATATAGTTAAGCATAAATTGCAACTATCATCTGTTTATCGTACAGGTCCTCTGCATTCAGAAAATGATTGTTTAGGGGTTTTAAGTACTTTAATGGGCAAAAAGTCTGATGTTAATGTGCAAAAAAGAGAGGGAGTGGTTAAGGGCTAGGCCTTTTTAAATACTGGAAAGTCTTCTAAATCTTTCTGTTAGAAGCTTTGTGTTTTTGTCACGTTAGCATGTATGGCTGCTTTTTGCACCGCATGTAACCAAACTCAGGTCATGTCATGCTGGTGATATCTCTCCAGAAAACACAAGGAGGACACGTAACCATTTTATGTGTTGCTCCCAGTAGGGCAATTCTCCCTCACTGCTGAAACTGCTACAAAATTATGAGTTGCTCATGAGAGAGCAATACCTTTCTCCTCCAAAAGGCAGGGGAAGGAAACACAAATCAGGTGAGCGTTTCCTATTCCTGCCATGTCCTTTAAACCAATCCTGCTGTTGGTGAGTTTTGGCAGTTACAGGATTGTCAGTCCTACCACCTGCACAGAAAATCTGTCTGTGTGTGTGTGTGTGTGTGTGTGCAATTAATAATAATGGCATCTGCAAGCAGAGGAAATCGCAGCAGCCACTTCCCACACTGGGAACCGCACTACACATGCAGGTTCCATGCGGACTGCAGGGACTTTTTCCTCGTGTTTTCAGGAGCACAGCAGTCTATTCAAATGAATGTGCAAACCAGGACTAGCAGAGCCACAGCAGTGTGAACCAGGCCTTAAGGCTCTTGTGTTACAGTATAAAAAAAATGTTACATTTCAGCAATACAAATTACACATTAAATGCCAGAGAGGTAAGTAAATATTTTAATGTTTAAAAAAACACAAAAAAATAAATGGTATACGATATTAGTTTGACTAGCATAAATGTTAAAAGGTATATAACTCTAAAGCAGTGGTTCTCAACCTATGGTACACATACCCCAGAGGGGGTACTTTTAAGAATCATAGTTCTTCGATCTGCTCTCCAGTTTGCAACGTTATTAATCTTTTATGGGTCATATGATTGGGTTTTCCAAAATTTATACCATTACAGACAAAATATTGCAATTACAAACTTTGTCTTTGATGGCATGGACAAAGTGGTAAAAGATTTAGAGGCTGTAAGGAAAAGTAACCAAAAAAATGCTAAAGTGAATGGCAGCAAGAGGTCTGAACACAAAACCGCTAGCACAGGTGCACCATTTGGAAACAGCAGAAAGTGGACCTTTAAGTAACTTTGAAAGTCTGCATTAACCCCCCCACCCCCACAAATAGAGCTTTCTTTTGGTGGTATTTTGGTCACCACCTGTGGGCTTTTTTGTGTGTGGTGTTTTTTTTTTGTTTATAGGGAAAAAAAAAAAAAACAATTTTGGAATAAAAAAATATATCTTTTGCTTTAAAACATATCCAGTAAAAAATCTAATTTTGGCCAAAATGTATTCTGCTACTTCTTTGCTACGCAAAAAAAAAAATAGGATACTTGTAAATTAATTTGGTTTACGTGAAAGTTATAGCGTCTACAAATGGCGGTATATATATATTAGAATTTTTTTTATTTATTTTTTTGATCCGAATAATGGTGGCGATCATAGCGGGCGTTCTGTCCCTGGGTGGCAGCTGACTGCCTGCCACTGACATCCCCAGTGACACTAAAATAGTGATCAGTGCTAATAAGCACTGACACTGTACTGATGACTCTAGGCAGGAAGGGGTTAACAGTGTGCTGGGTGTTTTACTGTGTGTGCTGTTTTACTAGGGAGACATGCTGCTTTGTATTTCTGTGCTATGCAGGTAAATACAAAGCAGCATGCCCTTGCTGGCAGGAGAGAGACCTGTGTTTACACACAGGTCTCTTCTCTGTCAGCTTTGCATGGTGGTCACTGGGTGCCGGCGGGAATTTCCGTCCGGGACCTGGTGATTGACATTTCTAGCAGTCAATGTCGGCACAGGTAGGGCAGTGCGCACGCACCCCCTACCTAGAGATGCAAAACGTTTGTATGTTATATTGCGCAGCCCTGTAGCAGTATTTCTACTATAGGGTGGTGGGCAAGTGGTTAATAGATTCTTGATGCAGTTCATACAAAAGATGCAGAGTGCAGGACTTCACCTATGTAGGTTGAGGCACTTGTAATGACAGTTGATGGTGCATAAAAAGTCACAAGCACCCCTAAAATATTTGTTTTTTTACTTGTTTATTTTGGTGAGTGGTCACATGTAAGATCTAATGTTTCTGTGCCTCACATCCTCAAAGTAACTTATCTCACTATGTTGCTTTGAGATTGGGAACCTCACTATGCCCCAAAAGTTCAACTTCTCTTATATGTGACCTCCTTTTTCACAATAAAACCAGTTAAAAAAAAAAAAAAAAAAAAAAAAAAAATGACCACTAGCCCTTCTCCTGGCTGCCCCTATTTTTTTTTCTCGCCTGGGAGCTCCATATGGGTTGACCTTGATGGGAGCTAACTAGGTTGTGTAGTTAGGCTAGGATGTGTTGCTGAGCATCAGGTGGTCAGTGGGGTCTTCACCTCCAAGCAGGGGGCAAGCTTTGCAGATGCAAACTCCCCTGGGCTGCTCAGAGGTGCCTCTGCTGTGTGATTCCTTCAGGCACAGACCACACTAAGGTTTCTGTGTTGATTAGCATTAAATGTGTTACACATTACTTTGCTTAAAAAATATATTGTACGTATAAATGATTAGGGATATTTGAGCTGGGGGATGTTCCTTGAGGGTGGTATGTTGGCCAAAGAGGTTGAAAACCACTGCTGTAGAGATCAGACGTTGTATAAAATAATATGGGTGTTTTTTTTTTGTTTTTTTTCTGTTTGAAGTTATCTAGTGCAGATCATAGAGCACACAAGGTAGTTTTGTTTAACTTGCACAACAATGAAGTTGCACTATCAACCTTGTTTCTCTGCCTTACACACTTCAGGCCGGAGGATTTGCGGCGTGAGTTTGGTCGGTATGGCCCAATAGTAGACGTTTACATTCCTCTTGACTACTACAATCGTCGCCCCAGAGGATTTGCTTATATTCAATATCCTTTATGTGCTTGTGTTGATGTTTAGGAGCATGAAGTGCCTACCTCCTAATTGTATGTGTATTTATTTCTCTGTCTCAGAAAATGTAAAGCAGTCCACAGTAGCTGGCAAGCACCCCAAGGTTTGAATGAGCCTGGTTAGATAGAGCCAAGCGTAAAGCCCACAGACACCTTTGAAGTTGCAGCTTCAAGGAATAAAGAGGGAGGGTGGAAACAGATAAGAAAGCTGGAAGAGGGGAAGTTCTTGCCAAGCACTAAAGACACAGCCTGCTGCAAGCTGAGGGTTCAAATTTCCTACATTTATATCCAAAGCAAAGTTCGATTTGGTTGATCCTTGTCCAGCTTCACCTTGCAAGCACTAAAGAGCAAAGGTCAAGGTTCAAGATCAAGTCAAATGAGGTAACCACAAAAGTTTCCTTTTTGTATCCTGCTTCTCAAGTATGTCTGATTTTAGTTAAAGTTAATTCAAAGTGTAAAGAAGTATTTTTGGAAGTTCTAATTAAAGCAGCAGTAGCCACAAGTTTTTTTGGGGTTGTCATTCTGTACTGTATTGCATTTACCTACTTAAACGTGTATCGGCGTTAAAGTTAACTTGTGATCTCCGCAAAATGAATAAACAAACCGTGCTAGCAAATGGCTGCATTCTCATTCATTTGTTTTGGAGCCGGTATTCACTTGCACACTCTGGACTGGCTGCTAGTAATAGCTACTGAGCTCTGTACTGCTCTGAATGGAGACTGACAGACTGCACCACCCACTGATTAAGCCACTCCCTTAAGTTAGGTCCTCTTCTCACTCTAATTATTCATAGTGCTTTGTAAATGGGATTCCTGCTTCTAGCTCCATTTTGTTTCTGCTCTTTGAGGCTAGGTTTACAGTTTCCTAGCATTTATATATTTAATGTTTGCTCAAGTAGGTCGTGGTATACCTACTAGACCCCCTGAAACAACTTTTGAGAGAGTTGAAGGGACTTCTCATCCATGCATATCTTTTGATAACTTCTGATCTATCTGGTAGCTATCTGTCTTACTATGGATCTCCTCTATATAGTTAAGGCTATTCTGCTTAAGCCTGGTTGACCTTTTTGGTCTGGACATTCCTTCTTAATTCAACCCTCCTTTCCCCAAAGTCACAGGTTAGACCTCCTGATCTATGCTTTTACCCTGTAAACATTTTTTACCTAAAGTGATTGATTGAAAAGGCTCAAGGGTTTTTTTTACCTTCATGCATTCTATGCATGAAGGTTAAAAAAAAAACCTTCTCTCTGCAGCATCCCCCTCCAAATACTCACCTAAGCCCCCTCTTCATCCAGAAATGTGCACTGGCATCTCGGCTATCCCGGGACTCCCTCTTATTGCCTGAGACAGCAGCGGGAGCTGCAATCACAGCCAGTGAGCCAATGAGAAGAGAGATGGGCTGGGGCCAAGCCATGGCTCCCTGTGTGAATGGACACATGGAGCAGTGGCTGGGGAATGCACATGCTCAGGTGCCCCTGACAGGAGGTCCAGGAGCTCCTGCCAGGGACCTGAAGAGGAGGTTCTGGGCTGCTGGGTGCAAAACCACTGCACACAGAAGGTAAGTATAGATGTTTTGTTGTGGGTGTTTTTTTGTTTTTTTTTTTAATTTTAAGCCTTTAGAATTACTTTAATAAAGCCCACTTCCAGTTGCCTGACTTGCATGGGTCTAGTGCATTGTTTACATTCTGTACTACTCTGCATTTGAAGCATTACCTCACAAAGTTAGATGTCTGGCTTGTATTTAAATAATTTTAACTATTTCAAATACAAGATGCATGCTAAATGTATTTGCTGTCTTTGCCTTTTTGTTTCTCATTCTGTGACCTTGGGCTCATTGTAAATTTTTGGGGTATTGTAGGTCTTGTACTAAAAGTTAGATTTTGGAGGCAGGCTCCTTTTTTGTTTTAATCTGTCGCAATGTTCATTCTTTGGGTGGCAAGAAAGGAATGCACAAACCTCTCAAAGGTAAAATTTCTCTTTTAAGCATGTGCAGTTTGTATATTTTAACTTTTAGCCTTAGGTCATCCAAAGCTTGTGATCATTGCTGCTTTAAATAGACTTTAACATTTTGAAATTTGTGAATCATTGAACTCTTATAGCTAGCCTGGGTTTTAACTTTTTAAAGTTGTGTATATAGCACTACGTACCGTACACTGCAAAGTCTCCTTAACAGACAGCCAGGTTTGAAGATGTTCGTGATGCTGAAGATGCCCTTTATAATCTAAACAGAAAATGGGTTTGTGGACGTCAGATTGAGATACAATTTGCTCAAGGTGATCGGAAAAGTAAGTACTTGGTGTCTGCAGGTCTGGCTAATATTACAGTGGATCAGGATTAACATGCATATCTTGTACAATCTTGGAAGGTTAATTTTACAAAAGAGATGGTTCATTCAGTAATGTACATAATCATGCTGCAAAAATAGGAAGAGATAGCCCGGCCTCGGTATACCTCATCCAGCCCGAGTGGTTAGTCTGTTATCACAGCCTCGGCTCGATTCATCCAAATTACTCCTCCAGTGTTGGTGTGGTCTGGCTGAATCCAGTTGAGGCTGCTTTTATCTGTTAACCACTCGGGCTGGGTGAGGTGTGCGGCGGCCGGGCTATATAATCCTATTTTTGTAGCATGCTTTGGGTGTGGATGGACCTTTCCTTAGTCTGCACCTTCACTAGCATTTAACTTATTGGACCTTAACAGCCTGAATAATCATTTATTGTGGGTCACAATGTACATAATCATAACACATACCAATTGTTGACTATATCAATATTTCAGGCATAATTGTATATGATTTCACATAGCATATAGTGCCATTAGCTGCGATTAGTCTTTGATTTTTAACATTCGGCTCAAAAATGTTATTTCTCTAGTCATCTTCCAGGACTACACCTGAGATGACTAGCTTCACCCATCAGGAAACGCAATTGACAGAGTTTAAATTCTCCGCCCCTCCCTCCATTCCTCAGTTCCATGGCAGCGAAACGTGTGGGGGGTTTTTTTTTTTTTTTTTTTTTTGGACCTAAGGCCTGGGGCTGGAGGTTCCCCCCTGGGGGTGGGGGTGGTAAACAGCTGAGATGGGGAGAGCAGGCTCTACTCGCCCATTCCAGGGGTCCCAGTTGATCAGATTCCCGGGCACAGGGGAGGTGTGCCTGGCGTTCAAGGTACGGGCACCCTTCCTCCCTCTTCCAGGGCAGCGAGGAGGTATGTCAGGAGAGGACCAGGCCGCAAGGTGGCTTCTCGCGGGTTTGGGGACCACCTGCTGGCATATGGGGTCGCACGGCATGCACCTGTAGGGTGAGCGGGATGGCTGCGGTGGAGTCTGCTGTTGGTTCTGCCAGTGTAGGAGCACAGGGCGCAGGACCAGAAGTGGGAGCAAAGCTGTGTACCAAGCCTCGCTTGCAGTAGGACTTCCAGCGAGGGTTGGATTTCTGCCTTTAAAGATGGCGGTGCCGGTCGGCACTTCCTCATCAGGTCAGTGTGGAGCCTCCAGGAATTACCCCTGGGACTGTAGACCCAGAAGCCTGGTGAAGGTGACGCAGTCCTGAAGGGCGCTGCTAAGGATGGAAGGCAAGGCAGTGGCTGCAGATAGTGAGAAGACCACGGGCAGTGAGTCTGACTCAGCTGATGGGGGGTGGTGGGGGGGTAGAGACCTTATCCATTCCCCTACAGGTGTGCTTCGGGGGAAAAGGGATACAGTGAGGAACAGAAGTATTTGAACACCCTGCGATTTTGCAAGTTCTCCCACTTAAAAATCATGGAGGGATCTGAAATTCACATTGTAGGTGCATTCCCCCTCAGAGACAGAATTAAAAAAAAAAATCAGGAAATCACATTGTATGATTTTTAAAGAATTTATTTGTCTTGCACTGCTGAACATAAGTATTTGAACACCTAAGAAACAGCAAGAATTCTGGCTCTCAAAGACCGTTACTGTGCCTTTAAAAAGTCCACCTCTACTCCACTCATTAATCTAACTTGGTAGCACCTGTCTGAGCTCTTTAAAGACACCTGTCCACCCCAGTCAGTCAGACGCCGACTACTACCATGGGCAAGACCAAAGAGCTGTCAAGACACCAGAGATAAAATTGTGGACCTCCACAAGGCTGGAAAGGGCTACAGGGCAATTGACAAGCAGCTTGGTGAAAATAGATCAACTGTTGGAACAATTGTTAGAAAATGGAAGAGGCTAAAGACGACTGTCATTCTCCCTCGGACTGGGGCTCCATGCAAGATCTCACCTCGTGGGGTATCACTGATGACAAGAAAGGTGAGGAATCAGCCCAGAACTACAAGGGAGGAGCTGGTCAATGGCATGAAGAGAGCTGGGACCACAGTTTCAAAGGTTACTGTCAGTAGAACACTACGCTGTCATGGGTTCAAATCATGCATTGCACGGAAGGTTCCCCTGCTCAAGTCATCACATGGTCATTGGCAAACTTCAGACAGGCCTGGACATCTGGATGATCCAGAGGAGGCATGGGAGAAAGTCATGTGGTCAGATGAGACCAAAGTAGAACTTTTTGGTCTAAACTACACTCGTGTTTGGAGGAAAAAGGATGAGTTGCATCCCAAGAACGGGGGGGGGGGGGGGCAGTCGGTGGCTGTTCTGAGCCCTCCCTTTTGGGCTAGTGTCCAGTCCGAGAATATTTACCAAGGTCTTGGCTGAGGTAGTAGACTATTTACACCTTCAGGGAATTTCCCTCATCCCTTACCTAGACAATCTGATGATCTGCAGAATCTGGGGGAAGGGAAACCGTGGGCACAGTGGGACCCAGTTCGGGTAACCACAGATGCAAGCGAGTGGGTCTGGGAGCCCATGTAGAGGACCAATAACCCCAAGCCCCATGGGAGCTGTGCCTAAGGGGTACCTCCTCCAATTGTAGAGAGTTCTTGGCAGTGGGTCAGGCCTTTGCAGACTGACAGAATTTGGACTTTTTCATTCAATCCAGACAATATGTCAACAGTGGCCAACCACTCACCAGGGAGAGTGGGAACTAAATCCCAAGGTGTGTTTTTCAGCTAATCAGGTTTTTGGCAGCCCGGAGATGGACCTTTTTGCTTGCAGGGAAAACAGAAAGGTGAGACAATATTTCTGACACGAGATCCGAAGGCCTGGATGTGTTTGCACAGGAATGGGATTTTGAGGTGGAATATGTATTTCGTCCTTTGCCACTGATCCTGTGGATACTTCAGAAGCTGGGCTGATCAGGCTTTAGACTGATCTTGCTGGCTCCGTGTGGCCAAGAAGAGCCTGGTTCGCCTCCTTGAAGAGGTGGGCCGTGGCTCCCCTGCAGCGTCTCCCAGTCAAGAGGGATCTTCTCTTACAGGGGCCAACTCTGCACCCCAATCTGTAGTGTTTTTTTATTATTTATTATTATTTTTTATTTTTTTAACTGCTTGGCTCCTTGAAAGGGAAATCCTTAGAAAAAGGGGGTGTTCTGAGGGAGTGATGTACACTTTTTTTTTTTTTTTTTTTCTCGGTAGGAAACTGGTCACTAGATAAATATACTCCAAGGTGTGGAGAGTGTTTTTGAGTTGGTGTCGGGGGGGGGGGGGGGTTTCCTTTCCCACGGTTTCAGTGATCTTAGACTTTCTCCAAGTATGGGTGGATAAAGGTATAGCAGTAGGCACCCTAAAGGTTGCAGCCCCTAAGAGGTTTCTGGGAGCCAAAGAGAGGGCGACCCCCGTTTTTAGGTTACATAATTTTTCTGGCTTGAGATCTGACCTTAGTGTTAGAGGCTTTAACCAAGCCACTTTTTGAGCCAGTAGCACAGATTTTTGTTTAATTTCTTTTTAAGTTGGCCTTCCTTTTAGCCATCACAATAGCAAGGAGCATAGGTGACCTTCAGAGCACTCTTCCTGGTGGTATAAGAGGACAGGGTAGTTCTTAGACAGGATCCTCTTTATTTGCCCAAAGTGGCCTCCATGGTTTCATAGGACACAGGAGATTATCCTACTGACTTTCTGTCAATACCCTAGGAATTAGAGGGAAAAGTTTTTTTTTTTTTTTTTTTTTTGGTTTTTTTTTTGTCAGGTAGTATTTACTGACATATTTGAATAGAGTGACTTCAGGAAGTTGAATCGCCTTATTTTTATTTAATTGCTCGAAGAAGGGACAGGAAGCACTTAAGCCAACAATAGCTAGATGGATCAGACATGCCACCTCCTTGGCTTATCAGGGGTTTCTGTTCCCTCACACCTGAGGGCTCACTCTACTAGAGCGCTAGCGACCTCTTGGGTGGAGAAGGCCATAGCATTGATTGAGAAGATATGCCAAGCAGCCACATGGACAAGCCAGGACACCTTTGCGAAACCCTGCAGGGTAGAGTTGTTAGCACCTCCTGACTTGGCGTTCGTCAGGAAAGTATTACAGGCAGTGGTCCCGGCCTAAGGTAGGCCTGAGTTCCTTGCTTATCTCAGGTGTGCCATCCTGGAAGATGACTAGAGAAAAGTACCAGTTACACTTAACAGTAACGATATTTCTGGGAAATCTTCCAGGACGGCAGGCCTACTTCCCACCGATATCTGGGGTTGGTTAATTCAAGACAGATTACCTTTTGCGCACCAGGGTGTGGAAATACTCAGTTATTTATATTATATTATATATATATATATATATATATAAAAAAGGAGGAGGGAAGGGCAGGGAATTTAAACTGCCAATTGTCGATTTTGTGTTTCCTGTCAGGTGGAGCTAGTTATCTCTCAGGTGTGCCGTCCTGGAAGGTTTCCCAGAAATACCATTACCGGTAAGGCTGGCCATACACGATACAATTTTTTGCCCAATTTTCTTTAGCTTTACCTTCAACTATGTAGTGCAAGGGCCTGCTTTAATTGGATACAATTGAAATTGTTTAGGTTTGACCTCCTTTTTATATAGTTTTTGGTAAATCTAAAGTAACATTCTCAAGAAAATTTTGTATAATGTATGGCCAGCCTTAGTGTAACTGGTACTTTTTTTTTTTTTTTCAGTTGAGTCCATTGAGCTTTGAAAATTACAAGCATGTCTGTCTTCAGGAGACTGCCTCTCTATAGATGCACAAGGACCAATTAGTCATTGGGCAGTTTAGGTTTATGTATCAGGTGAAACTATCTCAAGCAGCCAACAAATCTGCTTGGACAAGTCTTTTTGCTGACTTCATGACTAAGCTCCCCCCAACTTCCATTTCACCATCAACTGAGGGCCTTTTCTGGTCAGATTCTGCCTCCACACAATTCTTACAGCTTGTGTGGACAGTAGATAAGATTGGATTAGAAAAATAGTTTGCAGCTATTTTATTCTGCATCCATACAATGTTTTTTTTTTTTTGTTTTTTTTTTGCTTTTTTTTTTTTAATTTGTAGCTCCTGTGCAAATGAAATCGAAGGAGAGGCATGCCTGTTCCCCAGTTGATCGCAGGAGGTCTAGAAGCCGCAGTAGAAGACGTACACGTAGTCGAAGCTCTTCTTGGGACCGCAGCAGGAGGAGGTAATGTAACACGACATTCCTTGGCTTTGTATATAACAATTTTTTTATTCAACTGTGCCATCACATATGCTCTTCGGAGCTGGCAGACTACTCAGGGAAGCTGAGGACTGGGGTACGGTGTCGGTGCAGACGGATGCTGAAGCATGTTGTGACTCCCCTATTTTGATTGCTCCATACATAGACAAGTGTTTTTGCATACTCTTAAGGCCCCATTTGTATTCCAATCTCAATTTTTCCACAATTACACAACACACAAAAAACACTTGTCATGCTTGCAGTAATATTCATTGTTGGCCATGTCAGAATGATTGAGCTGTCCTACTTGTGAAGTGCAACAAACGTGCATATGCATGACATGACTGCTACACTTGTGCAAATGGTGCCTAAAACAGTAATTTGTAGTCAGCGCTGTCAGAATATCTGATAACTTGAGTGATCTTGAATGTGCCTAAGAAGTTCTTCATTCTTGGTACT
This sequence comes from Staurois parvus, assembly GCF_062004578.1. Lineage (NCBI taxonomy): Eukaryota > Metazoa > Chordata > Amphibia > Anura > Ranidae > Staurois > Staurois parvus. Next base: position 1,027,989 of record NW_028318357.1, read on the forward strand.
CCGTACAAATCTATAATAAGAATCTATAGGATGACTTGCTAATTGCTGCAGCTTTATTTTATTGAAGTTTTCAAAATTTTTAGTTACTGACTGTGTTGACTCTAAGTGATCTTTCCTGCCACGATTCCTAATATTGTTCCCACTCACATTTTAGGTGTTCAGCCTCTAATGTATTTACCATTGTATTAAACAAATTAAAGAATCCAAAGAGGAAAGTGAGAGCAGCATGTGTACAGATTTGAATATGCCATGTGTACAGATTTGAATACACCATCTGAGATCGCTAAGATTTCAGAATACATTAGGTCATTTAACCACCCAGCCTCTACCAAAAGCTGAAATATCTTGGGGATACAACATGCAAAGGGGCAACTAGAAAATTGAAACTGTGATTATAAATCCACCGTCTATTCATCTTACTGGTTTTTCTTTCAGGGCAAGGCACAGAAGACATTCGTATAGCCATTCAAAATCCCATTCAAAGTCACCTGTAAGATGGTCAAGATCACCCCAAAGACATTTGTCAAGAGGACGGTCTAGATCAGCAGAGAAATCACCATCTGGCTCTCCACCAAAGCAGTCTGGATCAAAGGCACGATATGGCCAACACCGCTCTGGCTCTGCACGATCTCGTTCAAAGTCTCCTCATTACAGACACTCGAATTCTAACTCGCATAAGGAAATAACCCAAAACTCCCGTTCAAGATCTAGGTCACGGGGCTACAGGGGAAAGAGCAGCCGACAATCTGGTTCTGATGAAGATTAATGCCTTTCCTCCCTGCACCAGAACATGCAGAGCATTAAATGGTTTGCACATTTCTGGTTTGTTAGGATTTGCTGGTCATATCGTGTAAGCTTCCTGAGAAGACCATTCTTCTCAACATTCTAGATAAATCCAAGTTCATCAAGAAAATGAGTGGAGGCTTTTTCTTTAACAAAGACAGTATTCATATTGCCTCCATTGTGCGTGTGTGTGTGTTTTACTCTTCTGTTATTAGAAATTTCCTTGATATCATCATACGTACTGAGTGCTGAATTTACAATGGCTAGTTTTTTGTGAACGTTTTATAAGTTAAATGTATTGGTTTGTGAAATCTGATCCCCATCCATAGTGGATTATACTGTATTTGAAGGGATAAAGTTTGATCTGTGCAGATTTTTAGTTTCTGGGGCATTGGTGAGGAGATCCTGCTGGCTCAGTTTAAAATGGACTTTAAGATGCAGTAACAGATTGAACCCTACCCTGTTCCCCTAAAAGCAGAAAGGTCTGTTTTTAAAGCAAATCTGTAGCCATATTAAATGGTCCTTGTATGGTATAGTATAGTACATGCCTTAGACTGCAGGAAAAAAAAAAAAGCAGAAACAAGGACCTGAGTGGTCTCAGACTGTAGAAAACCATGGTCAATTTATGACCTGTTTCACTAGCCAAGGTTTCTGCATAGGATGATCAGGCAAGAGGCAGTAAGCATTGGGCCAGGTCTTCTGAAAGGTACTCTGTAACAAATCAGAGAGCACATGTAGGGTGTGCCAGCTATACTATTAAATTGTCTGGTAAGGCTCCAGATTTCATTTTGAGCAGATTATCTCCTTGTTTTGTATGCAACAGGACACTCTTTTGATAAACTGACAAACCATGTCTATATAGCTTATGTTTACCTTTTCATCATTAGGCGTTCTTGAAAGTTTAAGATGTGTAAAATGTTTTACAGTCATGTTTATGTAAAATGCTTTGTTTCAAAAACCTCTCCTCCTTTTGACAGAATGGCAGATTCATGCATGTTTTATTTTTTTATATACACATACATACTCCCGTTTTTAAGCTGGCCATACACTAGTAGACACTAGAGTTTCAAACTAATGAACGTACAAACCTTCATATATGAATTCTAATCCACACATTCAATGATTTAAATTTCGTTTGCCTTTTTTAACATTCGGTTTTGGAATGAATGCAACTTCCCAGATGGAACCACATTCACTATAAGAAATTTGATGCAATGTCTTCTAGTGTATGGCCATCTTTAGACCGTGTAGCAAACTTTATAAAGTCTCCTTTTCTGTATTTCTGCTTTCATGTTCAACTTTTTTTTTTTTTTTTTTTTTTCCCTGGAACTTTCTTTTGAAATGGCAACATACTAAGTTACTTTGTTGTGTAGCAATTTTAATAAATACTGCACCTGTTACAACATGTTTTACGCATTGTGCAGCATCATTGAATATCTAAACAGGACTTCTACAATATACAGTGATCTGCATTTTTCTGCACCAAATCAACACCGGTCACTGCAAGACCACATAAGGAAACATTTTTAACATGTTCACACCACAATTCAGCCATGATCTACAGTATGGAAAATAGACATTTCTGGATTTTTCCAGGCACAACTGGCCAAACTGCATGCCCTTGCTTTACCGATACAGAAACGACATCCTGGGGTAAACCGCAGGTGTTCACTGACTGTCTGGATACATGCAAACAGTTGTGGCTTCTGCAAGCCTGTCATTTTCTTTGTACAGGCTGAGGTCCTGCAGCTGTTTGCAAATGCCTGTGATTCCAGCCACAAAAATCTGATTCTTGCTGTGGGAATCTGTCTGGCCCTATTTTTGGATGCGTGAAAGCGCATAATGTACAGCCTAGTGAATGTAGTGCAGGTGTCAGGAGTATCATGTGCAACATGGTGAGTGCAGTGGTCAGGCATATAACATACATCATAGTGTATCCAGTGCAGAGTTTGGTGTATATTGCAGTCATATCTATAAAGATATGACTGCAATATACACCAAATACAGTGTACAAAATATCAAATGAAGTAGGGGTCAGAAGTATCATGTACAACATAGCTAATGCAGTGCAGGGTCTGCTGAGTGCAGTGGTCAGTAATACTATGCCATTTACTGCTGATCAGGACATCTTAGCAGGCAATATTTAAACAGCGGTTGGATAACATTTTGTTAATCCTCATAGTTACAAAAAGTGTCTCTTTCCTTGTTAGGCTCTATTTTGCACAGAGTGGACTCGTCAGTGGATCCACTTGCCCTGTGGGGGATCTGCCCGCTGAGAAAGCGGATGACAGGTCCATGTCCCCTACACTTGCACAGAGCAGACATGTACACTGCCCTCTGTCCTTTTTGGGCTGTTGGATGGAAACTGGCCACTTGTTTTGTTTCTATCTGACTGTCATTCGATCTACCAGATGGATGGGGGATAGATCCCCATCTTTCTATTTTTTTTTTTTTTTTTTTTTTTTTGCAGATTGGATGCAGGTAGGTGTAAACGGACACGTCTGTTTACACCCACCACTCCATGGAGTGGAGGGTCCGCTTGAAAAACGGACAGGCGTACCCGATCAGCTCACTCGTGAAAGAGACCTTCGACTGTATCCACTCCAACCCTTGGGTGAAGATTAACAGGTCGTGACAGGGTGGATTTATAAATTTAAAGCCTAATATCAAACGTGGCCTTGAAGTATTAAACCCAAAACTAATACAGGTGAAACTTGAAAAATTAGAATATCGTGCAAAAGTTCATTTATTTCAGTAATGCAACTTAAAAGGTGAAACTAATATGTGAGACTCATTACATGCAAAGCAAGATAGTTCAAGCCATGATTTGTCATAATTGTGATGATTATGACTTACAGCTCATGAAAACCTCAAATCCACAATCTCAGAAAATTTGAATATTACATGCAATCAATAAAACAAGGATTGTACATAGAACAATATCGGACCTCCTGAAAAGTATAAGCATTCATATGTACTCAGTACTTGGTTTGGGCCCCTTTTGCAGCAATTACTGCCTCAATGCGGCATGGAATGGAAGCTATCAGCTTGTGGCACTGCTGAGGTGTTATGGAAGACCAGGATACTTCAAAAAGCGGCTTTCAGCTCTTCTGCATTGTTTGGTCTCATGTCTCTCATCTTTCTCTTGGCAATGCCCCATAGATTCTCTGAGGTTCAGGTCAGGCGAGTTTACTGGCCAATCAAGCACAGTAATCCCACGGTCATTGAACCAGGTTTTGGCAGTGTGGGCAGGTGCCAAGTCCTGCTGGAAAATGAAGTCCGCATCCCCATAAAGCTCGTCTGCGGAAAGAAGCATGAAGTGCTCCAAAATCTCCTGGTAGACGGCTGAGTTGACCCTGGACTTAATGAAGCACAGTGGACCAACACCAGCAGATGACATGGCTCCCCAAATCAACACAGACTGTGGAAACTTCACACTGGACTTCAAGCATCTTGCAGTGTGTGCCTCTCTATTCTTCCTCTATACTCTGGGTCCTTGGTTTCCAAATGATATGCAAAAGTTGCTCTCATCAGAAAAGAGGACTTTGGACCACTGAGCAACAGACCAAGTCTGTTTTTCTTTAGCCCAGGTAAGACGCTTCTGATGTTGTTTGTTGTTCAGGAACGGCTTGACAAGAGGAATATGACATTTGAAGCCCATGTCCAGGATCTGCTTGTGTGTGGTGGCTCTTGATGCACTGACTCCAGCCTCAGTCAACTTTGTGAAAGTCCCCAACACTTTTGAATGGCCTTTTCCTGACAATCCTCTCCAGGCTGCAGTCATCCCTGTTGCTTTTGCACCTTTTTCTTCCACACAACTGTCTATTAATGTGCTTTGAGACAGCACTTTGGGAACATCCAACTTCTTTTGCAATTACCTTTTTGAGGCTTTCCCTCCTTTATGGAGGGTGTCAATGATGGTTTTCTGCACAACTGTCAGGTCAGCAGTCTTTTCCATGATTGTGATTCCTACTGAACCAGACTGAGACCATTTAAAGGCTCAGGAACCCTTTGCAGGTGTTATGGCTTAATTAGCTGATTAGAGTGGGACACTTTGAGCCTAGAATATTGCACCTTTTCACAATATTCAAATTTTCTGAGATTGTGGATTTTGGGTTTTCATGAGCTGTAAGCCATAATCACAATTATGACAAATCACAGCTTGAACTATCTTGCTTTGCATGTAATGAGTCTATATATTAGTTTCACCTTTTAAGTTGCATTACTGAAATAAATGAACTTTTGCACGATATTCTAATTTTTTTTTTTTTTTTTAGTTTCACCTGTATATGGCAGCTTAACAGGCAATAGATGTGGTGTCTGCATTAGTTTTTCTAGTCTTTCTTCCCTCTGTTTTTACCTGGTGATCTTGCCAGTTTTGGACCTTCTGTATTAGAGTGCCCCACTCTGGATGATAGAGCATCATACACCTTGGACAGTGGCATTGTCAGTCTGGGGGGGTAGTTTTAGATGCACTAGCAGATTTTGATACATGAACAAATTGTAGCCAGTCCAGATAACACTTTTTATATGCAGCTACATGAACAGGTTTTTTTTTTTCCCCCTTTTTGGGATAAAGGTTTTACATAAACAAACAAAAGCTGACCACTGTTATAAGCACTTCTGTCAGTGATACTGGGTTGAGGCATGAGGCAAATCATTTAACTGCTACATCTGCTTGACAGCTTGTTCTTTTGGTTTTAATACCACTTTAAAGAGTTAATCTGTTTCAGGGGAGTGGTGTTTGTTTATATATTAAAGAACATTTAAAATAACTAAATATTGCTGATGTCTAACAACATGTAGAGAGCTTTGGTTCTCCCCCCTAATCTCAAATACAAAAGTAAATGTTATCGCAATATACACCAGCCCAGGGGTGGACTGACCATTTGAAAACTTGGGCACTGCCCGAGCTCAGTAAGGGGCCCCATGAGATGTCCCTGGTAGCTTTCATATGCATTTTTGGGTGTAGTTCGAGTGCGGGCAAGGACACGGGCCCCATGATCCATTATTGCCCGGGGGCTCCAAGAGTTATCAGTCCGCCCCTGCACGAGCCACTTTATTAGCTACACCTGTTCAATTACTTGGTAACACAAATTGTTAAAAAGCCAATCACATGGCTGCAACTCAATACATTTAGGCATCTAGATGTAGTGAAGACAACTTGCTGAAGTTCAGACTGAGCATAAGCAAGGGGATTTAAGTGACTTTGAACATAGCATGGTTGTTAGTGCCAGATGGACTGGTCGGAGTATTTCAAAAGCTGCTGATCTACTGGGATTTTCATGCACAACCATCTCTAAGGTTTACAGAAAATGGTCAGAAAAAGAGAAAATACCCAGTGAGCGGCAGCTGTGTGGACAAAAATGCCTTGTCAGAGGAGAATGGGCAGACTTGTTTGAGATGATAGATGACAGCAACTCAAATAACTACTCGTTACAAAGGTATGCAGAATACATCAAACCTCGAAGCAGATGAACTGCAGCAGCAGAAGACCACACCAGGTGCCACTCCTGTCACCTAAGAACAGGAAATGGAGGCTAAAATTTGCAGACTCACCAAAATTGGACAATAGAAGAATGGAAAGAATGCCTGGTCTGATGAGTCTCAATTTCCCTAGAGATGGTTGTGTGTGAAAAGCCCAGTAGATCAGTTTTTTAAATACTCAGACCAGCCCATCTGGAACCAACAACCATGCCATATTCAAAGTCACTTAAATCCCCATTCTGATGCTCTGTTTGAACTTCAGCAAGTTGTCTTCACCATGTCTAAAGGCATTCAGTTGCTGCAATGTGATTAGCTGTTTAGTAATTTGTGTTACCAAGTAATTGAACAGGTGTAGCTAATAAAGTGGCCGGTGAGTGTATATTGTGATGCATTTAATTTTGTATATGAGCTTGGGGAGATACCCAAAGCTTTCTACATATTGTTGAACATAAGCAGTAATATTTAGTTATTTTAAATGTTAAAACACACACTCTAAAGCAGATTAACTCATTAAAGTGGTATTAAACCCAAACCAAGCAATAGAACAGGTGTACCCAATAAAAGGGCTGGTGAGTGTACATGTTTTCAAATGACTGTACCCAATATTCCTAACCTGCAAAAATTAGCAGAAATGCAAGTTCAAGAATAGTTGTGATCAAAGAAAACTTTGAATTACATATTTTGATATAAATTTGATCTATCACATAAACTCTTAAAAAAAAAAAGAAAAGAAAAAAGTCTTGAATGCAATAATGAGAGAAGCTATGTATTAGCTCCTCTCGAAATAGCAGCAGAAAACCTCACTTTACAAATCTTATGATGTAATTTAGCTAGACTAATGCAGGCCACACATTGGTTGAATTCGAAAGCATTTTCTTTCGAAAATCTTTTCTAAGAATTTTCGTTCGAATTTCGCACCATTAGTGGGTCACAAATGGACGATTTTCGTGCGACCATTGAATTTGAGTGATCGGACATGTTGGAATTTTTTTGAAAAATTAGCGAATTTCAAATTGTGAGAATCATGCAAGGAAATATAAATTTGTGACCTGGAAAAAAAAGAAAATTCTTGGCAATGAAAATTCTTTTTTGTAGTAACATGAGGAGAAACTGAAGGCTTGGTTGGTTAAATTTTCAAAATCAATGGTGGCACCATCGGATTACAAAATGCACAAAATTTCTGATTTTCCAAAGAAAATTCTTTTGGAATTGGACCCACGTATGGCCTGCATAAGGGCCAGCAGGATCAGAAAGAAAAACCACAACTAAATGGATTCAAAACACCCACCATAGCTCAGTTTATATAAATTCCAAGGTGCTGGAATAGAAGTGAATTAAACCTAAATAGTAAATCAGACAAACATCTGCCTGAATATTGTAACTGGTATATGTGCCAATTTTTAAGCATACAGGACAGTTCCCTGTTGCTGCCACCTCTAGACACATCCTTTGATGTACCGTATTTTTCGCTCCATAAGATGCACTTTCCCCCCCAAAAAAAATGTATGCATCTTATGGAGCGAATATCGAGCAGCTGACCCGGTATTCCCCCGTGTTAGAATACCAGGCCGGCTGCTTGGTTTTTCTTTGCAAACCTCCAGCGGTCCTACCTGTTCCTTGGTCCAACGGTGACCTCAGTCTTTTCTCCCTGGCGCTGGCATGGGCACTCACTCACAACCAAAAACCAAACACTCACTTGTCCCTTGATCCTACTGTGTCCTCACACGGGCTGGGTTCACCAGCCATACTGTGTCCCTGGTGCCGTTATCTGCAGCTTAACAGCTGGGCGCCCACTGCGCATGTGCGACTTTGTGAATGGTCCTTGTAGTCTGGGACCTGTCACGTGTCCCAGAAGACTAAGGGGAGGGAGGGGGTAGGACAACCTCTGCTTCCAACCGTCTCGCAGCAGATGTGGGAGCAGGTACCTGTCAAATTTTGGTACCCCCTCCCCCCCAGCTCCCCAAAGGTGCCAATCCTTAACTGGGAGCGAGGCACAAGGCCTTAAAGCAGGACTTCCCCTTTTGGGTGGAGCTCTGCTTTAAGTATTTTTTTTTTTAGAAGGATTCGCAAAGCTCTCTGTATATTGTTATACTCCTTTTCATTTTTGAAGTCGAGGTAGTTTCATTATTTTGATTTTTTTTCTTTTGCACCCCAATCTTCATTTGTTTGCTGGATTTTGAGGACGTTCTCTTTTTTTAGGTGGGATTGGATTTTCTTGTAGAGAGATTTACCTCCCTATCTGCAACATATGGTGTGACACTGTATGAATAATGTAAATTATTTATGGTATTCTCCCATCTCATAGCCCCATCTTCCTTCATTTTTTCTGTCTTAAGCTAGCCATACACAATTACACATCATTCGATTCCCTCATCAATGCTAAACAGCGTGGGATCCAGAAATCAGTGCCTCCATCCATGATGCAAAAGACTACGAGAAGGCAGGTAGGTTTAATTTATTGCAGAAGAAACATTGCATGTTTCTTCTACAATAAAGAGCCTGCTTGGTCACTTTACACCGTGTTCCAAATTATTATGCAAATTATATTTTTCTCATTTACCTAAATAATTGATGTAAATAGCAGTCAGCATAATTCTCATGTTATCAACTATTAAGAGTACAATTCAAATTTTATTGAACAAACCTCCTAATGATAACAGTATTTTTGTTAAACATAAAAAACTTACAATGCACTGTTCCAAATTATTACACACAGTAAGTTTCAAAACACTTTATAGGTTGTAAAGAACTGAAAATTGTCATTTGTTGTGTTTGCAGCATATTTACTGAAATCAAAAGCTATTTCAATCAAACTTTTAACAACATTTTAACTTTTTAAACATTTCAACAGGTCACGTTACATTGTAACATAGGACCCCTTATTTTATAGCAGCTTCACAAGTCTTGCATCCATTGAACTTGTGATTTTTTGGACAGTTTCTACTTGAATTTGTTTGCAAGATGTCAGAATAGCCTCCCAGAGCTGCTGTTTGGATGTAAACTGCCTCCCACCCTCATAGATCTTTTCCGTGAGGATGCTCCAAAGGTTCTCAATAGGATCGAGGTCAGGAGAGGATGGAGGCCACACCATGACTTTCTCTCCTTTTATCCCCATAACAGCCATTGATGCAGAGGTATTCTTTGCAGCATGAGATGGTGCATTGTCATGCATGAAGATGATTTTATTACGGAAAGCATAGTTCTTCCTTCTGTACCAGGGAAGAAAGTGGTCAGTCATAAACTCTGCATACTTTGCAGAGGTCATCTTTACACCTTCAGGGACCCTAAAGGGGCCGACCAGCTCTATTCCCATGATTCTGGCCCAAAACATAACTCCACCACCGCCTTGCTGATGTCGCAGCCTTGTTGGAACAGGGTGGCCATCCACTACTCTATCCATCTGGACCATCCAGGGTTGCACGGCAATCATCAGTGAACAGGCCTGTTTGAAAATTAGTCTTCGTGTATTGTTCTGCCCAATGCAGCCGTTTCTGCTTGTGAGCATTGGTTAGTGGTGGCCGAATAGAAGGTTTATGCACAGTTGCAAGACTGGAGCACTCTACACCTTGATGTCTGTGGGACTCCAGAGGCACCAGCAGCTTCAAATATCTGTTTGCTGCTATGTAATGGTATTTTAGCAGCTGCTCTCTTGATCCGATGCATGGATCTGGCAGAAATCTTCCTCAATGTGCCTTTATCTTCATGAACCCGTCTGTGCTCTGAATCAGCCACAAATCTCTTAATAGTGCGATGATCATGCTTAAGTTTTCGTGAAATATCTAATGTTTCCATACCTTGTCCAAGGCATTGAACTATTTCACTCTTTTCGGCAGCAGAGAGATCCTTTTTTTCCCCATATTGCTTGAAAATGGTGCTCTGCTTAATAATGTGGAACACCGTCCTTTAGTCATTTTTCCTTAAATTGGGCTCACCGGCCAATCTAATTATCACAGGTGTCCGAGATTGTTTTCAGTGATCAAAAGAGCCCTGACACACAATGCCATCCATGAGTTAAACTTAAATAGAATTTGCATAATAATTTGGAACGCGGTGTAGTTCCAATTTTTCTATTGTGGAACTTTAGTTTAACCACTTGCCCTCCCAAGGATTTACCCCCCTTCCTGAAAGGCCAAATTTTGTGATAAAACACTGCGTTACTTTAACTGACAATTGTGCGGTCATGCAACGCTGCACCCAAATGATCTTCAACATCCTTTTTTTTTCCCACAAATAGAGCTTTCTTTCGGTGGTATTTGATTTTCCGCATTTTTTTTTTTGCGCTATAAACAAAAGACCAACAATTTTGAAAAGAAAAACTATTTGTGACTTTTTGCTATTAAACATGTCCAGTAAAAAAAACAAAAAACAAATTTCATCATAAATTTAGGCCAAAATGTATCCTGATACATGTCTTATAAGTTATAGCATTTACAAATGGCGGTATGTGTGTATCTATCTATATATATATATGTATATACACACTAGAATAAAAAAAAACATTTTTTTTTACTAGTAATGGCGGCGATCAGTGACTTATAGTGGGACTGCATCGGGGATTCTGACACTGGGGGGAACTGACTCTGTGACACTGACATCCCCTAATAAAAAGCACTGACACTGTACTAATGGCACTGGGCTGGAAGAGGTTAATGTGAGACGATCAAAGGGTTAACTGTGTGCTGTTTTGCTGTGTGTGGGAGGGGATAGTGCCCCATCATTGGTGTCATTGGGGGGGGGAATAGTGTCCCATCATTGGTGTCAGTGGGGGGAGGAATAGTGCCCAATCGTTGGTGTCAGTGGGGGGAGGAATAGTGCCCCATCGTTGGTGTCAGTGGGGGGGAGGAATAGTGCCCCATCGTTGGTATCAGTTGGGGGAGGAATAGTGCCCCATCATTGGTGTCAGTGGGGGTGAAATAGTGCCCCAGTATTGGTGTTAGTGGGAGGAATAGTGCCCCATCATTGGTATCAGTGACACCAATGATGGGGCACTATTCCACTGACACCAGTGATACCTTGCTGACCCCTGCTCCAGCCTGGGCTCACTCCCTCCCTCTCCCATCCACAGCCAGCATACCTGGCTGCAGCAGCAGCACCATCTGCACGGCACAGACATTTACCGGTCAGCTATCTTCCTTCTCCGGCCGCTCTCCTCTTCACTTGCGCCAGCTGCTCCCTCACTTCTTTGATCTTCGCGCTGCTGCTCGGCTCCTCCTCTCTAAGCTCCGCCTCCTCACAGTTGATTGGCCGCGTGTGTGCCTTTCCTGAGCTACAGTTTTGATGGCCAATCATCGGTGAGGAGGTGGAGCTTGCAGAGGGGGGGACAAGCTGCCATAGGCTGTTGAGTGATCCCGGGGGTGTGGCAAGATGACAGGAGCGACATGTCATCCTGCCCACACATCGCGATCCAGGGAAATGAAGACACCGGACCTGCTGACAACCTTCCTACCCCCCCTTTAGCAGCGCCTCATGGACTGGATCGACGTGGGACTGGGACACGGAGTCGCTGACCCAGGTAAGACACAGCAGCCCGCCCCTGTACTAAGTGTCCCTTCTGTGGGAAAGAGGGGGGGTGGCGTTGCCGCTGCGTCGCCCCCCTAAAAAGTGCCACCCTAGGCAAATGCCTTGTTTGCCTCGCGGCAAATACGCCCCTGGGGGACACACTCGTCCCCACCATAATTTCCACTCGCCATTGGCGAGCAGGCAAGTGGAAATTTCAAGGCCTGTTAATGGTATATTAGTGCATAGGGGAGCTGGATTTTATTACAAAAAAAAAAGAAAAGTGAACTTAGCCTTTAAGACAGAAAACATTTAAGCAGATGGGGCTATGAGATTGGAGAATACCATAAACAACTTACATTATACATACAGTGTCACATCATATTGCTGTAGATAGGGAGGTAAATCTGTCTACAAGAAAACAGTACTGAACTGTGTAATGTGTCTGTCCTCTATAAACAAATTTCCAGGTGTAGATAAGTCTCGTTAAAACTATAGGCATGTATGCGCCTGGGAAACAGGCTAATACATATTTTTATTCTGGACCTTTCAGTGGAAATTAGCTTATTAATTTACGGAGAAAGGATATACAGATGGTGTAGAATCTGTTATATGATGTAACTTCAGGCTGTCAGCAGCTTCATTACCATAGCTGTTATTGTCCACTTATGCTGTATAAAGTAGAAGTAACCCAAGAACAAGCTTTGCAAAACAGTAACAATAATCAATAATCAAAGCATTTCCTCAGTGGTACCATGCCACCATTGTAAAAGTATAAAAACAACCCCCCAAAAAACATTGGACTTTGAATGTACCCATGAGGGACTAATGGCAGGAATACACGGTAAGAAAATCGTACGAAAAATTTCGTTGATCAAATGATCGACCGATTTTCTCTTCGTTGATGAGCAGGATGTTATAACCGATAGCGATATTGTGAATGAAACAATCCGGTTGAACAAAAGTGAAAAATGTTGTCGTTTTGCATGAGAATAGCCGATTTTCTATGCAGTGGTATGATGGTTGTCCAAAAAAAAATCTATCAAGCGCTATCACGCATGAGTGAAACAGAAGATGACCCAGATGTTTATGTCCAAGGAATCTTCGTAAACACAAACGAAAAATCCAAATGTTAAAAGTAGATTGGCCTAATGAGATAATGAAACCAGAATTATGCATATTATATTTTATGTATCACTATTTATGTATATAGTTAATGTAATCAACTATATTATACTCATTGCTGTTAATTGTTGTGTATATATCAAAATTCTATTCTAATTTTTTTTTGGTTTAAGATATAGATCATACTGTTTATTCAATTATACAGTGGGTAAATTATTGAACATGTCACCGTTTTTCAAGGTAAATACATTTCTAAAGGTGCTATTGACATATCATTCCATTATATTACACATTTAATTTCTGAACTTATTTGTTTTTGTTTCTTTGTATGTATGGATTGCAAAGTTGTCCGATGTTTATATTTTTGGATAGCCAAAACACCAAGTGTAATTATACAAGTTTTATTAAATCTGCGCCTCATCCATGTTGAATATAAACCGTACGTTTGTGAAGAAACAACGGGCGTACGAAGATGCTTCCACTTCAGAGCCAGCAAAGTATCTATTAATAATACGTTCTAATGATGGTCACAAAGGATAACGCTCATTCTGAGTGGTAGGGCGTGGCTACAAGGTCACATGCACACATCACTTCCACTTGTACGGAAGATGTCAACACTACGTATTGCTTGATGAACGATTTTTTTCGATTGGTTAATGTGGGCCACGAGTTTGACCAGCAAACGAACGCTGATCGGTCATCGGATGACCGATCAGTCGATTTTCTTACCGTGTATTCCTGCTTAACTTCAAATCCCAAGATTATGTACAGTGGGGATCGAAAGTTTGGGCACCCCAGCTAAAAATTTGTATTAATGTGCATAAAGAAGCCAAGGAAAGATGGAAAAATCTCCAAAAGGCATCAAATTACAGATTAGACATTCTTATAATATTTCAACAAAAGTTAGATTTTATTTCCATCATTTACACTTTCAAAATAACAGAAAACAAAAAAATGGCGTCTGCAAAAGTTTGGGCACCCTGCAGAGTTAATATCTTGTACTGCCCCCTTTGGCAAGTATCACAGCTTGTAAACGCTTTTTGTAGCCAGCCAAGAGTCTTTCAATTCTTGTTTGAGGTATCTTTGCCCATTCTTCCTTACAAAAGTCTTCCAGTTCTTTGAGATTTCTGGGCTGTCTGTCACGCACTGCTCTTTTAAGGTCTATCCATAGATTTTCAATTATGTTGAGGTCAGGAGATTGTGAAGGCCATGGCAAAACCTTCAGTTTACGCCTCTTGATGTAATCCCCCGTGGATTTCGAGGTGTGTTTAGGATCATTATCCATTTGTAGAAGTCATTCTCTCTAACTTCAGCTTTTTCACAGATGGCATCAAGTTACCATCCAAAATTTGCTGAAATTTTATTGAATCCATTTTTCCTTCTACTCGTGAGATGTTCCCTGTGCCACTGGCTGCAACACAACCCCAAAGCATGATTGATCCAACCCCATGCTTAACAGTTGGACAGAGGTTCTTTTCATTAAATTCTGTGCCCCTTCTTCTCCAAACGTACCTTTGCTCATTCCGGCCAAAAAGTTCAATTTTAACCTCATCGGTCCACAGAACTTGTTTCCAAAATGCATCAGGCTTGTCTATATGTTCATTTGCAAAGTTCAAATGATGATTTTTGTGGTGAGGACGTAGAAGAGGTTTTCTTCTGATGACTCTTCCATGAAGACCATATTTGTACAAGTATCTCTTTATAGTGGAATAGTGTACCACAACTCCAGTGTCTGCCAGATCTTTCTGGAGGGATCGTGCAGTCAAACGTGGGTTTTGAATTGTTTTTCTCACAATCCTGCGAGCTGTTCTGTCTGATATTTTTCTTGGTCTTCCAGATCTTGCTTTAACTTCCACTGTTGCTGATGACTGCCATTTCTTAATTACATTCCGAACAGAGGATATTGACATCTGAAAATGCTTTGCTATCTTCTTATAGCCTTCTCCAGCTTTGTGAGCGTCAACTATTTTCAGTTTCAGTTTTCTAGACAACTGCTTAGAAGAACCCATGGTGCTGATTGTTGGGGCAAGGTCAGATGAGTCTGGGCATTTAAAACCTTTGAGATTGACATCACCTGGTCTTCCCAGACGATGATTGAGAACAATCCATGACACTGGCAGGTCTCAGCTTGGCAAAGGGGGCAGTGCATGCTATAAATTCTGCAGGGTGCCCAAACTTTTGCAGATGCCATTTTTTTGTTTTCTGTTATTTTGAAAGTGTAAATGATGGAAATAAAATCTAACTTTTGTTGACATATTATAAGAATGTCTAATCTGTAATTTGATGCCTTTTGGAGATTTTTCCATCTTTCCTTGGCTTCTTTATGCACATTAATACAAATTTTTAGCTGGGGTGCCCAAACTTTCGATCCCCACTGTACATGTCTCTGTAAAATAAAAATATTATTTTAATATATTATATAAAAAAGGAAGATGAGAGCTGATTAACCTTCATAAAGTTCTGCAGTATTTACATTGAGTAAAATAAGTAATGAACATGTCAACATTTTTCACGGTAAATATAGTTCTAAAAGGTGCTATTGGCATGAAATTTTCAGCATGTATCGTTAACAGCCCATGTAATCCATACATACAAAGAAACCAAAACAAATAAGTTCAGAAATTAAGTTATGTGTAATAAGATGGAATGACACAGAGAAAAAGGTATTGAAAATGACAGCTGAAATTTATGTAATACTTCGTACAAAATCCTTTGTTGGTAATGACAGCTTCAAGACGCCTCCTGTATGGAGAAACTAGTCGCAAACATTTCTCAGGTGTGATTTTGGCCCACAGTCTTCAAATCCTGAAGGTTCCATGGGCCTCTTTTTATAAACGCTGATCTTTAGTAATAGTAGAAAATAGATTTTCTATTGGATTCAAGTCAGGTGATTGGCTGGTCCATTCTAGCAGCTTTATTTTCTTTGAAACCAGTTGAGTTTCCTTGGCTTTGTGTTTGGTATCATTGTCTTGCTGAAATGTCCACCCCTGTTTCATCTTCATCATCCTGGTAGATGGCAGCAGATTTTTATCAGCAATGTCTTGGTACATTTTTCCATTCATCCTTCCTTCGGTCACATGAAGTTTGCCAGTACTGTATGCTGAAAAACAGCCCCACACCATGATGTTCCCACCTCCAAACTTCACTGTTGGTATGGTATTTTGGGATGATGTGCAGTGCCACATGACCTCCAAACATGGTGTATAATATGGTATCCAAAGAGTTCAATTTAGGTCTCATCTGACCAGACTATATTCTCCCAGTATTTCACAGGCTTGGCTAAATGTTGTGCCGAAAACATTCAACGAGCTTCAACATGCTTTTTCTTCAGCAATGTAGTCTTGCGTGGTGAACGTGCATACAGTCCATGGCAGTTGAGTTTCTTTGAAACAATTCTACTCGCTAATTCCAGGTCTTTCTGAAGCTCTCCACAAGTGGTCCTTGGCTCTTGGACAACTCTTCTGATAATTCTTTTCACTCCTCTGGCAGAAATCTTGCAAGGAGCACCTGGTCATGGCTGGTTTATGGTGAAACGATGTTCTTTCCACTTTTGGATTATGGCCCCAACAGTGCTCACTGAAACATTCAGAAGTTTAGAAATCCGCTCTGTAACCAATGCCATTAGTATATTTTGCAACAATAAGGTTGCGAAGGTCTTGAGAGAGCTCTTTGCTTAACCCATCATGAGATGTTTCTTGTTTGACACCTTGGAAATGAGACACCTTTTTATAGGCCATCAGTTGAGACTGAACAAGCTGATATTAATTTGCACTGACAAGGCCCATGATTGCTTTCTAATTACTTTTTCCCTGTGTCATTCCATTTTATTACACATAACTTAATTTCTGAACTTATTTGTTTTGGTTTCTTTGTATGTATGGATTGAATGGGTTGTTATTGACAGGTGGGAAAAATTTGATGTCAATAGTACCTTTAGAAATATATTTAAAATGGTGACGTATTCAATAGTTATTTTACCCGCTGTATATAAAAACATATGTAAATAAGGTAAAGTACTGTGTATTATACAGATCAAGTATACATATTGAAGTAGACATCAGGCAACCCTATTCAGGCCTGCTATACTGGTTCTAATATATACACTATATTGCCAAAAATATTGGGACACCCATCCAAATCATTGGATCCAGGTGTTCCAATCACCTCCATAGCCACAGATGTATAAAACCAAGCACCTAGGCATGCAGACTGCTTCTACAAACATTTCTGAAAGAATGGTCGCTCTCAGGAGCTCAGTGAATTCAAGTGTGGTACTGTAATAAGTTGCCACCTGTGCAATAAGTCTATCCATGAAATGTACTTGCTACTAAATATTCCACAGCCAACTGTTCGTGGTATTCTAACAAAGTGGAAGCAACTGGGAACAACAGAAACTTAGCCACAAAGTGGTAGGCCACATAAAATGACAAGGTTTTTTTTTACCTTCAAGCATTCTATGCACGAAGGTAAAACACCTTCTCTGTGCAGCAGCCCCCCACCTAGATCCAGCGA
This sequence comes from Staurois parvus, assembly GCF_062004578.1. Taxonomy (NCBI): domain Eukaryota; kingdom Metazoa; phylum Chordata; class Amphibia; order Anura; family Ranidae; genus Staurois; species Staurois parvus. The sequence goes on from NW_028318357.1 coordinate 1,045,392, forward strand.
TGTGCACTGGAGTCTCAGCTATCCTGGGACTCCCTCTCCTCATTGGCTCCCGCTGCAAGCCAATAAGAAGAGGGGACGGGGCTGAGACGCAGCTCTGTGTGTGAATGGATACATGGAGCAGCAGCTGGGGAGTGCGCATGCTTGGGTGCCCCCATAGCAAGCTGCTTGCTGTGGGGGCACCCGACGGGAGAGAGGGGCCAGGAGCACCGGTGGGGGACCCGAGAATGATCCAGGCTGCAATGTGTCTTATATTTGGGGTAGGTTTTATTTTCGGGGAAACACGGTATCAAAGTCACAGTTATAAACATAGAAGGGTGGGATTTGCCCTGGCATGCTGTCAATCAACTTCGGAGCCACATGCTGACTGATGGCAGCCCATTCTTGAATAATCAATGCTTTGACAGAATTTTTGGGATTTTTTTTCTTCACCTGCCTCTTGAGGATTGACCACAAGTTCTCAATGGGATTAAGGTCATGGACCCAGAGTTTCAATGTTTTGTTCCTCAAGCCACTTAGTTATCACTTTTGCCTTATGGCGAGGTGCTCCATCATTCTGGAAAAGGCATTGTTTGTTGTCAAACTGTTCTTGGATGGTTGGGAGCAGTTGCTCTCGGAGGATGTTTTTGTACCATTCTTTATTCATGGCTGTGTTCTTAGGCAAAATTGAGAGTAAGCCCACTCCCTTGGCTGAGAAGCAACCCCACACATGAATGGTCTTACTGTTGGCATGACACAGGACTGATGGTAGCATTCACCTTTTCTTCTCCAGCCTCAAGACCAAGTCTACAGGGGAATGCACAGTCACGGCCATGGTCAAAGACTAGCTGGGCACTCTGCAACAGTCTTGACTGTAGCAAACACCACCTCTGAGAGGGAGCGGCAACACCTGCCAAAGCCAGAGAGGACTCTGAGGAGAGGATAGACTCATACACTAATGGGCAACATGATTCTACAATACAGGAGTCAGCACTATCAAAAATGTGCTGGAGAAAGACCCCAATCTCTTGATAGGCAATGTGCTGGGGACACCTGGTACAGCAAGACTGTCATCTCTATGTCTATTATCAGACATGCTAAAGCCGCACTAAACAATGTACAGGCTCAAGATAGGAAGCTAGGCCTAGAGTACTCATGGAATTTAGGCAGCTGGTAGACAATGCCCAAGACTCAAGGGATGAGCAGACAAGAGGCGAACAAGCCTCACTGCAGGTGGGCACAACGAACAGGTTAGGGATTGAAATTCCACATGGCTCTCATAGCAGGAACAGCAGCAGGAAGATACTTCCATAATGCTATTTAGTGGGAAAGTGAGCGGGAAGTGCTCACACCTGACATTCCACCCAATGGAATTACGTCATTACTTAGTACCACAAAAGTATAACATTTTGACGCTTGGCCTCAAATACTGATGGATCCTGGGCAGTTGGAAACTGGCAGACATCATTCAAGACTTTATCATGCTAAAAATTAACCACTTGCCCTCCTGAGGATTTACCCCCCTTCCTGACCAGGCCATTTTTTGCATTGCGGCGCTGCGTTACATTAACTGACAATTGCACAGTCATGCAACGCTGCACCCAAATTAAATTTACGTCCTTTTTTTCCCCACGAACTGACAGTTGCCAGAGGGCGTGTTCCATAACTAGCCTTCTCCTGGCATTGGGAGGGTACTACTGCTGCCATGGAGTCCATCAGGAAAAGAAAATTACGGTAAATATTTGATAGGAAATTTTCCGTTTTCCTGACAGACTCCAAGGCAGCATATGTATGGGAAATAACTAGCCATACACACACGGGTGGGCAGTTTCTCAAAGACTTTAATTTGCCCTGTCAACTAACAGGACTTTCAAACCAAAATTAACCTCCTCGGCGGTATGATTCTTTCCGATTTTTTGTGCTGAAAGCGGTACCATTTTTTTGCATGGAAATATGTAGTTTTTTTATTGTAGGCTGTAATTTTTAGGAATAACTCACTGAAATCTGTACGAACAAGAGTCTAGTAAACATTCTGGATATGATAAAACTTGAAACACGAAATCATAAATTATAATGTAATAAATAATCATAAAAAATAATAATATAATAATAAATTTGATTCAATAATATAATCAAACCAAAAACACTGAAATTTGAAATACAGAGGCAAATTCGCACATCGCTGAGCAAAGTCGCAAAATTGTTTTCAGTATCTGATGACAAATTTCCCCACAAATCATTATCACTCAATTCTGCAAGTGGTTCTGATTTACTATCGCTGTTCTAAAACCGCTTTTGACGTAAAGGGACGCTTTTTGGACGCCATGGACTTTCCAGGCAGAAAGAACAGTCAAAATGCAGGCGCCCTCGGGACAAAATGTATGTGAAATGCATTGAAACAGCAATGACAGCAAAAATGACATTTTTTAAAAATTTCAAATTTCCTGCCGGTTCTGGCGCCCGTACGTCCCAACGTCACAGGGACCGGAACACGGAAGCCGGCATCGGCTGGAGGAGATGGCCGGGGACGCTGCCAGGGACACATCGCGGGAGCGAAGGACAAGGTAAGTGCTGCAGGGACCCCCTGAGCAACGCCGCATGGTAAGCCCGAGTGTAGCTCGGGGTTACCGCTCTCGGTATTGAAATTTTACCCCGAGCTACACTCGGGAAAACCGCTAAGGAGGTTAACAGAGGATAAGGAGGCAGGCTCTACACAGTAATGAGCCATAAAAGTGTTGATTGAGGACCATGAGGTTGATCTGCAGATCACTTCAGGGGTGACATGCTAGGAAGCCCCCCAGGATGTAGCCACACTTCTGGTTGAGTGTGTGGTCACTGCCTCCAGAGACGCCAAGTCCTTAGCTCTGAAGGCCATTTGGTTGGCCTGGAAGATGCTCAGTCTCCTTTACTCTTCCCATGGAAAAGGATGAATAGATGGTCCGACCTGCGTAAGGATGCTGTGACCCGCAAGTATAGCCTTAAGGTCTCACCTATGTCCAGGGGGTGAGCATCTACTCCTGAGGCTCTAAATGTTGGAAAGACAGTTTCTTGGTTCTCGTGGAAGACCGAGGTCACTGTAGGATTAGAACCTAGCATAGGGATGAGGACCACTTGATCGAATGTCAAAAACGGCTCTTTAAAGCCAAGGTTCCCGATTTCGGAGACTCTTTTTGCCAATGTAACTGCCACCAGAAAGCTGCCTTGATGGAGAGCTCCCTCACTATGGGAGGCCCAGTTGATTCTGGCACGCCTCCAGAGAAGAAGTTGAGGACAAGCTTTTTGGGAACCTCGGTTTCTTTTGGGGCATTAACCTTACTGCCCGTTTGAAGAATTGCTGAACGGGCAGGTCCAGGCCTGACTGAAGGACATCCTGAACCCTTGGATTACTAAAGGATCCATCTATGGTCAGGATATAGTCTACGAACTTAGACCAGACTCTTCCATAGACCCTGTTGGTACTTGGTCTTCTAGCATTCATCAGGGTAGGCATGATTTCAGCTGGACAGCCTAAGGCCTCCAACCTAAAGATGACAGGGTCCGGGGGAAACACATAGACTGCGCGAAACCCCCAATGATCTGTGAGAGCATCTACCCCGAAGGCATGGGGACAGCGATTCCTGGTGTGGAACATCCCCAGTTTGCTGTTGCACAGGGAGGTGAACAGGTTGACTTCTGGACTGACCCCGCGGGTCAGTATCCACTTGAAAATCTCTGTGTTGAGAGTCCACTTATTGTCCAATTGAACCCTGCTTGTGAGTTTTGGACTCCGGGGATGTATACTGCTGATATGTTGGACAGGTTTCTCTGGGCCCAAGCCATGATTGGCTCTACCTCTTGCAAGAGGGACAGGGTGTGGGTCCCTCCCTGTCTCCTTATGCAGGACACTACCGTCATATTGTCAGACCTCAGGAGAACTGATTTCCCCTGTGTTAGGTGCTGGAAGGCCTGCAGGGTACAGAGCGCCGCTCGTAATTCCAGAACGTTTGACCTCAACCTATGGGAAGGGAAAGCTCCCTCTGCCCTGAGCTATCTCTGACTGGCAGAGAGCACCCCATCCGGAATTGCTGGCATCCGTAGTGATTGTGACCAAGGAGATGGGGGCAATCGAATGGCAATTGAGCAAGTTCTTCCGCTGCAGCCACCAAGGAAGGCTCTCCTTCATGGAGGGAGAAATGTCAATGACCTGGCCCGTGCTGCCTGGAATCCACTGTTGAAGAAAGCCCTTCTAGAAGGGTCGCATTATCCACTGTGCCCACTTCACCATCGGCGCTGTGGACACCATGGTGCCAATGATCTTCAGGCATTGGAGGGCCCGAAGATGTGAGGAAGACAGGGCAGGTACTATTCGGCTCCGGATCACTGGAATCTTCATCCACAGGCAGGGAGATGGTGGCTCCGATCGTGTCGAAACGAGCTTCGAGGAATATTAGAGACTGCGTGGGCTCCAACTCGCTCTTCCCCAAATCCAGCAACCACCCAAATTCGAGAAGGGTCTAGATGATGTGGGCTCTGTGCTGTAGTAGCTGTACTCTGTCCTGGGACAGTAGGAGCAGGTCATCTAGGTAGTGGTGCAGGCGAAGGCCTCTGATTCTGATCAGGGCCACGAATGCTAACAAGACTTTTGAAAACACCCAAGGCAATGTCGAAAGCCCAAAGGGGAGCCAGTCGCCTGGTTGAATTGCTTGTTGAATTGTAAACAGTGTCTCCACCTTGAATTTTGACTTCCTGATAAAAGAATTTAGATGGGTGAGGCCTCCAGACCCCGTTTCTCTTCTGGACCGTAGGGGTGAACCTGAGATGAAGAGGGCTCTTGAAGGCCCAGGCATGCCCTAAAAATATTGTGTTGACAGCCCAGGCGTCCCGGATTGCAGTCACCCAGACATGCCGAAAATGGCAAAGGCGTGCCCCCACCTGACCTGTCTGAATCGGCCCAATCTCAAAAGGACTTTGTGGCCTCACGAACTCCAGAGGTCGAGCCCTTGGAGTATTTCTGAAAAGATGATTAGCTTCTCCTCCACAGCTTCTCTTGAATTCGAGGCCCGGTGTGTGGAGGTGTGCGGCCCTAGCTCGTTCTGAGCCTTGACTTCCGGGCTGAGCCCTCTTCTGGCTTAGCAGATGCCGATCCTGGGGCAGGAAACCAGACCTACAGCCTGTAGCCCAGGCTATAACGCTGTCCAGTTTGTTCTCAAACAGGGAGGAACCCTCAAAGGGGATCTTGCACCATGCCTGCTTAGAGGCTGGATCAGACAACCAGGGCCGAAGCCACAACGCATGCTTGGCTGTCACCGAGGACAGCATAACCCGAGCCAGCAGACGGGTAAGGTCGATCAAGGCCTCCCCCAGGAAGGCAGATGCCAACCTCAGCTCCCGCATACCTGAATTCCTGGCCCCCTCTTCCGGAACTCCGCTGAGGGCCGCATCCACTTTATCCGACCACACTTCCATAGCTTTAGACAAGGCCGCTAGGGCAAGCGTCAGCTTGCAAGCCATCCCAGCTGTAGTGTATCGATCCTCCTGTCCAGGTTGTCCTTGAAGGACACCGAATCCTCGAGAGGGAGGGTAACGTGCTTGGCTAGTCTCATCAAGGCCGCATCAACTAATGAGGCCGATTCTAGATCCCACACACGGATCTTCACTCTCTGCCTTACTATCTGAGGCTCTGGCTGCCAGGTAGCTAGGTTTTGAAGGCTCCAATCCCTCTTGGGGATCTTTGGGAGGGGAGCACACCCCGACTGATGGGCTGCGGGCGCAACTAGTCCCAATTTCTTTCAGGGACTCTTGAACGACCTGTCTGACCAAAGCCTCTACCTGTTGGTTGGCGCCTTCTCTCTCGCTGGTCACCCGTGCAAAACAGGAATCACATAATGACCTGTTGTCAGGAACCTGAGAATCGCACCCCCAGCAAGCATTCCTATTTCCTATTAAAGTGGCTGGAGTGCCCCTTAACGCGAAGACTGGAGGAGTGAGAGCTTCTCCGATGACAGCTGGAAAGAGACCTGTGGCATCCGGATTTAGAGGACAAATGATGGCGCCGAGACGTATTGGGATTTTTTTTTAGCAAAGACGTAGCCTAAATTAGACATTTTGGCCTAAATTTATGATGAAATTAGATTTTTATATTTTTTTACTGGACATGTTTAATAGCAAAAAGTCCAAAGTATTGTTTTTTTCTTAAAATTCTCAGGTTTTTTTTGCTTATAGTGCAAAAAATAAAAAAATGCAGAGGTGATCACATACCACCGAAAGAAAGCTCATTTTGTGGGAAAAAAAGACGTAAATTTCATTTGGGTGCAGCGTTGCATGACCGCGCAATTGTCAGTTAAAGTAACACAGCGCCGTATCACAAAAAATTGCTTGGTCAAGAAGGGGGGGGGGTAAATCATTTAGAGGGCGAGTGTTTTAAACATGTCCAGTAAAAAAATTTTTTAAATCAAATCTTGTCATAAATTTACACCAAACTGTATTCTGCTGCGTCTTTGCTAACAAAAAATCCCAATACTTGTAAATTAATTGGTTTACGTGAAAGTTATAGCGTTTACAAATGGCAGTATATATACTGGAATTTTTTTTAATTTTTACTAGTAATGGCGGCAATCAGCAACTTATAGTGGGACTGCAGCGGACATTCTGACACTGGGGGAAAATGACTTGGGGGTCACAGACATCCCCAGTGACACCAATACAGTGATCAGTGCTAAAAAAAAAAAAATCACTGACACTGTACTAATGACACTGGGCAGGAAGGGGTTAATGTAAGGGGCAATCAAAGGGTTAACTGTGTGCTGGGAGTGTTTTACTAGGGGGCGGGGGGTGGTGTTCTTCACTGTAAGCACACTGATCGGGATGGCTGTACTGTGCACAGCCATACAGAGCACTGTGCTCGTGCTGACAGGGAGGTTGATTGTTTGTAAACAACACAATCTTCCTCCCCATCAGAGATGCTCGGTAATTACCGGCCGGGACGTGTTGATCGACATCAGTGGAGCACGCCCTCCACCCGGAAATGCAGAATGATGTATATATGCACATGATCCTGCGCACAGGTGCCGCCCTGTAGCAGTATATCTGTTATAGGGCGGACCTAAAGCAGTTAACCACTTGCCACTCAGTCACTTTATATTTACTGTGACCGAGTGGCAGCTGCAGGCTCAGCAACAAACATTGTGCGCTTGCATCTGGATCTGGGGTACCCCCCTGCAGACCCTATGGTATCCAACCACAGCACAATTTTGTCAGAAGGTCCCAGCCAATGATTTATAGCAGATATCTGCGCCTAATCACAGCAGAGAGTTGTGTTCAAAAACACAGGGCTCTGTACACAGAGCAGCTCTCGGTTTCTTTTTCCCTGCTTTTCAGGGAGAAAAATACATCTATTAGTAAAAGCAGCACAGTTTACACACATTACACTTGTTAGGCACACAGTTAACCCTTTGAGTGCCCATAGAGGTTAACCCTTCACAGCCAGTGTCATTAGTACAGTGACAGTGTACAGTTTTATATCTGATCACAGTATTAGTGTCACTATTGATGTCAGTTAGTGAAGATTGTCCGCCACACTATCAGTTTCCCCCTATAAGTCGCCAATCACCGCCATTACCAGTAGAGCGTCATAGCTGCATAGATTCCAGTATATATACACACACACACACCATCGTTTCTTTTGGTGCAGAAATCCAACAGAGATATTATCTACTAGGAAAACTAATACAGGGATGTGCAATTCATATCGCCCGGGACATGCAGTTCCGGGCTCCGGGCAGGTAGCCTTTTTGCCTTTAGCCTTGCTGCGGGAAGCAGCAGGGCTCACCTGTTGCCCAATTGCTTCCACACAGCCCACAGTGCCAGCCTCTCCCCCCTGCCTGTTATATGTCCCAGACCCCACTTACCCATCTGCGGGCCCGGGACTGGATCTGTGGGTGACGGCAGAATGTGGTATAGGGGAGGGTGGAGAGCGGACACATCCGCTCCCCTCCCCTCCTTGTCCTGACCCGGAAGTGATGTGACATAACTTCCGGGTCCCTGTTTGACAGATTCCTGGTCCTTGAGGCTGAGAAAGAAGGTAGGGCGATGAGCACTGCATTACATTCAGTGGAGCACAAAAAAAAAAAAGTCAAAGTCCCCTATTTGTGAGAGAGATTTTATATATATATATATATATATATATATATATATATATATATATGTGAAAAGGCCCCCACATATGTACGCACGCACATGCGGGGCACCTACACATGAAGACGTTGATTGCAATACACGTTACATATTGCCGTGCACGCCAGAATGAGAGCAATAATTCTAGCACCAGACCACCTCCATAACGCTAAACTGATGACCTATAAGGGGCTTTAAAAAAGTCACCTATAGAAAATATAGGGTACTAACATTAGTTGCCATTTCACGAGTGCATGCAAATTTAAGGTTTGACATGTTGGATATATATTTACTTGATACAACCTCGTCTTTTATATTTTAGAAAAAATTTGATAATTTTTTGCTTTTTGTGCCCTAAAATTAACTTGTGTATTTTTTACTGAAATTTTGCATTTCCTAGACCTTTGTGATAATATTGTGTGACATACAAAATTGAAATTACCACTATTTTATTCTCTAGGATCTCCAACTTCAGAAAATATATCATGTTGGGGGTTTTGTGTCATCTTCAGGCCTTAAATGATTTTTTTTTTTTTAAAAAGGTGTGCAAAAAACGCAAACACAGCTCTGGCATCAAAATGGATAAAGGATAAGCCCAACACTCCCCTTTCCTGACGAGCAACCAATCGGTGCTCATTACACTGCAAGGTCTCTCCCCTCCCTACTAGTCCCCAGGTGCAGTGCTGGGAGGGAAAGAGGAGATAAACAGCGCAATGTTAAAAATATTAAATGTTTAAGTCGCCATAATGCCCCTTTTGTTTTTAAAAGCCCCAGACATTACTTAAAGCAGATTTAAATGCGCTTTTGGTTAAAATTTGTTTTTGTTTTTTTTTTTTATCAGGACAAGTAAAATTGTCATAAGGGACAAGAAGATTGGGACACCAATTTAGTCCTATGGACAAATAGTTTTTTTCAAAAATTCCACAACCCTGGACATACTAAGCAATACCTGAACAAAAGTTGCTCTATGGTCAAATATCTTTCATTCTGACAGTGAAATGAGAACTGCTTTGTTTGTAGGTACAAGTAGCTTGGGTAATCAGTACTAAAAGAAATGTCTGTTGTCCTGGCAGGAATATTTTGGTCACCATAAATAAGTCATGTCATGTTTCCATGGTTATGATTAGCACAAAATGTTCATATGGGCATCAGGTTAATAAAAAACAAAAAAAATTGAGCTTGCTAGTGCTGACCTCTTGATACAGCTGCCTGTTATGCTAAAGCTGGTCATAAACTTTCAGGAATACCCCCCATACTGGGACACTGTATACTTTTGCTATCAGAATACACTGATCAGCAGCTGGTCAAGGAAAATTCTCCAATAAGTCCCCTTTGACAGAAGTCGCTCAAACGATCGACTTCTGTCAAGCGAGGATGGCTACATATTGACTTGAATTCTGTCTGTCCCTACTTAACAGGTCAAATTTCAATTCAGTCTATAGCCAGCTTAACTTTAGGATCCCCCCCAAAACTCTTTGGCTTTAATATGAGTCAGTACACCAGAACAAGTATGCAGTCAGTGAAATCAGAATTCCTGATCTGTTTACTTGCTCCAGGCGAGTTATCCAAAAACAGAAGCCAGACCTCTAGTATTTTCAGGAGATCAGTGGCAGCCACTATATTTCTAACATGACATGTTACCTTTACATACCACATAAAAAAAAAATGACAACGCTTTTTGGGGAGGCCAAATTAGTTTATTTATTTTGACATTAGCCAATTAATTTATTAAAAGGACATTTCATTTTTTCTTGTGCTTTTATTTAAAAGTACAGACATCAGTTTACTTTTGTGGTTTTCACTGCGTTAAAAAATACAGTGGACACAAACATGAATTTGGATTTCTTGCTGTAGACATGGTTTAGCAAATCAGTAGCAGAAACCTCTATAAAGATATTATAATAAGTAATAAAAAAAAAACAAAACAAAAAAAAAAAAAGATCTATTTGGGTTTGGAATGACATACTTTTCTTAAGGATGTGTATAATACAGGAATTTTCAGAAGGGAAGCTTTCAGGTTTCATTTCACGGCACATAAGCATTTTCACTTTACATAAAAAAACAACTAGCTTTAGTAAGGTCAAAATACATCCTTTTATAACAAAACTAAATTTACTTGTAGTATAAACAATGATATACACATATTACACTGTGTACACTATATACACAATCATACAAAATAGAATACTACATACAGAAAATGTAAAATGCAAGTCCCGTTAATGTTCTTGCAGAGGGAAAGAAAAGCTGCTTTCAAAATGCTGGGAAAATTTGTACAACTGGCAAGAGTACAGTAAGAGCATCAAATAGATGGGATGATTACAACTGGGCTTTCAGTAGGGCTTTCAGGTGGAAAGTCATCAGCTCCTTGCACTGATCGGAATGTTGAATGGTCATGTCCATCCAGTGACTTGGAGGCTTTGGAAGGACACTCGGGGATGGCGGGTCACTAAACTTTGCCCCTGCGTAATTGATTTCTTTTTCATCGATAGTGCAAATGTCTCTTTTCGACTGAATTTTCTGGACATTTTCAGCACTTGTTAAGGGTTTCTTAGTTTTTCGAACTTCACTGTTGGAAAGCTCAGAATCAGTTTGAAGCCTTTCCATTTTTCGTGGGGTATTGGTCTTTGCATGCTGAACATTACATTTGTTCTTTTGCTTGTGAAGATTCCATTGTTCACAACGATGAGCCGTTGGATTACAGGTTGTTGTATTGTTCTTTTCTGCTTTAACAGTCTTTTTTTCTGGCTTTACTTTTGTCATTAACCCCTATTAAAAAATAAATAAAATTACCAAATACAGTCATAGCTTTAGACATTACTAATGGATTAAAACAAACAAAAAAACAACATTGTTCAAAGCCTAGTACACAATTTAAGTATTTTTACATTCAACCTAGCATGCTGAACGGAACAAAAAACAAAACAAAAAAAAAAACACACAACATGACAGATCACTGTGCTAACACAAATGATAAACGATGTTAGTACAGCGATCTCCTCTGCTGTGCTCTTGTGTTTTGAGGGGGATGGGATGCATCAGAAATCGCTGGCCAGCACTCGCAGCCATTGACTGCAAGCACTGATCGGATAGCAGTTGGCTGCTGGTTTTCAAGCATGCTAGTTCAAAAGGAAGCCAGCTGTGAGACCAGGTTCTGTTGGACAGCCAGCTGTACACACAGGCCGAAAGTGGGCCAGTTTCTACTGTACCAGCTGATTTCAGCCGATATTCAGACTGTGTGTACTCGGCATAACAGTTTTCCAACACAAGCATGTTTCCCCATGAAGCAGAACAACGCCTGGCGATCCTGCCAAAAATACAACCAGCTCCTACCTTACAGTAATGGGCCAGCATTTTTTTTTTTTTTCTTCCAAAAATGGGCCAGCATTTTTAACCCCTCGAGGACAAGCTTACACACAAGTGGCCTCACTGAATTGAGTCTCCTTCCGTGGGGGCGCACATGTGCATATCTGTATAACAAACCAAGACTGATTGGCTAAGTGTCGAGAATAAATCCAAGTAAATATAAGTACATGTATCTTAATAACAGCCACACTCACTATATTCCACATATAAATAGGAAAATTATCAAAAGTGCTAAATTCACAATCCATGACGAGTCAGAATATCCAGTGCAGATAAAGATATTATAATAAGCAATAAAAAAAAAACAAAACAAAAAAAATATCTATTTCTAGGTTTGGAATGACATACTTTTCTTAGGGATGTGTATAATACAGGAATTTTCAGGAATTAATCCCACTGATGGACAAATTCTTCACCACGTTTGTACACTGACAGTCACAAACTGCTTACCAGATCATGAGACCTAAAAGAGAAGGAGGTCTGGCTACACAAAGGGAAAAAACCCAAATGGATGGATAGATGAAAACCTCACAGTACATCAAGTCAACTCCTCATGCCAAAACCAACAATTCAGTGAGATAAACCAACTCAAGATTATATTAATGACAAGTAAGAGGGAGAAGGTCTCTCAGTGTAGAAATAAAATCACCACTTTTATTAAGATAAGAAAGCTACTCAAGTATAAAAGTTAAACCAGCATTACAATCTCAGTTTACCCCGATCAACGGCACAACGGGCATGATGACATCACTGCTGTAGCTCCGCCCAACACATTTCATCCAATAGGACTTCATCACTGGGACAACAGGCTCTATAGTGTGCTCCCATCCGGAAACTGAGCTGTCACCAAAAGCTCCAGGTCTTGTACCAATGGTCAGGAAATGGGAGGACTGGCTCTTGATAACATGATCACTTTGAAGCCTGTAATTAGCTATTGCATTGATCAATAACTAGTCAACCTTTTCCCCTTGAATGGAGAAAAGGACAGATTGGGGGAGATTTACTAAAACTGGAGCACTCAGAAGCTGATTGGTTACCATGCACAACTGCACCAAATTCTAACTTCAGCTTGCTTAGTTAAGCTTTGACAAAAATAATTGAAAGCCAATTGGTTTCTATGCAGAGCTGCACCAGATTTGGCACTCTCCAGTTTTAGTAAAATCAACTCCACTGCATCTTTTTCTCCCAACTAGGGATGTATGTACACAAAAAGGCTGCGTGAAAAATAAATATATAATTTAAAGATGATATCCATGTTCGGGTCAAAAGGGAAAGGTCAGTATGATTTAGGTAGGATTTTAATTCAGTTCCAGTTAGTGTGTTTTAGGTAGGCTACAAAAAAACACACACTATTGTTTCTGGGTCATAGTATGGGTACAAACATCAAATAACATACACATAAGTGGTATCACTGCAATCATCAGGAGCAGAAGAATTTATTTAGGGTTTTGTTGCCTTGTTATGGTAGGGACCAGCCAAATTTCAATCTATGTGTAGCCCTCCCCATTTAAAAGAAGCCAATTGTTAGGTGGGCTTATGTCAAATGGACATGCTGGTAAAAGGCCAAATTCACCTTTTGGGAAAAAAATAATAAATGCACAGAATTTTTGCAGGAAAAAAAATTCATTCCCCCCCCCCCCCAAGGAGCCTGAAAAGCATTGCAACAGTGATCAATGGGTTCAATGTCAGACTCCTGCAGACAAGCCCTGCAGCTTTCAGCCCGTACCTTCCTAGAGCTGACTGTTTACAAGCTGCAGGGCTTGTGAATGAAGTACGAGACTGCTCATCACCGACTCCGCAGTTCATTCTGAATTACAAGCCATCAGACTGATTTGTAAGTTGTGCGTTTAGTAACACTTTAGGAAGATATAACTTGGGGAAATGTGCATATGTTGGAGAACTGCATCTTCCTTTTCTTTTTTTTTTTGATGGTGTGCCAACACAAAAGTCATTATACAGAGGAGCACCTTTGCATCTGTTAGTCAAATCCAGCTCTTAGGCAGGCCACATACTATGCAATTTTCTTTCCTTCAACCACAGATTGAAGGAAAGAAAATTACTCGATTTTCCCCCCATCAACACAGCCAGCAGAATACAATAATCATTGCTGGTGGCTATAGCCTCAGGCAGTGATTGGGTGAAAAGAACCCAACAGGCTGGTCTATTAATGCCTCCTAGATTGTAAGCTCCGAGGAGCAGGGCCCTCCTAACCCTCTTGTATTGTTGCTGTATTGTCTCCCATTATATTGTAAAGCGCTGAGCAAACTGTTGGCTCTAAATAAATCCTGTATAATAATAATAAATAATTGACTCAGTACAACCAGCCTGCCCATAGTTGGATTGACATTTGGCTGGTTCCTGCTGAACTGGACACATTTTGATCTATCGATGGCTTTATTAAATTGACCAACCACCAGCGCTGCCTGATCCATTGTCTGTAACTGTAAACAAGTATAGAGAAAAATACGTAGGTTCCATTGATGATCCCAATTCGAATATGCCAACTGCAAGGCTGTTTCTGGCTTCCCTAATTTGAGTCCTTGACCCAGGACAAGCTTGTCACCAATACAGTCAGAAATCCCAATTTGCAGTATTGAAGATATTGGATCAGCATAACAGCCAGGCTGCTAATATTTTAGGCGAGGCCAACAATAACATATTTCTAGCAGTACAGGTTTCCTTAAAAACATATCCAAATAGCATCAGGCACCTTATAACTATGCAGTCAGCCTGGCCATGCATGTCAGACACATCAACATACCTGCAGATGTGTAAGGGAAAAATGTATGTCTGTAAATGAACTACCACATAGAATATTTCCAAGAAACCCCTACACTCTTAGCACAAAATGTACACATCGGTAAAAAGTTTATTTTAAATACTTGTCCTCCTGAGGATTCACTCCCCTTCATGCCCAGGCCATTTTTTGCGTTACGGTGATGCGTAACCTTAACTGACAATTGCGCCGTCATGCAACGCTGCACCGAAATGAAATTTACACACTTTTTTCCCCACTAATAGAGCAAATAATTGAGAAAAATATATATATTTTTGACTTTTTGCTATTAAACTTTTCCAGTATAATATTTATTTTTTTTTAGCACATTTCATTATACATTTAGGCCAAAATGTATTCTGCTATGTCTTTGCTAAAAAAAAATCCCAATACGTGTAAATTAATTGGTTTACGTGAACTTTATAGTGTTTACAAATGGCAGTATATATACACAGATTTTCTTTATTTTTACTAGTAATGGCGGCGATCAGTGACTGCGGTGGGCATTCCAACACTGGGGGGGAACTGACACCAATACAGTGATCAGTGCTAATAAAAAGCACTGACACTGTACTAATGGCACTGGGCAAGAAGGGGTTAACATGTGGGGCGATCAAAGGGTTAACTGTGCTGATGTACACTGTGTGGCTGTGTTTGTGTTTCACTGTAAGCACACTGCTATGCACAGCCATCCAAAGTAGTGTGCAGGAGCCGACGGGAGAGAACTGTTTTGTTTACAAACAGGTTCCCCCCCCTGTCAGAGATGCTTGGCAATCACCGGGCGCTAGC
This sequence comes from Staurois parvus, assembly GCF_062004578.1. Classification (NCBI taxonomy): domain Eukaryota; kingdom Metazoa; phylum Chordata; class Amphibia; order Anura; family Ranidae; genus Staurois; species Staurois parvus. The sequence continues at coordinate 1,060,450 of NW_028318357.1, forward strand.
GAGTAATTACCCTCCGGGATCTGGCGATTGGCAGCCGTGGCTGCGAATGGCAGCACGGGTTGGGTGCGCACGCCCCCTACCCGGACGTTTTAAATCACATATATACATGATTTTGTACACCTGTGCCGCCCTGTAGCAGTACTTCTGCTATAGGGCGGAAGGGAAGCGGTTAATACACTGTATAGTCTGGAAATCAGCTTTAATGTGGAACTAAATTCGAAGTTAAAAACTGGCGACATGGCAGGCCCCTTATTGCAGTATAAGCAATGTATTTTCTGAAATAAAACGAACCTACCTGCCTGTGGTAGTCTTCTTTAACCACCTCCCGCCCGCCATATAGTAAGTAATATGACGGGCGCAAGGTGGTTCTCTCGTTCTGAGAGGATGTCCTATGATGTCCTCCCATTCTCACTGCGCATGCGTGGCCCAGGGAGCGCGCAGCGCTGCGATCGGCGGTGCGCTGTGTCCCTCGGACACAGCGGATCACCAATCACGGAAAGAGCCGAAGATGTCAGCTCGGTCATGTGATCAGCTGTGTCCAATCTCAGCTGATCACATGTAAACAGGGAAATGCCGGTTATCGGCATTTCTCTCCTCTCAAGCTGTCACGCTGACAGAGGAGAGGGGAGTTGGTAATCGGCTTTCCGTGGAGGGAACATGTACACTGATCATCAGGGCACTGATGATCAGTGTGCCCTGATGATCAGTGTAGCCCCAGCAGTGCCACCTGTCAGTGTCCATCAGTGCCTTACGTCAGTGCCACATATCAGTGCCTACCAGTACACATCAATGCCAAATATCAGTGCCCATCTGAGCTGCCTTTCAGTGTCACCCATCAGTGGCAGTCACTGCCACCTATCAATGCCAACCAATGCCACCTATCAGTGCTGCCAGTCAGTGCCACCTAACAGTGCCAGTCAGTGCCATATATCAGTGCTGCCTTTCAGTGCCCATCAGTGCCACCTACCAGTGCCTCATCAGTGCCACCTATCAGTGCCCACAATTGTCATTCAAAGTGCGACATCGCTGAAAGCTGGAAATTGGCCTGGGCAGGAAGGGGGTATAAGTGCCCTGTAGGCTAGTGGTTAAAATGTCCACTATGCTATGCATGTGCCACTCTGTTTACATTCCTAGCTCAGTGCCTGGGTGCTGGGATGACTGAACTGAGCATGTGTGGACGCTATTGCATCCCACTCTGGCCAGTCAAGCCCCCAAACCCAGAAGGTGCCAACTAGGAACCTCGTGGGTGTTGAACCATTGGAGCAGAGGCAAGTACTGTGAACTTTAGATCTGCTTTAAAGCAATTTTGCCACCATAATTTGAAACTGAAAACAGGCAATTTGTGCAAACAATGAACCTGTCCTGCCACTAGGCTCTGCTGTGTTGAAGGGATCATTTTATTGAAAAGATCTACATTTGACACTTTTGTGATCTGTTGCACATCTGCAGGATTCTGAAGATCTTTCAGCAGGCTTCTCTTTTTAACACAGTGGAGTTGGGTGGTGCAGGTAGCAGGACAGTTAAAAGTGGTTGTAAGCCTTGGAAATGAAATATGAACAAATCATATCTCGCTATAGTGTGTGCTTGTCTCAATTAAACAGCACTGAGAATTTCTGTCTGTTGCTTTGTGACTTTGCTATCTGTAAACTTCTGACAAGTTTTCCTGACACCAAAAGAAAACTGGTGACAGGGAAGGAGCCTCAGCTCTGTTCCTGCGTGCTTGTGAAGGGGGTGTGTCTCTTCCTTCTAAACAGCTCTCCTCTCTGAGCTCTGCAGTGTGTAATTTCTGCTCTCCGCCACTGTTTTATGAATTCTCAGACAAGCTTTCTAAATTCAGCACTTTGAACAGATGTAGAGAAGGGAAGACACAGATACACAGGTACAACTTATGTAAGGGGATTGGTTTCATCTCTGTGTATCACCGGAGGCCAGTCATTTCACTGGGTATAAGGAAGGGTTTAAAACCACTAACATAGAAATGTAGTTTTTTTTTTGTTTTTTTAAATTAGAAGTCAGCAACTACAAATATTGCAGCTGCTGACAAAAAAAAAAACAGATTATCACCAGTCCAAGAGTCCAGCGCTGTGTTCACCCAGGCTTTGGTTCTTTGGCTCCAACTTGGATGTGGGAGTCAGTTGCGACTTCCTGCTGCTCCTGCAGCTACCACCACGCCGTGATGTCACCACCCCACCTCCTTATCTTGTCCAATCAAAGAACACCTTGTATTTATTAATAAAAATGCAAGGTGTTCTGTGAAGAGATCCTGTGCCAAGTAAATGACCCCCTATGTTCATTATGTAGTAGAGCAGCTGCTCAGCACGGGACCCGGATGACTACTGTGATCACTGTGGTAGTGGTGAATACTACAGTGGTTCTCTGCTTCCACATGATCGCACGGGTATGGAGTATAGATACTTACATTGGAACAAGCTGGACAAATGGAATTATCATATAAAATCCATCCCTGGAATTCAGCTTTAAATATGAATTAAAAAGACTAGGTTCACACTGCTTTGATCAGATTTCAATACGACTAAGTAGTACAACCTGGATGTAGTTTGCATATTCTATGGGGCCCAAATTGAGCTGGAAAAGTACTGGAACCTTTTCCAAAAACCGCTCTGAGCCGAGTTACATGTGATCAGGCACCATTAAAACCAATGAGAATTGTCATGCAAATCTGAAATTGTGCTAGTGTGAATGGGGCCTTAGCCATAATGTACTATATTGCACAGCATATTAGTACATTAAACTGGTTCTAAAGACTGATTTTTTTTTACCTTAACCACTTGCCTACCAGGCACTTATAACCCCTTAGTTACCAGGCCAATTTTCAGCTTTCAGCGCTGCCGCACTTTGATTGACAATTGCGAGGTCATGCAACATTGTACCCATATGAAATTTTGATCATTTTTTTCTCACAAATAGAGCTTTCTTTTGGTGGTATTTAATTGCCACTGGGCGCTTTACTTTTTGCGCTATAAATAAAAAAATTGCCAAAAATTTGAAAAAAAAAAGTTTCTTTGTTTCTATTATAAAATTTTTCAAACAGGTAATTTTTCTCCTTCACTGATGTGCGTTGATGAGGCAGCACTGATGGACACTGATAGGCGGCACTGATGGGCACTGATAGGCAGTACTAATGAGGTGGCACGGATAGGCGGCACTGATAGACAGCACTAATGAGGTGTCACGGATAGGCGGCACTAATATGCGGCACTGATAGGCGACACTGATGATGGGTACTGATAGACGGCACTGACTGGCACAACCACTGGGCACTGACTGGCACAACCACTGGGCACTGACTGGCACAACCACTGGGCACTGACTGGCACAACCGCTGGGCACTGACTGGCACAACCGCTGGGCACTGACTGGTGGCACTGGCTGGCAGCACTGCTGGGCTGCACTGGTGGGTGGCACTGGTGGGCAGCACTGGTGGGTGGGCACAGGTGGGTGGCACTGGTGGGTGGGCACAGGTGGGTGACATTGCAGAGTGGCACAGGTGGGTGCACTGCTGGGCACAGGTGGGTGCACTGCTGGGCACAGGTGGGCGGAGCTAGTGGGCGCACTGCTGGGCACAGGTGGGCGGAACTTGCGGGTGGCTCTGCTGGGCACCGATCATCAGGGCACTGATCATCAGTGCCCTGATGATCGGTGCCGATCCCCGCTCTGACAACTGCCGGTTCTCGGCAGTACTTTCCTCACGATCTGACAGCGTGAGGAAAGTGCAGCCGAGAACCGGCACTTGCATTTCCCTCTGATCAGCGTGTCATTGGAAACCGCTGATCACGTGGTAAAAGGCCGCTGTGATTGGCCTTTTACCACATCACGTGATCAGCTGTGTCCGTAGGACACAGCGATCACGGAGATCGCCGGGTGCGCGCCCCCTGGGGCGCGCAGGAGAGCGCGTTCTGGGGGGATGTCATATGACGTCCACTCAGAACTGGCCGGCCGCAGTGCAGCCGTCATTCGGCTATCTGCGGTCGGCAACAAGTTAAATATATTCTCTGCAATAAGGTAAAAAAAAAAAAAAAAAAAAAAAAAAAAAAAACTTTAAAAAGGACAAGTTCACCTTTTAACAAAAATAATAAATACACTTTTTTGCAGGTAAAAAAAAAATATTTTTTTATTTTTTGTTTTGTTTCTGGAGCCTCTAAAGCATTGTACCAGCAATCAGAAGATCTCTGGTCCCATGCAGGTCTCTAGCAGACCTGTCAGTGTATTGGTTTTGCTTGTACATCCCGTATGGGCAAGCAGATACTTACTGATTGAAAGCCTTAATGAACTACCATGGTGCTGTGGAGTGCTATGGTAGTTCACTGAAAACTACAAGCAGACAGCTGCAAAGGCTGTCAGAACTTGTGGTGTTCTCATTCACAGAATACTGTGAATGAGTGACAGGGCCGGGTGGGGTGAGTTTTTACTTAACTTGTGACAGCTAGTGGGGAGGAGAAGATCCCCCACTAGCCAATCACAACTCTTTTACTAGGTGATGAGGTGTGTCCAATCACAGCTGATCACCATGTAAATACACTTGCCAGTTATCAGCACTACTTTCCTCACACTGTCACAGCGTGAGGAAAATATTACCGGTAACCGGCAACTGTGAAAGCAAACATCTACACTGATAATCAGGGCACTGATACCCTGGTTATCAATGCAGCCGCAAAAGTGCCCATCAGTGCTGCCAATCTGTACCCAGCAGTGCCGCCAGTCAGTGCCCTTCAGTGCTGCCTCATCAGTGCCGCTTATCAGCGCAGACTCATCGATGCAAGTCAGTGAGAAAAAGTACCTGTTTGCAAAATTTTATAACAGAAACAAAGAAAACTTTTTTTTTTTTAATTTCCGGTCTTTTTTACCCAGTAGTGATTAAATACCACCAAAAGAAAGCACTATTTGCGTGAAACAAATTATAAAAATGTCATATGGGTACAGTGTTGCATGACCGCGCAATTGTCATTGAAAGTGTGACAGTGCTGAAAGTTGGAAATTGGCCTGGGCAGGAATGGGGTAAAAGAACCCGGTAGGTAAGTGGTCAAGGCAGACTTACCCAGCAAGCGATCCCCTCCAGCTCTGCCAGTGCCTGGGGCTACCTCCTACTCCTGTTCTTCCTTCTGGGTTCCAACTCTTTGGCCAGTTGGTTGGCCTGGGTGTCACATCACGGCACAGAATGCTGCTGTAAGGCCTTGTTCACCTGGGGTAATTACATGCATACATCCCCTTGCCAGCAGTCCCATTACTGTCTATTAGGAAACCAAATGCAATATCTCCTGCGCTCCGGGACCCAGGCCGGTGGCGAGTAGATGGAATCAAACTCCAAAAAGGAAGGGACCACCGGAATAGACAAGGTCATGCAGCTCCACACCAAGGCTGGGGAAGCCCAAACAAAACTGTGAAGGAGAACGACAAAAGAGAAGCGCACCAACCTTGCGCATTACCTCAGTAACCAAAATTTATTAAATAAAAGAATGGTACTCACAAACAGCGAATAAAAACAAGCATGTAAGTCCTCAAGGGGACTTTAGAGGCAAGATGCCAATGCGAATCCCATCATGGAGGAAGCCACTCAGTACCACTGACGCGTTTCGAAGGATGCCAATGCGAATCCCATCATGGAGGAAGCCACTCAGTACAGCTGACGCGTTTCGAAGGACATGCTCTGAGGAAGAAAGCTGTACTGAGTGGCTTCCTCCATGATGGGATTTGCATTGGCATCTTGCCTCTAAAGTCCCCTTGAGGACTTACATGCTTGTTTTTATTTGCTGTTTGTGAGCACCATTCTTTTATTTAATAAATTTTGGTTACTGAGGTAATGCGCAAGGTTGGTGCGCTTCTCTTTTGTTGTTCTCCTTCACCATCTATTAGGATACAGCCCCAGCTCCCAATATGTCGTCCATGTGGGTGTGTGTCCCCAAACTCACCCTAGGCTGTGCACCAGAACTGTTTTCAGGTTGGGAGCTGTGACTGCAGCCCAATAGGCAGCAATGGGCCTGCCGACACGGGCCAAGAATCGCAAAAACATGGGCCTGCATGTATTCACCCCATGTAAATGGGCCTAAACACCCACTGAGCTGCACATGCACGGTCCAGTGTACATGAGGGCTGGTGACTGACCAATCAGATCCCTCCTGCCATACACATCCTACCCACTTGTGTTTTTATGCTTCCCTCCGCTTTAACCCTTGCAGTACAGGGAGGATGGCGTGTTTCATGACATACAACGACAAGGGCCATGGCCAGGCTCACCTCTCTCCGGAGTTGCCTGTACTGCACCGCCCTGGCAGGCTGGGGCTCCTCGGGGCCCCCACTGGCGGCATTCTCCGCTGACCTCTTCTGATGGTACAGCCGGTTTGGGAAAGCGCTGGCTCGGACTTGATTCTTCCTGCCCCTCCTGCGGGCTCTGCACACCCCCTCCCCGGGCTCCGACATGATGACCCGATCTCCCCGAGATCACACTCCGCACCGCCCGATCTCATCCAATTGTCAGCTCAGAAGATGGACGCCTGACACGCTCCGCCCACACCCACTGTTATGTCTGAGCAGGCCCTGCCGCGCGCTCTCGCTCATTGCCGTGCGCGCTCACATTCGGGATGTCGTTCTTTGTTTTCATTTTTATTACAAATCTCTATCATTGTATCATTTTATATGCAGATGACGACGTGTGTATTCTAGCTGTGTAGGAGTATGTAGTGCTCAGAATGTGTGTTTATATAGCACCTCCAATGTACACAGCGCTGTACATCGTATACACTCAGATCAGTCCCTGTATTTACAGCACAACTATAGGCGGAACTCTTTTCATTGTTTGCTTGGAGTGAAGGAAACCCCCTGACCCCTGACAGTTTTTTGTTGTCTGTGTCTGGCATGTTCATAGCCTAGTCCAGTGTTCTCCAAACTGCTGCCCTTTGCTTGCCTTTATCCAGCCGATGGGACACTATTCTTCCCACTGACACCAACAAAAGGGCATCATTCATCCCAGTGACACCAACAATGCAGCACTAATTCCTCCCACTGACACCAACAATGGGGTACTTGTCTTTCCAAGGACACCATCAATGGGGCACTAGTTCTCCCAGGGACACCAACAATGGGGCACTTGTCCTCCTACTGTTACGAGACACTATTCTTCCCACTGACACCAACAAAGGGGCATAATTCCTACCAGGACAACAATAATGTGGCACTAATTCCTCCCACTGACACCAACAATGGGGCACTTGTCCTCCTACTGTTACGAGACACTATTCTTCCCACTGACACCAACAAAGGGGCATAATTCCTCCCACTGACACCAACAATGGGACACTTGTCTTCCCAAGGACACTATCAATGGGGCACTAGTTCTCCCAGGGACACCAACAATAGAGCACTTGTCCTCCTACTGTTACGGGACACTATTCTTCCCACTGACACCAACAAAAGGGCATAATTCATCCCAGTGACACCAACAATGCAGCACTAATTCCTCCCACTGACACCAACAATGGGACACTTGTCTTCCCAAGGACACTATCAATGGGGCACTAGTTCTCCCAGGGACACCAACAATGGGACACTTGTCTTCCCAAGGACACTATCAATGTGGCACTAGTCCTCTCAGTGCCACAAACAAAGAATGCAGACAGGCAGGCTCTTTATTGTAGAAGAGGTATGTAATGTCTCTTCCTCAATAAAATACATGTACCCAGAAGAGGCCTATAGAGAAGATGCTTGTGGACTGTTGGAGCACAGCTGAGTATCTGTGCCTATAGTTCCACCTTGATTTCACAATAGGCATTAAACTGTTATTTATCTCCTAGTCTTTTTTCAAACTGCCAACTTTTCATTCAAATTCAAAGGGAGAGGAACTGAAAATGACAGTTTATTCTGAAATGAGTGAGATGATGCAGCTGGATTCCCAGAGAGAGAACATATGCAAATGTTTTTCCACTGCAGTTAGATCTTAGACCTCGTTTAGCAGCAGCCCTTGCCGCCCCCTCTAAAAGGGCAACTACCAGGTGTGTGCCTGGTGATATATTATATTGCCCAAAGTATTGGGCCAGCCCTCCAAATCATTGGATTCAGGTGTTCCAATCACCTCCATGGTCACAAGTGTATAAAATCAGGCACCTAGGAATGCAGACTGCTTCTACAATTGTTTGTGAAAGAATGGATCTCTCTCAGGAGCTCAGTGAATTGAAGTGTGGTACTGTGATAGGTTGCCATCTGTGCAATACGTCCATCTGTGAAATTTCCTTGCTACTAAATATTCCATGGTCAACTGTTAGTGGTATTTTAACAAAGTGGAAGCAACTGGGAACAACAGCAACTCAGTCAAAAATTAGTAGGCCACATAAACTGACATAGTGGGGTCAGCACATGCTGAAGTGCACAGTGCGCAGAAGCCACCAACTGTGCACTGTGTAGCTAAAGACCTCCAAACTTCATGTGGCCTTCAGATTAGCACAACAACAGTGAGTAGAGAACGTCATGGAATGGGTTTCCATGGCCGAGCAGCTGCATCCAAGCCTTACATCACCAAGTGCAATGCAAAGCGCCGGATGCAGTGGTGTAAAGCATGCCACCACTGGACTCTAGAGCAGTGGGAGCATGTTCTATGGAGCAACAAATCACGTTTCTCTATCTGCCAATCCAATGGACATGTCTGGGTTTGGCAGTTGCCAGGAGAACGGTACATGCCTGACCGCATTGTGCCAAGTGTAAAGTTTGGTGGAGAGGGGATTATGGTGTGGGGTTGTTATTCAGGGGTTGGGCTTGGCCCCTTAGTTCCAGTGAAGGGAACTCTTAAGGTGTCAGCATACCAGGACATTTTGGACAATTTCATGCTCCCAACTTTGTGGGAACAGTTTGGGGATGGCCCCTTCCTGTTCCAACATGACTGCTCACCAGTGCACAAAGCAAGTTCTATAAAGACATGGATGAGTGAGTTTGAGGTGGAGGAACGTGACTGGCCTGCACAGAGTCCTGACCTCAACCTGATTGAACACCTTTGGGATGAATTAGAGCAGAGACTTCAAACCATGCCTTCTCGTCCGACATCAGTACCTGACCTCACAAATGTACTCCAGGAAGAATGGTCAAACATTCCCATAGGCACACTCCTAAACCTTGTGGACCACCTTCCCAGAAAGGTTGAAGCTGTTCTAGCTGCAAAGGGTGGGCCAACTCAATATTGAACCCTATGGACTAAGACTGGGATGCCATTAAAGTTCATGTGTGTGTAAAGACAGACGTCCCAATAATTTTGGCAATATAATTTATGTCTCCTCACCACCTGTTTTACATTGCCTCACTGCGCTTTTGCCAACACACAGGTAATCTGCAATTTTCATGCAGGTTAGTTGTGCTTTCCCATAGACTTCTATGAAGTCCTGCAGTTTAAGACTCCATGCACACTAGCGTTTTTTTTTTAAGCTCAAAAAACGCTGTAAAAATCACTGGATAAAAAACACTGGTAATAGCAATTTTTAGTAGCGCTTTAGTAGTGTCCAGAAGCATTAGGAGTGTTAGCATTTCATTAGCGTTTTCACAATACATGTAGAGAAAAAAAATGCTGGAAGAAAGCTGTTAGGAGCATTTTAGTAGTGTTTAGCAGCGTTTAGGGGCATTTAGCATTTTTTTTCTATTGGAAAAACAGTCTGAAAAACTCTACAAATCTATTTTTTTCTGCTCCTAGACCCTGAAGCTAAAAAAATGCGAATAGCCTACGGTAGTGTGCATGGACACATAGGATAGCTTTAGCTTCTAGGAGCAGAAAAAAATGCTAACAGCTTCTAGGAGCTTAAAAAATGCAAGTGTGCATGGAGCCTTAGTGCGATTTAAAAAAACGCACCAAAACTCCTGCATGCTGTATCTTTGGTATGCTTTCTGAAAGTGCACCAAAACCATGGGACCTCATAGAAGTCTATGGAAAATCGCAGTGAGTTGCCCAAAGTGCTGTGGGACCACACTGGGGCAATGTGAAGCCACCCTTAAGCCTGCAGCCTACACATGTGTACAACCCCTTCCAGCCACTGTCTTGAGTTAAGGGGGTAGGTGTTCAGGGGCAGTAAATGCGCAGCTCAACCGTCTATTTTTACTGCCTCCCAGCTGCCAATGTGAGCGAGTAACTATTGAAAACATCATTAAGGGTCCATTCACACTAGGAACTGCACTGGAATCGCACAGACACGGGTTTCCCGCACTGCATTCTATTGTGAATGGGCCTTAAGTGTTTTTATAGTAACATTTGTAATTTTCATTCAATTTATTATATTTAAAAATCAACATTTCTATTTATGTGTGGATCTCTTTCATCTTGCAAGTGCATGGGGCTGACAATGAGTAGGTGCCTCTACTGCATCTCTGTGGCCTCACAGCCATGTTGGTTTTTCTTCCTTGCTCCTATGCTAATTCCATAAGCTCTAAGTGAATGAATACACTGCCAACGGACCCCACAACCTATTTTGTTGTAAAGTTCTTGTTTTACTGAGATGCCATTGATGGCATGTCCCCTGCGGTGTATTTGTTCTGCAGGGCCCAGCTCTACTCTATCATGTGACCACTGTGACTAGCTATGACAGTGGTCACACGATCAGCCAATCTCTCCCACACCTCAGCATGAAGACCGTGTTAAAGGGTAGGGGTTAACTTAAACAGGGGCGGACTGACCATTCAGGCTCTCAGGCAGTGCCCGAGGGCCCAGGGTCAGTAGGGAGCCCCATGAGATGCCCCTGGTACCTTTCATAGGCTTTTTTGGGTGCAGTTTGAGTGTGGGCAAGGACACAGGGGCCCCATGATCTCCTATTGCCCGGGGGCCCCATGAGTTGTCAGTTCACCCTTGAACATAAAATAACAAATGTGCTTAAAACAACAGTAAGTTAAAATGGCATTAAACCCAAAAACCAAAATGTAATATATTGCAGCTTACCAATCACTGTTCAACAAATTTTTATTTTTTGCCAGTTTTGGAAACAAAAGGATCCATTTCTTAATGAATTTCACATTCTGAGTTCAAATATAACAATGAAATTTGTCAATTGGCTCTAGTTTTTCTGTAAACGGAAAGTTTTCTACTATAGGCGTAATGACTACATAATGCACAATAATTATATAGATAGATGTCTTTCCACAAATATAAAGCAAGTGATATTGACTACATAACAAAGCCTAAATGGCATAATATATTGCATAGGATTACCAAGAAAAATTATAGCCATAAGCTAAGTTGAATCATTTTAATACTTAGGATTCTCACTAGTTTTGTCTTCAGTTTGTGTCGGTTTTGCTTCTCTTGGCTTTTCTCTTGTATTCGAGGAAAGGGCTATCTCTTACAACTGCACGTGACTACACGCTTCAGGTTCTTCCTCACTTGACTCAACCACGAAGGATTCTGGTGCTTTAGGAATTGGTAGCCCCTCTCCATGAGGAACTGAACGTATTGCCGATGGAATATTTGGATAGTGCACAGATAACTTTTTCTTCTTATTTAGCCCTTTTACAATTGGAGGCACCATACAAAAGTAACAATTACTAACATGATCTGTTGGCTCTCTCCAAATCATTGGCACAGCGAAAGGCATAGATGCCTTTTTTCCATTCAACCATTGCTCCAGTGCCGTCCCACAAGAATTGCAGCATATATGTGGTGCCCAGCTCTTGTCCTGGTCTCCTATCTTGCAGCCAAAATACAAGTTGTAGGCTTTCTTAATCATTCCTGTTATCCTCCTTTTTTGTGAGATAAAAGTTATTTCACAGCAGATATAGCAGAAATTATCTGCTTTATTCACACAAGTTCGAGGCATTACTGAGTAGCCTATATAAGCATAAAACGAAATGTAAAGACGCTGTCGAACTACAATCAGCTACAGATACTGCAGCTTTTATGCAGTGAAGTGATGCAATTAAAGGCTAATATTGCATCATCTCAGTATACATGCAATTTTCTATTGGTCACCAGTATCAATTGCGCAATATGCAGCTGAAGTTGCATCATAATTTTGAATGGCTTACGTCATTAGATGGGTGAATATATCATGGAAACTAGAGCCAATCAACATTTTTTAGGGTCATTTTCGTTTTCAGCACCCCAAAATTATGTAAGATTAGCTAATTTTATGCCCAAAACTTTTTACCTGTTGAACAATTGTTGTGTAATTAGATCTGGATGGAGGAGCAATGGAGACACCTTTTGAGAGCAGCATTGCCAGTCTGGGGAGAGGGTAGTGTTAGATGCACTAGCAGATTTAGATAGACTTAAAGTGTTACTAAACCCAGGACCCTGCATTCACTATTTCTGATCTCCCACAGTACACAGATCATTGAAATGCTATTTTAGTAAATATAAACTGCTAAATACCTTTTTTCATCAGCAGTTAGAGTAGTCTTGTGACTTCTATCAGTGTCTGGCTGAGCACTGGTTAATCTTGTAGGAGTGTTCATTCTCCTCTAACTGTACTATGAGGTTGCAAAACTCCTGACCCTATGTCTGGACAGCGCTGATTGTCCCTGTGCTGGTCACATGCAGTCTCCCAAAGCAAAATAAAACTCTCTAACAACACACACCAAACTGAGCAAGTGCAGAGTGACTCCTAGAGCTCTGTACTATCTGCAGATAAATTGGGGACATTAGAAGGAGAGGATCAGAGAAGGCAGGATCAAATACGGAGGATTAACCCCTTAGGTTCCACAGAAAGTATAACAAGCATGCTTTACCGCATATACAGACCAATTTTACGGTTGTGGGTTTAGTAACACTTTAAATAAATAAAGCCAAACTCCAACTAACACTTTTTACCACTTGCCTACTGAGGCATTTTTTTTAGTTTTTTACAGACGTTAAAAATCAGCATTTTTTGCTAGAAAATTACTTTAAACCCCAGACATTATATATTTTCTGAAATCAGAGGCCCTGTAGAATAAATAAGCAGTAGCTGAAATTTTTAATGCTGCAAATCGCAAATGTATATCAAGCACATATTTAAAAAATACACCAAAATTAATTTTAGTGCACACAAACACAATATAATACTAATTTTGTGTAAAAGCTGAGATTGTATGAAGTAAATAGATATCCAACTTGTCAAGTGCTACAACTGTGCCCCTCTGTGAAATGGCACAGAATTATGGTACTCAAAATCTCCATAGGCAATACATTAAAAGCCTTTACAGACTACCAGATTAGAAATCATCATAAATCATGGCTCTAGAATTATTAATCCCACACTGATGGTGATGGTAATCTCACGTGTATGTGACTTTGACAAACACAATGAGAGAATTTACAGGCATATGTGTATCAAAGGGAGAATGGAAGAGACCTTCATTGTGTTCTTCTAGAAGCTGAAATGGCTGCAGTGGTTAATGGAAAATCTTTATTTTTAACAAACACTTTTTGTTCTTTATTGATAAGGGTGCATTGGCAGTGAATGCCCAATATATGGCTCCCTACTCAACACAATGATGATATACAAAACAATACCACTTTATACATTAATGAGAAAGTACTAGTATTGTAAAGATGTAAGAAATGAACAATAAAGGATGTACAGTCATGAACATATGCTTGCTGGGCTAGATCCGTAAGAAAGATCTCACCTTAACCACTTCAAGTCCAGACACTTTCACCCCCTTCCTATCCAGGCCAATTTTCAGCTTTCAGTGCTATCACACTTTGAATGACAATTGCGCAGTCATGCAACACTGTACCCATATTAATTTTTTAGCATTTTTTTGAGACAGATAAAACTTTATTTTGGTTGTATTTATTCACCACTGGGATTTTTATTTTTTTGCTATATAAACGAAAAAGTGCAAACATTTTGAAAAGTGTTTTTTTTATAAAATTTTGCAAATAAATAATCTTTCTTCATAAATCTTAGCCAAAATGTATTCACCTATCTTTTTAGTAAAAAAAATAACCCAAATTAGTTTATAACCAAAAATTATAATTTTTTACATTTTTTGTTATATTTTTATGTTATTTTTTTTATATTATTATTTATGTTTTTTTAACATAGTGTCACCATAGTGACACTGTATTACTTGTGGAGGGTGATGAAGATTTTTTTTTTTTTTACACTGATTGCTTTTACACCCATAAAGGCTGTAAAAGCAATAATTTCTATTTATCTCTGGCTGCATTCTTGCAGCCACTGAGAAATACTGTGAGAGCTGTGATTGGTCACAGCTTGTCACATGGTACAAGGCTGTTGTGATTAGCCTTGTACCAAGTGACCTCTGTGATCATTCACAGATTTCATAAGTAGTAAGCAATGATGTCAGGAAGTGACATCTTGTTTACTACTGCTCATGTGATCATGGCCAATCAGTGATCACATGATCGGGACCTCACACAGAGGTCCCGTACAGCGATCGGGCACTGGATCGCAGTGCCGTGCACTCCCTGGGAGCGCGCACAGGCAGTGAATGCGTGTGACCTTTAGAGACGACAACCAGCTTCGGCATCGCTCCCGTCCGGCCGTTTATCTACATAGGCCGGACGGGAAGTGGTTAAAGTGTACAGTGCAAGGTCCACTAATAATGTCCGACCCCTCCCTGAGTAAAAAATGCTAGTTCATACTATGACCAAAATGTACCTGTAACAAAAAGGCCTCATGCAAACTAAGCTCTTTTGAATGCCCTTCTCCTGACAGGAAAAAAGCAGTGTTAAAAATGCCCCAAAACTGCGTTTCTCAAATGCGTTTATGCACATTTTGATGTGTTCATACGTGCCAAATGTTTGGGTGTTCATTCATTTAATTGGCCAGAAAATGTATTTATTCTGGCCATTGAAATAAATGAATGCTCAAGCCCATTAGGAGCTTTTACACGCATTTACATGTGGTTAGGCTCTTTAGGAGTTTTTCAACCAAAATACTCCTCTCCTGAATGTGATTTTGGTGCGTTCAGATTACCGCCCCTAAATGCCCCTGCCTCTAAACGCCTGCAAACGCCTATGTGTTGTAGCACTCTCCTAGTTAGGTGTTAGGATGTGTATAGTTAGGTTAGGGGTGGCTGTGTTTCTCTGCTTACCAGAAAGGCTGTCCGGTAAATTCAGTGTGATATTCTGCTTAACAGAGTGCTGTCATGGATTATTTAGGTCTGCTCATGATGCTCTGGTGTTGTTTGAGTTTGTCTGAGTTCTGCCTCCATTCAGGAAGCTATGAGAGTCTTCCAGAACTTGGGAAGGGGCTAGGCAAATGAACAGCATGAATATGGATACAACCCTGGCCAATTGCAGGGGAGGGGTGACCCCATTGAATTGTAGGAGTGGTATTTATGTTCTTGGAGCACATGGGCTCTGGGTCTTTCCCGGGATTGGATTGCACCAAGTCAGCCTGGAGGCAGGCTTGCCTTGCCTGGCACTTGCTACCATGTGGCCTCAGGTGGGTCGACCTGAGAGTCTGAAGTTAGAGAGAGTGACCCTGGTACTACAGTAAGCTGACTGAGGGGAACTGTCTGCCAAAGATCTGTCTGGTATCACTGGAGGGTTTCGCCTTGATGATTGGAAGGAGGCAACCATTCTGTCCTTGGACTTGTGTGTATAGACACTGACACCTCTTGGGGACTCTGTGTTCTTTGCTACCCCTCTGGTGTTTGAGAAAGGGGACACTGGCTAGTGTTCTGAAGAGCTTGTCCAATTGATGCTACTGCAAAGGACTTTGCTCAATTGCCATTACTTCTTGACTGTCGTAGTCTGCTGTAACGGGCCTGTACCTGAGGAGCTCAACCCTGTTACTACTACTACAGCTAAAGGGACTTGGCTCACTCCTAAAACTACTTGCTGCTATGTGTTACAAGGAAGTCTGCTATCTGCTTTTAGCTGGGATTTCCACATTGCTCAATTGAGAGATAAGTTCAGATGTCCTCAATCTGAATAGTTCTAATTTTGGAGTACCCTACTACAATTTCCAATCCCTATCCCCAGTTCTACAATAAACTCCAGAAAACAAAACATCCCCTAGACTGGTCATTGAAGACAATGAGCCAAAGTGTGTGTGTGCGCCTTGCTGCGGAGTGAAGCTAGGGGAAACCTGGGCAACATACCAGCAGCCCTCACGAGGGTAGCACTACAGTGTACTTGGACAAGAAGGCTAATGTAGAGGAGTCTACAAATATATGTTGCGCTCCTAAATACTTCTCAATAAATAATAATTAAATTATTACCATTAAATTAATTCAAATTATGATACAAATAACTAATAAAAGTGTATAAATACCAAAAAATATTTAAATAGATAGTTTCAACTAATCAATCTCCTCCAAATAAATATCAAAATAATTCCACATGAAATACTCCTCTAAAAATTTTTTTTACCAAGTGCTCATAAATAATCTATTAGTGACATGATGTACTTACTAATACCCTCAATTTCATTTATATTCATAATACCCTCATTTAATATAATAAAAATAGTAAACCAACTAATAACCCTCAACTAAAATGCATTTAGATGATCCCCCAAAATAATAGTCCCATTGAATAAACAATTGTTTATATATAGTGACTTGGTGCTTGTTGTTCTTCAATTTGTGACTTTTGTGAATCCTTCAAATAGTGAAGATGTGCGCTCACCTCCTTTGATGCCTGCAATTAGGCTATACACGCTTTCGGTTCACTTTCCCTGGAACCTGCTAGACATATACTTTTACTGGTAAAATTGGGAGATCCTTCCTTTAGGAGTAATGGATGTATCCTCTGGTGGCTGATTATCCCCTCAGGGATTACACACTCCTTTTGTTATCCCAGACCTCCTAATTATCCTCTCCTTGTATTACTCCGCATGCAGGAAGAAATAGAGGACATAGTGCTTTACCTTTTAAAACTTTTTATTCCCACCATCCAAGTATTAAACTCACATTAGACAGGTTTAAATAATGCAATATCCCATTGGAAATCCTCTGCTGGCCTCTGAGTCATACACCTGCCGCCTATCGTGTTGTGCGGCTCCTCTCCGAGTGATGACGTAGCCCCTCCCCTACGCCTTACGCCTCCAATCACGTGGCTTCATCAGGGGGTTGTGATAGGTCGTTCACTCATCCATTGCCAGCTTATATATATCCCGTCCTCCATTTTCCCGTAGATGTACTGGAGGCGGCCATGTTTTTGGGGTTAATTGGAAGCACAAACTCTCCTTCCTTTTGACACATTTGTTTCAATTACTATGCTACTATCTCGAAAAGATACTTTGCATATGACTCATCGGACTGCCTGGATTTAAACAACCTCTTCTTTTACTATGCATTACAATCTTTTAAATAATACATATAACGATTTAAAATAAGTGTGCCAATTAAAAAATGGCATAAATAACAAATAATGATACCATTAAACAAATAATAATTATATAAAATCAACAAATAATTTAATTAAAAAAAAAAAATGTTATTAAAAGGAAAAAAAAATAATAATTTAATAAAAAAAATAATTTAATAAAAAAAAAATTAAAAATATTTATTAAAATAAACATTTTAAATGGTGCAGAAAGAATCCCTCACACTCAATATACAGGTCTGCACCTGTTTTAAATTCATACCGAATGTAAAAAGTACTCTCCCCCACTCACATGTTCTACATACTTAAAACCAAAAAATATATCATCCTATCATATATGTATCTGATTCATCTATACCTAATGTAGAGGAGTGTTTAGGAGCAGAACTATAATGTCAAATGCCTGTAAAACAGATACATGACAGCTGCAGTGTGCATTAGGTCTTATATTTAACTTACCTCCACATTACTGGACACAATTAAATTCATTTTAGTGCACACAAACACAATATAGTACCCTTTTTTTAAAAAAAATGGGGTTGTGTTAAATAGATACAAAATATGAGTTTAGTTCTGCTTTAAAGTGGAACTAAACCTTCCTACAATTTACAGCCAAAGAAACTGCCATCTTAGATTCTCTTTCATCTTCAACTGCCATGGAGCTGCACATGTGCTTAGTTATGACACCAGAGAGTTGATGGCTTGACAGTTCGGTTGAGGGCAAAAGCAAATGTGACAGTTAGCATTCAAGGTGTGTCTTCAATTTAACTGCTTTTGGGAAACAATTAAATTTGTTTGGTTTAGTTTCATTTTAAGATGAAACTACACCCTCCAATTTAGCTGTTTCCCAAAACAGTAACCTTCAAGGCATGGCTCAGGTGATATTTGTCCTGAAAAAAACCCAAGGTATAATCCACCTGGATGCAGTTGTGATGATAGTTATGTTCGGTTTTGCTAACACATGTCAAAGTTGCAAAATTGTGCTTAGGGTTTAAGATTTGTTTTACCCGTAGGCGTGAAGGGGTTAAAGTAGTACAGCACTGAATAGCAAAAAAATGCCCTGGTCATGAAGGAGGGAAAATCTTCCAGAGGTCAAGTGGTAAAACTGCCTGATGTGTCCAGGGGTGTATTTACCACAAGGCATTTGCCTAGGGCAGCTTTTTTCA
The DNA here is from genome assembly GCF_062004578.1 of Staurois parvus. Taxonomy (NCBI): domain Eukaryota; kingdom Metazoa; phylum Chordata; class Amphibia; order Anura; family Ranidae; genus Staurois; species Staurois parvus. The sequence continues at coordinate 1,078,876 of NW_028318357.1, forward strand.
GGCTGGGGGCAGCACTGCCCCCTGGAAGAAAGGATACACGTGGCATGGGGACCTGGCGGGTTCTGAGACATACTGTGGGTTTCATGATGGTTTATTCACAGCCTGACTCTTGTTCCTGGGGATGTCTGGAGCTGTGAAGGTGTGTCTTTCTCTCTCTCGCCATGGTGGCTGGTGTATGGGGGGCAGTGGTAGTGGAAGGCTCGAGTGGAGAGCAGGGGTGTTCTTGGCAGGGGCGGACTGACCACTCGAGCACTGCCCAAGGTCCCAGGATCAGTAGGGGGCCCCATGAAATGCCCCTAGTACCTTTTTTATAGGCTTTTTTTGAGTGTGGGTAAGGACACAGGGGCCCCATGACCCCCTATTGCCCGGGGGCCCCATGAGTTGTCAGTCCGCCACTGGTTCTTGGTCAATGTCAGGCTTTTTCTGGGGGGGTGCCAATTTTTGTGTTGTCTAGGGCAGTACAAAACCTAAACACACGCAAGGACAGCAGAACAGGTCCCCTTGCTCTGTCACCTTCCAAGCCTCATCTGGGCATAACAAGTAGCAGGAATCCGATAACCTGCAGTTCCGATGGCCGCCAGCAGATGTCGCTTTAGCAATAACAGGCTCATTACTAGGTGCCGGAAGTTTCCGCTTGCCGGAAGCCGCTTCCCCTGGGGGAAGTGGGTGCCGCGGTGCATGCTGGGTCGTGTACTCCACTTTGAATGGGGGAGTGAATGTAGCGGGCGCCTGGTGGGGTAGTGGGGGTCCTTGTATAGAGTGCTGACGTCAGGTCTTAGGATCGCAGTCTTGTGAGTGGCTGAGGGAGAGCCACGTGACAGCCGAGTCAACAGGAACAACAATAATAAGTGTGTCGTGCTGAATCGTAGTGTTAGTACGGAGCTCATCCTCAGTACTAGGTGCCCCGTGTAAGCACAGCATGGCTCACAACAAGATCCCACCCCGGTGGCTGAACTGCCCTCGCAGGGGACAGCCAGTGGCAGGTAATTGATTGCTGGCCATGTTCGTGTGGTCACAGAGCTGGAACAATGAGAGGCTTCATAGTGACTGTCTTATATCACAGCTTACTGGAATCAGATGAAAGCAGGGATCCTTATCCTGGGCTGTCAGCTTTGTGAATGGACCCTTTGCCTTTATCAGTGGCCACCATTATGTATCTATACTATTCCTATCATTCTATATCCTGATTAGGGATAGATCAACACCAGCAATCCATCAGGAGTAGGGATCATTGCAGGCATGTTTGGATCCCAATCAAATCCACCTGAGAGATCCCACCTGCAAGCTGTCACTGTACCGGGCCAATCATAAACAACCCAGGTGTCCCTCTCCCTGCAGCTGCTCATATAAAAGGGGTGTGGGAAGGGGTATACCTTGGCCGTTTATGATTGACAGCTTGCTGGTGGGATCAGATTAGGATCTGAACATACTTGAGCTCATCCCTAGGCCTGATGGCTTGCTGGTGCTGAATAGAGATGAGTTTGGGTTCACATCAAACCTGGGAGGGAGCTGTCACTCCCACCCAATCAACTGCAGTTGGGGCATTCTCCATCCCGCAGCTGCACATACACAGGAGGCAGGAATTCTCAACACATATGCAGCTGCGGGATGGGCAATGCCCCAACTGCAGGTGATTGGGTGGGAGTGATAGCTTTCTCTCAGGTTTGATGTGAACCCAAGCTCCTCCCTAATGCTGAGCTGCTATCAGAGGATCTTTGCAGTATTGGGTGTGACACAGCCAGGACATTAGGTATGTTTTTAAAGCTGTCTTCTATTAGATAATGCTACATTACAACACCTACCATAAAGATAGTGCCACCGTGGAAGCTGTCACTCTGGGCATCAGATTTAAAGGGAACCTGCCATGAAAAAGATATGAAGTCTGGCATCGCTTGACTTATTTTGAAAAATGTTAGTTGCCTGGCTGGCATGTTGATCCTGTCTTCAATACCAACCCGAACAGCTATGTGGATTGGAAGTTCTTACTCCTCTTGTTGCAGGTTATTGACTCCATGGGATAGGTTTACTAAAACTGGTGCAGCAGTACATGGTAGCCAATCAGCATCTAACTTCAGCCTATTCAGTTAAGCTTGGACAATAAAACCTGGAAGCTGATTGGTTTCTATGCAGAGCTGCACCAGATTTTGCACTCTCCAGTTTTTGTATATAACCCCCGCCAAGTATTGGGCTTCATTCACATGGGTGGCCAATATGAGAATCAGGGATTCTTGTCAGCAGAGAAATTATACCCATGCATATATTCCGTGTAAGCAGCCATGGCCAGATTTGTACTATGTACAGTCCAATGGTCAGCGCTGCTGTAGATTGCATGTAACCACTCATCCGAGCAGATATATATGATTAGGGACTCTGACTTCCCTGGACTCAGTTTGGGGCTTAGTAAAACTGGTAAGTGCAAAATCTTGTGCAGCTCTGCAGAGAAACCAATCCACTTCCAGATTTGATTACCAAAGCTTAATTGAACAAGCTGATTGGCTACCTTGCACAGCTGCACCTGATTCTGGGTGCTCCAGTTATAGTAAAGCATCCCCTTTGTGTCCATAGACAAGTTTTGGCCTCATAGAAACTGGTTGCAGCTAGCTGCCCATTTTGTAAATGGCCATAGCACAGAGTGCTTCTGCATCTGAACACAGCTGTCTATTCATCTGTCTGAACACCTTCAGGTGACTCTTTAAAGGAAAGTGAATACATGGAGGTGGCTTCCAGATCACTTGATTGCTTTAATTGGCTGTCACAGCAGTCACATGATCAATAACACATCCCACTGGCTCCCAACTGCAAACAGACCAGAAGCTGGTGGCTGGGTGTTAAGGCTCACCCACCCTGCCATTGCATATAGGCATTACTGTATACTGGCAGGAGGTGAATAAAGTCTAAGACAGTCCGGCAGCTGGCATTTTCAGCAAGTCAGCAGTGGCATCCTCTGTATTCTCTCTGTAGTGGCATGCACTTGAATTTGTGATGTAGTTCCACTATTGCGGCATTGCCAGGAGTGTGATGTGTCTTGTTTCTCGCCCATGTGGTCCTAAAGAGGAAAATGAAACTTTGGAATGTTTTTGTTTCTGTTGTGCAATGTAGTGAAGACTTTCAAGACTGTTAAGGTAGATGGAATCTTGGTAGCTAAAACCTATCCATATAAGTTTTAGCATGTTTTTGTCATATCAAGTATTTAATTAAATTGCTTCTCTAAGTAAAATATCTCCTGCTGATCATGTTATGAAGATCTGTATTCTTGCATTTTTGTTATCGGGTGAAGACATTCTGCCCATCTTCCAAATTGTTCTCCTATGTTGTTATCTTGTCACACAGTCTCCTGATGGAGATTACAAGTGGTTGTTTCAACAAATGTTACACAGCCATCAGGAAATCAACATCAGTGTATGCCCATTAACCAACAACTTCCTGAAATCAGGAGACCTTACCTGAGAATCCATTGTGTTTTCTTTGGGCACTGTGTGCAAAGCATGTTGTTGTGTTATTGATTGCATCTGCTTACTGTGTATTCTGTAAATTGCAGCTTCTGTATCAGCTACAGCCCACCTGTTGATTTGTCTTTTACTGTCTTCCTCTAGGGCAGGGGTCTCCAAACTTTCTTAGCAAGGGGCCCATTTACTGTCCTACAGACTTTAGGGGGGCTGGACTGGAAAATGTCCCGGCATCAGTGGGAGTAAACAATGCCCCGTCTTTGGTGTTAGTGAGAGTAATTGTACCCCATCAATGGTGTCATTGGGAGAAATTGTGCCCCATTATTGGCGTCATTGGGCCTCATTCTTGGTATCATTGGGATGAACTGTGCCCCATTGTTGGTATCATTGGGAGGAATTTGTTGGTGTGCCCCAAGGGCCAGATAAAAGCAAGCAAAGGGCTGCAGTTTGAAGACCACTGCTGTAGGGACTGGGGGCTTAAAAAACAAGTTTCTGGATAGGATAGCACCCTTTTGTATATCGCACTAAAGTACTCTAAACAAATGTATTGCTCACTGCCTTTGTTTAAAAAAAAAGGTGAAAAAAAAGCTTCAATATGAATTGAAACATTCCTACGTGTTATTCATTGTCCAAATGTTTTTGCTAACTAGTATTTCCTAGGCTTGCCTATATATCATATTTGTTGCATGTAGCGCTTGAATATTTTGCTTTTATCAGGTCATGCATGGCTAAAATTTTAAAGGTGTCAAGTTAATGGTTTTCTGATGTCATGCAGACAGTGCAGGTTTTGTTGTATACAGTGTAGCTGATTTACTAAAGCTGGCCATACATGGATTGTAATTTGGTCTGTTCAGCAGGGACCAGCTGAATTTCGATCCAGGTATGGGCAGACTGGTTGTACAGTCCTTTTGTATAACCACCCTGTTAAGTTTTTCTGACTGATCAATGCCACCGGCTGATCATTGCATTCAGATGGGGGGGAAGTCTCCTTACTGTTAGACTACTGTAACTCAGTGGGAAACGTTCACCCACCTCGAAATTGTGGATGGGGGAATCGGCACAGCCACTGGTGACCTTCCCCACCCAAACTGCTCAAGAGTCCTTTTAAAATGGTGTAAAACTCTTCCTATGCCACTGCTGTGCCTGAAAGCATTAGTGAAAAAGCAAGAAAGTTCACATTTATAAAACAACAATATGGCTGCACTGTGGATATATCTCTGCTGTTTGGAACCTGCTGCATTAAGCAGAGTGATCTCTGAGACAAAACCTGCTCCACATGGCAGCAAGTATTTTACAGGGATGGGCTGTAAAAAGAGGACCACAGAATGCATCACTGAGTGGAGTATAATGGACAACAATTCGCATTAGCTGCTGTTTGGTATACATATGGCCCTTAAAATGTTACTAAACCCACAACAGTAAAATCAGTCTGTATATGCAGTAAAACATTCTTGTTATACGCACTGCGAAACGTAAGGGGTTAATCCTCCACATTGTGCAAAAAGTCTGTTTGATTCTGTCTTCTCTTATCCACTTCTTCCACAGTCCCTAATCCATCTGCTGTTAGTACAGAGCCCTAGGAGGTACTCTGCACATGCTTAGTTTGGTGTGTATTGCTAGAGTTTTTTTTTTTGGGGGGGGGAGGGTGCTTGTGATCAGCACAGTGCCAATCAGCACTGTCCAGACAGAGGGTCAGGAGTCATGCAGCCTCATAGGACAGTCAGAGGAGAATGAAATATCCTCCTACAAGCTTTAACCAGTACTTGGCCGGACACTGATAGAAGTCAAAAGACTGCTATATACTGCTGATGAGAAAAGGTATTTAGCAGTTTAAATTTGCTAAAATAATTGCTTTTTCACGTTTTGTGTACTGTGGGAGACCAGATATAGTGATTGCAGGGTCCTGGGTTAGTAACACTTTAATCTTATTCTAAATATCATATGTAATACATTGTAGTCAGATTCCAGAAGACCGCAGACATGCATTTTATTGGACATGCATCCTCAGGTCCTACATCCTTGAACCTTTTTCACGTTTTGTGTACTGTGGGAGACCAGATATAGTGATTGCAGGGTCCTGGGTTTAGTAACACTTTAATCTTATTCTAAATATCATATGTAATACATTGTAGCCAGATTCCAGAAGACCGCAGACATGCATTTTATTGGACATGCATCCTCAGGTCATGTGACCCTACATTGTTGAGCCTACTTTCCCTCCTTCTGGAAGAAAAAAGCAGGCAGCAAACTGTTAAATTGATGGGTTTAGTTTTGCTTTAAGTTTGGGAAAATAACAGTTAAGATGGATCCCCAGTATGCATTCTAAGTTTTAATTTTGACTAGAGTGCGTCTTTAACCACTTGCTTACGGGGAACTAATACCCCCTTCTTTACCAGGCCAATTTTCAGCTTTCAACGCTGTCGCACTTTGACAATTGCGCAGTCATGCAAGATTGTACCCATATGACATTTTTATAATTTTTTTTTCTCACAAATAGAGCTTTCTTTTGGTGGTATTTAAACGCTCTTGGGCACTTTACTTTTTGCGCTATAAATAAAAAAAAAATAAAGTGCAAAAAATAAAAAAAATTATTTATTTTTTCTTTGTTTCTATTATAAAATTTTTCAAACAGGTAATTTTTCTCCTTCACCGATGTGTGTTGATGAGGCAGCACTGATAGGCAGCACTGATAGGCAGCACTAATGAGGTGTCACTGATAGGCAGCACTAATGAGGTGTCACTGATAGGCAGCACTAATGAGGTGTCACTGATAGGTGGCACTGACTGGCGCAACTGCTGGGCACTGACTGGCGCAACTGCTGGGCACTGACTGGCGCAATAGCTGGGCACTGACTGGCAGCACTGCATTGGTGGGCACAGGTGGGTGGGCACAGGTGGGTGGCACTGCTGGGCACCAATCATCAGGGCACTGATCATCAGTGCCGATCCCTGCTCTGACAACTGCTGGTTCCCGGCAGTATTTTCCTCGCGCTCTGACAGTGTGAGGAAAGTGCATCCGAGAACCGGCAATTGTATTTCCCGGAGATCAGTGTGTCATTGGACATGGCTGATCACGTGGTAAAAGACCGCTGTTATTGGCCTTTTACCACATCACGTGATGAGCTGTGTCTGTAGGACACAGCGATCAAGGAGATCACCAGGGTGCGCAGGAGAGCGCGTTCTGGGAGGACGTCATATGATGCCCTCCCAAAACTGGCCGGCCGCAGTGTAGCCATCGTTCGGCTATCTGCGGTTGGCAAGTAGTGAAATTCTAGTGGCACCACATCCAAAGTTGCCAATATAGATATGTAACCATTCACATAAGATGTGACCAGTGTATGGTAACTGTATGATAAAGATGTTCTTCTGAGCCTTTTGAGTTGTAACAAGTGGTTTCTGCAGAAACATTATTGCTAGAATTTTGCATTTCAAGATTAGAAAAGAGTTGTTAATTGCTTTACCAGAATCCTATGCTATAATAATGTGGCTACTTTGTTTTTATGTTGTTCAGGAAAATTTTTACCTTTGAAAACCATGTTGGGTCCCAAGTATGATGATCAGGTGCCTGAAGAGAATCGCTTTCACCCGAGCATGCTGTCCAACTACCTGAAAAGCCTCAAGGTTTGAAAGTTATTTATTAATCCAGTAATCCTTTTTTCATTATGAAATTGCAAAGTCATTAGAGGATGGGGAATTCAGAATGGCTGAGATTAATTTTCCATTGTCATTAGTGGAAGTCACTCCATTGTGGGACTTGAGTCCATAAGATGGTGTAAAAAAACCTACTGTATAAGTGTCACCAGTGACAGAAGTGTCTTTGTGACATGGGCCTTAGAAACAGATGGTGTGCCTAACCCAGTGTTTCTCAACTCCAGTCCTCATGGACCCCCAACAGGTCATGTTTTCAGGATTTCCATTATTTTGCACAGGTGATTTGATCAGTTTCACTGCCTTAGTAATTACCACAGCTGTTTCATCTGAGGGAAATCCTGAAAACATGACCTGTTGGGGGTCCATGAGGACTGGAGTTGAGAAACACTGGCCTAACCTATCTTCGTGGTCTTATCCACTGCCTGTCAGCTTCTGAGCTCATCTCTTCATATGATTGGCAAATCCTGGGCATTATTTTGCCGAAAATTCATGATCACTCAAAAAACTCTAAGAGTTGGTGTAGTGCAAGCAATTCTGCTGCGCTGCAGCCCCTACAACAGAAGTGTTAAAGAAAATCTTTCACAATGCAGCAAAGTGCATCAAGCAGCGATCACTGCAGGTAGTTCATGGCTGTGCGAGCAGCCACCAAAAGGTGCAGCTGCCGGCAACCTTTGATTGAAGTGTACGGACTCTTAGAAAACTCTAGGAAAGGAAACATGTTAATGGCAGGATTGTCAGGTTAAAAAGTGTAACAAAAAATAAAAATAAAAAAATCAAACAGATGAAGCCACCACATCTGTAGACTGGTAAGCTGCAATTCTATCACTTCTTGTTCTTGGGTTATTGTGCTTTAAAATACATTGGTCAAACCACAGCTCAGCTTGCTGATAGGACAGTGAAAGAGCAGCAGCACACAGGTGCGGCCATCTTCTCTCTGCTCTGGTGTACAGGGGATTATAAGAGGCTATCAAGACTAATGCACATTTTTTAAAGATCAATGTGGGGTTAGTACAGTATCTTTTATTTATACATTATAGTACAGGCCTCTGGAATTGTTCATCTCTTGTACTTGGCTTTTAGCCTGGGTTTACACTGATGTGTGTCAGCTCCTCCTCCCGCCCTCTGTCCTGAGCTGTGCTGTTCTCCCCTCTCCAATGTGTACTGAGAATGTCAGCAGCAGCGGAGGAGGCTGGGGTAAAGGGGGGAGAGGGACCTGTTCGCGGTCTACCTGTCACCTGCCCACGGTTAACAGGTAGACCGTGATTGACGGGTTGCCAACCCCCGATTTATAGTGTATTGGTGTACTGATGATCATAATCATGTCAGTTCCTCTCTGCTCATCTCTGAACACTGCTTACTGTTGGAGAGGAAGACTAACTGACATGTCACGTCACTTGCCAGAAGACATCAGAGAAAGGTAAGTATATTAAAGGGTAACTACAGGTGAAACTCGAAAAATTAGAATATCGTACAAAAGTTAATTTATTTCAGTAATGCAACTTAAAAGGTGAAACTAATATGTGAGAGAGACTCATTACATGCAAAGCAAGATAGTTCAAGCCGTGATTTGTCATAATTGTGATGATTATGGCTTACAGCTCATGAAAACCCCAAATCCACAATCTCAGAAAATTAGAATATTGTGAAAAGCTGCAATATTCTCGGCTCAAAGTGTCCCACTCTAATCAGCTAATTAAGCCATAACACCTGCAAAGGGTTCCTGAGCCTTTTAAATGGTCTCTCAGTCTGGTTCAGTAGGAATCACAATCATGGGAAAGACTGCTGACCTGACAGTTGTGCAGAAAACCATCATTAACACCCTCCATAAGGAGGGAAAACCTCAAAAGGGTAATTGCAAAAGAAGTTGGATGTTCCCAAAGTGCTGTATCAAAGCACATTAATAGAAAGTTATGTGGAAGGGAAAAGTGTGGAAGAAAAAGGTGCACAAGCAGCAGGGATGACCGCAGCCTGGAGAGGATTGTCAAGAAAAGGCCATTCAAAAGTGTTGGAGACTTTCACAAGGAGTGGACTGAGGCTGGAGTCAGTGCATCAAGAGCCACCACACACAGACGGATCCTGGACATGGGCTTCAAATGTCGTATTCCTCTTGTCAAGCAGCTCCTGAACAACAAACAACGTCAGAAGCGTCTTACCTGGGCTAAAGAAAAACAGACCTGGTCTTTTGCTCAGTGGTCCAAAGTCCTCTTATCTGATGAGAGCAACTTTTGCATCTCATTTGGAAACCAAGGACCCAGAGTATGGAGAATGAATGGAGAGGCACACACTGCAAGATGCTTGAAGTCCAGTGTGAAGTTTCCACAGTCTGTGTTGATTTGGAGAGCCATGTCAACTGCTGGTCATTAAGTCCAGGGTCAACCAGGAGATTTTGGAGCACTTCATGCTTCCTTCCGCAGACGAGCTTTATGGGGATGCTGATTCATTTTCCAGCAAGACTTGGCACCTGTCCACACTGCCAAAAGCACCAAAACCTGGTTCAATGACTGTGGGATTACTGTGCTTGATTGGCCATCAAACTCACCTGACCTGAACCCCATAGAGAATCTATGGGGCATTGCCAAGAGAAAGATGAGAGACATGATACCGAACAATGCAGAAGATCTGAAGGCCGCTATTGAAGCATACTGGTCTTCCATAACACCTCAGCTGTGCCGCAAGCCGATAGCTTCCATGCCACGCCGCATTGAGGAAGTAATTGATACAAAAGGGGCCCAAATCAAGTACTGAGTACATGTGCATGCTTATACTTTTCAGAGGTATTGTTCTATGTACAATCCTTATTTTATTGATTGCATGTAATATTCTAATTATCTGAGATTGTGGATTTGGGGTTTTCATGAGCTGTAAGTCATAATCATCACAAATCATGGCTTGAACTATCTTGCTTTGCATGTAATGAGTCTATCTCATATACTAGTTTCACCTTTTAAGTTGCATTACTGAAATAAATGAACTTTTGCACGTTATTCTAATTTTTCGAGTTTCACCTGTATACTTGCCTCCACTCCAGCAATACATTGACCATGTTTGGCCATTCTTCTTCAGAGTTCCAATCTTCAGCCATTTTTACTGGCTGCGCCAGGATAATACCATTCTCGCTTGTGCTTGGGGGTTTGATTTTGAAGACCATAACACTGCTTGAATATTTAATATGACCTCCAAATGTGGGTCTTGGTTTGCATACAGACATAAAGAATTTTCGTTTATATTTTCAGGTAAAAATGGGACTGTTAATTGATTTGACTAACACTACAAGATTCTACGACCGCGCTGAGATAGAAAAAGAAGAGGTAACGTATGTAAAACTTCAGTGCAAGGGGTAAGTACATATTAAAAAAACTGCACTTGTGAACTTCTTTTTTTGACAGAGCCATTTCATTGAAATTTCTGTGGCAACAAAAATACTTTGTAAAGCACTAGGCAGGAATATAGGTTCACATTGGCTCATTTGTTTTGACAGTATTCATTATTGGCAGGCACCACATCATAGGGAATTGAAACTGACCCCCTAATGTGGAACTTTACTCACAACAGTTTTCTAACAAAGTCAAAAAGTGCAGGTCAGTAATATCCCTATAGGAGTTCTATGGGCACAGCATACACTTTCAATTTATAACATAAGCATTATAGCAGCAATACAAGAAATTGTGTTTTTTTTTTTTTTACAATCCAGTGTAAGCTTTCCTGAAATATCTCCTTTCCTGTTGAGAGCTCTGCCTGTCTCCTAGTCATCTCTTTTCATAACTTTCTGGATTCCCTGCATGCTTTGCCACTTCTCGTATGTTTACTTTGTTTCTAAGGACTACATATCCCATGGTACCTTGCATGCAAGTTGTGATTCTTTTATGGTGTATACTCCTCCTATCAGCAGCTCTGTAGTTCAGAAGGCAGGCTCTATAAAATGTGTGACACAGCCATGTCTACTCACAGGGCATAGCGAATATGTTTCCTAGAAATAAGGAAGTAAATGTGGGGATTTTTAAAGTAAGTCTACAAACTTTGAGTTCAGATTTTTAGGAGTTATCTAGAAGTAATTGAAATACAAAGCGGAACTAAATATATTCTTTTACATTTTGACCATAGATGCAGTTTAATCCTAAAAAAGTTTGACATAATGCCCTTAAATTATCATGAAAAAAATGCTGTAAACTGTTAGAATGTTGTAGACATTCGGTTCATTTTTTTTTTTTTGTGCAATATAGTATTGCATTTTGCAATGCACTACAGGGCTCTACAAATCCCAGGTGCCAAGTCGCTTTGGTGACTGAAAATTGCATCCTGGCGCCTGGGCTTTTGTCAGCCTATTCATTGTTGCAAGGATGCACAATTTTTGTATCACATGATCCTGGGGATATGCAGTTCTAGGCAGGTAGTTTTGTTTTTTTCCCCCTACATTTCGCTCTGCTTCGTGCAGCCAGCAGGGCTCACTTGTCTGCTGCCGTCTATTTGCTTCTACACCCTTGGTTTAAGTGCATTCCCCCCACTATGTATGCCGGGCCCGCAGATGGGGCATGACCGGCATAGCGGTCGCCACAGGGTAGAGGGGAGGGAGGAGAGCTACACACGTCTGCTCTCCTTCCCATCTTGTTCCTGACCTGGAAGCAATGTGTATGACGTTACTTCTGGGTCCTCGATGACAGTTTTCCTGACCAGCATACCCAGGAAAGTATTTAATACAGTGAAATTTTTGCACTGCATTACATTCAGTGGAGCACAGGGGGAAACTTGCAGGCTCTTTTAGACCCTGCATGTTTAATTAAAGAGAACCTGCTACCAAAAAATCATCACATAGAGGACTTTTTGTCCCCTATATGATGTGGGGGGGGGGGGGGGGGGGAATTAAGCAAAAAAAAAAAAAATTTTAATTGGAAAAAATTAAAGTTACACCCAAGCACATAAAAACCCCCCTCCCAAAACATTTTGAGCCCCTGCCCCCACATACACACATGTGAACGTACGCGTTGGAGCATCTGCACATGAATGCATGTTATATGAGGAACAGCCAGAGTTTTTTTTTTTTTTTTTAGTTATTAATTATAAGATGTCACCCTTGAAGAGATTAGAAATGTTTTATAGACCTTCGTAACATGGAATACACATGCTAGCCGGGTATTTGTTTTCAGTAGAAAGATATAACAGTAATGCGTAAGATATCATCCATTATTCTGACAGCATAATCACAATGTAGCCATGTAGCAATAGGTAATCTGTATGTGCCTGAATTGTTTTGTTCTTTGTAAACTGTTTCTAAGCTATTGTTTATTAGAGCTATAGAATTTTTATAGTAGCTGTTTTGCAAAAAGGACTTCGTTTCCCGGTCTTTCAACAATTCAAAAATCAACGTAAATAGAGTGTGAACATTGCAATAAATCAGAATGTTTTTAAATGTTTGTCATGCTTGTGATGTCAGGTTTACTGCTGCATGCTGCTGCACCCAGTGTTAATTTTGTCAACGAAAATATTTTCATTGTCTAAATTAACAGTAACACCTTAGTCGACTAAAATACAACTAAAATAATTCCGATGACTAAAACGGTTGTATTTTAGTCAAGACTATGACTAATATATAAAAATAAGGACAGCTCCCCTGGGAACAATATCACAAAATATATATAAAAGATGTATTTGGAACAACGGCTATCTTACCTCTGCAAAGCAAGGTACATAAATATACCAAAAAACTGAAGGCAGCGCTCTTCAAATTAATATATCTCCGAATGAGTCAACTCCACAAGATAAATAATGGTATAAAATTATTACACAAAGTGATATCAAACAGAACAAATCAATGTGAAAAATAACTCTGTAAATAAACAAATGAATTTGTATCCAACAAAAAAGTTCATATAAATAAGTGTTCATAAAAGTAATATTTGTGAAACAAAAAATCTTCTTTAATCCTTGTATTACTTTCTTAAATTAATGTGACCAAAAACCACCGTGAGAATCCACCACCAAATGAATTGAATCCACTCACCAGAGCTCCATGCTGGTCAAATTATAAACCAGCTGCAACTGCTCAAGCTCTGGGAGCAACGATCTGCAGAAGCATACCCCAGCTGATTGAAACTCCTTCAAATAACAATTGGCTCCTCATATACTTAGAATGGGACATAAAGGAAGAAGAAAGGAATCCACATAGTGTGAAACCATCCAGGCTTTTATTCAATACAAAACATGTTAAAACCACTCACATTTGTCAGTGTCAAAGCCGACACTAGCATATAGTGCATAGAACATAGACAATCATAGGTTTGCTCTGATCAATGGCAGCTCACTCATACGTGGTGACGTCACCTTCGAGGCCCCGCCCTACCAGTTTCATCATCCGTCATCCTCCAGGAGTGGAAGGATGGGCGTCACCATTGGCTGGCATTTTATACCCTTTGCAATTACTTGTGCAGAGCTAACAAGACTTTGACTAAAACTAAATTGAAATGTTGCGTCAAAATTAACACTGCACTTCCCCATAAGAATAAGTAAAGGGCATCTACTAAGCTGCTGAAATTAAAAACAAAAATAAGAAAGGCTTTTCTTCCCCCCCCCCCCCCCCTCCCTATTTAAGGTAAGATATTCAGGTAAAATGAGGAATGGCATTACAGCCAGTAGAGTTTACTTTTTTCTTTTTTTTTATGTTTTAAAGTTGCACTTCTGTTTTTTTTTTCAAAAGCAATATTTTTGTTTGTTTATAAAACTTGGTTTTGTTTATAATGACCTTATGTATCACAACAGCTAAAGATATGTCTGTGGTGCATGTTCAAACTTTAATAGCCTAAAACTAAAATGGCATTTTTGTCAAAATTATGTCTAAAACTAAATTGAAATTTGACATCAAAATTAACACCGATTTTTGAAGTTGCAGGATTGAAAACGTTTTTCAGATATACTAATTTCTAACAATGTGTGATTCTCTTTTGTTAAAGTCTCTTCATTACCAAATCGAATGCTAAAAGCAAGCAAAATCTTGAACTACTTTTGAACGACGTTCAAATGTTCTGAGAATTTTCATTTGAAATTCTACTAATGTATACCCAACTTAAGAAATGCAGCCATTTATTAAATACCAATGTTTAACTTACAATGTGGGTATAGGATTGTACATATAGAGGTGTGTGTGTGTGTTTCTCTGTAGGTTGAGCTGGATGGACATGTCTTTTTTTTTTTTTTCAACCAGACTAGCTGTATAACATGTTTTGTTATCCCTCTGTAGAGGTAACCTGCTTTTCATTCTTGGGAATTAACTAAGTTTCCTGCACCAGACAACTGGTGCAGAAAATCTGTGTGGTGTGCGCCACATTAACTAATCAGATAGACCTGTCTTCGGTTTATCTACGCCACCAATTAAAGTTTGTTTCAGAATAAAATAGAAATTTTGTTTTGTGGCAGTTTTATGTAAAGAAAACTGCCGCAGATCTCTACCAGCTCCAGAGCTGACATACAAAATGTGTCCGCTCATATTCCTCTCTCAGCTTGTGTGAAGAGAGCCTTCAAGGCCCCCTCCTCCCTCCCACACTCAGCTGAGGGTAGGGATGGACAGATGAACCGGAGTACGCAGCGCCAGCTACTGTTCTGTGCTGTGACAGTCACAGTGGGAAACATGGAGTGGATCACTCCTAACTAACAAAATGGCTTGTGCCCCTTTTGTTAATTAGCAGTATCATCTGCTCCATTTTTTAAGTATAGAGGAGTAGTGCAAGCATTGTGCATGCACCACTCTTTAATTCCCCCCATTGAGTCTGCAACCAATGTCTTTCAGGAGATCTTGTTGAAGACCTCTAAGGTGATGTGAGGTCAGGAATAGAACTTGTCATCTTCTGCCAACTTCATATGATATCCATTAGTGTTGTAATCTGTTGCAGGAAAAAAGTCCCTGACCCCTTCCAAAAATGTAGCGGCTAAAAATGCATAGATGTGAACGGGTCCCATAGGAAACCTTGTTAAATGGACTGTAGTGAGTTTCCACAATACGCAAAAAGCACATAGAAGTTGTACTCGGTCCTTCTTTTTTTTCTTTTTTTTTTTTAGGACCTGGTTCATACCTGACTATGGAAGTTGCAATTGTTTTGTTGAACTTATACACTTTTTGCTTCTGCAGACATGCTGAGTGCCCGTCACAAGAAAACACAAGAGCATTCATTGTCTTCTGTGAGCGGTTTATGGACAAAAAACCTGATGAGCTTATTGGTATGTCTTTGTTTATTTTTGGAATCAATATAAGTGGTCAAGCTCCCCACCCCTTCCCTAGAAAATATTATAAATATATAGTTTTTGGTAGATGCGAGATTAGATTTAATTCTCTTTTTTTTTGTTTTGTTTTGTTTTGTTTTGTTTTGGGCATTCTGTTACAAGATCTCCAGGCTTTAGTTGCTTTGCCAAGAGGTCTCTCTTTTTGTGTTGGATTTTTATTGAAGCAGAAACACTCCCATGGCCAAAGGACTAGTCCCGGGAATGGTATATCTGCTGATGCCTAACCCTGAAAAGGGGGGGTGCATCCAAAAGCTATGCACTACGGAACCCCCCCCAAAAAAAAAGGAATATAGTGCCTCAAAGGCTAATCAGCAGTATAAATTTATTAAGGACGTAAACAAGTGTACAACACGTATCATATATTCCATACAATGCACCTACCCTGTTCCTACCCCCCCCCCCCTAAACCAGAGCACCGAGGACTAACCTCCCACCCCTCCCTATAATCCCTAAAGTCCCTCTATCCCGTGAGAATGGATCAAATCCCCCAGAAAGCCCCTCTGTAGCAGTGCCTATAATAGATGAATATATATGGACATGTGAATCCGGCTGGAAGGATAAGTCACAATATGTTTGCACTGAATATCGCTTCACAGCAGGAGGGGAGAGCAACAGAAAAGGCAACCTGAATTCCTCCAAATATGTGTAACTCAGTTCGTAGCTGTTGTAGGTATGCCACTATGCTCTATATCCTCAGTAACATCTCCAAAACCTTGCAAGCTGGTCATATGACTATCCAGGTCCAGACGGTTAGCTGATGGGCACTGTATGCCTATAAACTGCTACATAGAAATCTTGTATCAGCACAGTAGTAATGAATGTGAAAAAATCTCACCATGTGTACTCCGGCATCTCACCGGGGGATCACACGAGGAAGGAGGACGTGATCCCCTGCGCCTACATGTTTCGCTCCTCCCACTGACTGGGACTTCTTCAGGGAGTAGCTACGGATTGGTTGGATGCCTCTACTATTTATCTCCATTACTGCAGGTATGTTTTGCCTCTTAAGGCAACCTCCCAGGGAATACATTTTTAACCTAAACTCCACGTGGTTTCCCCCTGCTGGTTGGACAGCATGCAGAACCATTTAATACTGAGGAAAAAATCCTCTAATCCTTGTCATCTCAATCAGGACTACCCCAATCAATGGTTCATACCGTTTTTACTGCAAAGTTCCAGATGGTCTCCAACATCTCACTTATATAACCAGATATAAGTCTATCTTCATAAAAATGGTTGTAATGACAAATCCTTTTTCAATCCATGGGGGCTCATTGTATGCAATAGAAAAATCCATCTTGTCTCCTTTTTCAAAAGTATTTTATCCTCATCTCTCCTCCTTTCTGATAATGACAACTGGAATATGGCTGCACATTTTATACCTTTCAAAGATGAATTATGATATTCAAAATGGATGGCTATTGGAGACTCCTCATCTTTGCTAGTAATACTGGCTAAATGTTCTGCTATTCTGCATCTAAATTCCCTCTTTGTTTTGCCAATATAGGCCTTGTTAAATGGGCATACTATTCTACATATAACCCATGACGATGAACAATTAAGGAAGGAATTAATGCAATATGTTCTTGTACCTGTGGAGTCCTGAAATTCTCTAATCTTCTCTACATGTTTGCATATGGAACAATGTCCACATGCAATCGGGTGGTTATATGTACATAGGTTCACTTCTACTCTTCCTGTATTCACTACGGACCAAGCGCAAACACATTGGGACTTTTTCCTTGTAGCTGGATTCACATGTCTATATATATTCATCTATAATAGGCACTGCTACAGAGGGACTCTCTGGAGGATTTGATCCATTCTCAGGGGATAGGGGGACTTTAGGGATTATAGGGAGGGGTGTGAGGTTAGCCCACGGTGCTCTGGTTTAGGGAGGGGGCCCTGTGGGGGTGCTGGGGTTGCCTGGGAGGGATGTGTGGGATGACACGGGGGGAGAGATTGGTGGGGGGTAGAGTGCTGGGAGGGGTGGATAGGAACAAGGTTAAATGCATTGTATGATTATATGATACGTGCTATACTCTTTTTTTACATCCTTAATACATTTATACTGCTGATTAGCCTTTGAGGTTCTATATCTTTTTTGGGGTTTTTTTCAGTAGATTTTTAATGGAGCCCCAGAAGGAATGAGAATACCCAAATATGAAAAACAATATCCCAAATTTGCCACTAGAGTCCCCCAAATCAGAGTAAATGTCAAACAAAATCTAACCTTTTTCTGTTTCTTTTTTATTGAGTACTGTAGGGTTGGAATTTGTCATATTTTTATTGCTGTCCCCACTAGGGAGTTTAACTCTCAAAAAAGAATGACAGTGACACAATTCAAAATTTGGACTTGTCACTAGAATAGAAGTAAAGGGGAAGCCTTTCAATTAGAATATTTGTTCCAGTGACAGCAGTCTGAGAGATTCCTTTTCTTTAGCATTTTAAGGAGTCTCCACTGGGTTAAAAAAAAAAAAAAAAAAAAAATGAAAACCTGACGTGTTTTAATCATTCCTTCCTTTATGCAATATGGAGATAATGTTTTCTCTTGGGGGTGTATTTATTAAAAAATTGCCATAGCTATTCATTTGGTGAAACTGTTGATACATTTGTTCAATGTGAATAGGGCAATGTCAAATGTTCTCATGCTATTTCGTGTACAGGTCGAATGTTGTTCATTCCTAAAAAGTGTAGTATGGGAAAATATTGCATTATGGCCACTAGATGAAAAGCAAGAGGAAATACAGTATTTATTTTATATGATCCTCAGCACCATCTAGTGCCGTAATGCAGTATTTTCCTGAACTGCTGTATGTGTTTTTGGTATGACATTTAGAGGAAATTAGGACAATATTTGATTTTACCCCATTCACACAAAACAGTTTCCCTTAAAAAATAGTTACAAATTTTATTTTTTTATTTTTATAAATACACCCCTTACGTGTTAATATTTTTTGAAAACCTATGTTTTTATTACGCAAAGCAGATACGGAAGTTTTGTAATTTTATTTTTAATACTGTGGTTCTTAACACTAGCTAAGAGTTTGATATAAACTATTATATACTGTATGTACGTTACAGGAGAGTGTCTGTCTTTTGAAAATACTTGCTTGTTTTTTGCTGCCTATATCAATGCTCAAACTTACTGTTTCTGAGGTTTTAATTTTTTCTGTGTTTTTCCATTCAACAACTAGATATCTCTTCTTTAATATGTGACAACAGCTGTTACCTTTCTTTGTAAGCTTTCGAACTGCCTAAAGGTACAAAGTGTACTAATTGTATATGCATCCAGTTTGTACAATTGCTGACATGCTGGAGCATTTCATAAATGCGTTACAATATCTGAATGCTTAAATGCAATTTGAACTGCATCATCGCGATTTCCTAGAATTGTTGGTGATGCAGTTTAGAGGTAACAAAGAGTAGAAAGTTAGAATAACAATGCTTAAATTACCAAGAGGAAGAAAGTAGCCCCTTATCAGCCTGATCTCTCAAGAGTTTGTATGGTACTATAATTTAATTTTGCAAGAAAACATTCTTGCCTAATTATTTACAGAGAAGCACAGCATAGCTTCTATTTCTTTAGAATTCATTGAGGGACACAATGTTCCTGTCTGCCATTGCTATGGCAAGTTGGAGGCAGAGGCTGCAGCCCTAACATCTTTCAAGCTTCAGAGCAAATTGTCAGAAGCTCCAGCTTATTATCTCCTCCCTATACTTTTGTTACACTTTTTTGGTGTGCAGGGTTACTGGGCTACTGAATTGTAATTGTTTCACCTTTTTTTTGGCAGCAATGCAAGGCAATAGTGCAGGAAAGGGGCCCTGCTATTGTTTAATCACGATTATTTGTGCTAGATTGTAGACAGTAGCCCACCCCTAGGCTGAGCTAAGCATGTAAAATGGGAATCCTGCAACTTTTAATGCACAGGCTCTTTCTAAACCTCTGTGGACTGCATAGACAAATTGCTCATTAACCATTTCCTGTCCACCCTATAGCAGAAGTACTGCTACAGGGCGTCATGGGTGCGCAAAATCACGTGTGTGTGTGTGTGTGTGTGTGTGTGTGTGTATATATACACGTGATTTAGCATTTCCAGGTAGGGGGTTCGTGCGAGCCCTACCCGTGCCGCCATTAGCAGCCTCGGCTGTCAATCACTGGGTCTCGGTCAGCAATTTCTCACCAGAACCCAGCGGTTGCCAAGTATCTCTGCGGAGAGACCTGTGTATAAACACAGATCTCTCCCCAGTCAGTTCCTGCACACTGCATTGTATGGCTCTGCATAACAGAGCCATACAAAACAGTGTGCTTACAGCGGAAAACACTCAGCACACAGTGAAACAGCACACAGTTAACCCTTTGCCCCAGATGTTAACCCCTTCCTGCCCAGTGCCATTAGTACAGTCAGTGCTTTTTATTAGCACTGATCACTGTATTGGTGTCACTGGGGATGTCAGTGACACCAAGTCAGTTCCCCCCAGAGTCAGAATGTCCGCCGCAGTCCCTCTATAAGTCGCTGATCACCGCCTTTACTAGTAAAAATGAAAAAAAAAAAATTCCCAGTGTATATATACCGCCATTTTGTAAACCCTAGAACTTTCATTCAAAGCAATTAATTTACACGCATTGGTATTTTTTTTTTTTTTTTTGCAAAGACATGTAGCAGAATACATTTTGGCATAAATTTATGACTAAATTTTGATTTTTTTTTTTTTTTATTTTTTTTATTTTTTTATTTTTTTTCTGGACGTGTAATAGTAAAAAGTCAAAAATATTGTTTTTATTCCTCAAAATTGTTGGTTTTTTTTTTTTTTTTTCTTTTAGTGCAAAAAATAAAAAACGTACAGATGATCAAATACCACCGAAAGCTCAATTCTTGGGAAAAAATACATAAATTTAATTTGGCTGCAGCGTTGCATGACCACGCAATTGTCAGTTAAAGTAACACAGTGCCGTAACGCAAAAAATGGCCTGGTCAGAAAAGGGGGGGTAAATTAGAAGGGCAAGTGGTTAAATATAGGCACCACATTGGCCTTATGCCAGTCCAGTAGTACTATGCCAGTCATTAAAGAATCCCTAAGAATTAGAAACAATGGCTTTGAAAGGACAGAGCTCAATTGTTTAAGGACCCGTGACTGTATGCCATCCGGTCCAGGTGCTTTATTCACCTTTATTCTGTCTAAATATTTCTGGATCATATCAATTGTGAGCCAATATGGATCATCTGGAGCTGTGTGAATACCAATGACAAATATATTTAACTGCTTCCCTTCTGCCAAAAGCACATAGACTGTGGGATGGGAGGGCTGCTGGTTCTGTCTAACATATCTGCACATCAGCCTGCATTTCATGCTGCTGCGTGGCTCACAGAGTGTGCACCCGGGAGCCCAGTGATCTGTGTCACCTGGACACAGCGAATCCCATTTTGATGTGCTCTTAACTTGCAGGGAGAAGATTTTCTTTGATTTATTTTTTGCGATTTACTACCGCTTTAAGGTGGGGGGGGGGGCTTTTTGGCTAATGTGCGGCTTAACTGCACAGTTTTGCTGCAAGTCTAAAGGAAGCCTTAAACTTCTTTTTTTTTTTTTTTTTTGTGCATTTCTTCAGCTGGTTTCTGGCCTAGGCCAAAATTGTGTCATTCATCCCAGGAGTCTTCCACATTTTTTTCTTTCATCTGGAGGAGGGGCTTTCTCAGCTAGGCACACACTTCTGCCTTCATACCTAAGGTAAGGGCAGATAGATTCCAGTAAGTAAATGCTACTTGAATAATCTTCCCTTACTCAAGAAAGCCATGGCTAGAAATGCTAGGGGGGTGTTTTTCAAAGTGATTTCTCAACAAAATAAAGCATGGAGGCATGAATGGATGGGTGAGTTTGCTCTAAATATTAAGAAATTCAATAGAGTTTTCAGTTTGTGAAGCTCAGATACAGTTTAGTTTTACTTTAATTTGTCATGTTTTATGCTTGGGTTTACTTTATCACACATACTGTAACTGTGCAATCTTAATTCTAAAACGAAGGTGAGAGAACAATCATATTCACCACTAGCCTACAGGGCACTTATACCCCCTTCCTGCCCAGGCCAATTTCCAGCTTTCAGCGCTGTCACACTTTGAATGACAATTATGTGTTCATGCAACACTGTACCCATATGAAATGTTTATCATTTTTTTGTGACAGAGCTTTATTTTGGTGGTATTTAATCAACTCTGGGTTTTTTATTTTCTTAAACCAAAAACCACTGAAAATTAAAAAAAAAAAAAAAAAAAAAAAAGTTCTTCGTTTTTGTTATAAAATTTTGTAAATAAGTGATTTTTTTTTTCCTTCACTGATGTGCGCTAATGAGGCTGCAGTGATGGGCACTGATAGGCTACACTGATAGGTGGCACCGGGCACTGAGGAGGCACTGGTAGGTGGCACTGATTGGCATTGACAGTCATCACTGATGGGCACTGACTGGCGGCACTCATATATGGCACTGACTGGCGGCACTGAAAGGCAGCTCAGATGGGCACTGATATTTGGCATTGATGTGCACTAGTAGGCACTGATATGTGGCACTGATATGTGGCATGGATGAGCACTGACAGGTGGCACTGCTGGGGCTACACTGATCATCAGGGCACACTGATCATCATGAGGGATGCCAATTACCGGCTCTCCTCTCGAGCTGTCAGCATAATAGCTTGTGAGGAGAGAAATGCCGATACCCGGCATTTCCCTATTTACATGCGATCAGCTGTGATTGGACACAGCTGATCACATGACCAAGCCGACATCTTCAGCTCTTTCCGTTTCTTTTTGCCGTGCTGCGTGCTCCCGGAGCCGTGCATGCGCGGTTAGAATGGGAGGACGTCATATGATGTCCTCCCAGAACGAGAGAACCGCCTTGGGCCCATCACTACCTTATATGGCGGGCGGGAGGCGGTTAACTAGGTTTTACTCAAGAGAGAATCTCCCTTGTGAACACCCCAGTTTGTATAGCTATAAGTGCTGATATAGGAAAATCCTTCCTGCATTAAAAAAACGACTTCAATTTAAGAGATTAGCTATTTATATGACATACCATAACCTTTTTTTCATTGAGTAAATGAGATCTTTTGTATTACTTTTCTAACATGCCACTTCTTTCCTATTTTAATTTACTCTGCACAGAGCACCAGGCCAGGAACAAAAGGTTAATCTGTAAAACTGCTCCCTGGTTTGTGCTTTCTGGCTTAAGAACCATGAAAGTTACACCCCACCATCTATAAAATTGGCTATACTGACAGCCCAGGGAATGTCTTGTCACTTGGCTGGTTCAGGTTCAGCAGTCAACATGAGCTTGCCCAGAGTTCGAATGGGATTCAGAAACTACTTTTGACCTCAATTTTGTCTTTAACCACTTCCCGACCGGCCGTTGTATATAAACGGCCGGACGGTGGCACTGCAGGGTCGGATGGCCGTTTATGAACGGCCTCCCCGCACCCTGCTTGTGCGCGCTCCCTCCGGACACAGTGAAACACCGATCGTCGGACGGGACCTCTGTACGAGGTCCCGATCATGTGATCACTGATTGGCCAATCAGTGATCACATGCAAAGTAGTAAGCAAGATGTCACTTCTGACATCATTGCTTACTATGTGTGAAATCTGTGAATGATCACAGAGTTCACATGGTACAAGGCTATTCACAACAGCCTTGTACCATGTGACAAGCTGTGACCAATCACAGCTCACTCTGTATTTCTCAATGAGTGCAGGAATGCACACAGAGAGAAAGAGAAATGATTGCTTTTACATCCTATATGGGTGTAAAAGCAATCAGTGTAAAAAAAAAAAAAAAAAAATCTTTATCACCCCTCACAAGTAGTACAGTGTCACCATGGTGACACTGTACTGCTAGGGTGACAGTATGTGAAAAAAATAAATAAATAAATAAAAAATAATATAAAAAAATAAAATAAAAATGTAAAAAAAAATGTTTAAAAATTATAATTTTTGCTTATAAACTAATTTGGATTTTTTTTTTTTACTAAAAAGATAACGGAATAAAATTTGGCTAAGATTTATGATGAAATATTATTTATTTGCAAAATTTTATTAAAAAAAACACTTTTTAAAAATTTTTTTGGACATTTCATTTACATAGCAAAAAAAATACAAATCCCAGTGGTGAATAAATACCACCAAAATAAAGCTTTATCTATCTAAAAAAAATGGTAAAAAATTCATTTGGGTACAGTGTTGCATGACCGCGCAATTGTCATTCAAAATGTGATAGCGCTAAAAGCTGAAAATTGCCCTGGTCAGGAAGGGGGTAAAAGTGTCCGGTCTGGAAGTGGTTAAATGTCATTGTCAGTGCAGCGTTATTAACTTGTGACAGACTGATATAGACCATTTACATTACTCTAGCATTTAATTTCATGCTGGGTGGTCTAGAGCTTAAGTAACAGTGCTCAGTGAGGCTGGATTCCTTTTGCTTTTCTTGATGTTGGAGACCAACCATACAGATATCTCTAATTTTTTTTCTTCTCTTTAACTGAAAGTTTAGGAATACATGCAGATTAAAAAAAACAAAACACAATTTAGTCAAGTTATGTATTCAATAACAAAAACTATATGTAAATACAATCACTGAAATCTCATACAAGTTCAAACATGCAATGTAATTGCAAAAGTTTTTTTCTTCAACCTTTTTTAACCACTTCAAGTCCAGATATTTTCACCCTCTTCCTTTCCAGGCCCATTTTTAGCTTTCAGTGCTGTCACACATTGAATGACAATTGGGCGGTCATGCAACACTTTACCCATATTAATTTTTTAGCATTTTTTTGAGACCGATGAAACTTTTATTTTGGTGGTATTTATTCAGCACTGGGATTTTTAATTTTTTTTGCTGTATAAATGAAAGTCCCAAAATTTTGAAAAGTGTTTTGCTTATAAAATTTTGCAAATAGTCTTTCTTCCTAAATCTTACCCAAAATGTACCGTATTTTTCGCCATATAAGACGCTCCGGAATATAAGATGCACCCAATTTTAAAGGAGGAAAATCTAGAAAAAAAAGATTCTGAACCCAATACATATAGTAATTCATCCCCCCTATAGTAATTCATCCCCTCTATAGTAATTCATTCCCCATATTGTGTCAATTCACTTACCTTTGCTCTGCGCGTTCCTCTCGCCGTGTTCCCGCGCCGTTCCGGTCTTCAGGGCTGATCCACGAGCAGAGGGGGTGATGACGTCAGCGCGCACCGCCGGGTGTACTAAGATGGCCGACCGCTCCAGAGATAGGCCAAAGCCACGGCCTTTCCTACGGCCGTGGCCGCGCCTGACGGATTCTCTCTCTATTCGTCGTATAAGACGCACCAACTTTCCCCCCCCCCCAGTTTTGGGGAAGAAAAAGTGCGTCTTATACGGCGAAAAATACGGTATTCCGTTATCTTTTTAGTAAAAAAATAACTCAAATTAGTTTATAACCCAAATTATAATTTTTCTAAATTCTATTTAATTTTTTTACATTTTTATTTTATATTTTATATTTTTATTTTTTACTTTTACATACTGTCACCCTAGCAGTACAGTGTCACCATAGTGACACTGTACTACTTGTGGGGGGTGATGAATTTTTTTTTTTTATTTCACTTATTGCTTTTACACCCATAAAGGCTGTAAAAGCAATCATTTCTCCTCTCTGGTTGCATTCTTGCAGCCATTGAGAAATACTGTGAGAGCTGTGATTGGTCACAGCTTGCCACATGGTACAAGGCTGTTGTGAATAGCCTTGTACCATGTGACCTCTGTGATCATTCACAGATTTCACTAGGCAAGCAATGATGTCAGAAGTGACATCTTGTTTACTACTATTCATGTGATCACTGATCGGCCAATCAGTGATCACATGATCGGGACCTCACACAGAGGGACCTCCCGTACAGTGATTGGTGTTCCACTGTGTCCGGAGGATTGCAGTGCCCTGCGCTCAAGCAGGGAAGCGGGAGGACATTTATAAACTGCCATCCGTTCCTGCACTGCTCCCGTCCGTCTATTTATGTACATGGGCCGGATGGGAAGTGGTTAAAGGAACTGCTTTCTTTTAATCTTTACCTTGTTGTCCTACCATGTAGGTCCTCGTTCATGCACTTTCTCTTTAGCTGGGTACACACGGTCTGATTATTGGCCAGTTCAACAGAAACTGGCCAACATAATCAGATCATGTGTACAGCTGTCCTTCTGACCGAATCTGGTCTAAGGACCGGCTTTTGCCGAACGGGCATGCTGGAAAACCAAAAACCAATAGCTGTGATTGCTGATTAGTGTGTTCTGAAGGGGGGCGGGGATGGGACAGTCCCCATGTCACAACACAAAGGCACAGTGGGAAATATTGCTGCACTAACATCACTTAGTACAGCGATCTTTTTTTTTTTTTTTTTTCTTCATTGAGCCTGATATCCTCCTATGTTGTTGCCCAATTACATTGACCCTTGTTGGAGGCTGCAGGTGGCTATGCTGCACCCTTTGCGCAGACATTGTCCACTGTTTCCACCATCAGGAAGCCAGTCCAGAACGATGTGCAGCTGACACATCGTAAAGCTATGGAAAAAAAGTGATTCAGAGAGGCTGGGGAAGGTCATAAGATTTGAGATACACAAAAAAGTAAAAATAAGATGACCATTTTGAAAAAAAAAATTAGTTTATTATACAAGGTGCTTTGGCAAGTCAAATGTCACACATCCATGATTTAGATATACTTTAAATGTATTACAACAGTTTGTATGGGTCTGCTGACTGCCTAATTTAAAAATCTAGGAAAGTAAATCTATTTTTATATAGAGCTGGCAAAAGTAATAGTCTCTCTCTCCACATCACTCTCCTGTGATTTTCTGTACAGCAGCATTAAGATCAGCAGAGAGATGTCAGTCAGGCTGTCGTACATTGCACACTGCTATACACCTCACACTAAGAGACTCATGAAATTCTTCAATGTGCAGCCACCGTATGGAATTTGAGCAGAATTGGAGGCAGTACCTGTCAGAAAGAGGGACCCGCTCCAAGAACATAAAAAAAAAACATTCAAAGGTGGTGGGGAAGGCAGTAAAGGGTAGCAGAGAAAACGTCTTGAAGATGCAGGTACTATAGTTACCTCTTAGCTCTTAAGATAAATACAATAGGGCGTTTATCTGTAATTTTTTTCTTTCGGGTTTTCATCAGTTTGAAAGTTTGGAATTTCTGCAGAATGCCACTAGAGGGTACTAGTTGTCTGCTGTAATGTAGAAGGGAGCACTTTTTATTTTGTCATTAGAGATGACCTGTTTGAGCAAGGGCATAGCTACATTCTACATAGAAAAGTTATCTTGACCCAGTAAATCTATATTTATGAAAATTCGGAAGTATGACACATTTGTTTACAATGTTTTTCAGATTGCAAGCATTTAATGTGAATCTTACAGCAGTGATTAAAGTAAATTTTGTTTTGAGAGTAATACAAGGGCTCCCTCTGGAAATCCTGATTGACTCTGTTATGCTGACATTCTGTCTTTAAACAAAATCTCACTGATGGCAGGCATAGTGGGAGGTGAACTGTGTGCAGAAGTGCAGATCTCACTGGTGACATGGATACTAGGGGTAAACTGTAAGAGTTTGAATATAGGGCTGACTGATGACATGGATACTGGGAAGTGAGCTGAGTATGCCAGAGTTCAAATCTCGGACATGGATACTGGGAAGTTGGCTATGTATACTGGTGTACAGGTGTCAATATTAACTTGAATACTGATAGGTAAGCTGTGTGTTGGAGTGCAGATCTCACTGGTGACATGGATATTGGGTAGTGGGCTGTGTGTACTGTAGTGCAGATCTGATTAGTGACAGGAATACTGAGATGTAAGCTGTGTGTGCTATAGTGAAGATGCAACTGGTGACATAGATACTGGGAAGTGAGCTGTGCGCGCTAGAGTGAAGATGAAACTGGTGACATAGATACTGGGAAGTGAGCTGTGTGCGCTA
Organism: Staurois parvus; assembly: GCF_062004578.1. Lineage (NCBI taxonomy): Eukaryota > Metazoa > Chordata > Amphibia > Anura > Ranidae > Staurois > Staurois parvus. The sequence goes on from NW_028318357.1 coordinate 1,106,223, forward strand.
GAGTGAAGATGCAACTGGCGACATAGATACTGGGAAGTGAGCTGTGTGCGTTAGAGTGAAGATGCAACTGGCGACATAGATACTGGGAAGTGAGCTGTGTGCGCTAGAGTGAAGATGCAACTGGCGACATAGATACTGGGAAGTGAGCTGTGTGCGCTAGAGTGAAGATGCAACTGGCGACATAGATACTGGGAAGTGAGCTGTGTGCGCTAGAGTGAAGATGAAACTGGCGACATAGATACTGGGAAGTGAGCTGTGTGCGCTAGAGTGAAGATGAAACTGGTGACATAGATACTGGGAAGTGAGCTGTGTGCGCTAGAGTGAAGATGAAACTGGCGACATAGATACTGGGAAGTGAGCTGTGTGCGCTAGAGTGAAGATGAAACTGGCGACATAGATACTGGGAAGTGAGCTGTGTGCGCTAGAGTGAAGATGAAACTGGCGACATAGATACTGGGAAGTGAGCTGTGTGCGCTAGAGTGAAGATGAAACTGGTGTCATGGGAAAAATGGGAAGTGAGCTATGTAAGCTGGAGTGTAGATCTCGCTGGTGTTGTGAATGCTGGGAAGTGAGCGGTGTATGCTGGAGTGTACAGTAGATCTCACTGGTGATCTGGATCAGCCTTTCTCAACCAGGGTGCCTTGAGGTTTCCTCAGGGGTGCCTTGGCAAAATGTCTAAAAATTGCCCAAAGCTTGTATACAAGCCAGTGGGTGGAACAAGCCTGCCTTTTAGTTACACAATGCCACAGGTTTTCATAGTACACATTAAGACCTTCTTCTAGCCGCAGGTGTCCTGACAACCAATGACATCATCCGCTGATAAGGAGGTTTTCAGCTGCCTGCACAGCATCCTAGTTTGATCATCTCCTGCCCCTCTCCATCAGTGCTGGGGTCACATTATCTCAATGATGGAGAAAACCTGAGGGAGAAGAGAAACATCAGCATACTAGTCAGTACCAGTGTACAGAAGTGTATTTGCTTTGGAAGAATAAATCACCTCTAATGTTGGGTGTCCTACATGTGTGGATGTTGCTGCGTTAAATAAAACTATTAGAATAGTTTTTCACATTTTAGGATGGGGTGCATCAAGACTGTCCATAATTATAAAGGGTGTCTCGGGACTGTACATAATTGTAAAGGGTGCCTTGATCTGGATACTGTGTAATAAGCTGTGTATGTTGCAGTGCAGATCGCACTGGTGACACAGTTACTGGAAGTTATCTGTGTGCTAGAGTGCAGATCTCATGGTGACTTGAACACTGGAAGCTAAACTGTGTTCTGGAGTGTTGATCTCGCTGATGACATGGATACTGGCAAGTGGGCTGTGTATGTTGGAGTGCAGATCTTACTGTGATATAGATACTTGGTTTTGACCTGTATTTACTGTAAATATTTTTTTTCTGATACTGGGAAGTGAACTGTGTGTGCTGAAGTGCAGATTCAGCTGGTGCCCTAAATACATGCAAGTGAGCTGTGTGTGTTGGGAGTGCAGATCTCACTGGATACTTGGATGTGAGCTGTGTGTATTGGAGAGAGTGTTTTTTTTCTGATGGCATTAGTTAACAGATGTAGGAACTGACATAATTGGTTGGTTTACTGAAACTGCAAGGTCATTCTAAAGCCCAGTATTGTTTGGAAATTGAGTGTTATGCATGTGTCGTATTTGATGTTATGAAATTATGTACTATATCCGTTTGTAACCTTAAAAATAATTTTGCAGAGTCCGCATGTACCTCCAGAACAAAGATGCTGGCAGTCATATAAATCCCATGGTCTGTGCTATAGCAATTTTGTTCTTTTTGTACACGTCTCATAGGAAAAATACACTGAACAGTCACAATTCGTATCAGGGAAAGGAAGACTAAAGAATAGTTTTCTACTGCCTGTAGCAGACTATGATATTCTAATTGTCCCAGAATACTCTTCTCAGGCAAACCTTGAGAGACACAGTCACTTGACTGGAGCTCCAGAACTGCTTTTTCTAAGAATAAATGGGCAAAAACCGATACTATTGCAGTACATTGCCAGATGTCATGCATTTATTCATGCAGTGCAGTTACATAGTTTGATTTAAATTCGCTTTATTCATTCTCTTGCCTTTGATTGAATGATGGAACTTTGTAAAATTGCTAGCTGCCACCTAAGCTGTCTGAAGGTGTGATAAGTTGTTCCTTCTTTTGTAAGTCTTCTAGCAGGTGCAGAGTGAAGCTGATGGGAAACTAATTCTATGTAATTTTTCATATTTCGGAATATGTATGTGAGATTCCTTTTATTTGGAAGCCCCTGCTTTTTCAGAACCCAGCTGTGTTCACATTTTAGCATAGCTTATTTTATTCTTTTCATTTTTTTTATTTTTTTTCAGAACATGCAGCTGGGTATAAAGGTGCAGCTTGTCCCGGGAGACTGTAGCAGAAAATGTCCTCCAGAATAAACCTTCAATGTACATACCTGTTTAAACAGTTTTTTTTTTTTTTTTTCTTCTTTGTTTCCATCAAATTGCATATCTTTGCTGCAGCATAGATGAACATGTTTTGTATGATGGATTTCATACCTCAAAATGTAATATCTAAAATGAAAAGCTGTTTAGCTATATTGTATGTTTACCACTGCAATTTCTAATTCTTATTTTTCATTCCCAGGTATACACTGTACGCATGGTTTTAATCGAACAGGTTTCCTAATCTGTGCTTATTTAGTTGAGAAGATGGATTGGAGGTAACTTTCGTTATAACGCAGTACATTATGAACGCTGATCTCTCTGTCCATTAATAAAAAGGTCACGTGTTTAATTAGGTTACCTACTAAAACAAAGTTAAAGTACATGTAAACCCTCACCCTGTAAAACAACCAATTCAGTTCAAAACAGAAATGAAAGGCAAAACCTTTATGTATACATATAAAGAATATTATAGTTAAGTTTTTTTTTCCTAAGTGGTGACCAGACTGAAAAAGAGCTGGGAGAGGAGAAACAGTAGCACGTTGCTCTTCCCAGTGTGCGTGTGTGTGTAGCTGGCCGGCTGGCATGTCAACAAAACTCAGATCATTGAAGGAGAGCTGGCAGAGTTCTCAGCAGAGCTAGATAACTGACCACGCTGTGCTTTCCTGCTTATGTGGTCAGTTTTTAATAGGAAAGCAGAGGGACTGGTAGGGATTTCACACAAAGGAAGCAATACAAAGAGAACAGCATGCTTTATCATACAAGTAAATGGTACAGCAGGTACATACTGTATCAGGAATGTTGGGGTAACTTTCTTTAAATCTGATATTTGTTATAAGTAGTTGGTGGTGAATGCTATCTCTCAGTTGTTTCTTTTATCATATTGTAAACCCAGCAGTGATATGTCCCGTTGTAGTCCTACTCCTTTTGCTAGCTTGTCAACAATGAAACTAATTCAAAATTCAGGTGCAAGAGTGAGCCTCATTCTTAATCTTTTAACACCACCGCCTCCCTGTTGCCCCTTTAAGTGGGTTTAAATTCCAGGAGGTAATGGAGCTTCTGTATCGTGTTACTGATGTGATTGGCTCTCACAGCGGTGATTGGTAGCCTGTCCTGCTGGCTTCTGGTTAAGAGCCATGACTGAGAGAGCTGCCAGGGACAGCTCGGTCAGTGTGCCGGAGGGGCATTGTGAGTACACTCTCAGCACACTGCCTTAGACCACCTTGGTTCACATTTTTTGCCACTTCATATATTCACTTTGCAGTCGGCAGGAGGTTAAAGAGACACTGTCACTTTTCCAATGTAGAGCAAAGTGTCAGTATCTCTGCAAAGGGCCTGAAGGAGTTTCCTTGCACCTCCTTGCTTCACAGCCACTTCTTAGATCAGTTGTATCAATACCCTGGAGTAGTGATGACACTTCCCCCAGTCATGTGACAGTGTTCAGGCTTAGTGATTGGCTGCAAAACCTGTGCACTGTCACAGGGGAGCAGGTCACGTGGCTCCCCATATTCAGATTTGTCGGGCATTCACCAAGCATGGATGAGCTGTGAGGAAGCACAGGTGAGCACAGCATAGAGCAAAAGGGGCAGGTTTACCCTTTCCAGAGATGCTGTCGGCTTGCCCTGCATGGGCAAAGTGACAGTGTTACTTTAATGGCCACAGCATGTGGGTGCATTTGTATAAGAGATTTTTTTTTTTTTTTGTAATAAAATTTTGTTCTTTTTCAACCCCATTATTAACCCTTAGTTCACAACAGAGTCATTGCTGAATCTTTTGAACCCATTGCTAAAATAGACAAAAGTATTCTTAAGTTTGACCATTTTAGCTCTTGCACCCTTGTGGACCAGAGCAATTAAGTTTTTTTATGATGCACCATGGTAATTGCTGCCAATGTATCATTTATTTTTGAATATAAGATACAGGTACTAGCAAAAGAAATAAGCAGTTAGAGAAGGTCATTAAAATATCTGAACAAGTTTTGTCTTAGGCTATCCGTTTATTTTGGGAGCTAAACTCTGAAACATCTTTGTGCTTAGCTAAGGGTGTTTCTGGCTTGGGCTAAATGTGCTTCTTTGACCCTTTTGCCACAGGATGCAAATTAATATCTGATAAGTCCCTGTGCCTTGCTCGACATTTTCTAACCTACTCAATTTATTCACACCTTCCTTAGGCAGTGGCAGGGTTGAGGGGCACCCCATGGATACCTGATCTGGTTTTCTGGATTGAGGGTTACACTGTGTTATAAAAATATATATATTCTTATGTGTGTTTTGTGCACAGGGAGACGCCACATTCAGTGCCAATAGCAGGCTGTGACAATAAAGTTTTAATTTTAGGGACTCCAACTTTTTACATGAGTAATTTATCAGTAGTGTTAGCATTTGGAGGCACACATTGTCTCTGTCATATTTCTTATTAGCCTGATCTGCTGTGGCTTCAGTAGCACTCTCATATTCTATACCTCAGGCTTGTTTCACCTATGTATATCTGTTTCTGGGAAAGCTCGTTATCTGGAAGAAATCTTGCTTTCCATGTAACACCAGTCTTCTCTTGAGTGGCTTGTGAGTAGGAGAAGCTCATTTTTATGCAATAATGATACCCTTAGGTGAACAGTGTGGTCGCTGCGGCCTTTTTCACGCTTCTATCATTTTTTTTGAGTACAAGTGACTTTTCACTGTGTGAACTTATGTGGTTAATTCTTAGCTCTGCTGTAAAGTTGTAAAAGAAGTGACCTAAAGGTTTTTTCTTTTCTTCTTTTCTTTTTTTTTTTCCTTTAAACACTGGACTGGGTTGTGAACATTGGACTATTTGTAAATTTGTTTAAGGGGAAATGTGTGTGTGTTTGTATGTGTGTGTATATATATGTGTGTGTGTGTGTGTACAGTATAGCATCAAGTCATCTAAACTCCTGAGATATTGATCTGGTCAGTTAAGTAGCAGAGAGGGTTGTTGATCAGTTTCAGCTACTTTGGTGTTAATGAAATTAACAGGTGCACTAGATGGGCAACAATGAGACAACCCCCAAAACAGGAATGGTTTTACAGGTGGAAGCCACTGACCTGTTTTTCACTAGTTTTGCATTTGGCTAGAGTCAGTGTCACTACTGGTAGCATGAGGCGATACCTGGACCCTACAAAGGAGACAGGCATTTACTCTAGGAGAGCTGGACAGGGCCATAGAAGGTCCTTAATCCATCAGCAGGACAGGTATCTCTGTAGTGCAATGAGGAACAGGTGGAGCACTGCCAGATCCCTACAAAATAACCTCCAGCAGGCCACTGGTGTGAATGTCTCTAACCAAACAATCAGAAACAAACTTCATGAGGGTGACCTGAGGGCCCGATGTCCTCTAGTGGGCCCTGTGTTCAAACCCATCACCGTAGAAGTGGATTGGCATTTTGCCATTGAACACCAGCATTGGCAGGTCCAGTGGCGGATTCTCAGAGAGTTTCTTTGCCATGAGGTGCCATGTTGAACTTCCAGTGACCAGTATGAGAAAGTGACAGCAATGACACCAAATTTAACACACCTGCTCCCCATTCACACCTGAGACCTTGTAATGCTAACGAGTCACATGACACCGGGCAGGGAAAATGGCTAATTTGGACATTTTCATTTAGGGGTGTACTCGCTTTTGTTGCCAGCAATTTAGACATTAATGGCTGTGTGGTGAGTTATTTTGAAGGGACAGCAAATGTATGACAGTGACATCGCTGTCACTGTTATACAAGCTGTACACTCACTACTTTACATTGTAGCAAATATATACCGGTATTTGTATGTGTATGTGTGTATCTATCCGGTCGTATCCGACCCTTGGCGATTGCATGGACCGTCACTCGTAAGTGACTTTTCCCATGAATTCTCTTAGCAATTATTTTACAGGGTAGGTTGCCAGGTCTTTCCCCCAACCCCTACCATGTAGGAGATCCCGCATGGCCAGGGATGAAACTAGGACAATTTAGACAGGAGCCAATTAACTTACCAGCATGTCTTTGGAGTGTGGGAGGAAACCAGAGTACCCGGAAGAAACCCACACGAACACAGGGAGAACATGCAAACTCGCCATGGTTGGGAATTGAACCCATGACTCAATTGCCGCAAGGCAGAAGTGCTAACCACTAAGCCACTGTGCCACCCAATATATATATATATATATATATATATATATATATATATATATATATATATATATATATATATATATATATATATATATATATATATATATATATACACACACACACACACACACACACACACACACACACACACACACACACACACACACACACACACACACACACACACACACATTACATCCATCCAGATGAAGTGGGGGGGGGGGGGGGTGTATCTGCATGTTAAAATAATCCAACTCCTTGCAAGCAGTCAGGCAGGCTCCAGTCTCTGATACAAAAGGGGACAGAGTGAAATACTGTAATCAAATTGTATTTAATCCATTGATCAGGAAAATCCTTCATATGACCCAGTGAACAATACTTTGAAACAACATTTTTGGGTGTCCCTTCCTACCTCAAGTTCTGATACATGAAACAATAAAAAGAATTGTATTTTTTTTTTTTTTAATTTTAACCTAAAGCAGAAAAATATATATTTCTTCTGTACAGACACTTGAGAGGCACCTTCAACAGAAACGTAAGCCACAGACCCAAATCACTCCAACCAGGTAGCAGCCCTTGGTTCTTGTGTTCCCCCTTGGATCAAGTTCCAGCTTGTTCGACTTTGTTTTTAAGTTTGTGCTAGTGTGCACACAAAAATTTTTTTTGTGTATTTATTGTGAATACATTATAAATGAATGTGAAGTTTGTGAAGTAACATCATATATAGATTTTTCTTGTATACAAACACACAAATATATGGTTAAATTTAAGGCTAGGTTCACACTTAAGCGAGTTTGCGCCCTGCATTTGCATTGGCATGGCAGCCCATGGAATGCTGTGCCTGTGTTTCCTGCAAAAGTGCCTGCACCATTTTAGAAGCTCAGCCGTAGGCTTTTGCACTATGAGAATTCCCTGTGGTTCCTGCACCCATGAACGTGCTGTGGAATGAGATGTATGGGGAATGCCATTAAGAATGAATGGCAGCTCCACTTGTCTCTACAGACAGACAAAGCATTCAATAATGTTTTATAGGATAAGTTCACCTTTTAGACAAAAAATAAAAAATGCACATTTTTTTGCAGGTAAAAAAAAGTTTATTATTTTTGTCTACAGGAGCCTGGAAAGCATTGCACCAGCAATTAGTAGATTGCTGATATGCCATGCAGGTCTCCTGCAGACCTGTCAGAATATCTGCTTGCTGTACGAGGATGTATGGGCAAGCAGATATTCTGACCAGAAGCTTCAAGGAACTACCACGGCGCTCCACCGCACCATGGTAGGTCATTGAAAACTATAAGCTGACAGCTGCTAAGGCTGTCGGGACTTGCAAGTTCTTTCATATAAGTCCGTGAATGAATGATGCGGCCATGTGGGTGAAGTCCTGCATGGCCACGTTGTTTTTAAATTTGACAGGTAGTACAGGGAGACTTCTACCCATACTATCTGTCAAAGGGAGGAGGATAGTGGCTGCAGCTATGCAAGCATGTTACATGTTCTAAAAGATGAACTCATCCTTTAAATAAAATCTATTACACTGTTATTCCATTGTGTTACAGCTATAAACATTTTTTACCCATCTGAAAACAGTGTGCAGTATTGAAAATTTTACCTCCCCAAATCTTGGATGATTGGGTATTACTTCCAAGTGTTTGTAATGAAGTCTACAGCTGACCATACACTGATCAATTTATAACTGGTTCAGTAATGACTGGCTGAATTTCTATTAATGAGTATCCCCCTCCACTCCACAGAAGTCAATTATTTAATCAATGTCTGTCACGGGGATGTGTGCCGAAGATCAGTGTCTGCACACACTTATCAGTGTGTTCATAATACAGTATTCCACTAGGGAGGATTGCTTCATCCATCTAGTTTGAATGACCAGCCTACAGCTGGCCGTAGATGACTATTTTGTTTTCGTTCAGCTAGCAGGCTAAAGGAAAATGGGGGGGGATGGATTCCTCCATCCACATAAATGATATTGTGCTGGAACATTGTATTTTGACAGCGAGACTCCTCTGTTGATCAGTGGCTCCAGACAGGCTGAAAAACATGTTTTCCAACATTCCCATTCCACAGATTGATTGACTTCCATCATACAGAGACGGCCACACAAGGATTGAAATTTGGCCAGTCCCTGCTGAACCTGCCTAATTCTGATCTGTCTGTTGCCAGCTTAAAGTGGTAGCAAACCTAAAAAACAAAAAAAAAGGGCCTGGGTGGTTTAAGCCATAATGTGCTAGTATGCATTGCATACTAGCACATTATGGCATACTTGCCTTAAAACAAAGCCCTCCAGCGGTGCGCTGTCACTGCTGACAGGGCTTCTATCTTCACCTAGTCTTCCTTCTGGGTTCGTAAGCTGCGGCCACTTGAATGGGCGAGCTTGCAATGTCACACCCGCGCATGTGTGCAGGAGTCTTGCCCACGGCACAGAACTCTGAAGGGATGCCATGAGTATGCCATCCCTCCAGAGTGCATGTGCCGGTGACATCACCGGCTGCAAGCCATGAGAATATCTCCTAATACTACAAGTTTCGGATACTCCCTGTACCTACTGGAGGGCTTTACTATAGGCTGACTTGTAGGTACAAGTTCAAAAGTGGAGTTAACTACTGCTTAAAGTCTCATACACGAGTGCTCAAATGGGAAACTTCGTCATGTGCTCCTGACACCTACCACTCCCTTGAGCCCAGAGTATTCAATATTTACAGTATATCCAAAATCTGCTGAGCAGAGTGGCACAACATACTTTAAAACTCCTTTCCTTTTTCTTTCCAATCCTTTGCCATCTCCTTTCCACTTGCTGTACATCATTAAAGTGGTTGTAAACCTCAGACATGAAATATGAACAAAGCATATCTCTTTATAGTGTATGTTTGTCTCAATCCAGAGCTGTAAGTGTCATATCTGTCTGCTGCCTCATTCCTCTGCTAAAAGCATCAGTTGCTTCTGATACATTTTTCTGACACCAAAAGAAAAATGGTGATAGGGAGGCTCAGTCTGTGATTAACAGCCTCAACTCTTTCCATGAGCTGTGTGAAGGGTAGTTGTGCCTCTTCTCTCCAGTTCTCACTGATGTAACTTAGCTCCCTTCCCCCTGCTTTTCAGAGCTGAGAGATCCTGTGTAAATTCTGTATTTTAAATGAATGTAGGGGAAAGATGGAGTAGATAAACAGGTACAACATGTAGTAGGATTTGTGTCTGTGTATCACCTGAGGCCAGTCACTTCACTGGGTAAATGTTAGGGTTACAGCCACTTTAATGTGGAACTAAACCCATCATTTTAACTGTTTTCCCAAAGAGTTACATTCATAGCAGGCCATATATATCCTATATATTTGTACTTGTGCTCTCAACCGGATTGTCAAGCCATCAAATGGTTGGTGTTATACAGATCACATGTGCAGCACCATGGCAACCACAGATGAAACAGAAGCTAAGATGGCAGCTTATTTGGTGTAAGGGGTAGGAGGGTTTGCTTTTGTTGTAAAGACTGAAGGTAAAAAAACCTGTGTGCTACTCCACCCACTACATACCTGAGCCAGATATACAGTACATGGGAGCCTTGGCTCTCCCAGGTCTCTCTTGCTCATTGGTTGAGACACAGCAGTGGGAGCCATTGATGGGACGTGGCTGAGCTGCAGTGCCTTATAGACACACAGAGCTGGACTCGGGAGTGAGAATGCACGAGTGCCCCCAGAGTAAGCGGCCTGTTATGGGGGGCGCTCTGTGAGGGGAGGAGCCAGGAGCACTGGTGTGGAACCCAAGAAGAGGAGCATCGGGGCTGCTGTGTGCCAAACCATTACACAGCAGGTAGGTAGAACATATTTTTTTTTTTAAGACCTGAGCCTTTAATATCACTAAGTTTTAGTCAGGAAGAGTAATTGATAGTGCACTCATTTTTTTAGTTGGGCTACCATATGATGCTTGGGGAAATGAGAGGACATTATTTGCGGAATTGCCATGAGTGGCATTCCTTGTCAATGCCTCCATTTATCCTGTCTTTTTCAAATTTTTCTGTTTACTTAACTTCATTTAATCAGTTCAGGCTCTGGGTTTATTTTAGAACTTTTAAGCTCCATGAATGTTCTCATCCAATATTCTTTCCCCAGCTTTTTAATTTGATTACATATAATCTAGCAGTTAAACTGAAGCCACAAATCAAAAGGAGACATTAGCTGCATTTAAGGCAGCTAAGCTGAAGAAAAAATGTATTTATATGATAGATGGAAAATGAGTTTTGCTGGATGTGCTGTGAATGATAATGATGTTTTCCTGTTTCTCGGACCAGTATCCGGTTTTTTAATTTTTTTTTATTTATGTCTACTCAAGAGTATTACTCCAGATCGATGATTTTTTTTTTTCTTTCAGTGCATTGTTAATACTACACAGACACACTGGATAATCATCTTTATATGTATACATATCATGCGCCACCCCTAACCAGTTATTCTTTAGATTGTGGAACGATTATGTTGGATTTTGCTTTCTCTGAGAATATGTATACCTTTGCATTAGCATGCATGCTTGGTCGCTATGCATCTATCTAGGAAAAAAAAAATAAAGGAAATGGTGTCATGGTCTTGCATACATATCTATCCATTATCATTTGTCTATGGCCAGCTCTATATTAATGAAAAAATTGGTATAGATGTTGCACATTTGAGATGGTTAGAGAAATATAATTTGAGCTTTTGGCTTTATTTCACTAAAGAACTATTAAAATTGTTAATGTTTGGAAGGGGGTGACACCGTGTATTATTACTATTATTATTATTCAGGATTTATATAGCCCCAGCAATTTGTGCAGCACTTTATTACAGAAGAGCAAGACAGTACAATTGCAATACAATTCAATACAGGAGGAATCAGAGGGCCCTGCTTGTTAGGGAGGGTCAAGTGATACAAAAGGTAATAACTGTGGGGGAAAAGCTGATGGAGAAAATAAAAGTGCAGTTGTTAGGTGGAAGCAGCATTAGCTTTTTACACAAAACTGAAACCTTGTTGGCCTCCATACACACTAGCATTTTTTAAGTAAAATAAAAAACCCGCTGGTATTAGCTTTTTTTTTTTTTTTTTTTTAAGTGGTGTTTAGGAACATTAGTGTTTTTATTAGGGATTTTACAGTACATTTAGGGAACAAAAAAAAACTAGAAAAAGCAGTTTGGGGCACTTCAGAAGTGTTCAGCATTTTTTCTGCCAGGAAAAAATGCTCCCAAAAACTCTACATAACAATTTTTTTTCTGCTCCTAAACGCTGAAGCTTGAAAAGCGTTATTAGCCTAAAATAGTGTACATGGGCACATAGGATAACACTATTTTTAGCTTCTATGAGCAGAAAAAAATGCTGATACAGCTTCTAGGAGGTCAAAAAACGCTAGTGTGCATGGAGCCTGTCACGAAGCTGGTCCCCCCCCCCCCCGCCCCCCAATCCTCCAGGCTTGCTGCCTGCCGCACCCACCCCTCAGCAGCCCCTCACTCTCCTGTCGCTCGCAGTCTGGCCCCCTGTTGAGGGAGCATCCTGCTTCCCTGGCTGGACACCAGAAAGTTGCTACCCTGCTGTGGGAATCCACAAACAGGCCTCCTGTCACCTCTCCTCCCTGCCCCCTCGTGCACATCTACCCGGGCTCAATGCCGGACAGGGACAAAGGCCGTGTTCCCTGGGCAGGTCCGGAGATGCGGGGGACGGGGCCCGTTACCACGGCAACAGCAACGCGCCCCTCTCTGTTTTTAAGGAGGAGCAGGGCAACCAGCCGTGTGTTCTCTTGCGTGTTGTGTCTGAGAGAGGACTGGGCTGCGGCCAGCTTCTCAAGACTACCATCCCCCGGCTCTCCTCTCCCTGGCTGACCTGACAGCCAGTCTGCTGCTGGATCTCTTCCCTGTGTGGGGTTAACTTTCTGCTGCTGGTGAGTCCCTGGATTGCTACCCTGTGAACTGCCTTCTGCTGTGTGCCTGGACTTACCCATTGCCTGCCAGCCTGCCCTCTGCTGTGTGCCCGGACTTACCCATTGCCTGCCAGCCTGCCCTCTGCTGTGTGCTCGGACTTACCCATTGCCTGCCTGAACTGCCCTCTGCTGTGTGTCCGGACTTACCCATTGCCTGCCAGCCTGCCCTCTGCTGTGTGCCCGGACTTACCCATTGCCTGCCAGCCTGCCCTCTGCTGTGTGCTCGGACTTACCCATTGCCTGCCTGAACTGCCCTCTGCTGTGTGTCCGGACTTACCCATTGCCTGCCAGCCTGCCCTCTGCTGTGTGCCCGGACTTACCCATTGCCTGCCAGCCTGCCCTCTGCTGTGTGCTCGGACTTACCCATTGCCTGCCTGAACTGCCCTCTGCTGTGTGTCCGGAATTACCCATCGCCTGCCAGCCTGCCCTCTGCTGTGTGCCCGGACTTACCCATTGCCTGCCTGAACTGCCCTCTGCTGTGTTGCCTGTGTGGACTGCAACCCTCCGTGTCCGGCTCCCCGCATCCAGTAAGTGGACTAACCCCCTGCTGCCCAAAAGACTGAGCCCAATTCTCCCCAGGAACCTGAAGTTCCACGAAACCGCCACGTCCGCTTTACTGAACCCTGTGGACTACCAGCCCCCCTGTTGTTCCATATTGCCTTCCAAAGAACTTTACAGTGTTGCTATGTGTGGTATGGATCTGTAGACTAACGGATCTATTGTCTGTACCCCAATAAACGCCCGCACGTCGGGGTTCGTGCAGTCTGTCTCTGTGTGCTCTCTCCCTGCGCTCTCGGTTCTCGTGACAGAGCCTAAGACAGATGTTTTGCTCACAGAAAATTATAAGTCTATGCAACCACTATTTAATAAAGTTTACTAAATGGCAGAAGAGTTCAGGCATAAATACAATTTTTGTACTGCGCCTGGGTAGGAAAATAAAACATGACCTTAGTGAAAATCTTGTTGTACCTGCTTTCTGTGTGGAAACAGTGGTCTCTCTGCAGAGTTCTGATGCACTCCCAACTGTGTCAGAGCTAGGGCTCTCCAATCAGCAGGGAGCATGAGCTTTTTTGATGGCAAAGCTAGAAATCTGACTTGGTAGGAGGCATGTCATATGTCTGCAGAGAGACCACTACTTCAACACTGAGAATACGGGTCTATGTTTGTGTGGTGTGATGAGCTAATGTGGATGTTTCCATGTATAATAAAAAAATAAAATAGAGAAACAATCTTTTTTTATTTTTTTGTTCTTTTAAACATCAACACCCACTTAAAACATTATTAAGCCAATTTCTTTTACAAGTATATCCAGGATAATTAATGAAACTATAAACTTCCTGTAAATGTGAATTTTGCACATGGCTATCAATATACAGTATGAATTTTTTTAAGTATAGCCTCTTCTCTTGTCACCATGGAGACATTTTAAACCAGAATTTTTCTTTAGGCAGTCTGTCATAGTGTAGACTATACTGAACAGCATATTTAGGGTCATAGACAGCAAGGGAACCTACCATAGTGATTTTTGGTGTGTGTAGTATCTCACTATTGCTTTGGTGTGTAGGCAGGAGGCACAATCTTCTCTTCCCATATTTATATAGGTTTCTGTATAGGAAGAAAGCCAGCAATGGAGCAGAGTCTGTGGTTAACTTGATGGGGTGGGGGTGCATGTGTATGTATAGGGGTGGGTGTGTATTGTAAATTATATTTTGACAGTACTATGCCCTGCCACTGTGTGAGTATAGGCAGAAGATACGTAGGGTTCTCAAGGATACAGCTTTAGGGGCTCTGGAGTGTTGTGACTGAGTGAAGAAGATTGGGTTTTCAGCTTTCTTCAGGTTTTATCATTCCAAATCATAGTCTGGAGCTTGGGGACTTTGAAGAGATTTGAGTGGGAAGAATTCTCTGTCTAGTGCAGGCCATACATGGGTCAAATTCCGAATGAATTTTCTTTAGAAAATCTGAAATTTTGTGCGTTTTGTAATCCGATGGTGCTACCATTGATTTCAAAATTCAACCAACCAAGCCTTCGATTTCACCTCATGTTGCTACAGAAGAGAATTTATCATTGATTCAAAATACCTTTGTTTTTCAAAACATTTCCAACATCCCCGATCACTCAAATTTGATGGTCAGACGAAAATCAGCCATTTCTGTGACCCACTAATGGTGCAAAATTTGAACGGAAATTCTTAGAAAAGATTTTCAAATGTGAATTCTTTCGGAATTCAACCCATGTGAGTCTGCAGGTATGTACACTCGTCGTTAGCAAGGTTTGGCTAAAGCTCAGGGCTCCCATCAGTAGACAGATGTGTGATACATCCAGCAGACAGGCATACTTCCATTAGGAGAGGTGCTCTACTCTGGAGACAGCACTCCATGTTAGAGGAGAGATTCCTTACTCTCAAGACTGAGTGAGCTGGGACAGTTAAGTGAGTCTGAAAGACTGGGAGAGATGAGGTGACTAGGCAAGTCCAGGGGACTGAGGGAGTCTAATTCTTGAAGGAGTGAGAGAGCTTGGGGTGCCTTGAGTGCTGATTCACACTTGCGGAGTGACATGCAGATGATCAGCCTGTGGCACTGCTGAGGTGTTATGGAAGCCCAGGTTGCTTTGATAGCGGCCTTCAGCTCGTCTGCATTGTTGGGTCTGGTATCTCTCATCTTCCTCTTGAAAATACCCAACAGATTCTTTATGGGGTTTAGGTCAGGCGAGTTTGCTTGGTCATTTAAGCACAGTGATGCCATAATCATTAAACCAGGTATTGGTGCTTTTGGCCGTGTGGAAAATGAAATCAGCATCTCCATAAATCTGGTCTGCAGAGGGAAGCATGCTGTGCTCTAGAATTTCCTGGTAGAGGGCTGAGCTGACTTTGGACCTTGATAAAACACAGTGGACCAACACCAGCACATGACATGACTCCCCAAATCATCACCGACTGTGGAAACTTCACACTGGACCTCGTGCAACTTGGATTCTGTGCCTCTCCACTCTTCCTGCAGACTCTGGGACCTTGAATTCCAAATAAAGTGCAAAATTTACTTTCATCTGAAAAGAGGGCTTTGGACCACTGAGCAATAGTTCAGTCCCTTTTCTCCTTAGCCCAGGTAGGACAGGTAATGCAATAGTTGTAGCCCATGTCCTGGATATGTCTTTGTGTGGTGGCTCTTGAAGGACTGACACCAGCCACAGTCCACTTCTTGTGAATCTCCCCTTGAATGACCTTTGCTTCACAATCCTTTCAAGGCTGTGGTTATCCCTGTTGCTTGTGCACTTTTTTTCTACCACACTTTTTCCTTCCACTCAACTTTCCATTAATATGCTTGGATACAGCACTCTGTGAACAGCCAGCTTCTTTAGCACTGACCTAGCAGCACAGTGGCTAAATTGTTAGCACTTCCGCCTGCAGTACTAGGGTCGTTGGTTCGAATCCCCGCCACGGCACCACCTGCCTGGAGTTTGCATGCTCTCCCTCTGCCTGCGTAGGTTTCTTCCCCCACACCAAAGGCATGCTGGTAGGTTAATTGGCTCCTGCCTAAACTGGCCCTAGTATGTATGAATGTAAGATGGGGACCTTACATTGTACGCTCCTGAAGGATAAGGGACTGATGTGAATGTAATACAAAAGGAAAAAAAAAAAAAAAAAAAAAAAAAAAATATATATATATATATCTCACACACACATGTAAAGCACTGCATAAATTGATGGCGCTATGTAAGTACCTTTAAATAAATGACCTTTTGAGGGTGTCGGTGACTGTCTTCTGGACAACTGTCAAGTCAACAGTCTTCCCCATGATTGTGTAACCTACTGAACCAGACAATTTATAAGCTCAGGACAGCTTTTTACAGGTGTTTTGAGTAAATTAGCTGATACACCATGAGTCTACAATATTAAACTTTTTCACAATATTCTAATTTTCTTAGATACTGAATTTTGGGTTTTTCACTAGCTGTAAGCCATAATTATCAAAATTAAAAGAAAGAAATGTTTGAAATCACTGTGTGTGTAATCTATATAATATAGTTGTTTCACTTTTTGAATTGAATTACTGAAATAAATTAACTTTGATGGTATTCTAATTTGAGATGCACCTGTATATTAATTGACTTGTGTGAAAGTTATCGCTTCTACAAACTATGGTATATATTGGAATTTACGCAGCTTTTACTTTGACTGCCTATCACATGCCTAACACATTCTGCTACATTTGCTGAGTATGGGGATACCACATGTGTGAAACGTTTTGGCTGCCTAGCTACGTACAGGCCCCGAAAATCCAATGGCCACCTCCAGGCTTTCAAAGGGCATACAGTATTTCCTCATGTCACTTCCTCACTACCTATCACAGTTTCGGAGGCCTAAAATGCCAGGATAGTACAAACACCCCCCAAATTACTCCTTTTTGGAAAGTAGACACCCCAAGAAATTTGATAGGAGGCATGGTGAGTATTTTGCAGATATTTTTGTCATGGAGTTTTGAAAGAAAGACAAGAAAAAATACATTTTTGTTTTTTTTCTTCGTTTTCTAAATGAGAATGTAAAATACTCACCATGTTCCTTAGCAAATACCGTGGAGTATCTGCTTTCCAAAAAGGGGTCAATTGGGGGGGGGGGGGGGGTACTTCCACAATCCAGGGCCAACATTAGAAGCTTATGCCAGACACCACCCACTCTTCTAACCAATTGAAGACCAAGACTTTTCAGACACATTTTTGTTTAAATGAAAAAACTTTTTTTTTTCTAGAAAATTACTTTATTTTTGCTCTGCAATGCAATGTTTGCTTTGAACTGTCATGAATGGGTTAAGTTCTAGACTGTTCAAAATACAGTTTTCTGTGATTGGTTCTAGCTGGTCACATGGTACAGGGTTCTGTGATTGGCTCCATGTACCATGTGAGAGCTGTGGGCCAATCTCCGCTCATCAGGAAGAGAAGCAGAGCTGTAATGTTTCAGATTGATTCATAACAGTTTTGTTGTCATTGTGATCACATGACCACTGGATCCCGTTCACTGGAATCTTCATTCCACAGCGCCCCCCGGTTTTTTTAAAACCCTAGCAACGTGCGGGTATGGCACTGGTCCTTTAGCTGCCGCCCGTTGTTAGTATATTGTGGGCAGGTGGACAGAAAGTGGTTATTGTGAGTCAAGGAAACTGTTTACAGCTTTCTCTGGGTTTTGTAATTCTCGATTAGGGCCTGGAGCTTGAAGGCTTCAGAGTGTCCTGGGTTGGGACGGAGCCTTCAATCCTGTGTCTAGGTCTTCCTGGAGAACTGCAGGCCGTGTGAGTGCACTGGCGTGCAGATTAGTTCTAAGCCAGGCCTGACCATAACTCAAGGATCCATTTCTGGAGGTAGAGCTCTGTCAGGGAGAGATCTGTTTGTTCCAGCCAGGAGGGGGGTTTGTGTTCCTGAAAGAATTTTCACCCAGTGTTGGGGGGGGGATTCCTGACCCACAGAACTGGGAGAGTTGGGACAGCTGCACAAGTTTGGGGAGACTGAGAAAGCTGAGGTGACCAGCGAGTCCAGGGGTCTGTAAGTCTCAGGAGAGTGAGAGAGCTTGGGGTGTCAGGAGAGCCCCTACCGAATATATATCCTCCATAAAATTAAAGTTTTTCTTTAAAAATGTTTAAAGTGGAACTTAACCCATTTCCCAAAACCATTACATCACATATGCTTTTGCTCTCAACCAAACTGTCAAGCCATCAAATGGCTGGTGTCATGACTGATCAAGTGCAGAACCATGGCAACTGCAGATCAAATAGAGGCTAAGATGGTAGCTTCCTTGGCTGTAAAGGATAGTAGGGTTTACTTCCACTTCAGTCAAGTTATCATGGTGCCTTGTGTTCTGCTTTTTCTGTCTGTAACGTACATAGTACATCTAGGTCTAGTACTGTCCAAAGCTTTGCAAATTACTTTCTTAAAGTTACTAGATACATGACACCACCTTTGCCCAATACTGTACATGACAATGACCTGGCTTGATACATTGCTCAAGAATAATACATCGTATGATGAGGTTTGGTAGAGGTATGCCTAACCTCCACTCTGCAGAAATGAAGAAGCTTGGGTGGTTCTGGGCTGTCAGTTTTTTGATAAATTTATTTACTGATTTGCTATAAAGGCTATTTTCTTTTTCAAAAGAGCCTTTTAATAGAGCATGTACAATATGTATTACAATGGTTAGCTTCAGTTATGCGTGCAGTAAAACAAAAATTGACTTGTGGTTTTCTTTCCAGCATTGAAGCAGCAGTTGCCACATTTGCACAAGCCAGGCCTCCAGGAATATACAAAGCAGACTATCTCAAAGAACTTTTTCAGCGTTATGGAGATGTTGAAGATACGCCTCCTCCTCCTGAGCTCCCTGACTGGTGTTTTGAAGACGAAGATGTGGATGATGAAGGTAACGGCATACTTCAAGAAGCAGAACCAGGATCTTCAGGAGCAGCAAACATGATCAAAAAGAAAAAGGAGCGATTAAAACTGGTAAAACTTTTTTTACAATGTGGATGTAACTTATACTTGTAAAACATTGATTTGCCATTTTATAGTGGCTAAATGCTGAATGCCAAGAACCCCCCCAAAAGCACAAATTAAATACTGTATGTGGGAGCTGTTTTACCTGAAAAAGGATTAATATATCTGTTCATCCAATTCTGATATTTATAAAGTTCTTCCACACAAAACAGTCTTGTCAGTGCAAGAGACTTTTTTTTTTTTTTTTTGTTTTCTGCTGTAGTCAGGTCAGTCAATTTCTTCATAATATTCTGTTTTGTTTTTTTCTTTTGCTTCATCTTCAATCAAGACATTTAATATGCCACTTGGGCTGGTCTTTATACAATAGCTGTCCATATCAGCATATACTCGGCAATATATTTGGAGGCTGTACCCAGACCCCACTGTACCAAAGATTGCAGCATCAGCCTTTCATGTGGTCTTTGCTCTGCATTATGGTACTTTTCAGACAGTAGTTTACTATGTTTATTAGCCACTGGGAGCTCTTCGGTCATGAGCTGATCCAGCCTCTGGAGACTCGCTTGGTAAGGCAAAAGAAGTGGCGGATATAACCTGGTATGTCTCATTCGGAAATTAAGATCTGCATTGTGGCATTTTTCAGACCATGTGGACTGTGTTGTGCTAGCTGAAGAGCAATTTCTCTAGGTTCAGAGCCATGGCAATGTTTCCACGTGACCCAGTCTCTGAACTTTTTTCTTCTTCTGCCATGTCTCACTCCTTTAAAGTCAGGAACATTCCATTCCTTTGTATAAACTTCCCAGTTCAAGAAGAATCCCAGGCATGGATATTTTTATATAGTCTACGTTGGTCCCACTTGGACCAATATAACTATACATAAACCATACCTGTGGGATCCTTCTGGAAGCTGGAAATGACTGTAGTAGATATCGCGACCCTAGTGATCTCCACTAACTTCTGGGTCATGTGCTAAGCAGCTGCCCTGATGCATTCTGAACAGAAATGCAAAACATTGTCAGTCTGGACAAGGTGCATCACACCCAGAGCCAGTAGTAAATGCCTAGGTCTCGCTAAAGGCCACTACATTTCCACACAGCATGCAAACGTTTTCAAACTTCTGATCAGGAATGTCCTTTGAAGCCTTGCCACCTTTCTTCAGTTACCTAGTGCATTTGCTGCTATACATACACACAAAATACATATTCTCTTTAAAAATGTATTCTCATCTGGTTTCTATTAGTGTATGTTTTTTTATGCTATTAAACATTAAATAGCATAATACCGGAATGTACATTGCTACAGGTTTTGTTTTTACATCTCTATTCTCTAAAATAACAATCGCTTTAAGAAAAAAAAAACAAATTTCTATTATATTTGTGTTTTGTGCTTTACTGTTGTTGCATTTCCTTGCTAAAGCTGGGCATAGATGGATTGAAATTTTGGCTGGTTCGGCAGGGACTGGCTGACCGCAGCTAACCGCTCTGTGTGCGGCTATGTTCAAACAACAGCGGCCAATGTCAGCCCATCATTCGTTTAAAAGGGTTGAGCTGCTGACTGCATAACTTTGCCATTCCATCAGCAAGAATATGGCGACTGCACTCACCCGGCTGCTTGAAAGGTTTCTAATAATTTAAAGACCCATTACAACAGAGTCTGGGTGAATTACTTACTACCTTATTTTGTCTTTTGGGTCATCATATTTTCCTCTTGAGAGTTGTTTTCCCTTTGCCCCCGTCTTCAACCTGTTTCATGAAAAGGTTGTCATGTTTCCCTTTTTAGACTATCAATTACATGGAACATATCAAAAGCCATGTTACATGGAACATATCAAAAGTATGCCAAAGCCTCTCCTAACTACTATTAAAGTGCTGGGCCACCTGAGAACTGGAAAACTAGCAAACAATGTGACTTGCCTTTAAGAGAAAGATCTTGAAATAGGTCATTTTTGTTCATCCATACACAGCACGTTTGTCTAGTGCAGTGGTCTCCAAACTGCAGCCATTTGCTTGCATTTATCTGGCCCTTGATGCATTATTCCTGCCACTGACACCAACAATGGCGCACTATTCCTCCCACTGGCACCACTATTTCTCCCCCCTCATACCAAAGACTGAGCATTGTTTACTTCCACTGGGCACAGCCGGCCCCTCTAAAGTCTGAAGGAAAGTTTGGAGACCGCTATCCTAGGTCATCAGTTTAGAGGTAAAGTGGTTCTAAAGTCAAAATGGATTTTACCTTAATACATTTCCTGCATTAAGGGAAAAAACACTCCACTAACTATTTTTCTATTCTAAAGTAAAATAAATAACCTTTAGTATCACTTTAACCCCTTCACGCCTAAGGGTAAAACAAATCTAAATGCATAAGCACAAGTTTGCAACGTTGACATGTGTTAGTAAAACCGTACATATCACAACTTCTTTGTACGTCTGGGTGGATTATATCTTTTTTTTTTTTTTTTTTTTTTCTTTTTCAGGACAAATTGGTCTTTCATTTGGTGGTAAATGTTAATGGATATCTCCCTAATTTTTTTTTTTTTTGTATCAAAGGAAAATCGTAAAAAAAATTTTTTTTTTTATATAACTGTGTGTTTCTTGTAAATACCATAACATACCACCAAAGAACAACCCAAAATAAATTCTCCAGCTCTTGAGGATCGCAGCTATACCATATATGTGTATGTTATTTGTTGTTTGTACCTGTAGTACAGCCCAGAAACAATAGTGCACATTTTGTTTCCCCCTCTATGTCAGAAGTTAGAGAGATACAATGTATCTCTCTCCTCCATTCATACAGAGAGGAAAAAAAAACCAAGGGGGCCGGGCTGTACAGTGACTAATCACTGATAGCCAATCAGAGGCTATCACAGTGATCATGTGACCCGGAATCGGGAGTCCGGGGTCCCGATAGTTAGAACAGGACCTGGTACTCTCTGACATCGCGGTCTTTGTGCTGGGAACACGCCGTGCTGCGCACTCCCAGCAGAAAGACCGGTACGCAAATATGCGGCCCCACAGAAAAAAGCCCAGTTCTGTGAGGCCGCATACTTGTGTTACGTTGGCGTCAAGGGGTTAAGTAAGAATAGTGGCCCTAGAATTATTGCGTTCAGCCGCCGGACTGCTTACATTAGAAAGTTGACCATCAATATGTGGAGTGCAGCCATCGGGAACATGTGTAAAACTCCCTGCTGCCACCACTGTCGTATTTAGGGCAATTGTAGTAAAATGGTTAATCCGATAAACCTCATATTATTTTAGCTTTTGTTTTTATTGTTTTTTTAAACCACTTGCCGCTGACTTTACACATATATGCGGCCTCACTGAAGTGGGTCTTCATCCATAAAGCCACATATTTACATCTGTTTCTGCTGGGAGCGTGCTGCACAATGTGCTCCCAACTAGGCTGTCATCAAGAACCCCAGGAGACCTGGTTCCCAATCAGCTGATCGCTGTGATAGCCTCTGATTGGCTATCACCCTCATCAGTCACTGTACAGCCTGCCCTTGTGTTTTTTTTTTTCCTCTGAATGTAGAGAAAGATGCATTGTGTCTTTTTCTCCTTACTAGTGTGCGTTCAAAAACTAAACCAAGGTTTCATCTAGGTCAGGGTTAGAGTTTGGGTCAAAGTGTTTTTAGGTAGAATTAAAAACAAAAAAACAAACATTTTTAAATTTTGGCATCAGTATAAGTGTGTGTTTTTAGACAGGTTAAAAAAAAAAAAAAAGCAAAAAAAAAGCAAAATGCTCAATGTTGTCTCTGAGCCTTACTATTGGTACAAATAACACATACAGTACATATGTGGTATCACTGCAGCCGTCGGGATTATTTACCACCAAATGAAAGCCCAATTTGTGCTGAAAATAAAACAAAGGTATAATTCTCCCGGATGCACAAGTTGTTGTGATTAATACATATAGTTTTACTAACACATGCCGAAGTTGCAAGACTGTGTTCAGGCATTATGACTGGTTTTACCCTACATCATGAAGCGGTTCATTTTACTGAACTATCACAAAGTGACTATTTATCTCTGCGGCTGAGTTCAGTGACCAGGGTCTTCAGGTGTAGTGGGGAAAATGCAAACCAATCCGTGTGTGGTGTAAAAAGCAGAAACGAACTATGCATTCAACTTTACAGCCAATTAAGCAGACCCTCACAGTACTTTATTTCAGGTACTTATATAGCGCCGTCAATTTACGCAGCGCTATATCTATATAACATTCACATCAGTCCCTAACCCTCAAGGGGCGTACAATCTAAGGTCCCTAACTCACAATCATACATACATGGGCCAATTTAGACAGGATCCAATTAACCTACCAGCATGTCTTTGGAGTGTGGGAGGAAACTGGAGTACCCGGAGGAAGCCAACGCAGGCACAGGGAGAACATGCAAACTCCAGGCAGGTGGTGCCGTGGTTGGGCTTTGGACCAACGACCCTAGTACTGCCAGGCGGAAGTGTTAACCATTTAGCCACTGTACTGCCCAATCATTAATAAATCTTAAGCTGGCCATACACTAGACAGTCTATTTGTACAATCTCCATTAGTTCTGCCATCAATAATGTAGTGCAAGGGCCTTCCTGATTGAATATAAATTGAATGGATTGTTTAGGTTTTCCCTTATATTACTTAGTTTTAGTAAAGCTAAAGGTGACTGAAAGGAATTGGCTCCTCTCGTTCCTTCCTGTAGCTACCGACTCCCGTCAGTCCCCTGGCCCTGATCAATGTCTGTCCACAGGCCCGGAGTTCCCTTTGAGATACAGGAAATTGCACACAGACACAAGGTGATATCTCAGAAGGAACTGAATTTATTCTTCCGTGTTTAAACTTATATATGAAACTTAAAACAATACATAGAAATATAAGCACCAATCAATTGACAGGTATGCATTGACCAATCAGAATATTATATACGTCAGTAATGCCCAATCATTTAGCATTTATGTTAATTATTATTATATGCGTCAAGCATGAACTTTTGATCAGTATAGAAAGTAGACAACTTCCCTTTTAGCGCTGGCTATAGTTTATTAATACTCTTGCAACAGGAAAAAGCCCACCGCAGACTTTCAGTCTTGTGCTAGGTAGAGGAAAAAAGGAAGTTACATCTGAAGGGAAAAGAGGAACCTCAGACTCTTATCGAAAGTAAGAAACAGTCTTAAAACACAAATTCATCTTTAAGTACTGACATAAGTCTCAAAATGGATTCTTATCTTAAAATGGCAGATCTTAGGCTAAGAGACAAAATGGCGGTATGGTAATGCTGAAAGGCTAATTCCTTCAGTGACCATATACAATACACTATACAATCTGATGGTACAACCTCCTTTAGATCTACTATGTCGGACAAGGGCATGTCTGATCTGATACAAAGTTGATTAGGTGTGTGATGCTATTACATAGTTTTGGTAATTGAAAGGAGATTGTACAATCAGATTGTATAGTGTTGTCCAGCCTAAAGGAGATTGTACAATCGTATAGTGTATGGTCAGGTTTAAGGAGATTGTACAATCAGACTATATCTTAATACTTACTATCACTTGTGCATCAATTTAGGGTATTGGACAGGAATTTCCTCTTCAGTGTTCCCATGCAGGGCAAAGAAACAGGTTCCCTTAGTAGAGCTGTGTAAATCTTAGTGCTAGATGGACTGTTGGCAGGTAAAACAGCCCATCTTTATGTATTTTGCCTATGTATTTAGTTTTTTGATGATTTCAGGAAGGATGTGAGTTGACAGCATAGCAATCTAATGATTCTCTGGGAAATGCATCACAGGCAGAGCTGGGGGCTGATTCAACTCGCAGCCTTCTGGGTACATTCCTGTCCAACTGCATAGGAGAGCTTTCATGCAACTGAGGAGACTGTTCATAGAACATAGGACAGTGTTCATACAACCGAAAAGCTGGCCATTGATGGGTCGAATTTTGGACAAACATTCTCAGGAAAAGAATGTTCTAAGAAAGTTTGCCTATTTATCTAAACAATGGGTCAACTCTACGTTTGCTTTCAACTGCAGTGATGAGAGAATTCAAAGGAGCAGGATGGAAAATTTTTTCTTGAGCAAATAAATTTCTAACTGTAATGTGAATATATAAGAACTGCGCTTAGTGCCAAACTAAATAACCGTAAATCGCAGCTCTCAAAATAATAGAAATACAAATGCTCAATATATAAATGAATCCATGCTATGTTAATCATAACAATCATTCAATCGGGTGTTAAATCTCTCTTACTGTTCAAAGTATCTAAAACCGTGTTTCTACGAATAAAGATTACGTCCATGTACCCTCCAAACTTATCAACCAGGTGACTGGTGCATCCACTACTGCAAAACACACTGCCTCTTACCAGATTGTTAGACCCCAAATTATAGGTTGTCTAACAGCGTAGAGCTGCATGAATTTTGCTTCAAGGATTTCTTAGCGTAGGGGATACATGCTACACATCTCCAGTATACTCCACTTTCATCTCTCCCTTCCTATTCCACTGCAAGGCCCAGCCGAGATGATGAGACTCCAAATACTGTACTGCCGCCGAGTGTTTTTAATTAATATATATATATATATATATATATATATATATATATATATATATATAAATCTACTTACAATCATCCATCAATGTATGCATTTAATAATAAAAATGCTGCTGGCTCCATATCCAGACATGGGTGCGACTTGGCATGCAATTTTCAAGTTGCAGGACATGCAATTCACATGCCAAGTTGCATCCAGTGTGAACCAGGGCTAAATGTTCAAAGTATCCAAAAAAATATTTTTCTTTGATAAGTTTGCAGGATATTATGGACACGGTTTTTATTCAACCAGGTGACCAATACATACACCACCGCAAAACTCTTACCAAAATTGATAGACCCCAAATTATAGGTGGCCTAAACGCCACTGGCTCCGGTGGTCAGACAGGTGTGGGTGACATAAGCACAAAACTCTGCCCTGCCCCGATGTACGTTTCATCTAAACAGATATTGCCAAGGGGATCAGCTGACCCCCTTGACATCGTCTGTTTAGACGAAACTTACATCGGGGCAGGGCAGAGTTTTGTGCTTATGTCACCCACACCTGTCTGACCACCGGAGCCAGTGGCGTTTAGGCCACCTATAATTTGGGGTCTATCAATTTTGGTATGAGTTTTGCGGTGGTGTATGTATTGGTCACCTGGTTGAATAAAAACCGTGTCCATAATATCCTGCAAACTTATCAAAGAAAAATATGTTTTTGGATACTTTGAACATTTAGCCCTGGTTCACACTGGATGCGACTTGGCATGTGAATTGCATGTCCTGCAACTTGAAAATTGCATGCCAAGTCGCACCCAATTGGAGCAGTCATAGCAGTGTGGTTCCGACTTGGTTGGAGCCACACTGATTTCAAAAGTAGTACATGCACTACTTTTGGTGTGATTTTTGCATAGACATCTGTATTAGATGTCTTGCAAATCGCACCTGAAATCGCGTGGGTCCCTCAGCTTTGAAATTGAAATCGTGCAACTTACAGTGAAGTTGCACAAAGTCTGGCTTGATGTGAACGGAGGGTAAGATACGCTTTCCGTGGACTTTTAGTTGCACTTCAGTTTGGTGATTATTTAAAGATACCATATTTTATTTATTTTTACGTTTTTTTTGTTCCCCCCCCCCCCCCCACTTTATTTAACCCCTTCGTGCCTAAGGGTAAAACAAATCTTAACGCCTAAGCACAATTTTGCAACTTTGAAATGTGTTTAGCAAAACCATACATATCATCACAACTACTTTGTGCATCCTGGTGGATTATATCTTGTTTTCAGGACTAATTGGGCTTTCATTTGGTGGTAAATGGTAATGGATATCTCCCTGATTACTTTTATTTTTTTCGTTTATTACCAAAGGAAGATTGGCCCAAGATAGTGAAGAAAAAAAAAACCCTTTGTTTAAACTTAGCTGTATATTTCTTGGTAGTACCATAACCTACCACCAAATAACAGCCGAAAATAATTTCTACTGCTCTTGACGATTGCAACAATACCACATATGTGTACGTTAGTTGTTGCTTGTACCCGTAGTACAGCCCAGAAACTGTAGTGCACAATATGCTTTTTTTTTATTATTATTCTAACAGTAACTGATACTAATTTTAAAAATTAAACAACAAACAAAAAGACCTTGACCTTTGACCCTGACCTTGACCAAAACACTAAACCTGGAACAGGCCTAGATCAAACCTTGATCTAAGTCAGGGGTCCTCAAACTACGGCCCGCGTGCCACATGCAGCCCGCCAAGGACATTTATCCGGCCCGCCGGCTGGGGCGTATTTGCCGCGAGGAAGGGACACTAAGTACAGGGGCAGGCAGGGGGCTGCTGTATCTTACCTGGCTCCGTGTCCCAGTCCCACGACGATCCAGTCCAGGAAGCGCTGCTCTTTCACTCCGGCCTCTCCCTCACTCGATGTTCATGCTGCTGCTCGGCTCCGCCTCCTCACCGGTGATTGGGCACCAGAACTATAGCTCAGGAAAGGCACACAGGCGGCCAATCACCTGTGAGGAGGAGGAGCCGAGCGGCCCCGCGAACATCGAGTGAGGGAGAGGCCGGAGAGAAGGACAGCTGACAAGTAAGTGTGCCGTGCAGATGGTGCTGCTGCAACCAGGTATGCTGGCTGCAGCAGCACCATGCTGGAGCAGGGGTCAGCAAGTTAAGTGTCAGTGGGAGGAATAGTGCCCCATCATTGGTGTTACTGATACTAATGATGGGGCATTATTCTTCCCACTGACACCAATGATGGGGCACAACTCCCCCCCCCCACTGACACCAACGATGGGGCACTATTCCACCCCCCCACTGACACCAACGATGGGGCACTATTCCACCCCCCACTGACACCAACGCTGGAACACTATTCCTTCCCCCACTGACACCAATGATGGGGTACTATTCCTCCCACTGAAACCAATGTTAGGACGCTATCCCCCCCCCCCCCACTGACACCAATAACGGGGCACTATTCCCCCCCACTGACACCAATGACGTACTATTCCTCCCACTGACACCAAAGATGGGGCACTATTCTTCCCACTGACACCAATGATGGGACACTATTCCTCCCACTGACACCAATGATGGGGCACTATCCCCCCCCCCCCCCCCCCCACACACACACACACACACACACACACTGACACCAATGATGGGGCACTATTCCTCCCCCCACTGACACCAATGATGGGGCAGTATTCCTCCCCCCACTGACACCAATGATGGGGCAGTATTCCTCCCCCCACTGACACCAATGATGGGGCACTATTCCTCCCCCCCACTGCCACCAATGATGGGGCACTATTCCTCCCCCCACTGCCACCAATGATGGGGCACTATTCCTCCCCCCACTGCCACCAATGATGGGGCACTATTTCGCTCCATAAGACACACTTGGGGGGAAATGTCTGTGTGTTTTATGGAGCAGCTGGCCCAGTATTCCCATCGCCGTTGTATGTCCGCAGTCTCTGGTCATCTCCTGTACTGTGTCCACATTTGTTCATAGTTTTCTTTTTTTTTTAAACTATAGTCCGGCCCTCCAACGGTCTGAGGGACAGTGAACTGGCCCCCTGTTTAAAATTTTTGAGGACCCTTGATCTAGGTATTTGTTTATTTTTTTTTTAAAAAATTTATTTACACTTTTTTTTCCTCTCTCTGTAAGGACAGAGAGAGATACAATGTATCTCTCCTTTATTCAGAGAGAAAACAAGGGGGGGGGGGCGGGCTTCACAGTGACTGATCAGGATGGGAGTTCCCGTGTCCCGAACGTTTGAATGGGACCTGGGGCTCTCAGTGACACCCCAATCTTTGTGCTGGGAGTTCGCCATGCGGCGTGCTCCAAGCAGAAAGACAGGTATGCAAATTAGTGGCCCCACGGAAAAAAGCCCAATTCTGTGAGGCTGCTAATTTGTGTGCAGTCGGCGTCAAGGGGTTAATAGATATTGATTGAATGATTTATTTATTTATTTTTTCATGACTAACATAATGCAACAATATTGGATTTATTTTCATTTCTAAGTGTGTATGTGGTTTTCATTCAGTAAAGTCCATTTGTTCCAAAATCAAATGTTAAAAGCAAATGCAATCTTTTGAACAGTATTTCAATGTTCTGAGAATTTTCATACAAACTTTCCTAAGAATGTTCATTTTAAATTCTATCACTCTATGGCCAGCTTTAGTTAGGGAGTGTGAGCATTTCTATTACCATGAACTACATAGAAATATGTACATTATACACTGTATGATGTGGACAATGATGAGTTTCATTTTAGGACATTTTCTGAATGTGGGTAGGTGAACGATAATGAATACACAACCAGCCTGATAAGAATACGGTTTCCACACTTTATTACAAATTCTGAATGAACCCTCTGCACACTGCTATTCATCCTTTCTATCAAACTTTGAATAAAAACAGGGATGTTTAGTTCACATAAATTGCAGTGCAATGTTTAACCTGGCCTACTGTGTCAAAGTAATCCCTTTCTGGTCAATTCCTACTCTCCTCTACTTTACTTTAAAGAAACTTCACCCATAAAGCATGTCTTTTGGAGTGGGAGGAAACCTGAAGTACCCGGAGGAAACCCAATTAAGCATAGGGAGAACAGGCAAACTCCATGCAGTGAATATCCTGGTTGGAATAAGAAACCAAGGAACCAGTGCTGCAAGGCATGAGTGCTAACCACTATTGCCGCTGTCTGGCCCAAATGTAAAGAGTATGTAACTTAACTATCTATCTATTGGAAAAGAAAATGAAAATCGATGGCTTGGTCCGGGGTGGTGGTGATCATCTGTCCACAATTCATCAGCTGTATCTGTGGGGAGATAAAAAACGCGTAGTAACGGTTTCCTAAAAGAAATATACTTATTCAACAAAAAATTTTTCTAAATAATTTTACCAGCTAACAAAGCAATCACTGTTACCCAACAATGGTCAAGGTGGGCTTTTTTGGGAGAAAAGAGTGACTGACTGATAAGACCCATACTGGAATCAGCCATGTGACCCTTTGTTGGCTCAGGGGACAGATTCTTGTCTCTTGCATCCATCTCCTGATTCAGCTGCAGCAGCCAATAAAACGCTCAACAAAAATTCTTTCTTGTTTTGTTTTGCATAGAGCAGGGAAAGTTTATAACCTCTGTTAGGTTTTATTGCTTCCCAGGAAACCAGTAGGTTCTACTCCATGTCCTTCTTGGGGATGCCAGGAACTGCACTCTTACCTCCTTCATTTACTAACAATTGCAATATCAAGTATGGGTGAATTAGCCTTGTAAGACCTCTGTAGCCTTTGGCACCTAAGCAGACAATCCAAATGAGTTGGAGGTCAAGCTATTGAGTAAATACAAAGCTAATGTTCATTTTGTAACTACCCAAGCTTCCTTTACAGAGCAGAAGACTTTATTTATCTGATCCACCAATTTAATAATAGATGTTATCCGTCTGATCACTCTGTAATAAGGATCTGCGTTTTAGCCTTATAGATTACATTTACTACAATGGGCTACAGTGTCAAGAGACTCTATTCAGAAAGCTTTCACACAAGGATAAGGATCCTTATTTTTCAGAAAGTGACCATATTGATAGTTGGCAGGAATAATATTTTATGGGGGAAATGTATCCTATCGTGCATGGCTTACCTGCTGCAGATGTAATTTTTCAGTTATTCATTTCTGGTGGGTGTAGAATTATTCAGTTTGTACAGTTAGTGCTTGCAGATTAAACTCCATAGTCATCGGTGGCTGTATGGAGTAAAATTTTCCAGGGATAACGGCCATCTGTCCATAATTTAGTAGATCAAATGCAGACTGTAAGTGAGAGAAGAAAAGTCTGATTTCAAAATAATCGTTTTTGCCAGATCTTAATAGCAGTCACTCTTTCTCAGTAATAGTAAAAGTGATAGGAAAGATTAACAGATGTAAGACACTTACCCACATATTGTAGATGACAATTTCCCGGCAGAGTGAGCAGGTTCTGCTCTCCTGCATCCACCTCGTAGTGCAGTCAGTGTGAAATTGATGGAAGAAGAGTAGCCTGGTGGTTTCAGCTTTCTCTTCCATCTCCAGTAGATAGATGCTGCACTCAGGCGCTTTCTCCTTGTCCAGTTACAGACAGGTAGACTCTGGAAGCTCCCCGGTTCTGGCTGCTTCTGATCGACTGAAGAGTGGTTTCTGTCAGGGTTCTGATCTCTTCTAGAACTCTTGGACAGGTGTTGTTTAGGCTCATGCCCATATTGAAGCTCTAGATCCTCTGATATTTATGGGAAAATCTTGGCCTGCAAAAAAAATCTTTAGTAAATATGAGATTCTTTCCTCTACTCTAATACTAAAGACATGTTCCAAATGTTATAATGTTAGTCAGGATTCTGATGTCTCTGGTACAACTGATGTGCAGTCGTGGAGAATGACTGCATTCTGTGTCTTGGAGTAGAATCATGGTTCTGACGTCTCTGGTGAAATTGATGTTCAGACTGTCTGCCCCCGCAGTGGAGATCTTCATCTTTGAAGTATGGGAGTGACTGTCGCTGCAATAACAATAAACAAGACAATTAAAAGAAAAATCCCAAATATTTTTTAAACTTGATTTAATATTTATGAAAAAATTAAAATATGAAAAAATATCAAACAATGACCTTGGGAACATTTATCACTCCTGTTGCAAGGTAAATCAGTGCTAAACAGAAGCAATGAGATGCATCGTGAAACAGATTTATTACTAGGTTACTGCCTGAGTCCTCCATTCCTCCTTGCACTTGCGATTGCAATAAACCTTACCCGGATCACTTCTTAATTATGTGTCTGGAATGGAAATCTGTCTTATTTTCAGTAATAAAATCTATCTTTGAACTTTGCAAACTGTTGCACTTGACTGCTCAGGAATACAGTCGCACAAGTCTGTAAACCAGTCACAGAGACTGTACTGACGGAGATGTAGCCTGTTTGCTACATGTAGCCTAAATTGCTTGATAAATGCCCCCCAATGTATTCAATATCCAAAATAACTACTACTGCCATATGTAAATGGAGGAGCTCCGGTCTAGGACCTCTCTGGCAGAATCCCTAATGCAGGACACACGTGACAATTTTGTACAGTTGTAACTAGATTTCCATCACAAATATGACTGCCAGTAAACAAAAAACCCCCCAAAAAATGTATATAGGAGGATATGTTGGTCCGTATTGTTAAAAGCTATTTAGCAGTGGTGGACATTTCTATAAAACTGCCATATACAGTATATGGCCAGCATTGGAACTAGTAGAATCTATTTATAAACCTAATGAAATGCCAAGCTGAAACTTCTTGTGTTGACTTCCATGCTGCAGGGAAAGGTTTGAGCCTCTGCCAAGTATTATTGCTCCCTGGGGGACCAATAGGAAGATTTTCACTCCCTTCATTTCCTGTGATAACTGGAGCTTCACTTTTCCCTATCATTTACCAAAAATTAATAAATCTGTTTTAGGTAGACTGGCCTCTTTTAAGAGCTTTGTGGTGTCTGGCAAATAAAAAAACTAAATAAAGCAGACTTCATTCTGAGCAATTGCAAAGCAAATCATTATTTTGTTCCAATCTAACCTCCCTTAACAGAGCAGGAAGGCTTTATTTATCTACTCTAGCTGTTGTCAGCTAGGATTTCTCCAGAGGTTGCTAGGGTTTCCTTGATCTGTGGCTGATTGGCCTCCCATTTGATGGTGCTCACATAGTTTTAGGGCCAAAGCCACTTGGCAGAGCCAGCAGCATGACACCAACTATCTATTTAGTTGTCTGTAGGGGGGAAATTCGTCCCACTGGCCACCAATGTAAGGGGCATTTTCCCACATATCCCCAATAAATTGGTTATAACAGAGGTTCCTTGAGAACTAAATGTTATTTCAAGGGTTCCTCTGGGACAAAAAAGGTTGAGAAGAGTGGATCTAAAACATTAAATGATTTATTATTATTATTATTATTATTATTATTATGGATCTGCATTATAGTTTATCCACTTTTTGTCCGCCCTATAGCAGCTTTACTGCTACATATTGGCTGCTCTGCAGAATCATGTATATATGTGATTCTGCATTTCTGGGGCGTGTGACAGCATACCTGTGCTGTCATTGGCTCCTGTACGTCAATCACTGGGTTGTGACCAGCGACTTATGGCGGGGAACCAGCAATTGGTGGAATAACTGACATGTATGAATGTAAACCAAACAGATCTGTGCTGTGAGCGGGGATGTGCTGTTTTTTTTTTATCTCCCTGCAAAGCAGGGCTGCTTTACACAGAAGTATTGTGTCTTTCTCCTTGATCTGAGGAGCAGTGTAGCGGATTCAGTGAGGCAGCAAGTTTCAGCTCACTTCCTCCCATGCTCTGGTGGTTCTTGCCTAGCTCTTATAATGGGGATCATGGATACACTGTGGCCATGAATGAGAGCTATGAATGTCTCAGCTTCCAGAAGCAGACTTTCCTCCATTTTGATCACAAGACGTATGTTTATAAGGTATGAATGATGCTAGAAAAGGGGAAGGGAGTTTCTATTTGAGCTGAAAAAAGGGCTCAAACACACTAATTTCTTGCTGTTCAGGTGGTTTTCCATTCAAGTCTATGGGGACAAAAATTATCAAATCTGCCTGAAAAGTTGCACATCTACTTTTTTGGGTGACAGGCATTTTGCTGCAGGCAACAAAACACTCAAATGTGAATAGGGGTTTTGGAAATAAATGTGATTTTCCTTGTTGAGTGTTTCTTAGCATCGAGATTCCAGCTGAAAAATGCTCAAGTGTGAACAGGACCTTGGAGTTGATGTCAGGTTTTTATTGCTGTCTATGTAACAGGTGGAATGTTTCTCTTCAAGGGGATATTTCCAGTAATAATAAGCTGATGGCATCTTGGCATTCTCCATTCTAATAAAAAAAAATGTTTTTATTCCTGCCTATGTCTCACTTCTTGTTTTTGGTGACATTACCAAAAATAGCATAAATCCGGACAGAGGTTCTCACCCTTCCCCCTCTGCAAAAAAACCCCCTTTAAATTGGGATGGGTATTTTCTGAAAAGTGCATAATGCACCGGAATGTACTTATTTGCTGCGTAGCAGAGCAGATCTCTTGCTAACTGTGTCACTTGAACAAAGCACATAAACTCTGCTTGATAGCATTAGCTTTTTTCTATAAAAATGAAGTATATAATGTTCCAGAATAGAGTGTAGATTTGGGAATTCGATAGCTGCCCGAGTTCACATCACAGCAGGTGTTTGAGCCTGGGCATAGGAGAGTACTGGAACACAGCTCTTTTTTTGTTTGTTCTCGTTCCCTGCCTGCACTTCCCATGGGGACTTGATGAGCAAGTGGATCTTTGGCTGGAGTTCTTTCTCTGTGTGTTGGCCAACAAATAAATCTATATCATTCTTAAAATAACAGTCTCTTTGCTGGTGAGCGAAGGTTCACATAGATATAGCCATGGGGTAGAATATAACAAAAACACAGTAACGAACTGTACTTTTTTTTGTTTTTTCTTCTTAAGTTAGGGAAAACTGTAATTGTGTTTGAAAACCCAATGATCTAAACAAAATGGCTAATTGAGAAAAGGCATGTTACAAGCTCAAGGGAGTGAAAACAGATATGATGCATTTTATAAAGAGAGTTAAAGTTATATTAACCACTTGCCTACCAGGCACTTATACCCCCTTCTTTACCAGGCCAATTTTCAGCTTTCAGCGCTGTCACGCTTTGACAATTGCGCGGTCATGCAAGATTGTACCCATATGAAATTTTTAGAATTTTTTTTTTCACAAATAGAGCTTTCTTTTGGTGGTACTTAATCGTTACTGGACGCTTTACTTTTTGCACTATAAACAAAAAAAGTGCAAAAAATTTGAAAAAAAAATAATTTTTTTTTCTTTGTTTCTATTATAAAATTTTTCAAACAGGTATTTTTTCTCCTTCACTGATGTGCACTGATAGGCAGCACTGAGGTGTCATGGATAGGCGGCACTGATAGGCGGCACTGACTGGCATCACTGCTGGGTACTGACTGGCGGCACTGCTAGGCATTGACTGGCGCAACTGATGGGCACTGACTGGCACAACCGCTGTGCGCTGACTGGTGGCACTGACTGGCAGCATCGCATTGATGGGCACAGGTGGGTGGCATTTCTGGGCACAGGTGGGTGGCACCGCTGGGCACAGGTGGGTGGCACCGCTGGGCACTGGTGGGTGGCACCGCTGGGCACTGGTGGGTGGCACCGCTGGGCACTGATCATCCGTGCCGATCCCTGCTCTAACAACTGCCAGTTCTCGGCAGTACTTTCCTTGCGTTCTGACAGCGTGAGGAAAGTGTAGCCGAGAACCGGCAATTGCAATTCCCGATGATTAGCGTGTCATTGGACACGGCTGATCACGTGGTAAAAAGACGCTGTGATTGGCCTTTTACCACATCACGGGAGCAGCTGTGTCCGTAGGATCACATACCTCACATGCATGGTGCAACCGCTGTTTACATACCGGGACAGGGTCAACGCTCGTGCACACAGGTATGCGTGCGGGGGGGTGTTGAGGGTGCTTTTTTTTTTTTTTATGTTGATTTTTTTAAATTATTTTTTAATACTGTCCCTTTCATTTTTTTTTCTTTTTTATCACTTTTAATTCTATCACAGGGAATGCAAATATCCCCTATAACTTCAATGGGCATTGTTATATATTCTTTTTTGAGAAATCTGGGGTCTATCAGACTTTAGATATCTCCTCTGCCCTTACATTATCTAATCAAACCAAGATCGGTGTTATCCAATGCTTTCCTAATTTACAAATGGCGCTGTTCATATCCTGCGAAACGGAAGTGATGAAATGCTCGTAGCTTCCGATTTCTTAGACTATAGAGATTATTGGCACCATTCCGGTCTCCAATCAGTTCTATGTCAGCTGGCAGAAACACCGGCTGCATTCTTAGGTTCCCCTGATGGCACGGGACTGCCCAAGAAGCCCATGGAAGGCAGCAGGGGAGGGGGGGGTCATCCCCCGTTGCTTGTAAAAGCAATCCTGCAACTAATTAGCCACTAGGATTGCTTTTACATGAAAGTCGATCGCTGGCTGAAAAAAATGATACGAGGATGATGCCTGCAGCTGTGGGCATCATCCTGGTATAACCATTCAAAGTCCAGTGATGTACCAGTACATTGCTGGTCCTTGTTGGGTATATATGTTATGTTATGGTTTTTTTGTGTTTTTTTTTTTTTGTATGCAGCCTGTGGGGTGAATGGGGGAAAAAGGAAGAAATCTCTGCCAGAAAAAGTATGTGGTATGCCCACCATTATAATATACCACCCTGCATCCACCCACTTCTAATGGTGGGCGGCACACATTAGGTCGCACGGTGCCACATCCGCCAATTCCGAGATTGTACAAATGTCTAAATAGTGGCACGCTTGAATAAAAATTGTCCACTTATAAGTGGTACCCCATATGGAAAAGGGATGACACCAAGTCCCAAACTATCTTGCCACTGCTCCCCTTGTAGTCTGGGCATCTGGGGGGCTCCATGTGACTATCTTTTGCCTCGTAAATCCAAAACTTATAAGTATAGCCTGTTGCCCTCTCACAGGTCTTCTACAGTTATGACCCCATAACTGGCATGCTTGCTGGGGAGAAATTGTTTGAATGCAAGGCAGCCAGAAAAATTATTGAGGGACTCCTGAACGCAGATGTTTTGCTGGAGAGTATAGACATCTGCAAATTTTTGGTTAAGGTGATTTACGAGGGGCTGAATTTTGTGGATCCAGTCAAATTCAGGGTCACCTCAAGGACGACGGAGTGTATTGTCATTTGAAATGCATAAAACACATTATACTCTCATATCTATGCCTGGCCATGGCAGCAGAGAACACGGGCATATGATGAATCGGGTCTGTGAACCAATACAACCGCAATTCATTTTTTTTTTTAGTAATGCCCATGTTGAGGGTTAGGCCCAAAAAAAATTTTAATTCAGAAACCGTAATGGGTTTCCATGTGAATGGTCTGGCAAGCTTTGAATTTGGGTTGGCGGCCATAAATTGTTGTGCATATAAATTGCTTTGATCCACAATCAATGCATACAGATATTCAGTGAAAAACCGCTCCAAAAAAATCAAGGGGAGTAGTTAAATTTGCTGTTTCCACCTGAATTCTGATTTGGGCAGTGGATGGGGGGAAGTACGGGTGCTGCAGAATTTGTGGGCTACCAATTGGGATTTGCAAGCACATCCGGAAGGATACTAGGGGCTCTATGGCCTCTGTGCAAATTCTTGGTGGTTTCGGAAAAATACTTGTGCACGCCACCGCACCAGCTTGTACTGCACTTTTCGGACTTGACACATCACCAAGTGATACTGCAGTGCTGGTATGTGAAAGACCAGGATGTACTAGGCCACTCGTGCTCACCAGTACACTAAAAGGTAGCATGGCACTAGTACTAGAACTCTGCTGCATATGAGAGTCATCAAAATTTACTGGCAAGTGCTAACCGAGATCAGGCCTGATTCCGGGAACACTGCGGTTTTGTGTGCAATGTAGTGACCTACTGACCCTGCACTTGCTGGGGAGAAGGGGGGGGGTAAGCGCAGGGACTAAATGCAGGTGCCGGGGCTGATCCCGCTAATGCTGTGTTTTTGGGGCACTATACTAGCAATGGAGGTTTGTGTATGAGCGTTTCCTGGCAAACAAGGAGTAAATGTGATTACTGGTGTACTGACTGGCAATCTAATGCTATCTGGGAGGGGTGTGAAAACTATATAGGGTGGTCAAGAAGCGGTTTGTGATACGGCGCTGCGTTACTTTAACTGACAATTGCGCGGTCATGCAACGCTGCACCCAAATGAAATGTCTTCCCCCCCCCCCACGAATTGAGCTTTCTTTTGGTGGTATTTGAACGCCTGTGCTGTTTTTTAAAAATTTTTGCGCTATAAAAACAAAAAAAGACCGATAATTTTGAGGGAAAAAAAAATATTTTGGACTTTTTGCTATAAAACATGTCCAATAAAAAAATCTCGTCATAAATTTAAGCCAAACTGTGTTCTGCGACATGTCTTTGCTGGAATAAAAAATCACAATATGTGTAAATTAATCGGTTTACATATGGCTATATATATATATATATACATACAGTGAGGAACAGAAGTATTTGAACACCCTGCAATTTTGCAATTTCTCCCACTTAAAAATCATGGAGGGGTCTGAAATTCACATTGTAGGTGCATTCCCACTCTGAGAGACAGAATTAAAAAAAAAAAAAAAAAAACAGGAAATCACATTGTATGATTTTTAAAGACTTTATTTGTATTGCACTGCTGAACATAAGTATTTGAACACCTGAGAAAATCAGTGTTAATATTTGGTACAGAAGCCTTTGTTTGCAATTTCAGAGGTCAAACATTTCCTGTAGTTCTTGACCAGGTTTGCACACACTGCAACAGTGATTTTGGCCCACTCTTCCACACAGAACTTCTCTAGATCTGTCAGGTTTCAGGGCTTTCGCTGAGCAACACAGAGTTTCAGCTCCTTCCAAAGATGTTCTATTGGATTTAGGTCTGGAGACGGGCTAGGCCACTCCAGAACCTTGATATGCTTCTTACGGAGCCACTCCTTGGTTATCCTGGCTGTGTGCTTCGGGTCGTTGTCATGTTGGAAGACCCAGCCACGACCCATCTTCAATGCTCTGACTGAGGGAAGGAGGTTATTGCTCAAAATCTCACAATAACTGGCCCCATTCATCCTCTCCTTAATACAGTGCAGTCATCCTGTCCCCTTCACAGAAAAGCACCCCCAAAGCATGATGTTACCACCCCCATGCTTCACAGTAGGGATGGTGTTCTTGGGATGCAACTCATCCGACTTTTTCCTCCAAACACGACGAGTGAAGTTTAGACCAAAAAGTTCTACTTTGGTCTCATCTGACCACATGACTTTCTCCCGTGCCTCCTCTGGATCATCCAGATTGTCATTGGCAAACTTCAGACGGGCCTGGACAT
Organism: Staurois parvus; assembly: GCF_062004578.1. NCBI lineage: Eukaryota > Metazoa > Chordata > Amphibia > Anura > Ranidae > Staurois > Staurois parvus. The sequence goes on from NW_028318357.1 coordinate 1,145,200, forward strand.
GTGATGACTTGAGCAGGGGAACCTTCCGTGCAATGCATGATTTGAAACCATGACAACGTAGTGTTCTACCGACAGTGACCTTTGAAACTGAGGTCCTAGCTCTCTTCATGTCATTGACCAGCTCCTCCCTTGTAGTTCTGGGCTGATTCCTCACCTTTCTTATCGGTGATACCCCACAAGGTGAGATCTTGCATGGAGCCCCAGTCCGAGGGAGACTAACAGTCATCTTTAGCCTCTTCCATTTTCTAACAATTGCTCCAACAGTTGATTTATTTTCACCAAGCTGCTTGGCAATTGCCCCGTAGCCCTTTCCAGCCTTGTGGAGGTCCACAATTTTGTCTCTGGTGTCTTTTGACAGCTCTTTTGTCTTGCCCATGGTAGTAGTTTGCGTCTGACTGACTGTGGGGTGGACAGGTGTCTTTAAAGAGCTCAGACAGGTGCTACTAAGTTAGATTACTGAGTGGAGTAGAGGTGGACTTTTTAAAGACACAGTAACAGTTCTTTGAGAGCCAGAATTCTTGCTGTTTCTTAGGTGTTCAAATACTTATGTTCAGCAGTGCAAGACAAATTCTTTAAAAACCATACAATGTGATTCCCTGAATTTTTTTTTTTTAATTCTGTCTCTCTGAGTGGGAATGCACCTACAATGTGAATTTGAGACCCCTCCATGATTTCTAAGTGGGAGAACTTGCAAAATCACAGGGTGTTCAAATACCTCTTTTCCTCACTGTATATATTAGAATTGTTTTTCTTTTTTAATACAAACAATGGCAGCAATCAGCAACTTATGGCGGGAGTGCGGCGGACATTCTTACAGTGGGGGGGGGGGGGCTGTCTTGGGGTCACTGACATCCCCAGTGACACCAATACAGTGATCAGTGCAAAAAAAAAAAAACACAGACACTGTACTAATGGCACTGGGGAGGAAGGGGTTTACATTTGAAGGCAATCAAAGGGTTACCTGTGTGAGGGGAGTGTTTTACTAGTGGGGGGGGGTTGTGCTTCACTGTAACACACTGATCCGGAAGGCTCTGCTCAGCGTTCCGGATCAATGTACTCAAACTGACAGGGAGGAGAGCTGCAAATTCTGGTCTTCCAGTCACCTTCATGGACACAGGTGTATAAAATCATGCATCTAGGACTGCAGGCTGCTTCTACAAACATTTGTGAAAGAATGGGTCACTCAGGAGTTCATTGAATTCAACTGTTGCCACCTGTGCAATAAGTCCAACTGTGAAATTTCCTTGCTAATAAATATTCTACAGTCAACTGTTAATGGTATTATAACAAAGTGAAAGCAACTGGGAACAACAGAAACTCCACCACGAAGTGGTAGGCCATGTAAAATGACAGAGCGAGGTCAGCACATGCTGAAGTGTACAGTGCGTTAAAGTCGCCAACTGTCTGCAGATTAGCACAACAGTGTGTAGAGCACTTCATGGAATGGGTTTCCATATTCGAGCAGCTGCACACAAGCCTTACGTCACCAAATGAAATGCAAAGCGTCGGATGCAGTGGTGTAAAGCATGCCACCACTGAACTCTAGAGCAGTGGAGACGTTTTCTCTGGAGTGACGAATCATGCTTCTCTGTCTGGCAGTCTGATGTAGGTGTCTGGGTTTGGCAGTTGCCAGGAGAATGGTACTTGCTTGACTGCATTGTGCCAAGTGTAAAGTTTGGTGGAGGGGGCATTATGTAGTGGGGTTGTTTTTTCAGGGGTTAGGCTTGTCCCCTAAGTTCCAGTGAAGGGAACTCTTAAGATGTCAGCATACCAAGACATTTTGGTTAACTTCATGCTCCCAACTTTGTGGGAACAGTTTTGGGATGCCCCTGCCTGTTCCAACATGACTGTGCACCAGGGCACAAAGCAAGGTCCATAAAGACATGGAGGAGCGAGTTTGGGGTGGAGGAACTTGACTGGCCTGCACAGTCCCTGACCTCAACCCTATAGAACACCTTTGGGATGAATTAGAGCGGAGACTGTGAGCCAGGACTTTTGGTCCAACATCAGTGCCTGACCTCACAAATGTTCTTCTGGAAGAATGGTCAAATATTCCCATAGAAACACTCCTAATCCTTGTGGACAGCCTTCCCAGAAGAGTTGAAGCTGTTATAGCTGCAAAGAGTAGGCCAACTCAATATTGAACCCTATGTACTAAGACTGGGATGCCATTAAAGTTCATGTGCGTGTAAAGGCAGGCTTCCCAATACTTTTGGCCATATAGTGTAAATGGCAGGCCATTGGTGTGCAACACTGTATAAATAGAATACATTTTTAGTTCCATCTGATAGTCAACATCCGGCATACACAGGTAGTGTAGGAATTAAACCGTCTCACCCAGTATAGTGAAAGGAAGCAGAACAGTTCCATCTCTATGCCTCCTAAAGGTTCACAGGTAAAGCGATGAGATAAAAATTGTTAGGGTGCTGGGGACCCAGTATACGCACCATGTGCCGAACATGTTTTGCCTGCCGAGTGACTTTCTCAGAGGGCCTTGAAGGGCCTTAAATGCGCTTTAGAAATGCCTATAAAGGTTCTCATTTATCTAGGTCATGGTATAGCTAGTGGTAGTTAGTTATATTTAACTGGACTTGTTCTGTAATGTTGAAGATATTTTAAGCTTCTACATGTTTCTTGGCAAGCTATCAGAAGTCCACATGAATGTCACAAACTACTAGCTATTTAGCAATTTGATTTCATTTTAAGGTATTTTCCTAAAGTGAACATTTCTGTTCCTGCAGAATATAAATTGAGGATTAACGTTATAATCTGCTTCATCTGCTGTGTCAACCTACTCATTCTTTCCACAAATATGGAGCTTAAACAGGCTAAACATCTGTTACTTATATATGTGTTGATTTGTGAACAGTCAACAGCTAAGCCCTTCGTCTTTATATACTCTTAATATTTATTAAATATGTATATTTATTTATTTTAGAACAACGTGCTGTCCAGTCATATCCCCTTGATGAAACCACATGTCCCTGTGGCGTAACGCGTAGGGGAGGGGCTTTGTTGACATCACGACTCTAGGAGCATGAGACTGCATAGTAGCTAGACACCGATGACTGCTGCATGTATTAACCAATGCATACATTGGAAATATGACTGTGTGGATTTTTGTGGTGCGCTGAGGCACCTCTTAAATGTAAGTGTGTACTACTGGAAGTTGATTTTAAGATAATAGTTGACTTATTAGATTTATTAGTCTTTCAAAAGGTTACAGCACTATGTTTGGTGGTTTCTTTTTCCATATGCATGCTTGAGGAGGATTGCTTAGTGGAGTAGGAGCAACATAGGAGAGTCGTCCAGTATAAGGAGAAGGACTGAATCCATCTATTTTGGACCCTATATGAGATACACAAGCGTCATGTACCCCAAGTGAGAGTACACCCGATGGAGGGTATTCACAATATGTGATTGTATTTGGCACGAAGAAGTGGTGGAATATTTTCAGAAGCATTAATTATCAGAGTACTGGCATCATTAAGAAGTAACATTTGAAGTGGAAGTTGGGTAATGCACAAAGAAGATTGAAATTGAACTTTATCATAAATATTTTTAATTTTGTTATATTGGTTATTATATTTGTATGATTAGTACTGAAGCGCAGCACTTTGTGGAAAAAGTTTTGATCAGAAAGGTGGACTTCTCTTTTAAGTGAATCCATATTTATCTGTGCCCTGAAAAAATGCCTGTTCTACTGAAATTAAAGGGTAGCTATGTTACTACATTAGTATGGCTTTTTTTTTTTTTTCTTTTTCAACAAACAGCAGCAGTTGTATGCATGCACTGATATGTGTTGCCCACGCATGCTGCAGTACACTGAGATTTATTGTTGAACGCAGAACAGTGCTTGCTTTTTAGCTTCAAACAGCTCTATAGAATTGTTATGCGCTGCAGCACATTGTTATCAGAGCGTGTCAGATGTGCTGCTCTGCATGAAAATTCACCATGCTCTACTGTTTTTCAGTACACGCTAGCGCAGCGCTTTGTTGTTAACTGAAACCATAGTTGTGTTGCGAGTGCGTAGGGCTGTGTTTCCCAAAACAACTGGTGTGAGCAAGTCATTATGCATTGCTGTAGGCAAAAGAGGAATGCTTTAAGTTTTACATTTATACATATAGACTTGTTGGCATAACTTTAAAGTTTTCAAACTAAAATAGATCTTCCTGTTGTGAATGTATGGACAATGATAGTTCTTTGTATTGCTCGTAGTTCGCAGAAAGTTTTCTGTTGCTATATATGAATGCATTTCATCTGCTTGAATGCATTTTTCATTGTTCTTATGCTACATTTTATAGTGTACTGCTTGTTCTGGCTTCCCGATTAAAACACAATGTAGGTGGTATTTCAAAGATAGAAGTCTTTTACTTTTATAATATGCGTACATGGTATGGGTTACCAAATAGTTATAGAATGCTTTAAATTTTAAATCCAGCTTGCTTGGTCTCCAAATAAAAATACCCAGCCCCTGATATCAGTAAAAGTGAACAGCAGTTGTTTTTTAAAGTAGAAGCAGGGCCAAAGCTATTTTGGCCATACCTCTCCTGTAGGTCACAGGAGTACACTTTGTAATCCACTCCTGTGTCCCAGATTCGTCCAACAGCGGGCTAAAGTCTGCTGTTGGCTGACATCACTCAGCCAGTCCACACTTTGGAGGGATCCCGACTTTAATGTCGCGATTCACCCAGGTGCGTGACTGGAAGCTGGCTCAGGTTCCCAGTGTACCAATGAGTGCCTGAGCCAGCTGATCCTGCCCCCTCCACAGCCCAACGCTCCATTGAGAACTGGAGGGGCAGAGCCAAAGGCCAGTGACTGATAGTCACCATCTTATTTATTGAGTTTGCACTGACAAATAGGTATGAATGTGATGGTGGTAATACTGGGTCATTCACCAAGTCTAGCAGTGACAAATAATTCCCCAGCTGTTGAAGTGTTGGTTTGTTCTCTTGTTCTATAGTTAAATTAGAAGTTTAGACTATGCCATAGAACACCTTTTTAAATGTTGCCTCCCTATTTTCCTTCATACATTTTAGAATAAATTGCAATTGTGGTGGTAGTTCTGTTTTTTTTTGGGGGGGGGGGGGGGGTTTGTGGTTTTGTGACCACAAATCTGAGGGTCCTCTGTGCATTGTGCAGAGCTGATAACTAAGTTGAATTCCATAGAGCAGCACAGTTGCCCACCGGCATCCACTGGTTTTGGTGGTGGTCCCACTAGCTGCACATTATAAGGAGAAGACGGGGCTCTGTGGTCCCATGATGACATAGAAAAAGAAGGAAAATAGGTATTTCAACTGTAGTTATTTAATGTATGAAGGGAATTGGGGTGGCATTTAAAAGGTGGAGTATGTTATAGCTTAAATTTTTACCTTTTTAAAGTATATCTAAATTCAAGAGAAAATGTTTGATATATTGTAGATTACCGGTCCTTAGATGTGGTGACTGCATTTGGTTTTTCTCCTTTTTCTTCTTTGACCAGGTTCTTTTGTCAGTAACACATTTACTTTCCTAGGCTGATTGCTCCTGATAGAGCACACACTCATTTTGGTAGCAGAATTACCAATGTGGAATGTATGTTCCTTGCTAAAGAACATTATTTTTTATCAAGTTGTTATGAGTAAAGTTCTGCGTTAAAGGTTCTAATACTGAAGGGTTGGTGCCAGATACCACAGCGTGCCTTCAGAAGTCTTATGGTGTCCATGCCTCAGGGCAGTTTTTGTGGGAAAAGTGGGACCTAGTTAACATTAGGTTGGTGGTCCTAAAGTTATGACTGATCGGTGTATAGCTGAAACTCAAACTTGCAGTTTACGGATTTCCGTTCATAGCAGCCATACGTGATACTCATAAATGAGTCTTGGCATTTTCTGGTACCAGGTAGTACTGTCTTTGAAATTGCATTTTCTTCTTCTCTGGGGCTTATGTGGAATTACTAGAGATGAGCCGTTTTTGTTGCCTGTAGAAATTAACCTGCTTTAATTTTTGTACTTGCAGTTATATGGTAATGAAAATCTTTTTACTATGGGCTTCTTTTCAACTTATTTTAAGCCCTATATGGGTGTCTTGTATGCCATACATTTCTAAAATAATGCAAGTATTCGCCATACATTTAGACTGTGCAGGGAAACCGTCTGTAGAGTTTTAATAGCTGTCAACATGAGTTTAATGTTGATCTTAAGGACATTGCCTGGGGGGTTATCATCATACTGCATAGTTCTCTCCATTTTTTAAATGTCACTTTAGGTTTGCATTGCACAAAGCAAGACCTTATACTTGAATTCATCATAGAATGCTAAATGTTAATTGTGTGCTTCAATCAGTTCAAAATGGACCCTCTAGTAATGGCATGTTTGCTTCGCTTCAATTTTTTTTCCCTGTGGGACTGTGTCCTCAAGGTGTCACTAAAACAGATGTTTACTCGACATGGCATGGCTTATCCACTGGGATTCCTCTGATGCTTGCACTGAGACTGAAGTAAATCTGTAGCTTACTTTCATAGCTACAGCAGACCATCTGTATTAATATTCCAAAGCACTGTGGGTTAACTCTGTAGCTGCCTAAAATCTTTCACATTTAAAAAATGTCAGTGTACCATTTTGTGATATCCTCTGGATAAATTATTGCTATGCGTATACAATCAATAGCAGTCTTTGCGATTGTGAGCATATTTTCTTTCCATTAAAATGCACTACTGGCTAAATCTGACACTGTCTTTGAAAAAGTGAAATGTTATTCAGTGGTATTAGCATACCAATAATTAAAGTAGATCTAAACACAGCCCCTTGAACCTGAAGTAAACCTTAGTAGTATTTACAGTCAGGTCCATAAATATTGGGACATCAACACAATTCTAACATTTTTGGCTCTATACACCACCACAATGGATTTGATATAAAACGAACAAGATGTGCTTTAACTGCCGACTGTCAGCTTTATTTGAGGGTATTTACATCCAAATCAGGTGAACGGTGTAGGAATTACAACAGTTTGCATATGTGCCTCCAACTTGTTAAGGGACCAAAAGTAATGGGACAGAATAATAATCATAAATCAAACTTTCACTTTTTAATACTTGGTTGCAAATCTTTTGCCGTCAATTACAGCCTGAAGTCTGGAACGCATAGACATCACCAGACGCTGGGTTTCATCCCTGGTGATGCTCTGCCAGGCCTCTACTGCAACTGTCTTCAGTTCCTGCTTGTTCTTGGGGCATTTTCCCTTCAGTTTTGTCTTCAGCAAGTGAAATGCATGCTCAATCGGATTCAGGTCAGGTGATTGACTTGGCCATTGCATAACATTCCACTTCTTTCCCTTAAAAAACTCTTTGGTTGCTTTTGCGGTCTGCTTTGGGTCATTGTCCATCTGCACTGTGAAGCGGCGTCCAATGAGTTGTGAAGCATTTGGCTGAATATGAGCAGATAATATTGCCCGAAACACTTCAGAATTCATCCTGCTGCTTTTGTCAGCAGTCACATCATCAATAAATACAAGAGAACCTGTTCCATTGGCAGCCATACCTGCCCACGCCAGGACACTACCACCACCATGCTTCACTGATGAGGTGGTATGCTTAGGATCATGAGCAGTTCCTTTCCTTCTCCATACTCTTCTCTTCCCATCACTCTGGTACAAGTTGATCTTTGTCTCATCTATCCATAGGATGTTGTTCCAGAACTGTGAAGGCTTTTTTAGATGTCGTTTGGCAAACTCTAATCTGGCCTTCCTGTTTTTGAGGCTCACCAATGGTTTAAATCTTGTGGTGAACCCTTTGTATTCACTCTGGTGAAGTCTTCTCTTGATTGTTGACTTTGACACACATACACCTACCTCCTGGAGAGTGTTCTTGATCTGGACAATTGTTGTTGTGAAGGGTGTTTTCTTTACCAGGGAAAGAATTCATGGTCATCCACCACAGTTGTTTTCTGTGGTCTTTCGGGTCTTTTGGTGTTGCTAAGCTCACCGGTGCATTCCTTCTTTTTAAGAATGTTCCAAACAGTTGTTTTGGCCACGCCTAATGTTTTTGCTATCTCTCTGATGGGTTTGTTTTGTTTTTTCAGCCTAATGATGGCTTTCTTCACTGATAGTGACAGCTCTTTAGATCACATCTTGAGAGTTGACAGCAACAGATTCCAAATGCAAAAAGCACACTTGAAATGAACTCTGGACCTTTTATCTTCTCATTGTAATTGGGATAATGAGGGAATAACACACACCTGGCCATGGAACAGCTGAGAAGCCAGTTGTCCCATTACTTTTGGTCCCTTAACAAGTGGGAGGCACATATGCAAACTGTTGTAATTCCTACACCGTTCACCTGATTTGGATGTAAATACCCTCAAATTAAAGCTGACAGTCTGCAGTTAAAGCACATCTTGTTCGTTTCATTTCAAATCCATTGTGGTGGTGTATAGAGCCAAAAATGTTATAATTGTCTAGATGTTCCAATATTTATGGACCTGACTGTAGAAATGGCCATCTACAAACAGATACTTTATAGATAATTTCAGGCTTTTTATTCTTTGAATACATTATTTTCCTTTTCATTCTAGTTCTTCTCACAGTGGCCATTTTCACATGCTGGTTGTACCAAAGTTGATTGGTGGATCGACTTTGGTACAATCCGCCTGCCCATAGATGGCTTGAATCTCAGCTGGTGCCTGCTAAACCAGCCGAGATTCGAGCCATCTATGAAAGTACTGAATGTATTAATAAAAGAGACACTGGAACAGTTTTGAGTTGGTGGTGGAGCGCTGGACCTGAGAGTAGATAAAATTCATGCAATTTTAGGCAGCTCCCTGGCAATTGGGGTATCCCACTGGATCACTGGAGTGGTCTTTAGGATGCACCACAAAGCTTGAATGAGTCCAGCAAGAAGAGAATTATATGCGACATGGAATCAAAAAGCCAAACTACAAAGGGTGTTCAAGTCAAACTGGGACTTTTAATTTTACAGGTATAGAAGGGGGTGCTAGCATGGCGGTACTACACTCAGTAGTAAGTGGCAAGTGTGTCCTATTACTGATAGCCGGTGCACATGTCGCGGGACAGGCCAGAGACCGTTAATCAAAATGGCAGATAGCAGTGTTAGAGCGTGCATGGAACAGCATGTGTCGATTAAGTTTCTTGTGAATTAAGGTGTAAAACCCATGGATATCTACAGAAGATTTAAAGCCCAGTACAGTGATGAGATGCTCATCCACAGTAAGACATTTGAATGGTGTAACCATTTCAAAGATGGCCGTACATCCATCTGTGAATATCACAGCTGTGGTGGTTCCCAGCCCACATCAGTCATACCTGTGAACATTCAGCCTGTGGAACTTCTGATCCTGGATAATATACTCATAACCTGTCGGGAAATTGCACAAGAGACAAATGTTTCTCTGGAAATGGTGAACACAATGATCATGAAGTGAAATGGGCTGTTCTAGGATGGTTCAGGCGTAGTGACAAATCTTTCTGTGTCAAAGCTTTACAGGCATTAATTAAAGTGTATAAATGTAGCAGGGGAGTATGTTGAAAAATAAATGTAGCTTCCACTCCTTGAAATTTTATTTTATAAATGCAAAAGTCCCAGTTTGACTTGAACACCCCTTGTATTTTGGGGTCTCTAAACTCCCCCTTTATCAGGGCTAAAAGGCAAGATGACCTTAACTGTTACAAGCCAAGTATCTAAACCTACAAATTCTGAGTAATACCATACTGACAGATAAGCAGTATGTATACTAGAGAGTACGGTAGTGGGATTGCATCGTGTACAGTTCTTTTGATCTTATTAAAGCTTTAAGAAGCTCTCATCCTAATATTCTTAATACCTGTTTTGTTTAACAAAAGTTTGGGTTATTGAGTTGCTCATTTGAATCCTTTTTGTTGCTGCATTTAGACATTTGCACAGAAAATGCTGTTATACATGTCTTCTTTGGGGATTTGAGTGCATACACTTCAGAGATGCTTTGCTTTTTTTTTTCATGTGGAAGTTGTTCTCTGATTATTCTGGTGATTCCTGCTGGTCAGTATTCTGGCTGGCACTGGGATTTATTTGTGGATGAGTCTTAGCTGTGACCTCCTTATCTCTCTTGGTATGTGCCATTTATTGGTTAATAAATAAAATAAACTGAGTTATATGTACTTACCTATAATCCTTTAAACACCGGCTTAAATTTCAGATCGGGCTGACTACAGGATTGCATCCTTAAATGTCAAGGAAGTGACAAATGTAGAATAAATGAATCAAAATTCTATCTAAATCCCACCTTTTTTCAAATAATTCAGTTTATTGCGAAGTGTCTGCATGGCATCCTAAAAAAGGATATTTTTATAATATTGAACATAATGCAATGCAGTTACAATGTGTCATTCCCACATGTATAATCTATTTTATTATAGGAAATCTTTCACTGATGAATGCATACATCTATCCAGGGCATTTATTTCTTAAAAAATAGGTGCATGAACTCAACCGTGACCCCCCCCAAGCCCCTTTCCCCCCCCAAGCCCCTCCCCCCCCCACACACCCTCCAAACAGCATCAAATAGTGGGCGTGGGCAAATTTCACTATCAGTGGGGGTCCTTAAGGGGCATTAAATACCAGGAGTGCATTACATACAGAGTGCAGAGTTCAGTGGTGTGCACTACACACCCACACAGCCACACAGTGCTACACACCCACACAGTGCACAGTTTGGGGGTTATACACACTGAGTGCAGAGTTCAGGGGTGTGCACTACACACACAGTGCAGAGTTCAGTAAACAGTGTGTGTTAATTCTTAAAAAAAACTTTGTTGACATACAACTGGACCTGTTCTGCATTGTTGGACATTACGCAACTCTAAAAGCCAAAAAAGCTACTTCGATGAGTAGCACAACATCTTTTAACATTACAGAACCAGTACAGTTGAATGGACTAACTACTACTAGCAATACTAAGGCCTGGATAAGCGAAAACCTTCCAGTGCAAACCTACCGTCGGCTTTGTTCATTTTGCAAGTGTTTTGCTTCAAATGTATCCATTGCTTAATCTGGTTAAGTAAAATGTTATGTGAAAGCAAAGATAAGTGAAATGTAGTTGAAGTATGCTTTGTCTATTGTGATTTTTTTTTTTTTTGGGAAATCTAACCATAACTGGGCACCTGTTCTTTTTGCGTGGATAAAAGAGGTTGAATTTTTATGCTGCATTGCGCCATTGGCTGTACAAAGTAGAAGATTCAGGCTAGTTCTGCTGACATGAAGTTCAAGTGAAGACCTGCAGACATCTCAAAACTATGTATAAAGTTCAGTTCCTTCACACAATGCCTGTAGCAACCTCCAAGCTCCACCATATTACCCAAAAGATAGGCAAAGCTCCAGCAATTCCTGGTAGTACTAAAGCTTGTCCAAGGTTTCTTTTCTCTTGCACTTTCCTATTGGCCAGTGATCCTGCCCATAATAATAATTACATAAGAATGTGTGGGAGAGCGTGTGCAAGTGTTGACACTACCAGCAAGTTTCAATACATTGCCCATCAGAATGATCTGGTATTTATAGCATGGTGGTAGCGCTGGCTGGCTGCAACAAGCATGTGCATTTATACCAGACAACAGTTTTTTTTGGTGGAGATTTGTTTTTGTAAAGCTGACCAATAAATACACTGCTATATTCAAACTGTTTTACTTGACAAAGCATTTTTAATTATTTGCAGCCCCCCTTATCATAACATTCCTGTCAGAGAGCACAGCCAGAGCCGTGGCCACTACTGCAGCAGCATAGGTTTGGCAGGAACACAGGATCAAAACATTGTCCCAGATTTCTGAATAGACAATGAAACATTTTATTATGCAGGAAATATTAGGAAAAGATCAGTGTCCCTTTGTGTTAGATCTTTTTTTTTTTTATTATAAATAGCCTCTGCTATATTAATATCATTCAGAGTTTTTGTACTATTTCTTAATAGTATTATGGATTTTATTGCATGTATTTTAAAAAATATTTGGCTTTAGGCACCAAATGACTCATACGTCTTCATTGTAGTTTCCCAATGTAATATGATTTCTCTATATATCAGGTCCTACTGTGTTGATGTAGTTTTGAATTATTACGGCCTATATAACAGTACAGGGTGTTTGAGTAAGCATCTAGCAGCACGACTCTATATCTATTTGTGTGTATGTGTTTATTTGCTTGCAAGGGAATTATTTTAGTAATGTCTGTGATTCACTGCAATAATCCGCACATAGGGACAATCTAGGCAAGTGGTCCTCAAGGTTTTTTTGTATCAAGGACCGCTGTAAGTTGCAGATGTGGTGAGCCACCTAGAGTTAATTTGGAAAATATGTTTCTTTTTTAAATGTGATTAAAAAAAACTGATTTGCTCACAAGAAAACATCAATGTACCTTTTGGCAGATTTCTTGTGCCTTAAATACCTGTTATGTCAGGTTGCATCTTTTAGCTGGTATTCCATATACAGGTACTTGCACCCACCAGAGAGAACCGTTTCTCCTCTACAGAAGATATTTTTACACATTGCATGCAGTAATGCTAACATGAGAGCTTTTGGCCTACAGCCTCCAAAATTGATGGGAGACCTGACTTGGAATGTAAAGAAAAGTTGGTATGCCAAATGTATATTTGTTTCAGAGGAGTATACTTGCAGGATATCTCACTTACAAGTTGACCTCAATGCACTGTTTAATTGGGCAACTGTGGCAAATACCTCTACCTCTAAACTCTTAGAACGCCTTGTCTACAATCGCTTGAGCTCCTACCTTACTGACAGCAACTTTCTTGACCCTTTACAGTCCGGCTTTCACTCACTACACTCCACTGAAACTGCCCTACTAATACTCACGAATGATTTACTAACTGCTAAAGCCAATGGCCACTCCTCCATACTCTTACTACTTGACCTTGTTGCCAATCCCCTCCTCCTAAAAAAAAAAAAAAAAAAAAAAAAACTCCACTCTCTTGGCGTCCGAGATACGGCTCTCTCCTGGTTCTCCTCCTACCTATTGCAGCGCACCTTCAGTGTTACCCATAACTCTCTCTCCTCCTCTTCACTCCCTCTTTCTGTAGGGATCCCTCAAGGTTCTGTCCTTGGACCCCTTCTCTTCTCCATCTACACCTCCTCCCTTGGTCACTTGATAAACTCCCATTGCTTCAAGTACCCTCTCTATGCTGATGACACACAAATCTATCTGTCTAGCCCTCACCTCACCCCTTCAGTCTCCTCTTGCATTACTAACCTACTAAGAGACATATCAGCATGGATGTCACTCCATTTCCTCAAACTAAATATTTCTAAAACTGAGCTCATACTGTTCCCTCCAGGCCATGCTTCCTCCCCTCCATCAAGATCAATATTACACCCACCAATCCCTCCCCTCATGCTAGGTTACTAGGTGTAATCCTGGACTCCCATCTGTCCTTTCAGACCCAAATCGAATCACTGTTCAAAGCTTGTAGACTTCACCTCCATAACATCTCCAAGATACGCCTGATTTTAACCACTGAAACCACTAAGCAACTTATTCACTCCCTTATCTCGCCTTGACTATTGTATCTCTTCCTCATTGGCCTACCTAATCACAGGCTATCCCCTCTTCTTCATTCTATCATGAATGCTGCTGCCAGACTCCTCCACCTTACCCAACTGTTCCATGTCTGCCATCCCTCTCTGCCAATCCCTCCACTGGCTTCCCATTGCCCAACGAATAAAATTCAAAACATTAACAATAACGTATAAAGCCATTTATAACTCTGCCCCCAATTACATCACCAATCTTGTCTCCAGATTTCACCCAAACTGTCCTCTCTGCTCCTCGCAAGACCTCCTGCTCTCTAGCTCCCTTGTCTCCTCCTCCCATGGTCGTCTCCAGGACTTCTACAGAGCCTCCCCATCCTCTGGAACTCTCTACCCTAATCTGTCTGACTGTTGCCTACTCTGCCCACTTTTATGCGATCTCTGAAAACCCATCTCTTCAGGGAAGCCTATCCTGCCTTTAGCTTATACCAAATCTTCTATTTCTCCCATCAGTTCATTCCTCACAGTCATTACCTTTTTGTACCACTAACCCCTCCCTCCTAGATTGTAATCTGCAAGGAGCAGGACACTCCTAACCCTCTTGTATTGAACTGTATTGTTGCTGTATTGTCTCCCTTTATATTGTAAAGCGCTGAGCAAACTGTTGACGCTATATAAATCCTATGTAATAATAATAAAATGAGGTTAATGGGTGGGGGTCAGCAACCTGTAGATTGCGGTCTACCAGTAGATCGTGGCCACATATGCCGATACCTCTTCTGTAGTGCTAGCTCTTGTCCCATGTAAAGTGATGCCAACTGGAAAAGAGGTTTGGGTAAACAGCAGTGCATTAGTATGAAAGCAGCACCTCTTCTCCTGGTTAGCGGTCTCCAGGGTGGTGCCATCTGCAGGAATGAAGAGATACACTGTGAATAATAGTATAGGGCTGCTTTCACACTGATGCGCTGCGGTTTACCCACACTGCGGGTGCAGTGCAGTGTACCTGCAGCTTTTCTGTGGGTTTACTGCGTTTCCTGAATCCTGAGGGTTTGGTGCCCTTTCAGAAAGCTCACCAAAACTCCTGAATGCTGGAGTTTTGGTGCGCTTTCAGAAAGGGCACATAACCTGTGGGATATAATAGAAGTATATGGCAAACCACAGCTAACACTGGAAAGTCGCAGATACACTGTGTTGCACATGTGGTGCAGGTAAACCACAGTCTGTGAAATAATCAGCCTTATAGGGGGCTCAGAACAGTAAGGGTTAATTTACATTTGCAGTTTGAGGGGTGGTAAAACCTCATAGTTAAGGTGTGTTTTTTTTTTTTACCACCTCCTGCCCCAACTGCACCCTTTTTTGGGTGCAGGGGTATACTGTTGAGCTTCGACGAACAGTCTTTTATATGCTTGTTCCAGCTCCCATTCTTGTGTAACTATAAAGTCCAAGTTGCTTCTCAATCCAAGCTCACTGGGAAGTTCAATCTCCCTAAAATCTCGGATATTCTCTCATCTTCACTCTGCTGAACTACCAAAATGTGGATCTTCCTGAAGTGTCTCAAATATCAATCCCAAGCCGCCGTAGTCATAGTCTTCTATGGGATCGCTGTTCTTCAGCCCTGGACATATTTGGGTAGCATACCATTGCAGTGCCTGATAACCATCATCCAGCACCATTTCTGTGTGGACCAGCCTTTACAGCAACATCAGCCATTCCTCCGGAGGATGCTGTCCTATGAATGGTATACGCAAGTCGAACTGCAGCCAGTACATATCAAAGAATGCATGGAAAATCTTTCCATAATAGTCTTGCATCACTTGGAGAGCCATCATCCAGAGCTTTTGGCTGATCGCGTCTCTCAATTCCAGCATGTCCTGGGCAGAACCAGGCTCCCCATACTGGGCGATATTCTCTTGCATTCGCCACTGCAACTCCACTTGCATGGTGACTGGGTCTGAAATACTACTTCAGTATCACCCGACACTGGGTCCCAGTGGTGGATTGGATGTGCCAGACTGCAGGAAGCATCCCACCGCTTGCCACCAAATGTGACAGAACGCCTGTCACCCCGATTGGGTGATTCCATCATAGAACTATCTCACTGCTGGGACAAAGGTCCAAGGTATTATAGCTGGGCATCGTCCCCAAGACTAGGATAGTGTATATGGAGGTTTGTTTCTATTTGTGTGTGTTTTTTTCTTTGTTGAATGAACTGGATGGACTTGTGTGTTTTTTTTTTTTTTTTTTTCAACCAGCTTTAACTATGTAACTTCGTGCATGCATAAAAGTTATACATTCTGATTACCTTTAATAGTATCTGTGTTGGTTTACAATTTGTCATTAGAGGTTTCTCAAATGAACTGAATGTTGTGAAATTTTTAGTAATGGTCTCCTTAGGGAATTTGTAGAAATAACCCTCCTTTTTTTTGTGTGATTTTTGTTTTTCTTTTCTTTTCTAAGGGAGCCATATTTTTGGAAGGTGTCACAGTAAAACATGTTAATCAGATAACGACTCAACCAAAACTTGGAGAAGTACAGAGGAAGTGTCAACAGTTAAGCTCCTGGGAAGGGTATGCAAAGCTTTCTTTCTTTCAGTCGATGGGCTATTTAATGGAAAAATTTAATCTTTACAATACTGTCCACATCGCACGTTGATTTGAAATGGCTCTTATCTTTTGTACATTTTAGTCGTGTTTTAACCCGCGCTGACGTCCGTTGACATACATTTCTTTATCGTACATCACAGGACAAAGAGCAGGCTATTCATGACTGAGTTATGTTGCACCTATAGGTGAATGGACACTGGCTGACTAATCAGAGAGGAAGTCCTCCCCTATATAACCCCTCCTACATAGGAAGTACTTCAGTTTTTTCACCAGTGTCTGTAAGGTGGATGGTCACTGAAGTGTTGCATGTGGTCCTGGAGCATACCTGAAGGTCCAGAACGGTTCCATTTTAGAATCATGGATTTTAATCTGATCCATTTGGAAAGTTGTTAGTCATAATGGATGGTACCCGAGCCTCACAGAATAAGGAGGTTAATCCTGTGGGTTTTGCCTGTAATGCAGCCTTACGGCGCTGGACCCTGTATAACAGAACCCTGTGCAGTATAATACTGACCAAGGTGTTGTCCGGCGGGGTGCTGTACAGGTCCGAGGCAGCGGTCCCACATTGTGTCAACAGAGCCCTTGAAGGTCTGCATGACAAAGCCCTCTGTGGTGGGTGAAGGTTGGACTCCTGTTATTATTCAGGGTCCTTCAACGGGAATGGTAAGTTTACATTTGCAGTATTTCTTTGAAAAATCTGACTGGTCATTCTCCTGGTGGCCACTTAAGCTAGTGTGCTGTTTGGTGTGGCCAGGCCATGCTGTGTGTGTCTATAAAAGAGTATTGGGATGCAGTTTTTTCCTCCAGTCAGTAGAGACCGTGGGACCGCTCTCTATAGTTTACACTTGTGCAGTGGAGGCAGGGAGTAGATGGGTGACCATTTTAGCTTGTGTTTGTAGTCACATATGGCTTTCAGTTTGTGAGACTCCTTAAAGGTAGCAGAGACACAGAGCAGTCTATGGCTGGATGATGGTGTGTATTTACTTTGGGGGAGTTGCATGACCAGACAGAACATTATACACTGCATTAGCCAGTGTAATCCTGGGGGGCTTGTACAACGGTTTTTGATACACCCCTGCAGGGGTATCAGTGGACACAAAGAAACTGAGTCTCCAGAGTAGCTTGCATTTGACCTGCAGTTGCTTATGTTTAGCTGCACTGAAGCAACATGGAGGCTGCATTCAGGCTGTGTTTGATACATACAGTGCTCAGCATAAATGAGTACACCCCAACAGATTTGTCAGAAAACCTTTACTTTCTTTTCAGAATCAACATTTTCTATGGGACACTATACTACAAAATACTTCCACAAATGCAGGCTATTGATTTCAAACAAGATTTGTTAATTTGCACACGCAAAAATGAATACACCCCAATGAAAGTCTTAGGCGCAAAGCTAAATTTTAGACAAAATCCTAATTAACAAGAATTCAACTACAGGTGAGTCTAATTGTTCATTAAACAGGTGTCTAGCAGACAGTTGATTATAAAAGGGCCTTTACAAAGAAAACCCCTTCCCCTTTCATGCCGTCAGCAATAGCACCACATGAAAGAGAAATGTCACAAGGCCTGAGAAAGAAAATAATTTCTTTACAGAAGAAAGGTGAAAGCTACAAGAAGATCAGAAAAGCTTTACTTATCAGTCAGAATACTGTAGCAAAAGTGATACAATTATTTGACAAAGAAGGAACTACAACCATGTCCAGGCCGTCCATGGAATATAACACCTTGACAGACCCGTCTTCTGATGAGAATGGTTGAAGAAAATAGACATGCAAGTTCACTGCAGTTCGCTAAATAAGTAGAAAGCTAAACAGGGGTGTTTGTTTCCCGTGACACAATATGGTGTACATTTCAGAGGAATGGCATGCATATGAGGGTAGTCCACAAAGGAAGCCTCTCTTAAAGCCCATGCACAAAAAAGCCCACCTAGAATTTGCCAGGGCCCATGCTGAAAAAGAAGACTACTGGGACTCTGTACTCTGGATGAGACCAAGATAACTGTTTTTGGAACTGATAGCTTCAAAACTATGGCGTTGCAAAAGGTAATGAGTTCAAAGAAAAATGCATGGTGCCTACCTGGTGGTGGCAGTGTCCTCCTGTGGGGCTGCATGAGTGCTTCTGGTGTCAGAAGCTGCATTTCATTGATGGTATCATGAATTCACAGATGTACTGCTCTATATTGAAAGAGAAGATGCTACCATCACTCTGTGCCCTTGGTCGTTGTGCACTTTTCCAACATGATAATGATTCAAAACCCACATCTAAGGCCACTTGCATTTCTGAAAAAAAAACAGGGTGAAAGTGATTCCGTGGTAAAGTATGTCTCCTGATCTGAACCCAATCGAAGACCTATGGGGAATTCTGAAGAGGCCAGTTGAGCATCATTCTACATCCAGCATCCATGCTCTAAAAGAGGTCGTTCTTGAAGAATGGAAAAAGATAGATGTTGCAATATGTCACCAACTTGTTAATTCCCTGCCTAGAAGGCTTGGTGCTGTACTTACAAATCATGGAAGTCATACAAAATACTGGATGTAGTTGCTTTGTTGTGGGTTGTATTTATTTTTGCATCAATTAACTTGTGTAAAACTGAAGATTTTATAATCGAAGTTATATTCGAAACCTTAATTTCATGTAATGCGCTAAACCAATGTTCTATAACAAATGTTTTATAATGTTTTGTCAACATTTTGGAAATTGTTCTTGTGTTCATTGAGATATTGACTAAAATCATACATTTCAAAAGGGGTGTACTCATTTATACTGAGCACTGTATGTGTTTTGCCTAGCATTTAATTTTGACGCAGCTCTTTGGAACAATATGCTTCTAGAAAGCAGGACAGTTGCAGCACTGTATTACATTATTGCATGCATACCTGCATATTTTTTTTTAACTCTATATTGAATAAACTGCATTTGCAAATGCGTGCTTAATGCATAGGCTGCAGCCGTGCTCGTGTATTTGATGCATAGGCCGCAGCCGTACGCCCGCAGCCGACGCATAGGCCGCAGCCGTGCGCCCGCAGCCGACGCATAGGATGCAGCCGTGCGCCCGCAGCCGATGCATAGGCTGCAGCCGTAGTATGCATAGGCCGCATACCTATACTTGCATGAACTGCATAAATTAGTTACTCACACACATACTTACATGCCTATGTAGCTGCATGCTTGGTTGCCTGTGCGATCGCATAACAGTAGACCAAGATGGCTATGGACCTATATCCCTGCGGGACTTCATAGTTAGGTGACAATATAGTTGCTGCCTTTTTTTTTACTTAAAGGTTCCCAAAAGAGGGAGGCAGCCAAGAGGCCGGTACACCGTCCTAGGGTCCAGTGGACTCGAGGAAGGGGGGGGTAATCTGGCGGTGTTTGCAATTCACGGTAAACCAGTGGTGTCAGGAGTATCTGGGCCACTGTGTTTGTCTGGCATTGCATTTATTCCTGGTGGCATAGCTGCAGTGAACTGCGGCCGCATTGCCCTGTACGCACCTGATCTTGTCTGAACTTTGGAATCTAATCAGTGTCAGCCCTGGTTAGTACTTGGAGGGCACACTGCCTGGGAATACCAGTTTTTTTTAAAGCTTTTCCCCTTCAGAGTCTGAGATGGCTGTGTTTTGAGAAGAATCTCGGGCAGAGGATACTAGAGCAGTCTCTGAGGTGGTTTGAGACACTCGACAGGTTCGCAGGCTCAAAATCAAACAGGAGTGTGAGTTATATCTTGTATCTCAAGGGGTTCTGTGACTGCAATAGAGAATCACCATTTTTTTTTTAGCTGCAGAAGGGGTCATTTTCCTTCCAGTAATATGGAAGATAGTAACCATTGTTGCCAGTCTCTCTGGTTGGGGCACAAATTTAAAGGTGGCTACAGTTCAGGGGACTTTGTCTCCAAAGGAGTGCATACTGCCCATCAGCGTCTTGGAACTTCAGGCAGTAAGCCATGAGCTGGATTATTGGACGAACCCTTTGCACAGGTTGTGGTCAGGGTTCAGTTCGACAATGCCACGGCAGTGGTGTATATCAACCACCAGGGCAGTGCCAGGAGTCATGCGGTTCAGGAAAAGGTGAACCACATTCTGTCTGGGGCAGAACATCATGTGCTCTCTGTCGGCAGTACATATTCCAGGTATAGGAACCTGGCAGGGTTTTTTTTTTCTCCCAGAGGTTAGCGTCTGATACTGGAAGAATGGTCCCTGCATCCTGTTCTCAGCGATCTGCCAGCGTTGCAGAACTCTGGATGTGGATCTACTTACTTCCAGGTTGTACAACGGGTTAGACAAGTTGTGCCCAGAAATCAAATCCTTCGTTTTGGTGGCTTCTTTGGTTACTATCACTTCAGCAGGAAGAATGTCAAAGCTGGCAGCCCTTTCATGTAAGGAGATGTTCTTGGCATCGTGATAGGGTGATGTTGCGTCCTCATCCATCATCTTGCCTAGAGTGCTTTTTTGGTTTTCACATAAATCAGGACAGTGTCTTGACTTTTTTTTTCCTAGTCAACAGTTGGTAGGGGAAAGAGCACTGCATACTCTGGATGTAGTTCACGTAGTCAGGATTTACTTGAGTTGGTGGCACAGGTCAGGAATCCTTCTTTGTGCTGCCAGAAGGGCCCAGAAAGGGCAGGTGGCATCCAGGTCAACTATTTTCCATTGGATCTGACAGTTAATCATTCAAGCCTATAGTTTGAAGGTTAAGTCTCACCTTTTCTGGTGAGAGAGCACTCTACCAGGATTGTGGGGGCGTCTTGGGCTTTCCGCCATCAGGCGTCAGTTGCTCAGGTTTTCAAGGCCACTACATGGTCTTTGGTCCATACATTTACAAGGTTCTACCAGGTGGATGTCAGAGCGGAGTTGGATTCTGCCTTTTACCGCAGCATATTACAAACTGCTGGGTAGGTCCTGAGGGATTATTGGCGGTGGCTATCATGGTGTTACCCTCCCCTCAAAATTTCTTTATTGCTTTAGGACATTCCACATAGTCATAAATAGCCTGCTCTGTGTCCTGTGATGTATGGTAAAAAAAAATTGGATTTTTTTCTACATACTTACCTGTAAAATCCGTTTCTTAGAGTACATTACGGAACACAGAGGTCCCTCCCCTCTTTCTGGAATTTCCTTGCTTGTTACAAAAACTGAAGTACTTCCTGTGTAGGAGGTTTTAAATAGGGGAGGACTTAATCCGATTGGTCAGCCAGTGTCCATTCGCCTATAGGTGGCATATAACCCATATAGTCATGAATAGCCTGCTCTGTGTCCCATGATGTATTTCAAGAAATGGATTTTACAGGCAAGTATGTAGAAATAAATCCAATTTTTGATCTCCGTTGACATACATTTTGCATTTTAACGCAGCGCAATGCAACGTTATGGTGTGAATAGGACACATTGGAAATTATTGTTTTTCAGATGTCCTTCTGTTGATCTTTGTTTTACAGCTGCTAAGCCCTGCATGCATACTGACTAGCTGCACTCAGTGCACCATTTACATTTCTGGTGAGCCTACCATAGTTTGCAGGATGATATATGCCCAGTCCCTATCACTTTTCAGAACCATACAGTACTGATTTAGTCTAAAAGTTAATTTCTTTGCAAAAAATAGTTATATTCTGTATGTGTGTGTATGTGTGTATATATGTATATGTATATATATATAATACAGTTTGTGAGTTTTTTAATGTTATTAAACCCAAATGATGAAAAAACAAACAAAACTTACATCACATTTACGTCTTTTTTTTTTTTTTCACATCACGTTTTTTTTTTTTATTTATTTATGTATTTATTTACACAGTACAGTGTCTGTTTTTTATTCGTATCAACACTTCCATTTTTGGTGACTTCTATTACCATGAGCACGCAGCATACACGTGTTTGTTTACATCCATTTCTTTAGCCCTCTGCATCATAATATTAGACCCTGGTCGCACTGGGTCATCGCATGCCAAGTTGCACCCTATTGTCTACAATTAGAGTGGTCATATCGGTGTGGTTCCGACTTGGTCAGAACCGCACCGATTTCTAAAGAAGTACATGCGATTGGTGCAATTTGTATAGACATCTGTGTCAGATGTCTTGCAAATCGCATCTGAAATCGGCATTTCTCCCGACATTAAAATTGTGAGACTTCACTGTAAGGCACACGATTTCATAGTCTGGCTTGATGTGACCCCGGGGTGTTAGGAATGTGAGACCAGCAATGTAAACAACCCCACTTTTTTAAACTATAATTATGACCATTTTTAAAAATAAACCTTAATTGCACATATTGTAACATTGTCTATTGTCTGGTATAATTTACTAACATGGTTGCTCATCGTGCATAAACATTAGCATTTTGCATGCAGTACATTGTGGGACATACTACAAGGCATGGGGGATTGTGTGCATGCTCCCTCACTGGAACTAAGGGGAAAGTGCTGCATCACAAAACGGAGTGTTGGAATTTCAGAAAAATACATTACATTTTTTTTTTTTTTTAAACAAGCGTGTAATGCAACTTTAAGCATTAGCACTTAGGCTAGGTCCACATCTGTGTGGGTGGTGCCACTGCGGATCCGCATGAAAATCTGTACAGCCACACCACCCACACAAAGAAATGCGGACCTGCGGACGGGTGCCATTTGTTCTAATGGCATGCTGCCCGCACTGCAAAATGCAACCATACTGGGAACCGAGGTTCCCATGCGGGCTTTGTTTTCAGAAGTGCAGGGACTTCTTCTCTACGTGGCACGGGAGTCCATTCAAATGAATGGGCTTTCGTGCCCACGCATAACGCGGCCTGCACGGCCGCATACATGTGAACCAGGGCTTAAGTTCTAAAATATCACACTTTATCAGTCCCGAAATCTAAACATCCTACAATCCACACTAACTGCACTGGAGTGCAATGCTGAATGTACAGTCAGGTCCATAAATATTGGGACATCGACACAATTCTAACATTTGTGGCTCTATACACCACCACAATGGATTTGATATGAAACGAACAAGATGTGCTTTAACTGCAGACTGTCAGCTTTAATTTGAGGGTATTTACATCCAAATCAGGTGAACGGTGTAGGAATTACAACAGTTTGCATATGTGCCTCCCACTTGTTAAGGGACCCAAAGTAATGGGACAATTGGCTTCTCAGCTGTTCCATGGCCAGGTGTGTGTTATTCCCTCATTATCCCAATTACAATGAGCAGATAAAAGGTCCAGAGTTCATTTCAAGTGTGCTATTTGCATTTGGAATCTGTTGCTGTCAACTCTCAAGATGAGATCCAAAGAGATGTCACTATCAGTGAAGCAAGCCATCATTAGGCTGAAAAAACAAAACAAACCCATCAGAGAGATAGCAAAAACATTAGGCGTGGCCAAAACAACTGTTTGGAACATTCTTAAAAAGAAGGAATGCACCGGTGAGTGGATGACCGAAGAATTCTTTCCCTGGTGAAGAAAACACCCTTCACAACAGTTGGCCAGATCAAGAACACTCTCCAGGAGGTAGGTGTATGTGTGACAAAGTCAACAATCAAGAGAAGACTTCACCAGAGTGAATACAGAGGGTTTACCACAAGATGTAAACCATTGGTGAGCCTCAAAAACAGGAAGGCCAGATTAGAGTTTGCAAAACGACATCTAAAAAAGCCTTCACCGTTCTGGAACAACATCCTATGGACAGATGAGACAAAGATCAACTTGTATCAGAGTGATGGGAAGAGAAGAGTATGGAGAAGGAAAGGAACTGCTCATGATCCTAAGCATACCACCTCATCAGTGAAGCATGGTGGTGGTAGTGTCATGGCGTGGGCATGTATGGCTGCCAATGGAACTAGTTCTCTTGTATTTATTGATAATGTGACTGCTGACAAAAGCAGCAGGATGAATTCTGAAGTGTTTCGGGCAATATTATCTGCTCATATTCAGCCAAATGCTTCACAACTCATTGGACGCTTCACAGTGCAGATGGACAATGACCCAAAGCATACTGCAAAAGCAACCAAAGAGTTTTTTAAGGGAAAAAAGTGGAATGTTATGCAATGGCCAAGTCAATCACCTGACCTGAATCTGATTGAGCATGCATTTCACTTGCTGAAGACAAAACTGAAGGGAAAATGCCCCAAGAACAAGCAGGAACTGAAGACAGTTGCAGTAGAAGCCTGGCAGAGCATCACCAAGGATGAAACCCAGCGTCTGGTGATGTCTATGCGTTCCAGACTTCAGGCTGTAATTGACTGCAAAGGATTTGCAACCAAGTATTAAAAAGTGAAAGTTTGATTTATGATTCTTATTCTGTCCCATTACTTTTGGTCCCTTAACAAGTGGGAGGCACATATGCAAACTGTTGCAATTCCTACACTGTTCACCTGATTTGGATGTAAATACCCTCAAATTAACGCTGACAGTCTGAAAACCTGTTAGAACACATAGAAATCTCCACACACATTAGTTTTCCCTAAAAGCATGAAACATCTTATTTATTTATTTTTGGTATGGATGTGTTGACGTGTGACACCTATGTATACAACCACACTTTGGTAAAAGTTCATATTGGGAGAATAAACTTCTAAAACTAGATTTCGCTTTCAATTCATAAACAGTTTGAATCTATAAAGCATAGGTAAATAAATTACAACCTGTTGACTAAGAATAAAGTTCCCAAAATGTCTAAAAAGAACTGTTAAATAGACAATATTTTATGTCTTTGTTCCCCAAAATATAAATCCATATTTGCATACATATTACTTTGCATGTCCATTTACACGCAGAAAGATTCAAAATAATTCCTAAATGTTTGCACACAGCATGTAAATGATTTACCCTGAAGTCTGTCATTATTAACTGATATGGTGTGTGGCATTCCTTATCAACATTCTCCGAGCAAATTAGACACTATACACATTTGCCATGTAATGTATTATGCTTATAGCAATCACATATTATAGGATGGAAATGTCATTCATACAAGCATGATTTAATTTTTCTTCCCTACTTTATTAAGAAAAATAAAAGTAAAACAAATGTCTTCCAGATCTGGGTTCCCTGGAGCACAGCCTGTATCCATGGACAGAACGAATCTCAAATTTCTTGAGCAGAAGTCATATAAAGTGAGCTGGAAAGCAGATGGTACCCGGTAAGTGGATCTGCTACATGAAATCTCTGAAGCAGTAAATATAGCTCTTTATGGTGATAACCATTTCTAACAGGGAGGTTTGCAATTTCAGATATATAATTTTTTGTGAGTCTACATATGTTTCTTATGTATAGAACCAAGAGCCACAATTCTTGCATATTGGCAGTAGGTACACTTTTTTGTTTTATGTTTACTACAGTGCCTTCAAAAAGATATTCATGCCCTTGGAAGTTTTTCTGTGTTATTATAAATATCAGTCGTGTAGTGCTTCTCCCTTTTAAAGTATAAAATGTGATCAAAAACGAAAAAAATACAAATACATTACAGGTGCATGTCAATAAATTGGAATATCATCAAAAAGTTCATTTATTTAAGTAATTCAACTCAAAAAGTGAAACTCATATACTATATAGATTAATTACACACAATGATATACAGCTAGTGAAAACCCAAGATTCAGTAACTCGGAAAATTAGAATATTACATAAAACCAATAAAAAAAAAAAGGTTTTTTAATACAGAATTGTGGGCTTACTGAAAAGTATGGCCATTTACAGTATAGTATGCACATACTTGGTCGGGGCGCCTTTTGCATGAATTACTCCATCAATGCGGTGTGGCATGGATGCGATGATCCTGTGGCACTGCTGAGATGTTATGGAAGCCCAGGTTGCTTTGATAGTGGTCTTTAGCTCGTCTGAGTTCCACCCAACATGATGATGTTATGGCTCTGCCTCCTTACACATTACGTCCAATCAGGACTACAAAGGATGAAGTACAGCACAGTACAGCGTCATATAGCTAGTGTGGCAGTGATCAATGGTAAGCTAGTAGTAAAAATAACTTTGGAGCAGCACGGGGATATCGTTGTATATTTTTATATGTATTATTGTCATAGAACATTGAATCCTGTTTTCCTTTTAAACCTGGAGAGCAAAGGAAGTAAGTAGATTAAGTATGTATTTTGGACATGGGATAATGTGTTGATTTACAAATTATTTTACAACTCTGTATTGTCCTTTCTCCACTATAAGCTTGTCATATATTGTGTCTTCAAACTCTAGATTATCAGATAATAACATTAAATCAAAACTACAGCTGAAACAAAGCTTTGTTTCCACACAAATACCCTGTACACTTTTTACTGTGCCCTTTAAGTGGCCTTAATATGTTCATGCCCTGTAATGAATGAGGTGTGGGTTCTCTGAATAACAATTGTTACAATATGTTTAGGAAAATGTTGCGTTCAAAGCCGTTGGCTCTTCTGCTAATCAACGTGTTAGTGTCTTGCCTTCGTCTTGTCATTACGTCTCTCATTAACCACGCGTGTAGCAGATGTTTGTTCTAATGAGTGGAGCTGAATGTTCAGACATGATTAACACATATATAGCAACAAGGCAACAGTCTGGAAGAAAATGAACCTTTTACTAATAGAAGTATTAATAATTGCTAATCTGCGCACTATTGGAAAAATATGTACTCATAAGATGTGCCTGGAACTGGAAGCATTAGGCCTGACATGACAAAAACAAGAGTTGAGCTTATCTGAATAAGGTAGATTGAGGTAAATTATTAAAATTTATAAATGGTCGTTAATGCCACTGTTGAATCATATGCATGTGGCCAAATATTCCCACTTTTACAAATGTAACTATCTTACTTTTGAGAATTGCACAATTTTACTTTTAAATTACATTGAATTTGTCTTTTAAAAGCATATTCAAAATGAGAAAAATGGCTCTATTTATTTTTTAAAATTTCAAAGTGGTTGTAAACCTCAGATATGAAATGTGAACAAAGCATATCCCACTATAGTGGGTACTTGTCTCAATTAGGAGCACTAAGTGTCATTTTCTCATTCCTCTGCTATTAGCATGAGTCACTTCTGACAAGTTTTCCTAACACCAAGAGAAGAATGGTGGCAGGGGAGGAAGCTCCAGTAGATTTACAGCCTCAGCTCTGCTCCTGTGAGCTTTGTGGAGGAGGTTGTGTCTCTTCCCTCCAATTCGAATGGAGCTCTCCTTACTGAATCTTGCATTGTGTAATTTCAGCTCTCTGCACCCTTTTTTCTGAACACTCAGAGAGGCGTTATAAATTCAGTACTTCAACTTTAGAGAGGAAAAGACTGCAGATAAACAGGTACAACTTGTGTAGGAGGATCCGTTTCATCTGTGTATCACCTGAGGCCAGTCACTTCACTGGGCATATGGAAGGGTTTACAACAGTTTGTTAATGGCAGCGGTTGGCTGTCAAAAAAACACTTTCTGGTAAAACAGATTTCTTCTGTGCATATATAACTAGAGTTAAACCCTAACTAAATGACATTTAGTTTACTAAATCACTGTATCATTAACATTTGACATTTATTTTTTAATAAAATATGAGGGACGTTCAAGTCAAATCGGGAGTTTATATAATATAATCAATTTGGAAACTACATTTATTTTTTGAAATACTCCCCTGCTACATTTATACACTTATCCCAGCATTTAATTAATTCCGGGAGAGCTTCGGCATAGAAAGATTTGTCAGTACGCCTGAACCATCCAAGGACAGCCTGCTTCACTGAGTCATCATTGTGTTCACCGTCCCACAGAAAGATTTGTCTCTTATTCAATTTCACAACAGGTTATATGTCGATTATCCAGGATCAGGCGTTCCACATGCTGAATGTTCACGGGAATGACTGCTGTGGGCTGTAATCCACCACAGCCAGGATCATCACTGACAGACGTACGGCCATCTTTGAACCATTTACACCATTCAAATATCTTACTGCGGCTGAGTGTCTCATCACCGCACTGTGCTTGAAGTGTTCTGTAGATATCCACAGGTTTTATGCCTTCATTCACAAGAAACTTTATCACCACAGGTTGCTCTATGCACGCACTAACAATGTTGTCTGCCATCTTGATTAACAGTCTCCGGACTGGCCCACGAGTTGTGAGCTGCCTATCAATAACAGGACACACTTGACAGTTACTAGCATCCCCTTACTAGCACCCCTTTTTATACCTGTAAAATAAAAGTCCCAGTTTGACTTGAATACCCTTTGTACTTTTGCACTCCAGTGATGGCTGCATGACATTTTTCAGGGTGGGTTTACTGATGGTTAAAAAAGTACCTGCGTATGTGTCATGGAATGCCACCTGTATTCTGTATCAGAAGGCAGTGTGACAAAGTAGAAGAGCAATTGGCAGATGGGGAGAGAGCATTGTCACTCTATGAATAAAAATGCCTGCCCAAGGACCTTCATGGCAGGGATTATTTGAATGAAAACTGCAGATTGACAAATATTGAGTGACTTTAAAATCATAGTAAAGGATAAGTTTACCTTTTTCAGGTAAATAAATTATTATTTTTGGTTTGTGGAGCCTCTAAAGCATTGCACAAGCGATGAGCAGATCGCTGGTGCCATGCAGGTCTCCCCCTGACCTATTAGTATGTCTGCTGGCTTGTACATCCCGCACGAGCAAGCAGATGCTTAACAGTAAGGCTCAATGAACTACCATGGCGCTGTGGAGCGCCGTGTTAGTTCATTAAAAACTACAATCAAACATCTGCAAAGGATGCTGGGACTTGTAGTTTTTCCATTAACAGAATACTGTGAATGATTGACACGTCCGGGTGGGAACAGCCCCGCACGGCCACATTTTTTAAAAATTGGGGCAGCTAGTGGGGAGGAGATCGGAGAGATGGCCAGATATAAACATTTTACACCCAGAATATGGATGTAACATGTTGCGAAAGATGAACTTATCCTTTAACATGTTAAAGCTCACATGAGATTTTAGTGTATGGGTTTACATATACCTTAAGAAATTAATAGATTTCTCGATACCTCATTTGAGGTTTTCTTCAGACACACTGAACTGCAGTGGTGGCATTTTATATAACACAATATATGGGTATCTCATATATATTCTATATTATCACACACACACACGTCCATATATATATTTGGACACAGGCACAATTTTAGATTTTTTGTTCTGCTATTTACCAAGACATATTCAGGCTATAGGTATATAATGGATATTGGCTGAAAGTGCACACTCAGGTTTAATTTGAGGGTATGTACATCCAAATTGGTGGAAGAGGTTAGGAATTACTGCTCTTAAGAGTAGCCATCCCCCCCCCCTTTTCAAGGGACCAAATGTAATTGGACAATTGAATATAATCATAAATAAAATGTTCATTTTTAATATTTTGTTGAGAATCCTTTACTGACAATGATGGCCTGAAGTCAGAAACCCATGGACATTACGAAAGACTGGGTTTCCTCCTTTCTGATGCTTTGCCAGGCTCTAACTGCAGCTGTCTTCAGTTGTTCTTTGTTTTTGCTGTCAGCAAGTGAAATGCATGCTCAGTTGGGTTGAGATCAGGTGATTGATTTGGCCATTGCAGAATATTCCACTTATTTTCCTTCAAAAGCTCCTGGGTTGCTTTTGCAGTGTGTTTTGGATCACTGTACATCGGTACTATGAAGCTCTGTCCAATCAACTTTGCTGCATTTGGCTGAATCTGATCTGACAGTATATCTCTAACCACTGCAGAATTCATCCGGCTGCTTCTGTCATATCATCAATAAACACCAATGACCCAGTGCCATTGGAAGCCATGCATGCCCATGATATCACACTGCCTCCACCATGTTTTACAGATGACGTGTGTGCTTTGGATCCTGAGCTGTTCCAAGCCTTCTCCACACTTTTTTCTTCCCATCAATCTGGTACAGATTAATCTTGTTTTCATCCATCCAAAGAATGCTTTTCCAGAGCTGGTCTGGCTTTTTTAGATGTTTTTTGGCAAAGTCTAATCTGTCTTTTCTATTCTTCAGGCTTATGAATGCTTTGTACTTTGTGGTGAACCCTCTGTATTTGCTCTCATGAAGTCTTCTCTTGATTGTAGACTTTGACAATGATATGCCCACCTCCTGGAGAGTGTCCTTCACTTGTCTGGATGTTGTGAATGGGTTTTTCTTTACCATAGAGAGGATCCTGCTATCATTCACCACTGTTGTCTTCCGTGGACGTCCATGCCTTTTTATGTTGCTGAGCTCACCAGTGCGTTGTTCTTTCCTCAGAATGTACCAAAGTGTTGATTTGGCCACTCCTAATGTTGCTGCTATCTCTCTGATGGATTTTTTTGTTTTTGAATCCTTACAATGATCTGTTTCACTTGCATGGACAGCTCCTTTGAACGCATGATGTAGGTTCACAGCAATAGATTCCAAATACAAACGCCACACTTAGAATTGACTCCAGACCTTTTTCCTGCTTAATTGATGAATAAATAATGAAGAAGTAGCCCGCACCTGGCCATGAAACCGCTTTTGATTCAGTTGTCCAATTACTTTTGGTGCCTTGCAAAAGGGGGAGATGGCTACTCTTAAGAGCTGTAATTCCTAAACCCTTCCTCCAATTTGAATGTACATACCCTCAAATTAAACCTGAGAATGTGCACTTTCAGCCCACATCCATTATATAACTACTATTATACAGGATTTATATAGCGCCAACAGTTTGCTTAGCGCTTTACAATATAACGGGAGACAATACAGCAACAATACAGTTCAATACAAGAGGGATAGAAGGGCCCTGCTCCTTGGAGCTTACAATCTAGGAGGGAGGGGCTAGTGGTACAAAAGGTAGTAACTGTGGGGGATGGACTGGTTGGAAAAGTAGAAGATTCCATTATTAGCTGAGGGCAGGATAGGCTTCCCTGAAGAGAGAGGTTTTCAAAGATCGCCTAAAAGTGAGCAGAGTAGGCGATAGTCTGATAAATTGGGTTAGAGAGTTCCAGAGGATGGGGGAAGCTCTGGAGACGAGCATGGGAGGAGGAGACAAGGGAGCTAGAGAGCAGGAGATCTTGCGAGGAGCGGAGAGTACGATTTGGGTGATATTTAGAGACAAGACTGGTGATGTAATTTGAGGCAGAGTTATAAATGGCTTTATATGTTATTGTTAATGTTTTGAATTTTACCCGTTGGGCAATGGGAAGCCAGTGGAGGGATTGGCAGAGATGAGTGGCAGATACAGAACGGTTAGAAAGGTGGATGAGTCTGGCAGCAGCATTCATGAAAGACTGAAGAGGGGATAGCCTGCAATTAGGTAGGCCAACGAGGAGGGAGTTACAATAGTCAAGGCAAGATATAACAAGGGAGTGAATAAGTTGCTTAGTGGTTTCCGAGGTTAGGAACGGGTGTATCTTGGAGATGTTGCAGAGGTGAAGTCTACAAGATTTGGACAGTGAATGGATTTGGGACTGAAAGGACAGATGGGAGTCTAGGATTACACCTAATACCCTGGCATGAGGGGAGGGACTGATGATTGTGTTATTGATCTTGATGGAGAAGTCAGGGGAGGGGGCACGGGCTGGGGGGAATACGAAGAGTTCAGTTTTGGAAAGACTGAGTTTGAGGAATTGGAGTGACATCCATGCCGATATGTCACTTAGTAGGTTAGTAATGCGAGAGAAGACTGAAGGGGTGAGGTGAGGGGTAGAAAGATAGATTTGTGTGTCATCAGCATAGAGATGGTACTTAAAGCCATGGAGTTTATCAAGTGACCAAGGGAGGAGGTGTAGATGGAGAAGAGAAGGGGTCCAAGGACAAAACCTTTGTGGGACCCCTACAGAAAGACGGAGTGAAGAGGAGAAGGCAGCGTTATAGGTAACGCTGAAGGAGCGCTGCGATAGGTAGGAGGAGACCCAGGAGAGAGCAGAGTCTCTGAGACGAAGAGTGGAGTTTTTTGAGGAGGAGGGGATGGTCAACCGTATCAAAAGCTGTAGAGAGGTAAAGTAGTAAGAGTACAGAGTAGTGGCCATTGGTTTTAGCTGTTAGTAGATCATTAGTGAGTTTTAGTAAGGCAGTTTCAGTGGAGTGTAGTGAGCAAAAGCCAGACTGTAAAGGGTCAAGAAGGCTGTTGTCAGTGAGGTAGGAGCTGAGGCGATTGTAGACTAAGCGTTCTAGGCGTTTAGAGCTAAACGGGAGCAGGGAGATGGGTCTTAAGTTGTTCATGTTGGTGGGGTCCAGGGAGGGCTTTTTAAGTATGGGAGTGATGTGTGCATGCTTTTGAGGGGAGGGGAAGGCACCAGTAGAGAGGGAAAGATTGAAGATGTGAGTGAGGGAGCACAGGATGGAAGAAGAGGGTGACCGTAGTAGTTGTGAAGGGACAGGATCCAGGGGGCAGGTGGAGAGACGGGCTTCTGAGAAAACCTTAGTGACCTCTTCGGTAGTAGCGAGGTCAAAAGAGGAAAGTGTTGAGGGAGGTTTAGTATGAGGTATGCTAAGTGTGATGGATGTCTGTGCAGTGGCGATGCCCCTATGAATTGCGCCAATCTTATTTTTGAAATGATTTGCAATCTCGTGAGCAGTGAGTGAGGTACTGGGTGGAGGTGGAGAAACTAGAGAGTTAAAGATAGAGAAGAGACGACGAGGACTGGATGACAAGATATTGATGAGAGTGACAAAGTAGGCTTGTTTGACAGCATGAAGGGAGGAATTGTATGTTAAGAGAGCAGATTTATATAGGGTGAATGCTTGTTGAGATTTGGTTTTACGCCACAATCGCTCCAGCGCCCGACTATGTCATTTAAGTTTTCTGGTGTCGTCAGTCTGCCAAGGTTGTAATGGTGGGGCCTGATGCTTCATGTTAGAGGAGCAAGTGAGTCTAATGTGGATGAAAGCAAACTGTTGTAGACAGCAGTGGCCAGGTCAGGGCAGGATAGGGGAGAGATTCTGTCATAGAGGTGGTCAGTTGCAGAGTGGAAAGGAGCAGGGTTCAAGTTGTGATGGTTTCTGTGGGTAATTGTTTGCTGCTTGAAGGGATAGGTGTTTGAAGACAAGGACACTGTAAAGGTGATGAGATTGTGATAAGAGAGAGGAAAGGGGGTGTTTGTGAGGTTGTAGGGAGTGCAAAGATGGTAGAAAACAAGGTCTAATGTATTCCCATCAGAGTGAGTGGAGGACTGTATACATTGTGCTAATGCAAAAGATGAGGTTAAGTTGAAGAGTTGGGATGCGACCGGGTTGTTGACATTAATAGGGATGTTAAAATCTCCGAGAATGATAGTGGGTAGTTCAGAGGAGAGAAAGTAGGGTAGCCAGGCAGAGGCATGTTTTGCCTCTCTCGTAGAACATGTTCTATAACATCCATTATATAACTATAGCTTGAATATGTTTTGGTATTACATATTCCAAAAAACTAAAATTGTGCCTGTGTCCAAATGTGTGTGTGTGTGTGTGTGTGTGTGTGTGTGTGTGTGTATATATGTGTGTGTATATATATATATATATATATATATATATATATGTACAGTTGCAAGAAAAAGTATGTGAACCCCTTGGGATTACATGGAGTTTTGCATGAATTGGGCATAAAATGTGCTCTGAACGTCATCTAAGTCACAACAATAGAAGAACACAGTCTGCTGAACATAATACTACACAAACATTAGATGTTGCCATGGTTTAATTGCACATAACATGTAAACATTCACAGTGCAGGGAGGAAAAAGTATGTGAACCTTTGGACTTAATAACTGTTTGACCCTCCTCTGGCAGCAATAACCTCAACCAAACGTTTCCTGTAGTTGCAGATCAGACCTGCACAATGATCTGGAGTAATTTTGGACCACTCCTCTTCACAAAACTGTTTCAGTGTAGCAATATTCTTGGGATGTCTGGTGTGAATCGCTCTCTTAAGGTCATGCCACAGCATTTCAATCGGCTTGAGGTCAGGACTCTGACTGGGCCACTCCAGAAGGTGTATTCTGTGTTGTTGCAGCCATTGTTTTGTTGAATTAATTGTATGCTTTGGCTCATTGTCCTGTTGCATCACCCATCCTCTGCGGAGCTTCAGTTTGCGGACAGATGGTCGTACGTTTTCCTGCAAAATGTCTTGATAAACTCTGGAATTAATTTTCCCATCAATGACAACAATCCGTCCAGGCCCTGAGGCTGCAAAGCAGCCCCAAACCATGATGCTCCCTCCGCCATGTTTTACAGTGGGGATGAGGTTTTGGTGTTGGTGTGCTGTGCCTTTTTTTCTCCACACATAGTCTTGTGTGTTCTTCCCAAACAACTCAATCTTGGTTTCATCTGTCCACAGTATATTTTGCCAGTAGTGCTGTGGAACATCCAGGTACTCTTTTGCAAACTTCAAACGTGCTGCAACATTCTTTTTGGACAGCAATGGCTTCCTCCGTGGTGTCCTCCCATGTACTCCATTCTTGTTTAATGTTTTCCTTATTGTAGATGTGTCAACAAAAATGTTAGCATGTGCCAGAGATTTCTGTGGGTCTTTAGCTGACACCATGGGATTCTTCTTTACCTCATGCAGCATTCTGCGCTGTGCTCTTGCAGTCATTTTTACAGGATGACCACGCCTAGGGAGAGTAGCAACAGTGCTAAACTTTCTCCATTTGTAGACAGTCTGTCTTACCGTGGACACATGAACATCAAGGCTTTTGGAGATACTTTTATAACCCTTTCCAGCTTCATGCAAGTCAACAATTCTTGATCGTAGGTCTTCTGAGAGCTCTTTTCTGCGAGGCATGGTTCACATCAGACAGTGCTTCTTGAAACCAGTAAACCCAAAACAGGTGTGTGTTTTTTAAGGGCAGGACAGCTGTCAGCAACACATCCAATATCATCACACTGATTGGAGTCAAGGTTGGCTCACTCCTGGCTCCAATTAGCTCTGGGAAAAGTCATTAGGCTAGGGCCTCACATACTTTTTCCTCCCTGCACTGTGAATGTTTACATGTTATGTGCAATTAAACCATGGCAACATCTAATGTTTGTGTAGTATTATGTTTAGCAGACTGTGTTCTTCTATTGTTGTGACTTAGATGACGTTCAGAGCACATTTTATGCCCAATTCATGCAAAACTCCACGTAATCCCAAGGGGTTCACATACTTTTTCTTGCAACTGTATATATATAATACAATACAATACACAGAGACTGAGACAGCCCTGTGTCTCATGCGAACAATCAGGACTTGGGAGAACCAGATCCTGATCACATGATCATTGTGATAGCATGTGCTCTACTATCACAGTGATTATTCACTCTATAGCCTGTCCCTATGTTGTTTCCTCTCTGTGAAAAACATTTACTACAAAATGAAAGTCCAATCTATCCTGCAAAAAAACAGGTATAATTCACTTGGATACACTAAGTAGTTGCAATGATCTGTACGGTTTTTCTAACACATGCCAAAATTGCGAAATTGGGTTTGACTGTTAAGAATAAGATTGCTTTGATTTTGGTCGTAAAGATGTTCAATATTGTGGATCTGTTAATGTTCTAGTTTTTCATGTATAGTAAATGTTCTACAGATTCCTGTGCCTTTTTCAGTGTATGCTTTTAGAGTTGTGTATATTGAAAACATGTTAATTCAAGCAAAGAATATAGTGACCTTATCTAAGTGGTAATTTGCAAACTTTTTCTCTGTTTGCTTTTGAGAAGCAAACTTTCTTTTTATCTTGATTGTTACAGTCTAAGATAATGTTACACAAGAATAGGATCACGCTGTGTTCCAATTTCAGAAGGTAAGATTATGGATTTTCAGAGACTGATTTAGGATCACATCAGCACATTGAATACCATTCCCTGACCTGTTGGTTGCTTCAGACGATGCTTTTAAGATATACAAACTCTTGAGCCAAACCTTAATTATACATCACTGTGCAAATAGCTTTAGCTTGCGAAAATACATTTTGGGGAAAATGTTCAAGTTTGGTCAATTCTTTGGCAATGTAGCATTATTAGTGAGTTTTCATTATTTTAATAATTAGGATATGTTTTGGCATAAACACGGATGTTTGAGAAACTGCTAATGATGTCCAGGAAATATACATAGGGAATGAATCTTTGTCAGGTTTTTGAGGTCTCATGTCTTGTTGGGTAGATTCTCCTCACCATACGTTTGGTGATGTCAGTGTTATCTGCCGCAAGGGAAATTCGATATTGGCAAATAAAGCTAATGGAGGTTGTATCATTCCCCTACTCTACTAATAAGAGTATTTTTATTGCTACGTCTGTCCTTTTGGGAGTTCTTCCTTCACTTTTTATCTTGGGTGACACAGTGCCACTAGAAATGGAAGCAAGGGGAATTTACTTACCTGTGACACAGAGATCAGTTTTATCTCTCTCACTGTACCATAAGAAGAAAGAAAAGGTTTAGGCTGCACATTTACTTGAAAAACAACTCAAGACGTTATCTAAAACAAACTAGAAATGCTGTCCAGGAAATACTGCATCTACAATTTTATATTTTGTTTTATTATTCCATTATTTTTGCCTACATTTTTAGCTCTCTTTTTATTAAGGTGGGGTGGCACCTGGGAACATTTGGGGAGTTCCTGTCTTCCAGAATTAGACTGGTGTTCTGGACCATTAAGTAACCATTAACTAGAAACTGGAAGATTTTAATTAATAGTCTCCTAAGCTCAAGCCAGGATGAAACCGAGCCATGCTCACATGTACAGCTATGCTAAATGTTTGAGATTCAGTGGTGTGTACCTTTTAAAGGAAACCTGTTGGAACAGTAATATGGGAGCTGCAATTTTGTGTTTTTTACAGGCACAAGCTCCAGGGCTGTATCATTGCTGCATATCTTATATAGAAAATACCGGAGGTATTCATCTCCAACTGAGCCGCTTTTTTGCTCAATTTCCTGCAGATCTGCCTAGATTTAATACAATTTCCATTTTCAATATAGAGATATAGTGGCTACTTCCTTTTAAAGTTCATTTTATCTGTCCTGCCAGGCAGTCCTGTGGAGTAGCATTTTTCTGCACCCTGTCTGTTGAGTCAA
Organism: Staurois parvus; assembly: GCF_062004578.1. Lineage (NCBI taxonomy): Eukaryota > Metazoa > Chordata > Amphibia > Anura > Ranidae > Staurois > Staurois parvus. The sequence goes on from NW_028318357.1 coordinate 1,182,240, forward strand.
AGCTATGATGGCTTTCTCTTTCTCCTTCTGGTGCACCAGCACCCAGATGTGGCATTGTAACTGGGTATGAGAGATGCATTGTAGCATGACTACTAGATGAATTTGTGGTCTTGTGGAATTATGAAGACCATAAAAGAAGAGAGGTCTTAAAAGAGGTATGGGAATAGTTTTTTTAATTTATGTATTTATTTATTTTTAAATCCTACTTACCTAGGTGGATGCAGCATTGGTCCGATGCATCTGTGCCCCCGCTGCTCTAAGTGTGAGAACTCCGCTATCATATGATTGCCGAGTTCTCACAGCCGCTCTGAGCAGAGAGTGGTGACTGTCGGTCACTGCTGTCTGCTCTGCGCCCTCTGCTCTCACTGAAGCTCTGGGCTGTGGAGGGAGCGGCTGGCTCAGTGTTGTTTTTTTTTTTTTTTTTAAGCTCCTATAAGTTATTAGCATTTTTATTCTTCTCCAAGAAGCTAAATAGTAATATCCTATGTGTCCATGCACACTATAGGCAATCAGCATGTTGTGAGAGTTTGGTTTTGTAGAGTTTTTGTTTGGAGCGTTTTTCCAGCAGAAAAAAACGCTACTAAAACACTGCCAACAGCTTTTTTTAAACTCTAATAAAATGCTAACGCTCCTAAGCGCTTCTAAACTACTATTACCAGTGTTTTGTATCTGATTTTTTTCAGCATTTTTTTTCAGCTTAAAAAAAAGCTGGTGTGCACTGTAAGTACAGTTGCTTTAGATCCGAGGGGAAGCTCTGAAATGAGGCGAAGCTCTGCTGGTTTCCTTCATCCTATCATTTGCAAGCAAAAATGCAGTTTTTTTTAATTTTCCTTGCATGTTCCCCTCAGATCTGGAGCAACTGCACTTTCTGTGCACAGCCTATTTGCATTTAGTAAATCAACACCTATATGAGCAGATGTGTTTGGACACCTGACCATCACACCTATAAACTATGAGTTTGTTAAATATGCCATTCCAAAACCATGAACATTGATACACAATTGAACAACAGTTTGGGGCTTTAAAGTGTTATTCAACCCAGGATGATGGTTTCACAGTCTGGTGAAGGGAGTATAAGGACACATTGGGCAATTCATTGGAGATGTGTAATATTTAAAGGTAAAGAAACCTTGTTCTGGACTGTTAGTGAAGATTTTTTCAGGCCATCAATTAAAAAGCTGCGAACACCTTCTATTTCAACACCTTACCGGCAAATCTTGAATAACAAAATCATCCTGAAACTTGATCTTTAACCACTAGCCTACAGGGCACTTATACCCCCTTCCTGCCCAGGCCAATTTCCAGCTTTCAGTGCTGTTGCACTTTGAATGACAATTGCGCGGTCATGCAACACTGTACCCATATGAAATTTTTATCATTTTTTGTGACAGAGCTTTATTTTGGTGGTATTTAATCACCTTTGGGTTTTTTATTTTTTCTTAAACCAAAAATCACTGAAAATTTTGAAAAAAAAAGTTTTCTTACTTTTTGTTATAACATTTTGTAAATAAGTGAGTTTTCTCCTTCACTGATGTGCGATAATGAGGCTGCACTGATAGGCTGCACTAATGGACACTGATAGGTGGCACTGATGAGAAGGCACTGGTAGGTGGCACTGATGGGCATTGACAGGCATCACTGATGGGCACTGAAAGGCAGCACTCATATATGGCACTGTTAGGCGCCACTGATGCGCACAGTTAGGCGCCACTGATGCGCACAGTTAGGCGCCACTGATGCGCACAGTTAGGCGCCACTGATGCGCACAGTTAGGCGCCACTGATGCGCACAGTTAGGCGCCACTGATGCGCACAGTTAGGCGCCACTGATGCGCACTGTTAGGCACCACTGATTGGCAGCACTGATAGGTGGCACTGACCGGCTCTGATGGGTGACACTGAAAGGCAGCTCAGATGGGCACTGATATGTGGCATTGATGTGGAACTGATGGGCACTGGCAGGTGGCATGGATGAGCACTGAGAACTGGCACTGATGGACACTGACAGGTGGCACTGCTGGGGCTACACAGATCATCAGGGCACACTGATCATCAGTGCCCTGATGATCAGTGCACATGTCCCCTCTGAGAAATGCCGATTACCGGCTCTGCTCTCCTCTCGAGCTGTCAGCGTGACAGCTCATGGGGAGAGAAATGCCGAAAACCAGCATTTCCCTGTTTACATGTGATTGGACACAGCTGACCACATGATCGAGCCGACATCTTTGGCTCTTTCCATTGACCGCTGATGCGCTGTGTCCGAGGGACACAGCGCACCGCTGATCGCCGCGCTGCGCACTCCCAGAGCCGCGCACTCCCAGAGCCGCGCATGCGCATTTAGAATGGGAGGACGTCATATGACGTCCTCCCAGAGCGAGAGAACCGCCTTGCATCTGTCATTTTACTATATGGCGGGCGGCAGGTGGTTAAAGGCAAAACTTTTTTTTTTTTTTTTGCGGTTTTTGATGGAGTGGGAGAGGAATTATAACACCTGTAAAGTTTTTATTCCTGTCTTTGCCTGTTTTAGGATGATTCACCATATCTGTCATGTTTACTATTATTGAAAATTAATGTAAAATAAAATACCAAATTTTAGGTTTTCCCCCAAACAGTAGGGCCTCGTTCACACCCTATGTATAGAAAAAATAATGAAAAAAACGTGACTTGCATAGAATAGTTTGTGCTTTTTCACATTGTGTGCAGAGACGTGTGTATTTCTAATAAAGATCTCTTCAAGGACACAAAGAAAACACCTGTTTCCTATGTGCCCTGTTCACACCATAACTCTCACAGGATTTTTTTTTTTCTGGACAGAAATATGCAACATAAATTCTCTACAAGGGCATAAAGAAAACAATTGTTTTTATATGTGTATCCTGTTTACACCACAATGTTGATGGTGTGTTGCAGATTTCTGCACAGAAAAAATATGCACATGATACCAGTGTTGTGTTGTGAACAGTGCACATAGAAACCTTGCAAAAACAGGTGCAGAAAATTTCACGTCTCTGTCCATGGTGTGAATGAGGCCAAAGAAGGCTGATCGCATAGGACTGACATCACTATACAATGTAACACTCTCAATCTGAGCCCTGGATATATTGCACTTTTAATGATGTATTGGGAAGTATCTAGGTCACAAGATTAGGAGGGCTCTAATGGAATGAGCATTAACCACTTGCCCACCTGAGGATTTACCCCCCTAATGACCAGGCCTCTTTTTGCTACTCGGTGCTGCACTAATTCAACTGATTATTGCGTGGTCATGCAATGCTGCACCCAAACTAAATTTATGTCCTTTTTTTCACACAAATAGAGCTTTCTTTCGGTGGTATTTGATCACCTGTACGCTTTTTATTTTTCACGCTATAAACAAAAAAAGACCAAAAATTTTGAAGAAAAACTATATTTTTTACTTTCAGCTATAAAAAATCTATAGTAAACTCAAAGTTAGTTATAAATTTAGGCCAAAATGTATTCTGCTACATGTTTTTGGTAAAAAAAATCCCAATAAGTGTATATTGCTTTGTGTGAAAGTTATAGCGTCTACAAACTATGGTATAAATACTGCAATTTACGCCATTTGTTCGCTATACAGCGCTGCGCCAGTTTAGCGGACAATTGTGCGGTCATGCAGTACGGTACATAAATGAAATTTATGTCCTTTTTTTCCACACAAATAGAGCTTTCTTTCGGTGGTATTTGATTGCCTGTGCGGTTTTTTTATTTTTTGCGCTATAAAAAAAAAAGCTGACAATTTTGAGAAAAAAAACAATATTTTGGACTTTTTGCTATAAAACATGTCCAGTAAAAAAAAAATGAAAAATCAAATTTCGTCATAAATTTCAGCCAAAATGCAATCTGCGACATGTCTTTGCTAAAAAAAACCCCCAATACGTGTAAATTAATTGGTTTACGTGAAAGTTATAGCGTTTACAAATGGCGGGAAAGATACTGGGATTTTTAATTTATTTTTATAATAATAATGGCGGCGATCAGCAACTTATGGTGGGACTGCGGCGGACATTCTGACACTGGGGGGGGGGGGGGAACTGACTTGTAAACTGACTGACTGACTGACTACGTGTAAATTAATTGGTTTACTTGAAAGTTATAGCGTTTACAAATGGCGGGAAAGATACTGGGATTTTTAGGGGTTTTTTATACTAATAATGGCGGCAATCAGCGACTTATGGCGGGACTGCGGCGGACATTCTGACATTTGAGGGTACTGACTTGGGGTCACTGACATCCCCAGTGACACCAATACAGTGATCAGTGCAAAAATAAAAACCACTGACACTGTACTAATGGCACTGGGGAGGAAGGGGTTAACTTTTTTATTTGCTGAAAGTGTTAACTGTGTGAGGGGAGTGTTTTTACTAGGGGGCAGGGGTGTGTACTGCATGGGGGACACGCTGATCGGGAGAGAGAAACTGTTCTCTCCAGATCAGAATGTCAGGAGCTGACAGGGAACTGACAGAAAACAGAGCTACTGCAGCCCTGCTCTCTGTCAGTGATTGCTGCTAATCGGCGGGACACAGCCGGTAACGACCGGCTGTGACCTGGCAACTGACATCCGCGGCCGTGATCGGGGGGACAGGTAGCGCGGTGGTGCTCCTCGTGCACACCCCCTACCTGTTTTGCAAACGCACGTTTTAAAGCATGGTTTTGCCCAGCCGTGGCGACCTGCCACCGTATTTCTACAGTGACTGGTCGGCTAGTGGTTAAGTATATCTGTTAGCAATGGTTTACCCATAACTGTTAAAGATCACCAACTGGATCCATCTGGTTAACCTCCTCCTGCCCGCCATATAAGGAAATGACGGGCAGGCGGTAGTTCTGTTGTTTTGGGAGGACGTCATATGACACAGCGGATCACCGATCAGCAGAAAGAGCCAATGATGTCATCTCTGTCATGTGATCAGCTGTGCAATCAGCTGATCGCATGTAAATAAGGAAATGCATTCCTTAGAGGGGACATGCACACTGATGATCACTGCCCTGATGATCGGTGTAGCCCCAATCAGTGTCACTGCCCTGATGATCGGTGTAGCCCCAATCAGTGTCACTGCCCTGATGATCAGTGTAGCCCCAATCAGTGCCACCTGTCAGTGTCCATCAATTCCACCTGCCAGTGCCTGCCTACCAGTGCACATCAATGGCCATCTATCTGCCTTTCAGTGACACCCATCAGTGTCAGTCAGTGCCGCCTATCAATACCATATATGAGTTCTGCCTTTCAGTGCCCATCAGTGATGCCTTATTAGTGCACATCAGTGAAGAAGAAAAATTACTTATTTACTAAATTTTATAACCGAAATTAGGAAAAAAAAATTTTTTTTTTCAAAATTTGCAGTTTTTTGGCAAAAAATAAAAAACCAAGAGGTGATTAAATACCACCAAAAGAAAGCTATATCTGTCTATAAAAAAAATGATAAAAATTTCATATGGGTACAGTGTTGCATGACCGCTCACTTGTCATTCAAAGTGCAACAGCGCTGAAAATTGGCCTGGGCAGGAAGGGGGTAAAAGTGCTGGTAGACAAGTGGTTAAAGTTGATCTGGAAGACTTGCATGTTAGCCATATGCAGAATCTCCTTTAATTTTACATTTCTACAGAAAGACAATATAATGCTATCATGGAATTTGATGAGAGCATGACCTTTCATTTTGAAGAATGTAAAGTAGATCTAAAAGCAGCGGTTTAGTGTGTGGCAGCTGTCTGCTCTAGGTGCAGTGTGCTGGCTGAAGGGCACAGTGTGATGTGCATTCTTGCCATGGCACAGCACCTTTTCTTCTTTTATTATTTTTTTGTTTAAACGTTATGAGAAGTGCACAAAGTGACTTTTCATTCTTTCCATGGCACAGCACCATGGTGCATTGTGCTTGCTGTGCGGTGACATTCGGCCATCCAGAGGGGCACATTATTATGCAAACATGTTTCACAATATTTTACCTCTCTGGGACGCAGTTAAAAACTGCATTCTGATGAGAACTTGACAAATAGAACACTATGTATCATTATGGTCGCTGCATTTATTCATGAGGAAGAGTGCACATAACTGCTTAGAGTTTGAATGAGCCGTTACTCATTGCCTTATCAGCATGTGAAGGGTGTGGAAATGTCCAGACCATACCACTAATCAATAACCGAGAAAAGTGAAGTCACCTATCATGTTGTGTGTCTGATATGTCTGTGGCATAACAAAATTATCAGATTCCTCCATCTACACGAGTTTAACGAGTTTGCGTATATGGGACATGATTTTCTCACAGCATGACCCATCGCTGCCAGACTACAGAAACATTTACAACATGCCCCTTTGACCGAAGCCGATCAAATGATTGATTTCTGTTGAGCTGGGACAACCACACACTGATTGAAATCTGTCCAGTCCCTGTTGGACCAGATGGATTTCAATCTGTATATGGTCCGCTCTAGAGACATGTTGCAACCATGTCTGATACCGGCTGCTAATGTGTGAGAAATTAGTGAGACTTGTCAGTGCTCTGATTATCTACAGTGAAAAGATTTTTTCATGAGAGAAATTAAACTCTTTATAGCTGAAATTTGATTTTTTTTTCACTGTTATTTACACAGATATATTTACAGTAGTAAGTATTTTGCTGTCTTAATTTTTGTCCAGCATGTTGGTATTTAAACTGGCTTTTATTGCGTTGACCAAAATTTTAGATCAGCACCAGCAACCTTAAAGCAGAACTAAACCCATTCATTTATTTTCCAAACAGTTACATTAAAAATATTCTGTGATTGAAAACTGTCAGTTACTTGCACTCTAAACTGTACTGTCAAGCCACCAAATGGCTGGTGTCATAACAGATCACATGTGCAACACCATGGTAACTGCACATCAAACAGAGGCTAAGATGGCAGCTTCCTTCACTGTAAAGGATAGGATGTGTTATCTCTGCTTTAAGGGCTCATTAATTCCTATGAATGTACGCATTTTAGCACACATTGAGGCACATGCACAAATGTGAATAGACTCCTATAGCTTAGCTTTAAAGACACTCTGTTGGCACAGCTATCCTGGATTCCTCTGATAGAGTTAGGAGCATCTGATAGATGTCAGTCACCACTCACTCTTTCTAGATCTAGGGCCTGACCTACAGTGCCTTGAAAAAGTATTCATACCCCTTGAAATTTTCCACATTTTGTCATGTTACAACCAAAAACATAAATGTATTTTATTGGGATTTTATGTGATAGACCAACACAAAGTGGCACATAATTGAGAAGTGGAAGGAAAATGATAAATGGTTTTCAACATTTTTTTTACAAATAACTGAAAAGTGTGGTGTGCATTTGTATTCAGCCCCCCTGAGTCAATACTTTGTAGAACCACCTTTCGCTGCAATTACAGCTGCACATCATTTTGGCTATGTCTCTACTGGCTTTGCACAGCTAGAATGAAATTTTTGCCCATTCTTCTTTGCAAAATAGCTCAAGCTCTGTCAGATTGGATGGAGAGCGTCTGTGAACAGCAATTTTCAAATCGTGCCACAGATTCTCAGCTGGGTTTAGGTCTGGACTTTGACTGGGCCATTCTAACACAAGAACATACTTTGATCTAAACAATTCCATTGTAGCTCTGGCTGTATGTTTAGGGTCGTTGTCCTGCTAGGTGATCCTCCGTTCCAGTCTCAATTCTTTTGCAGACTGTAACAGGTTTTCTTCTAAGATTGCCCTGTATTTGGCTTCATCCATCTTCCCATCAACTCAGAAAACCTTCACTGACCACCAATGAAGGATAGGGGCTTAAAGGAGAAAAATGGCCAAAGCCAACCCGACTTCTGTGTATCACAGGAGTGCAGTTCGTTCTGCCCTCCTGTTACCCATATTCAGTTGACAGCAGCCTAAAATCTGCTGTCGGCTGAAGTCGCTCTAGAGAGACCCCTACTTTAAAGTAGCTCTGTCTGCGAGCCACGGAGAGCCTGAGCCAGCCATTCCTGCCTCCTCCACAGCCCGGTGCTCCAGTGAGATCTGGAGGGGCAGAGCAAAGAGCCATTGACTGACAGGGGACAGATGGCACATCCAATCAATGCTGCATGCATCTAGGCGAGTATGTATGTTTGTTTTTTTACATTCCTGAACCTCTCTTTTTTTTACTTTTTTTTTTTTTTATCTTTATCTTCTTTGCACTGATCACTGTATTGGTGTCACTGGGGGATGTCAGTGACACCGTCAGTTCCCCCCTGTGTCAGAATGCCCACCGCAGTCCCGCTATAAGTTGCTGATCGCCGACATTATTAGTATATTAAAAAAAAAATTCCAGTATCTATACCGCCATTTGTAAACGCTATAACTTTCCCGTAAATTAATCCATTAATTTACATGTATTGGGATATTTTTTTTTTTTTAGCAAAGACATGTTGCAGAATACATTTTGGCCTAAATTTAGATTTTTACATTTTTTTTACTGGACGTGTTTAACAGCAAAAAGTTCAAAGTATTATTTTTTTCTCAAAATCGTCATCTTTTTTTCTATTATAGTGCAAAAAATAAACACACAGGCGATCAAATACCACCGAAAGAAAGCTCAATTCATGGGGAAAAAAAGGACGTAAATTTCATTTGGGTGCAGTGTTGCATGACTGCGCAATTGTTAATTAAAGTAACGCAGCACCATAACGCCAACTGCTTCTTTAACTGCTTCCTGATCGCCCTATAGCAGAAATACTGCTACAGGGTGGCACGGGTGCTCAAAATCACATGTGTATATATACGTGATTCGCACTCCTGTGGTTTTCCCGCCCCTCCCAGATGGCGTCAGATTGACCGTCAGTACACCAGTAATCACATTTAGCCCCTTGATTGACAGGAACACGCTCATGAACAATAAACTTCCATTCCTAATATAGTATCTGAACGAATCTATATCTTTGATCAGATCAGCACTAAAGCAGCGTTCACATTAGTATAGCGTCCCCAAAAACACAGCGCTAGCAGGATCAGCCTTCGCACCTGCCAACACCTGCGTTTAGCCCCTACGCTTACCCCCCCTTCTCCCCCTGCAAGTGCAGTGTCAGTAGGTCACTATCTTTTGATACATTACACACAAAACCACAGTGTTTGCAGAATCAGGCATGATCTCTGCTAGCACTTGCCGGTAAATTTTGATGACTCATATGCAGCAGAGTGCCAGTACTAGTGCTGCTTTATCTTTTCGTGAACTGGTGAGCACCAGCGGCCTAGTACATCCTGATCTTTCACATACCTGCATTGCAGTATCACTTGATGATGTGGTCAGTCTCATAAGTGTAGTCCCAAACTGGTGCGGTGGCGAGCACAAGTATTCTCCCACAACCACCAAGAATTCGCACACAGGCCCGAAGAGTCCCTAGTATCCTTCCGGATTCTGCAGCACCCATACTTCCCCCATTCACTGTCCAACCCGGAATTCAGGTGGATACAGCAAACGTAACTACTCCCCTTGATTTTTTGGAGCTGTTTTTCACGGAAGCTCTGTATGCATTGATTGTGGATCAAACCAATTTATATGCACAACAATTTATCGCCGCCAACCCAAATTCAAACCTTGCCAAATCATTCGCATGGAAACCCATTACGGGTTTAAATTTTTTTTGGGCTTAACCTTCAACATGGGCATTACTAAAAAAAAATTAATGGCTGTTGTATTGGTCCACAGACCCGATTCATCATATGCCCATGTTTTCTGCTGCCATGGCCAGGCATAGATATGAGATTATAATGTGTTTTATTCATTTCAACAACAACACACTCTGTTGTCCTCAGGGGGACCCTGAATTTGACCGACTCCACAAAATTCGGCCCCTCATAAATCACCTTAACAAAAATTTGCAGATGTCTATACTCCCCAGCAAACAATCTGTGTTGATGATTCTCTCATTAATTTTTTCTGTCCGCCTTCCATTCAAGCAATTTTTCCCCAGCAAGCGTGCTAGATATGAGGTCAAGATGTATAAGACCTGTGAGAGGGCAACAGGCTATACAAGTTTCGGATTTACAAGGGAAAAGATTGAGCCACCTCGGATGGCAAGACTACATGGGGAGCAGTGGCAAGATAGTTTGGGACTTGGTGTCATCCTTTTTCCATATGGGATAGCAGATATATATGGACAATTTTTATTCAAACGTGCCACTATTTAGACATTTATACAATCTTGGAATTGGCACATGTGGTACCGTACGACCTAATGTTTGCCCACCATTAGAAGTGGATGGATGCAGGGCGGTATATTCTAATGGTGGGCATACCACACACTTTTTCTGGTAGAGATTTCTTCTCTTTTTTTCATTCAGCCCACAGGCTGCATAAAAAACAAAAAAGAAAAAACATAGCATATATACCCAACAAGGACCAGTGATGTACTGGTACATCCCTGTACTTTAAATGGTTATACCAAGATGATGCCTACAGCTGCAGGCATCATCCTGGTATCTTTTTTTTCAGCCAGCTTTCATGTAAAAGCAAACCTAGTGGCTAATTAGCTGCAGGATTGCTTTTATAAGCAGCGGGAGATGATGCCCCCTTCCCCACTGCCTTCCATGGCCTTCTCGGGCAGTCCCGTGCCATTGGGGGAACCTGAGAATGCAGCTGGTGTTTCTGCCAGCTAACCATAGAGCTGATTGGAGACCGAAATGGTGCCAATAATCTCTATAGTCTAAGAAATCGGAAGCTACGAGCATTTCATCACTTCAGTTTCATAGGATTTAAACAGCGCCATTTGTAAATTGGGAGAGTATCTGATCACACTGATCTTGGTGAGATTAGATAATGTAAGGGCAGAGGAGATATCTAGAGTCTGTTAGACCCCAGATTTCTCAGAAGAGCATATATGACAATGCCCATTGAAGTTATAGGGGATATTTGCATGATAGCATTAAAAGTGATAAAAAAAAAAAAAAAATGAAAGGGACAATGTAAAAATAATTATAAAATCAAAATAACTTCAAGAAAAAAAAAAAGCATCCTTGAACCCCCCTCCCCGCCCCCGTGTGCGCACCTGCGTGCGCGAGCGTTGACCCTGTGCTGGTATGTAAACCAGGGCTTGAAAAAGCCGCTCGCCAAATGTGAGTGGAAATTCTTGTGTGGTGAGCACAGATGATGGAGCGGCCGCCCCTGCGCTCCAAGCCTCATTGGGAAGCCGTGTTCCGGTCTCCAACTTCTTTGGCACCGCCATTACACTGGCAGCGCCCCTGAGGGGACAGGTGCAGGAGAGATCCGCTCTCCTCCACTGAGAGGAGACGCCTTCTCCACCGCTGCGGGGGACAAGAGTAGGTGTCTTCTTCTTAACTGAATAGAATGCAATCCACACACAGCCCTTGAAGTGGTATTTTGCATCAGAAAAAGGGTATTACACAAGTCTTGGTCCTGCTGTACAACACAAACCATGGCTGCTCTATTAGCACATCTTTGGTAAAATGTTTACTATTGTTATGCCTTATTTTTTGGCATCTAAATAAGCACTTTTTTGTTTTTTTCTTAATGCACTACTTCTCTGAGCTTTCTTTTAATAAGATGCTGGAGACAAAAAAATGCTAAATGTTTACTATTGTTGTTTATTTTATGCAATGTTTTTTGGCCATCAAAAGAGGCACTTTTTTCTTAATGCCACACTTCTCTAAGCTCTCTGCTGGAGATAAAAAATACAACATGTTTACAGTAACTATTCCATGTTTTTTTGGCATCCAAATAAGCACTTTTTCTTATGCTATACTTCTGTAAACTAAACTTACATCTTTTAAAAGAGACTTAGTTACTAAAGTCTCTTTTTAAAGATGCAGGAGATAAACAAAAAAAATACTAAATGTTCACTACAGGTTTTAAGCTGTAAAACTTGATATTTTGATTGCACCCTATTGCTATTAAGCTATTGCTGTTATGTTTAAATTGACATAATAAAGCTATGTTATAATTGCAGTTTTTTATATTTTGGACTCTTTATTCTAAAGAAAAATGTAATTTCATAAGCTTTAAGGGGGCAGGGCTGGGGGCGGGGTTGGGTGATGGTCCAGGGGTGGGGTTGGAGGCGGACCTGGGCAAGGTTGAGTGGGGCAACTGGTGGAGAGTAAGGTTTGTGCCTGGCTAGTAGGTCTAGACTCAAAATTTTAAGCCCTGATGTAAACAGTGGTTGCACCATGCATGTGAGGTATCGCCGCAAATGTCAGATCAAGGGCAGTAATTCTAGCACTAGACCTCTTCTGTAAATCTAAAATGGTAGCTTTTAAAGGCTTTTAAAGTGTTGCCTATGGATATTAAAAATGTATGCGGTTTGTCGCCATTGCATTGGGCATGCGCATTTTTAAAGCATGTCATGTTTGGTATCTATTTACTCGGTACAACATCATCTTTTATATGTTCCCAATAATTTGCCAATATATTGTGTTTATGTGCATTAAAAGTAAAAAAAAAAGTGTATTTTTTTTTTAAATTTTGAGTTTAAAAAAGCTCTGTACAAGTACTTTGTGACATAAAAAAATTGCAGCATCCACCATTTTATTCACTAGTGTGTTTGCTTTAAAAAATATATAATGTTTGGGGGTTCAAAGTAATTTACTAGCAAAAAATACTGATTTATTTGTGGCATAAACTTCTAATGCTGGGCATAACATTCCCCCACCCCCCAAAACGACCCCTTTTTGAAAGCAGACACCCCAAACTACAGCGAGGAACAGAAGTATTTGAACACCCTGCGAATTTGTAAGTTCTCACACTTAGAAATCATGGAGGGGTCTGAAATTCACATTGTAGGTGCATTCCCACTCTGAGAGACAGAATTAAAAAAAAATTCAGGAAATCACATTGTATGATTTTTAAAGAATTTATTTGTCTTGCACTGCTGAACATAAGTATTTGAACACCTAAGAAACCGCAAAAATTCTGGCTCTCAAAGACCTGTTACTGTGCCTTTTAAAAAGTCCACCTCTACTCCACTCATTAATCTAACTTAGTAGCACCTGTCTGAGCTCTTTAAAGACACCTGTCCACCCCACAATCAGTCATATGCCAACTACTACCATGGGCAAGACCAAAGAGCTGTCAAAAGACACCAGAGACAAAATTGTGGACCTCCACAAGGCTGGAAAGGGCTACGGGGCAATTACCAAGCAGCTTGGTGAAAATAGATCAACTGTTGGAGCAATTGTTAGAAAATGGAAGAGGCTAAAGACGACTGTCAGTCTACCTCGGACTGGGGCTCCATGCAAGATCTTACCTCGTGGGGTATCACTGATAAGAAAGGTGAGGAATCAGCCCAGAACTACAAGGGAGGAGCTGGTCAATGACATGTAGAGAGCTGGGACCACAGTTTCAAAGGTCACTGTCGGTAGAACACTACGCCGTCATGGTTTCAAATCATGCATTGCACGGAAGGTTCCCCTGCTCAAGTCATCACATGTCCATGCCCGTCTGAAGTTTGCCAATGACCATCTGGATTATCCAGAGGAGGCATGGGAGAAAGTCATGTGGTCAGATGAGACCAAAGTAGAACTTTTTGGTCTATACTTCACTCGTCGTGTTTGGAGCAAAAAGGATGTTGCATCCCAAGAACACCATCCCTACTGTGAAGCATGGGGTGGTAACATCATGCTTTGGGGGTGCTTTTCTGCGAAGGGGACAGGAGGACTGCACTGTATTAAGGAGAGGATGAATGGGGCCATTTATTGTGAGATTTTGAGCAACAACCTCCTTCCCTCAGTCAGAGCATTGAAGATGGGTAGTGGGTGGATCTTCCAACATGACAACGACCCGAAGCACACAGCCAGGATAACCAAGGAGTGGCTTCGTAAGAAGCATATCAAGGTTCTGGAGTGGCCTAGCCCGTCTCCAGACCTAAATCCAATAGAACATCTTTGGAGGGATCTGAAACTCCGTGTTGCTCAGCGACAGCCCCGAAACCTGACAGATCTAGAGGAGATCTGTGTGGAGGAGTGGGCCAAAATCCCTGTTGCAGTGTGTGCAAATCTGGTCAAGAACTACAGGAAACATTTGATCTCTGTAATTGCAAACAAAGGCTTCTGTACAAAACATTAACACTTATTTTCTCAGGTGTTCAGTACCTATGGGCGGAGCCTGAACATGGCGGCTGTGGAGGGCATGCTGTAGGAGCTCTCTAACAAGCTCCACTTTCCGACCTCCCCAAGGGCCCCCCTAATGTAGGGAAGAAACCAGGCGGAACTCGCCCGTGGGAGAGAGGTCTTGGCGGACCCGGCGAGGGAATCGTGGCGCGGAGGGCTAGAGACAGTGATCGGTCTCCCTGGAGTGTGCCGGCGAGGACCCAGGACGGAGGTGTCGGGTTGCCGGGAGATGAGGTGATGCGGAGGGATCACATGGTCAGCCGCAAAGGAGTGCTGGGAGGAGAGGAAGCCGGCCGGCGTCCAGAGGAGAGAGGGAGACGCTGGTCCGCTCCCCAGCTCGCTTACCAGCTGGTTTTTTGGAGGCGAGTCAAGCCTGGGCACTAGCCCGTTCTCCCTGGCTGGAACCCCTACTAAAATGGGGGAATAAAAAGAGAAGAAAAAACCCCGAAGAATCCCCCTAAGGACTGAACCTGTGTGGAGAAATTGGCACCTGAAGCCCGGAGCCATCTCGCAGGAGAAGAAAGGAGGGTGAGTGTGAGCGGCTGGGGCTTGCAAGAGGCTATATATATATATTGTATGCTGCCATATAGAGGAGCAGGAGGTGAAGGAGAGAAGGGGGGATTCCCGGGGGTCATGAAGGAGTGGGAGAAAAGAGAGGACTGAGAGAACTAGAAACGAGAGTAAAAGGAATATTTATCAAGCCAAGTCTGAGTTCCCAATATATAAATCTAATATCTACCTATCCTGAGCTTTATAAAAGAGATTAAGATAAACAGAAGATATGAAGAACAAAAATGGTAAAGGAAGTGGGCCCAAAGGGTCCCAAACTGGTATGATCAAAAAATATACGTCCCAGGGAAATGCGACCCCAGAAAGGTCCCAAGGTGTAAACGAAAAAGGTGAAATGGAAACTAGTTTGGAAAACAGTTCTAGACTATCGCTGAGTATGAATAGTAGTAGTCAACAAATGGGAGTAAATACAGAAGTGAAAGATCTTGAAAGTGAACTACAAGTACCAAATAAAAAAGATGGCAGAAATGTTTAAAAATCTTGAGAAAACAATAAAGCAAGAAATGGCAACTATACGAAATGATTTGCGGCAGTTGTTATTGCGAGTGGAGGAAACGGAGGAGAAAGTTAAAAATCTGAATTAGAAAAAAAGATAACTGATATGGGGAAAGTTCAGAAGAAGTTGCTATATAGGATGGAGGTACAGGAAAACAGGGAAAGGAGGAAAAATCTTAGGATACGTGGAGTCCCAGAGATTTCAAAAGGGGAAGATTTGCAGGTAGTAGTTTGTAAAATTGTAAACTCCATAATGGACAGATCTGATACAGAGTCGATCAAATTGGATGGAGCTCTTAGAATAGGAAAGCTGCAACAAGGTAACGGGAAGGAAAAACCGAGAGATATAATTGTTCAATTCCATAAATATGGGGATAAAGAAGAGATCTGGAGGAAGATCAAAGGAAGAACAAGTATTAAGTATGGAGTAATGGAAATTCAGATTTTTGCGGATTTAACACCTGAGACTTTATGGAGAAGGAGATCCTTGAAACCCTTGTTAGAGCAGATGAGAAAGCAGAAAGTGCATTATAGATGGGGGACCTCAGCGGGCCTAATCGGATGTAAGAATGGAGTTACAGCTTATTTGAGGTTCCCTGAAGACTTGAGAGACTTCTGTGATAGATTGGACTTGCAGAGACTAGAGATTGCTGGATGGGAAGAAGAAGGTAGAGAAAGAGGAGTTATGGGAAAAGAGGACTGGCAGTTTGTTAGGGGGGAAAATAGGGAGGAGGAAGGGGTGGTTTTTTTTTTTTTCTCCTTGCTCCTATCTTACTATACCTCCCCTGGATCTCATTTCTTAAAGACTGGTGATAATTTACCAGGTTAATTAAATAGATGGGGGGTAATTGGGGAGGTTGGAGAGAGGGAGAGCCGTTCATGGGCGGAGTTTAACCCCGAGGTTCAAATCAAACGTGGGAATAGGCCCACAAATGGTTAATAGGCAAATTGGAAGCCTAAAAATGGGAGGGGTAGCGAGGGGGGTGGGGGGGTTGGGGGTGGGAGTGGATTGGGAGATGGGTGGGAGGGGAGGGGAGGAAGGTGACAGATGGGAGGAGGGGTGGGATGGGGAGTCGGAAGGTGTGTGAGTGGGGTTTTAGGGACAACACTCTGCATGATAGAAGGAGGTGTAAAAGTAGAAATACAAGAAATATGGAAGATTTACGGTTTATAACATAATGTAAATGGGTTGAATTGTCCGGGGAAGAGATTTAAGTTATTTAAAGAGTTGCAACATAGAGAAGCTTCGGTGGTTTTTCTGCAGGAGACACATCTTGAGATTAAGTCAAATATTAAATTGAACTCCAGAAATTACCCAACATGGTTTTATGTGGATTCCCCAATTGAGAGCTAAGGGAGTAGCAATAGGGTTTGCAAAAAAACATAAGGTTGGAGATAGAGGAGAGAGAAATAGATCCTGAGGGGAGATTTCTGTTTTTGAAAGGTAGATTGCAAGAGATGGAAAGTACAATTGCGAATATTTATTGCCCAAATAAGAGACCGGAGGTATATCTGAAAGGTGTTTTGAGAAAACTGATGGCCTTCAAAAAGGGACGCTTGATAGTGGCAGGGGACTTGAATTTTTGTATGGATCCACAAATGGATACGACTTCTTCTGTGCAGCGAGAGGGAGGTAGGTCTTTGTGAACTTTAAAGAAGGCGATGCATGAGTGCCAACTGGTAGATATTTGGAGAGTAATACATGGAAATGAGAGAGATTATACCTTCTTCTCTAATGCACATGAGATGTATTCAAGACTGGACTATATATTGGTTGATCATCAAGTTATAGAGATGGTGGCTAAAGTAGAAATAGAGGCAATGTCTCTTTCAGACCATGCCCCTGTTATAATGAAATTAGAATGGGGGAGGTGGTTGACAGGTGGAATAGGATGGAAGTTGAATGAAGCTCTTCTCCTGGATCAGGAGATTGACCAGAAGATTAGAGAAGAGATCGAAATATTTTCTCAGGAGAATGAGACAGAGGAAGTGTCGGTGGCTACAGTATGGGAGTCCCATAAGGCCTACATAAGAGGTATATTGATCGCATCTGGGGCAATAAAGAAAAGGGAAAGAAGAGAGAAACTTATTGGGCTGTTAAAAGAAATAGGTGACCTGGAGCAGATACATAAAAATAGAATAACAAAAGAGATAAGACAGAAGGTAATAAAAAAGAGAGAGGAACTAGAGGTAGTGATGGAGGAGGAGAGGAGAAGAGTTTTTAATAGAGTGGCAAGTGAGAGGTATAGATGGGGAGATAGACCAGGAGAATATTTAATGAGAGCCTTGAGGAAAAAGAAAAACAGGAATTATGTAGAAAAAATAAGAAACCCCAAGGGAGAAATAGTTTTATTCTACTAAAGAGATTGTCAAGGTGTTTAAGGAATATTATAGTAAATTGTATAATATTACTCCCCAACATTCAGTAAATAAAAGTGGAAATGAGAGCAGAGAAAAAAGAAGGGTATATTTAAAAAATGCAGGACTATCGAAGTTAAGTGAAGATCAACTAAATTCCCTTGATTTAGAAATTACGCAGGAGGAAATAAAAATAGCATTAAAAAGTACCATGACGGGGAAAAGTCCAGGCCCAGATGGATATACTGTGAGGT